>NC_069657.1:213977213-214606856 GCF_027244095.1 Hemicordylus capensis
CCCATCCCCTCCACGGGTTCGCCAGGTACAAACCACAACCCACCAAGGACAAATGAACCCCACCAGGATGAAAAGGTTGAACGAACAGGTGTACAATACCAGGCTGTGGGATGTAAGCGCCTCCCTGAGCGATGATAGACTTGCTCATAGCTGCATTCAACTTCCTTCACACCCTTTCGATGCCTGCAGGGCTCAAGGCCCCCCTCCAAACTCTATGTTGGAGGCAGTTTGCCCGTACAATGTGTGTCCCGGGGGCCCATTGGCGAATGGTGGCAAAGTTGGAGGTGACTTGCTGAATCAAGGAGAGCCCCATTCACTTCCCCAGGTCATTCTCCCCTAAATGTACCACTAAAACCCCTGGAGGTGGTCCACTAGCTAATTCTTCTCACAGCATCAGAAGCAGCTGGCCCCACAACATTCCCCGCATCCCACACCAATGCACGGTGGCATGCCTCCCCAAACCAAGTTGGGTGCTGATCGGCAAGGTGCTGGCACGCTTGTGGGCCCAGAAGACCAGGGAGTGGCCACAGATTAGGACACGCATGGGAGCCGCTGCTCCTCCAGCACCTTCCATGAAATAACAGGACATGTTGATCTGCAGAAAAACATGTTTTACTGCAGAAAAACCTTGAACCTCCAACGACCAATGCGCTTAATTTCGCCATTGCCTAAGCCCAGTTGGCAGGCGGTGGTGGCAGCAACAATCCGAAAGGAGTGCAGGCTAAACAGGTGAGCTGGTTCTCCCAGGGTGATGAGCACTTTCTGCAGAACAGCCCAGAATTGGTATTGTGTCAGAGGCAGGCCATCAGGGTGCATGGAAAGGCAGCCCTTCTTGTTGGGCTGAAGCTCAGTGTACTGCCATAGTGCCCATACTGGGCATAGCAGGTCCTCTCCTGTGGGAGTCAGCTCCACCCGCTGACCCTTGCCTCTCTGGTTAGTCTTGGACCAGCACACGAACAGCTCTACCCCAGGTCCCTGAAAGGACAAATCCGAAAATTGCAAACATCAGTCCCTCGGGGCATGACTGCTATGTGGGAGGACCTCACTTGGCAGAAAGGCCCCAAAGAAGATAGTAGTGACAGCAGCCTGATAGAGCGTCACTTCCCAAGGGGAGATGCAAAGGGATTGAAGCCTATCGAGGAGACCTGCAACCAGCTCTATCGTTATAGGCCGTCTCTGGTCTCAGACCCTCAAGCCCTCCCTAGTTCAGCCCTCCAACATACACATCACTCTTAACGTCACTTGTGGTGTCATGCACCCCTGCCACTTGCACCTTGAAGGACAGTGCGGCCAGGTGACCTGCCAAGGTGGAGACTGCCCGCCCTGAGGTATGTAGGTGTACCTGGTACTGCATGAGGTGATCGGGTGGGATCGGCCAGCTTTCTGGCAAGCCCTCATGCTGCCGGAATGCATGTAAGGTGGCTAACTTTCAGGTGTAGCTAGACCTCATGCTGGGGCCAGAGACGCATCAATGGCCTGCCAGGCTTCTAGTCTCCAAGCCTCCAAAAAGCCTCCAGCATCACTTCTGGTTCCAAATTTGCTTCTGGAGCTAACTCCCTGAACCTGGCTGCCTGGAAACGAGATAGGGCATCAGCAACATCGTTCATAAGCCCAGGCACATTACTGTGCCAGCAATAAGATGTTGTACTGTAAGCAACTCAGAACAAAGGCACGTAGGAACCCCATCACCCTGGGTGAATGGGAGGTCTGGGAGTTCACCACTTGGACCACCGCCTGATTGTCACACCAAAAATGCATGGTGGAGTCACAAAACTCCTTCGCCCATAGGTGGACAGCCACGATGACAGGGAATAACTCCAAGAAAGTGAGATCCCTTGTGGCTCCACCTGTAACCCACTGCAAAGGCCACCAGGCAGCGCACCATTTACCCCTGTAGTAGACCCCAAAGCTAGTACCATCCGCGGCATCTGAATGCACCTGGAGTTCAGCTTCCAAGCGGTGCTCCGTGTGCCAGAATGACACCCCATTGAACTCCCTCAAGAATACAGCCCACACTGCCAGGTCACCGCACATACCTTCCGTGATGCGTACCCTATGATGCGGCTGCTTAACTCTGGCAACAGCACCACACAGGTGCCTCAGAAAGGCCCACCCAGGAGCAATGACCTTGCATGCGAAGTTAAGGCGGCCAATCACCTCCTGCAGTTCCTTAAGGGTGGCCTTTCTTGCTGAAAGCAATGAAGCAAGCAAAACCCTCAGCACTTCCAGCTTATCCCCCGGGAGGTGACTGAACCCTACCACAATGTCTAGCTCGATGCCCAGGAAAGACAGTCTTGTGGTGGGCCCTTTTGTCTTACCCCTGGCAAGGGGCACACCTAAGTCCTTACACAGGCTGGCGAAAGTGTCCAGCAAATGGTGACAAATTTCAGAAGCCCCCAACCCGGCAAAAAGGAAATTGTCTAGTTAATGCACTGTGAACGTGAAGGCTCCCCTCTGCCTCAATGCCCATTCCAAAAAGGTGCTGAAAGCCTTGAAAACAGTGCACGAGACAGAGCAGCCGATAGGGAGCGCCCTGTTGAAGTAAAATTTACCCGCAAATGCAAAGCCCAGCAGCTCAAAGTCTAAAGGGTGAACAGACAGGAGGCAGAAGGCAGACTCAATGTCGCACTTCACCAGCAAGGCCCCTGGGCCACAGCCCTTGACCATCCGGACTGCTTCATCAAAAGAGGTATACCATACGAAACACAGGTGCTCTGGGATCCCATTGTTAACTCATAGGATAGGAGAGGTGGTGAATCAAGTGAAACTCGCTGGCCATCTTCTTGGAAACCACCCCCAAAGGAGAGACCCTCAAGTGAGGAAAAGGAGGGCTTTCGAAAGGGCCCAATACCCTACCCGCTGCTACTTCCTTCCCAATTTTACATAGCACCACTTCCTCCATACCCTTCACCAAACGTTAATTGTTGGCCACCAACACCTCCTGCCTAGAGGGGATCCTAAAACTGTCCCAAAATACCCCCCACAAAGTACACAGCTGCCTGGCGGTCTGGGTAGCCCACCAAAAGCTGTGTCAATACTTCTAAACTATTTGGGCTGGGCCCTTTTACCCATAGCTGGTGTGGGCAGGTGCCTCTCTTCTGGTTGGCTGCACAACCCCTAAACCCTGAGCTCTAGCCCCTCGCCCTACTACAGGAGGAGCTGGGATGTTTGGCTCCACATAAACCGCAGGCATGTTGGAATTTACATTGGGATCTGGAGCAGCGGCCCCCGCTGCTATACTCCCAACATACCAGGTGGGGTTGAACCAACTGCTGGCCAGCACCTGGGGTACATGCAGAGGTGGATGCTTTGGACATCAGGTGACCACTGTCTGCCTTCTCCCCATCACCAGGGCACAAGGGGGATATAATTAGCTGCCACAACTCTTGGAGCAGGGAGTCCCACAGTAAGGTGTGGCCTAGGGTGGCACGCATCCTAAAATCCTCATCATACCAAACTCATGCAGACCCTGCGAAGTCCACGACGGCCAGGTGGATAATATCCATGTATTTTACCAAGGCTGGGCCCCTAGCAAGCTGTGCCCTCGGTATGACGCCCATGTAGATGTGGAACCCGGGCAGCCAATTGTTCCAGGTGCATTCCACTGGCTTATGCTTAGGTACCTCCTGTTCTTTCCCTGCCTCCCCATCCTTCTGTCTCACCTCTGAATCGTGGAACAGCAGACTGAAAATGTCCACATAGTCGCCCCTGAGGATTTTCTCCCTCATGGTTGGCAAAAGGTGATCCCCCAGAGGAAGGCCCATGGCCCCATAGGGAGAGTGCTGGGGAGAGGGGACCACCCCCATGGGGTAGCAACCCCCCACCCCAGAAGCCAATCCGGTGCTCCCTCGTGGTGTCGCCCTGTTCCAGACTTGCTCTGCCACCCCTGGAGCTGTCTGCGGTCCCCCTGAAGCACCAGCCCCAGTGCATTGGCTCATGGTTGCATGTGCGTGGCCCAATAGGGGTTGTAACTCCATCCACCAAAAGGAGGTAATGACCAGGGGTACATAAGCCAGTGTCCACTGCCCTCCCTCACCATCTCCAAGTCATCCTCACCTGTCACAATGGGGGCTGATTGTCCCTCCGGTGCATGATCCACCGGAACTGGTACCGCAGGCGGTAGGCTGTGGACCTTGACAGGCAATGGTCCAGCACGCTGCTGGACATCCAGGCCGCTAGGTGGCAAAGGAGCCAGTGCTGGAGCTGCCTCCCGCTTCTCCAGCAAAGCCAACCTGTCTGATAAAGATTTCAATAATTCTGCCTGAGCAGGCCCCCTGGTTCTCTTCCCATGTTTAGGGGGAAGACCCGACGGGCCCTCACCTTTCTGTGGTGGAGCCTTCCTAGCGTGCTCTCGAGCTTCCATCCTGTGCAGCATGGCTTGAATTTGTCCCATATCCCCCTCATCTTCCCATGAGAAAGACTGCAGAGGAGGCCTCCTGGGTTGCTTTACAGGATGCCCCCCTTGTTTTCGTTGCACTTTCTTGGGGGGCAGGGTGATGTGAGGGCCTCTAGGACTTGTGGGGTGTATAACATGTATGCCAGGGCGGACCCTGGTCAGCAACAGAGACAATTCCCTAGGATTTGAAAGGGGAGTAACTAAAGCCAGGGAGAACCCTGCTGGAGCAAATGAGACAATTCCTAAGGCCTTGCCTGGAAATAAATAGAACCCAGGTGGCCCTGCTCAGAAAAGGAGACAATCCTCCCAGGCCAGGGAAAAACCAGAACCAGGGCAGACCCTGCTTAGCAAATGAGACAATCCCCCCAGGCCTTTCAAGGGGAGCCACTGAAACCAGGGCAGACCCTTTTCAGCAAAGAAGAATGCGCAAATGCAGCAAAGAATGAAGAATGCAGCAAAAGGCCAAAGAGGGCCAACACAGCAGACATAGGGTGTGTGTGTCTACACCGTGATATTGGCGGGGGGGGGGCACACACAGAGAAATTCCTTCCAGAAAGGGCTAATCCAGCCAAAATAGAGGGCCAAATCCAAGGGCTGTTCCCCAATGGGGATATTATTATTATTATTATTATTATTATTATTATTATTAATTCGATTTCTATACCGCCCTTCCAAAAATGGCTCAGGGCGATTTACACAGAGAAATAAAAAATAAATTAGATGGATCCCTGTCCCCAAAGGGCTCACATTCTAAAAAAAAAACACAAGATAGACACCAGCAACAGTCACTGGATGTACTGTGCTGGGGGTGGATAGGGCCAGTTACTCTCCCCCTGCTAATATTGCAACTGTTTTAGTTGGGGGGTGGGGGGTTCCAAAGGCCTACCACCCATGCCCTCTGTTGGGCCCTGCCGCCCAGCTCCCAGCACCAGGCCCGTTGTGCCAGACTAGCAGCCACCACCCAAACCAAGCTCACAAACTGTAGTGGCCTAATGGCTCCAGCAGCCACCCTCCTTGGATGTGTCTGTTTTGCCTCGCTGGCCTGCCGTAGCCACTCCTCAGGCCTGCCCACCTGCCTCAGTGCCGGGCCCTGCCAGTGCTCTTCAGAGGCCTTAAAAGGCCCTCTGATTGCCCCACCGACTCCTCAATGGAGCTGGCGCTTGCTGGGTCCCCTTGGAGGCCTCAACAGGCCATCTGCTTGCCAACGGGTCAGCTGGCCTGATCCCTGCCCATCCCCTGCAGGGTCTCCTTGGAGGCCTTAAAAGGCCCTCTGATTGCTGCCGTGTGTGGGTAACATGGCTTGGAAGGGAGTGAGCGATGAGAGCTCCTTCCTCCAAGCCGTCCGGACAGCTAGAGCAGAGGCAGTGAGGGAGCCGTGCGAAAAGCAGGTGGTCCCTAGCCCCGACCAATCGGGGCTCTCCTAGGGACTGTGCTGGGGGGTGGAACAAAAAGTCTGTCCCCTAGCACAAGGCTGCAGTCGGGCCCATTTTAGTGGGTAGGAATGGAAAACCCTTTCAACTCGGGAGTTTCTTTGGGCAACCACATTTTGAAATCCATACTCTTGCCAAAATAAAATAAACATGTTATTTTATTTGACAAGACTCAGAATTAATTCTGGTTTCTCTTTACTTTAAAAAGCTTACTTTCCCTAGTGATACAGATTTCCTTTAGACCGGATAAGGATCCGCGAACCAGTTTGGTCTAACCAACTGGCTGGTCTGGTCCGTCTGACCAAACCAGCTCAAACTGGTTCACTGGCTTGAGCACCTGTAAAGGGGAATCTGGTGAGGATTACCCTTTGCTTCCAAAGCTAATAAAAGGGGGAGGGGCTAGAGAGAGAAGTCTTTAAAAATGAAAAAGAAGGTGCTTAGCAGCAGGCCTGAACAATGCTTCTGCCACCCTCTCAGCAGCAGCAGGGAAATCTAGGAGTGTGGATTCCCCTCACTGGATTCCACTTTGTAGGTACTCGAACCAGCAAACCAGTCTACAGACATACCAGGTTTGGTCTGGTTTGATTGTGGGCAATACCCCTTTTGCTGGGGCTGGTCCAGTCTATGATCAAACCAGTCATATTGGTCTGGTTTCTTGCAGACCGGTTTGATCACAGACCAGTTCAGCACACCCCTACTTTCTTCAGCTCATTTGTGTTTTTTGTTTACCCCCTATGTTGCCACAGGGTACATGTGCATTGGGGGGGGGCTGTTTTTTTAAAAAAGCAATACTGATGCAATTGTATGTATGATTGCATTACAATTCTTTTGAGCAGTGCTTAACTGATGCACATCTGCAATTCCGTGCACTCATAAACTACCATAAAACATATTATACAACCAATTGTACAATCACATCAAGATTGATTTAAGAGATGAGCAAGCTTTTCTAGGACTATCTTGGACAACTTTAGAATGAACCAAGTTATCTTCCTTCCAAACCTGAAATAATTTGGTACCTCGACTGAACCAATCTAGGGCTCAAAAATGCAGCTTACTAACAGAGCAATGGAGAAATGTCTCTTGCTTAGTTAAGATACTTTTAAAAGAGTGATACTCCATGGAAAATGAAGGAGCAGAAGGAAAACTGACCCCCCCTCAGGGCCAGATGATACAGCCTGGGGGAATCCCCTTAAACAAAAATCACCACTGCTCAGCTCTTGGGCTTCTGTGAAGAGGTAATCTCTGGAAAAGGGAGGAGGGAAGGGAAGATATTCAGTTGTTCCATTAAATTGGGACTGAATTATGATGCCATGGGGCAGAATCGGAGGGCTGGAAGAAGATGCCAGTTCTCTGTGTGTCCTCCTTGGGAGGCTTCACTTCCTTCTCCTACATTCTTGGCCTGTGTTGCAGTACCATCTGAATTTGCCCCTGTTTTATGTGAACCTGGCAATTCTTCTCTACTTGCATATTAATCCAAATCCAAATCTGAGATTGTGTGTGCACGCTTGTAGTTTTCACCTTTTCGTGGAGGTAGGTTTAACAAGCCCTCCAAATTCATTTCTTGGTTTTGTTAGAGACACTTTTGCATTAAAAGGAAGCAATTAGAGAATCAAAAGAATGCTAATATGGAAAAGGTTTTCTTTATATTTTGAGACTTTAAAGTTTACAAAGATTCTCTTCCCTTTAAAGTCAAATATACTACCCCCTTTGATCTCAATATTAAATTCAACAATATCCACAGCCCAGTTGTCACATAACAGCAGTTTGAAATCTTCAGCACCAGAGTCTGTTAGACACTTGCATGGAAGGCCTTCTTGTCCTGCCTGTTCCTCGTGGCTATTCTATCTCACTCTGGTCTCCTCACTATTATTGTTAGTTTCTTGTTTACACAATCAGACAGGTGCTATTGACTGGTTTGTTTTATTCAGACATCGAGTCCTTCCCAAGGACCTGGGATGCCAGAATTTTATTATCAATGTTTTTGTTGTTGTTTTAAATATCGTCACAGAATATAGGCTGTTCCCAGTAAAGTTGCTTTTTGTAATTGGCTGATGGTGATTTCTGTGGCCCCTATTGTGTTGAGGTGCTCTTCAAGGTGTTTTAGAATTGCACCTAGGGCACCAGTTACCACTGGGATTATTTTGGTCTTCTTCTGCCACAGCATTTCAATTTTGATTTGTAGATCTTTGTATTTTGTTATTTTTTCTATTTCTTTGTCTTCTATTCTGCTATCACCTGGTGTTGCTATGTCGTTTATTTTGACTTGTTTTTCTTTCTTTTCAGCTACAGTTATATCTGGTGTATTATCTGGTGTAATATCTGGTGTATGATTCTTGTTGTTGTTGTTGTTGTTATGTTTACACACAGTCTACCAGATGTTATTGACTGAATTTGGTACTTTAATTGTTGGGCCCTTTCCAAGGATCTAGGATACCTACAGAAAAATTAAAGATAGCATCATAGTATTCATGCTGTCCCAAGTAGTGTGGCCTTCTGTTGTTGATGTGTTGCATTTTATTGCTGCTGCTGCTGCTGCTGCTGCTGCTGCTGCTTCTTCTTCTTCTTCTTCTTCTTCTTCTTCTTCTTCTTCTTCTTCTTCTTCTTCTTCTTCTTCTTCTTCTTCTTCTTCTACTTCTTCTTCTTCTTCTTCTTCTCCTCCTCCTCCTCCTCCTCCTCCTCCTCCTCCTCCTCCTCCTCCTCCTCCTCCTCCTCCTTCTCCTCCTCCTCCTTCTCCTTCTCCTTCTCCTTCTATAATATATTAACAACAACAACAACAATTTACTACATTTATATACTGCCTCATCCAAACGGCTCTGGGTGGTGTCACATAGATGGTTCATCTATGTGACAGTCTCTCTCTTCTCCCTTCCTCCTCTTACACTCTCCCTTCCTCTCCAACCTCCTTAACTGCCTCCTTCCTAACATTCCACACCCTTGGCAACAGTTGCTTAGATCCTATTGCCTGGATACTCCCTCTGAAATTGGCCACACCAGCATCCCTTCTCAAAAGCAGGGGTGAAATCTGCACAGGGTTAGTGCTCTGTACACAATTCAGAAGTTTTTAAAATAATCCAAGGATTCCTAATGCTTTGGCTCAAATTTTGCTAATTCCAGCTCATTCAGAATCCCAAATGTGAGAAAAATCTTGGATGGAGAGAATTTTGGATAGATTCTTTTTTCTTTTCTTTTTTTACTTTTTTTCCAGGCAATCCTAAAATGATCCATACTAGCAGTATTTGTGGGGAGCTTGATATTTGATAACCTGTCATGATGTGAATAATTCATAACATCCTGGTTACAAAAATTTGGATCTGTGAATAGCTACACCAAATAGGTATATACATTTCCTTTATTCCTGCCATATTCTTCCCAGCAAATACCATATCTCCATTACCTTTTTACATCTCTGCAGCATAAGATACCATCTTGAAATAATCTCATGCAGTGCTTTCTTCATGCATTTTTATGTGCACCTATAGGACATGTATAGCACTTATAGCACATATATAGCACTATTCAGATGTTATACATGTCTTCAGGTGTCTATGCACACATACATGTTTTTTTGTGAATCACTATACCTGCATTCATTTTAAGAGTGAACCTAGGCACAGGACCCACAGCATAGTGCAGTTAGGAAGTATACTGCTGTATCTCGTTTCAACATAAATAGCAATAGCAATAGCAATAGCAATAGCAATAGCAATAGCACTTACATTTATATACTGCTCTGTAGCAGAAGCTCTTTAAGCGGTTTACAATGATTTTAGCATATTGCCCCCAACATTCTGGGTACTCATTTTACCGACCTCGGAAGGATGGAAGGCTGAGTCAACCTTGAGCCCCTGGTCAGGATCGAACTTGTAACCTTCTGGTTACAGGGCGGCAGTTTTACCACTGCACCACCAGGGGCTCATAAAGTGTGAATAACTATGAGTGTTCAGTATGTGCGCACAGTACACAGATTGTACATGTACTGAACATAGCATAAGAATAGGGCTTATATCTAGAACACATCTTTCACACATACCTGTACTATACACAATGCTATATGTTTTGAAATAAGCTTGATTCCTGTGGTGATGTTCTCTGAAACAATTTAGATTTGAAAGTATAGTATAGTAATTTAAATTGTTGGCACAGAAAGGGATAATCTATAACACTGTGACTTATATTTTATGCAATGAGCTGCTGATCTGGGAGAGAGCTATGCTTGCTGCTTCCAATCCACCCCTGCTGCTTCCAAAGGTGAGGCTGCTCTGTGCCTACTAAGGAGTTTGTCATTGCACTAATGATGGTAATCCTCCTGGAAATGAAGAGAGTACCATTGCAAGTAGGGATGTATGAATCGATTCAGGTACAAAATGATTTGTACCCAAACCTACCTCTTTGGGGCAATTTGTGGACAAAACAAACCACCCCTGTGCTAGCTAACCAGATTCAGGTCCAAAACAAATTGCCCAGATTTCGGGCCTGAAAAATTCGTAGATTCAGACCTCCATTTTGTGGTGATCTCCCTTGCAGTCTTCATTTTGTGTCAGGAAAATTTCTTGAAAATCCCATCCTTCCAAGCTTCCTATTGGTGTGCAACAATGGGCTGGTGATACCCCGCTGGTTCCAGAATGGCTTGTTTCCACTCAAATCTTGTGTTCCCAGGGGTGACTGACTGTGCATTGGCTAGGGGAAGGGTCAAAGAAGGGACAAGGATGAGGAGTGTTCGAAGGAGGGATTTTCAAATGTACTTAAGGAGGCAGGCAGCCACAATTCTGCCTTTCTGCCTTGTGGGAGAAGAGAGAGCCAGAGGAGTTTTGCTTTGCCTTGCCGGTCTGCTGCCTGGAGTGGATTCTCTGATTTTTGTTCCTGCTTTCCTGATTGAAGGAAAAAGAGTATTTTTTCACCCGCTTCCTGCTGCTGAGAGAATTACTGCCTGCACCTGCTGTCTGTGCGAATTGATTTGGGTACAAAACGTTTTTTGGGAGATTTGTGTACAAAACAAATCGCCCCTATGCTAGCTGACCAGATTCAGACCCAAAACAAATCGGAGTGATTTGATTCAGATACAAACTGAATCAAAAAAGTTGATTCATGCACATCCCTGATGGGGTGTCTAAACTTAAGAGTGGGGGAGGGTGCACTTACCCCTCCCGCTGCTTTCCCCCCACTGGTGTCCATTTTAAACCAAGCCTAGGGATGTGCGGAACCAGTCCGCGGTCTGTGGTCCACCGGTTCAGTCCGTGGGTTCGTGAGTTTGTGAGTTCGTGATCAAATCGAACCAACCCCCTGGTTTTGTCGGAAAGGAACTGGACCGCCGGGTCTGGCCCGGCAGGTCCACGAACTTTTTTTTTTTTTTTTTAACTGAAACATAAAACAAGTACCTGTTGCCCCTTGAGGGGGGGGGGCTTGTTGTAGCCACGGGGGGGGGTCTGCACAAGTTCCCTCTCCCCCCACCGGCCTGCCTCATCACTGCTGTGGCCAGGTAAGCAAAGCCTTTTTGGCCATTTCAGGCCTCCGTACAAGCGAGTGGCCGCCATTTTGGCAGCCGCTGCGCACGTGCAAATGTCAAAATGGTGGCAGCTCACTTGTATGGAGGCCCAAAAGGGCCAAAAAGGCTTTGCTTACCTGGCTGTGGCGGTGATGAGGAAGGCCAGCGGGGGGAGAGGGAACCTGTGCAGACACTCCCCTGGCGGCTACAGCAAGCCCCCCCCTCGAAGGGGCTACAAGTACTTGTTTTACGTTTTAATTTTTTAAAAAAAGTTCACAGACCGGTCTGGGACTGGACTGGCGGGGGGTTCAATGGGGACTGGACCGAACTGGCCTGGTTCCATTCGAGGCCGGTCCGGCCTCGAACCGAACCAGGCCAGATGGTTCCGTGCACACCCCTATCCAAGCCCATCAGGGCAGCAGCATACCTCCCTGCTGCCCCGTTGCCCCCGTTGTCCGGATATGATTGGAAGTCTCCGGCGCACCTGCATGCACAGGTGCATCAAAGACTTCCGGTCATATCCAGACAACAGGGGCAATTGGGCAGCAGGGAGGCATGCTGCCACCCCGATGGGCTTGGATTAAAATAGACGCTGGTGGAGAGAAAGCGGCAGGAGGAGTAAGTGCACCCTGCCCTGCTCTTAAAGCAGCACCCCCGCTGCCTTCAAGCCTCCCCACCCTGGTTCCATTCACATCTTGATCCCCAATTGCGAGTGCAATTATGCACTCCTTGCTAGGCATAGATCCTCTCTGCCTTTGGAAGCAGTGGATCGAAAGCAGCAAGCACACCTCTCCCTTGGATCAGCAGCTCACTGCACAGAATGTAAGCCAGTGACAGAGCACACGACTCGCATGCAGTAAGCTCCAAATTCACCCCACCCCACTCCACCCTAAGTAGCTGGATTGGGAAATACCCCTGTCAAATGCTGCCAGTCAGAGTAGACAATACTGAGTGAGATGGAGCAATGGCCTGACTCAGTAGAATGCAGCTTCCTATGTTCATAATTTGCAGTTATGCAGCAGTGACACCGAACAGCTGGGAGCTGTTAACTGTCAGACAAGCTAATTGGTGATAAACACCAAATGATGGAGCAAAGCTGTTTAACAATACCTGTCAGTGTTGTTCATAGCCACAATTCAAGCCACAGCTATAACAGAAAATACACTATGGATAGGAATGCTGAGCAGAGATGCTTCCCAAAATCTCCTCATGAGAATTCCTCCCCAGATTTTGGGAGTTCCAAGTTACCTGCTGTTGCTTCCAAATTGAATTGATTCATTAGGAATCCCATTGTTTGTTCCTTTTGTATTTGCAAATGTTGTCTGGGGCACTGTCCATGTGCAGTTTTGTAGCAGGTTTTAGTTCATTCAGTAATTTGTAATGATACTCACAAAATCTTCCTCGGGGGAAAAAAATTCTGGGGATCCCCTATACCAGAAATGCTTCTTAGAGTGAAACTAAATAACACAGAAATCCATGAGTCTTCCTTAGTATTACCAAATATTTGTTGAATAAATACAATTTTGCAATGAAATGTTTTCATGACAAGGATTTTTTGGAAGATTGATTTGTGCATGCCTGTGTGCAGGTATAGTCACTCACACAAACACATGTATGAGTGTACAGACTTCTGAGAGCACATGCATCATAATGCCTGAATAGGGCTATTGAAATGAATGACACTTAAAACTGTTAACTTGGGATGAATTGTGCTCCCGAATGGCATCAGTTCTACATAGCATGCACACATAAAAACAACGCCACAATCCAATCAAAGTTAAGCCCCTTTGAGTCCCATCATTTGAATGGGAAAGAATAAAGTGCATCTCTAAATCTTCCAATCTGAAATCGACATAGAAGTGTTTAATGCTGTGCCAAATAGAAACAATCAACAAGAATGTACAAGAATTTTGATGTACTATATTTAATTGCTGAGTCACACATCTGTAAGAAGAAGAAAAATTAGAAGCTGGCCTGATAAATTGAGTAACTCAGGAGTGCAATATAGTTGTTACTATCCTTATGTACTATTGCTTGCATTTCATGGCATGAGTATTAAGATTTGTGCCTATAAAAATGCCAGGCATGATATAATTAGAGGCATTGGATATGAAGGATGCAGCTTGGTCTGGGGGCAGATGACCTCCTCTCAGCCATATTATTCTAGAAAGGGATTAATGCAACATATGTTTCCATTTTGAGATCACTTCCTGCTACCATCATGCAGAGGAAATATGAGAGAATTCAGACCTACAAATGAGATAGCCACACTCAAAGGCTAGCTGCATAGCGATGGACCTGCCCAACACATTAAACCGATGTGTGTGCTCCAGGCTACTGTTGAATTCACGTGGTCTATCATGCGATTAGAGCTGTTATCACCTGAACATTTAAGTGTCTGAAACAGCTGCCATAGGTCTGCTATCTTCTTCATTACCGCTTTCTGATCTGCTAATAACCCTTCCAGGCAGGTACACACCATGTTCATCAAAGGCCATGATCCTGTGTTCCGTGCACATCATTGTCATTTGATGGTGTCATCTGATGAATTTGCTTCCTGCAATCCACTGGCCTGTGAGACTGGTCCTTCCATCTGTTGAGTCAATAGGTACAGTTGAGTAGATAATACGGATGTGCATTTCGTTTCGGGCACAGATCGTTCTGTGCCCGAAACAACGAATTTCGGGTGATTCGGAGCCGATCCGAATCACCCCTGCGCACCTCCGAAAATTTCTGTGCCCGATCCGAATCACCCCAATTTCGTGAAAAAAAATTCGGGTGATTCGGACCTCCGTGGGCATGTCTGCAGCCTCCATTTTGTGGCTGCAGAATTGCCTTCTTCTTCCCCCTCCATTTTAATTCTGACAGCTCTTTGAATTTCCCGCCTTTTTTCTCCATTGACTTCAATGCAGAAAAATTTTCCCATTCACCTCCATTGAAAATAAAAGTTCCTACCTGCAGAGGAAAATGACCAAATAAGGTTTGGATAGTAAATCACACCCTCCCATTGGCCAGGTACAGGTGGAGGTAGGGTCAAGGGTGGGGGTGATTTTTGGAGGGCTTTGCAGGAGGGTATTTAAGGGGCCACCAGTAGCCATTTTCTTCCTTTCTGCTGCCTTGCGTGGGAGAAGAGACACAAGAGAGAGATCTGCTGCCTTGCTTAGTAAGTCTTGCCTCCATTTTGATTTTGGATTTTTGTGGGTGCTGTTTTTCTGCATTGACGCCAGTGCTCTGCCTTGTTGGTTGGTTTTCTGCTTTATTTAAGCAATTTTTAAAATAAAGAGAGAAGAGGGTGGAAATTTTTTTTAAAGAAACCTCTGCCTTGCAGAGGTTTCCCACTGCTCATTTTTAAATCCTTGTTGGGGCTAGAAGAGGGGGAGAATTTTTTTTTTCTAAGGAAACCTCTTCCTTGCAGGGGCAAACCACTTTTCAATTTTTAATCCATTTTTGGATTAAAAGAGGGTGAGATTTTTTTTAAAAAAAAAGAAACCTCTGCCTTGCAGAGGCAAACCCTCTGCTCATTTTTTAATCCTTGTTGGGGCTAGAAGAGGGGGAGATTATTTTTAAGGAAAGGATTGGAAGGAAACCTCTTCCTTGCAGAGCAAACCTCCTCTTCCCATTTTTTAAAATCCTTTTCTGGATTAAAAGAGGGTGAGATTTTTTATTTTTTTTAAAGAAACCTCTGCCTTGCAGAGGCAAACCCTCTGCTCATTTTTTAATCCTTGTTGGGGCTAGAAGAGGGGGAGATTTTTTTTAAGGAAAGGATTGGAAGGAAACCTCTTCCTTGCAGAGCAAACCTCCTCTTCCCATTTTTTTTAATCCTTTTTTGTGAAGAGAAGAAGAGGAATAGATTTTAGATTTTTTTTTAAACATCTGACTGCCTGCAAGCATTGCCAGCCTGCAGCCCTTGGTGGGAAAGGAGGGTGTTTTTTCTCCTTTTGAATCCCCCCACCCTATTTTTTGCCAAACCACTTTTTTGGGCAATTTTTTTCTGCGGAGAGTCACTGCTGCCTGTGCCTGCTGCCTGCCTGCCTGCCTGCCTGCACTCCAGGCCCACCTGTGTGACCAGCCACCAGACCAGACCCTCAGAGGTGGACGCCAGAGACCCGGCGTTGGAGAAGCCTACACCTGAGTGAGATTGGCCCAGCCATTTTATATTTTACACACGCACACAACACACAGACACACGGACGTCACGCACGGCGTTCTAATCTGTAGTGTTCCATTCTTTAACTGTGTGCTTGGGGTTTATTAATTTTTCCCTGTTTTTAGGTTTTTGGGGTTTTCACTTTTCTCTATAAGTGTTGTGTGATAGTTGTTGTAAGATTGGGTTTTAAATAAATAGTGTTTTAAATAAATAGGGTTTCAAGGTGTTGTGATAGTTGTAAGATTGGGTTTTAAATAAATAGTGTTTCAAATAAATAGGGTATTAAAGTGTTGTGATAGTTGTAAGATTGGGTTTTAAATAGTGTTTTAAATAAATAGGGTTCTAAATAACTAGGGATTGTGTGTAACCTTCCCCGGTAGCTAGCTATTAGGAGGAGGTTCAACTGTAGAGTAGCAGTAGACTGTAAGAGTGGCTTGGCCTAGTAGTGCTGCAACTTTATATTTCTGTTGCTGCTTTTGTGTATTTTGCAGAAATATTTTTTAAGGGCCTAGTCTGCCCACAGTTACTTTTCCATCTTGTTTGCCTGTGTAATTGACACAGAGATAATTTTTTGAAACATTTTTGTAACTGTGTGCTACTTTCAGACCACAGAGAGAGTAACTTTCCCCTGTGGTGGAGTGCGTTCGATACAACTACCCCTTCTTCACATTCTGAAATTTTTTAAAAAGTTTTAAAAAGCAATGGTTGGGAGGACAGCAGGAAAAGGGAGGGCGCAAGTAAGTGGGAGGCTTGTCTTCCCTACAGCTGGTCGTGGCAGGGGGCGGCAAGAGGGGCCTACTCCCCAAGTCACCCCCGGCCCTGCTTCGGCGCGCAGGCTTGACTTCTTCTTGGGTCAGCCTAGCCCTATGCCAGGGCCTGCGTCCAGGCAGGATTTAGGGGGGGGGGCCTCCCAGATTGCCAGGGAAGAAGATCTTCCTGTGGCAGCTGAGGAGGTGGTGCTGGTGGAGGAGGTTGGCGGTCCAGCCAGATCCACCTTGCGGACCCCCCAAACGGTCACTATGGGGGTTGGTGGGGGGCTCAGTCTGGCATCTGAGGGGGCTCAGGAGGAGGGAAGATCTTCTCCTGCCCCTGGGCCTTCCCATGCCAGCGCTGAGGGCATTGGTGGTGGTATGCCCGAGAAGGAACCAGCAAAAGTTCCACCAACAAAGCGACCTCGTGTCGCTGGGGAGTCTGGCAGTGTGGTCTGGGATCACTTTGAGCTTAGCCCTGGTGATCCCACCCATGCTGTGTGCACCCACTGCAAGGCACTGGTCAGCAGAGGCAAGGACCCTATGCACTTCACAACCTCGGGGCTGTGGTCGCACATGCGTCGGCGGCACCCAGGTGTGGAGACCTCTGCTGGCACTGGCAGTAGGCCCGGTGCCTCAACTGGTAGCAGAAGCAGTAGTAGTGGCAGCAGTAGCAAGCGGCCAGCGGCTCCTGCCCACAGGCAGGAAAAGCTGACCGATCATCAGTGGGTGCAATCTCTTGGGAAGCGGTCTGATCGTCCAAAGCCTCATCTCGTGACTCGGGCCATTGGTGAGATGATCGCTCTTGATGACCAGCCGTTCTCCATTGTCGACAATGTCGGCTTCCGGCGTCTGCTCCAGCTGCTTTCTCCGGAGTACAAGATGCCCTCAAGGACCACTTTCAGCAGGAGGGTGGTCCCCTCCCTGTACCGTGCGTGCAGGGGGGCCGTGTTGGCCAAGCTGCGTGCAGCTGGGCCAAACACCAGTGTGCATTTCACTGCGGATATCTGGACTAGCCGCAGTGGGCTGCACACTGCCTTCATGTCCCTGACAGCCCATTGGTGGGGGCATGGGGGTGAGGGGACATCTGGCGCTGCTGGTGCTGTATCCAGCTCCTCCCATGCATGCACGCCTTCTTGGGCAGTGTTGCATGTGGAGGCGATGGACACAGACCACACTTCAGATGAGTTGGCTGCCGTCATGGAGCGGCAGGTGGGGGCGTGGCTGGCCGGGGAGCCAACCCTCCGCCGGGGCTTCATGGTGACGGACAACGCAGCCAACATCACCAAGGCTGCTAGGCGGGTTTACGGTGTGAACATCGCTTGCGCTGCGCACACCTTGAACCTCGTAGTGAAGGGTGCGCTTGGCCTCAAGGAGGCGCCGAAGAAGGCCAAGGAGCACCAGCGTGTTCGGGGCTCTTCCAGTAGTTTAGGTCAGGATCCTGCTGCTCCCGTGGCCGCCCTGGTGGAGCGTTGCCGCCAGGTAGCGGGCCACTTCCACCGGAGTGAAAAGGCAAGGCGCCAGCTCAAGGCCAGACAGATCGAGCTGGGCCTGCCCGAACACCAAATCCCCCAGGATGTTCCTACCCGGTGGAACTCCACCTTTCTCTTGCTCCGGCGCATGCATGAGCAAGAGGGAGCACTCAACAGCCTGGGGACGCGTGGTTGCTTGGATCTGTGCAAGTCTCTCTATGATGACTGGCCGGTGATCCGCGAGCTGGTCTTAGTACTAGAGCCGTTCTATTCTGCAACGAACGACTTGTGTACTCAGACCGCCACGCTGAGCCTGGCTTTGCCCACTGCTATTCTCCTGGAGAAGGCAATGAGCGATCTCCAGACCACTCTGACCACTGGGGTTGCGATTGCCCTGGCAGGTCGGTTGAGGACTGGGGTAGTTGAGCGGCTCAAGACACCATGGGCCGCATCTGCATGGCATGTCCTGGCATGCATTTGTGACCCAAGGATGAAGGGCAGCGCTGTGCCTCCTGGCGAGCTGCCCAGGTGGAGGGGCCTCCTGGTCGAACACGTGAAGCATGAAGAGGAAAGGAGGCTAGGGATAGGTGCAGCAGACGACCAGGAGGAGGGGTCTTGGTCGCAGGCTGGGACTGCGCATCCCACCCCCAGAAGCAGCAGCAGCAGCAGCAGCAGCAGCACTGCCACCACCCCCACTTCTTCCCAGTCCAGCGGCGTGGTTTCTCCGGCACTGGGACCAGCAGAGCAGCCAGTGCGACCTCGAACCACCACCCGGTGGCTCAGGGGCTATGCTAGTCTCATGCCTGGGAGACGGGAGGAGCCTGTCCCTCGCCCCAGCCGTGCTGAGCAGACTGTTCTGCAGTACCTGGAGGAGGCGACGGAAGACGAGGAGAGTGAGCCGTTCCCCTTTTGGGCAACGCGTCGCAAAGTCTGGCCGGACTTGGCATCCGTTGCTGTCCGGTTTCTCTCTTGCCCGCCAACCAGCGTCTCGAGCGAGAGGTTGTTCTCCATGGCCGGGGACGTGGTGACTCCTCTGCACTCACGCCTGGATGCTGATTTGGTAGAGCAGCTCGTCTTCTTGAAGGCCAACCTCCCCCTGCTGGGCTACCCCGAACTGGCCGTGGAGGGCGAGTGACTCGTGTCACCCCCCCTATGTAGCGCCTCCCACGCCACGGCAGTTCATCCCGGCCAGAAGATGTGTCACAGTCCATCCCTCTAAGCCCACCCTGCCACTAAAACATGCCCCGTGCTGCTGGCACATCCAGACACGCATGCATACACAGGCACCGCTGCACTGTCAGCCTGGGATGGTGGACTGCCAGGTGAGTGCTCCCAGCATGAGGGAGGGGTTACCACAGATGTGGCAGAGAGAGACGACAACTCCCATTTCCCACTGTCCTGATGGCTGGCCACCATCAAGACTAGGGACAATGGGAGCTGTAGTCGCTGTCTCTGCAGAAGAAATCTGTGGTGGGCCCCCCCCTGATGCTGGGAGCACCCACTTGCCCAGTGCTGAAGGCTGGGCCGTAGGGCAGCGCACCATCCATCCACAACCTCAGAGACAGGCTGCTGCGTGTGCGTGTGGGGGGGGCACAGTCAGGATTGGAAGGGACATCCCTGGGGGAGAGTAGTGGCTCTGTGCAATGGGCCTGTGCCTCCTGGCGAGGGGGGCACACACACACTGTCACTGAGTGGGCTTGCCGCTAATTGCTAGCCTGCTTGCCTGCTAAAACTGTCATCATTGCTTCCTCCCATGAACAATTGCATTGAAGCTGTAATCTAAAAAAGGTCTGTCTGCTGCTTTTCTCAATGCGATGTAATTATTTCTGATTTCGGCTTGCTTGTCAGGTGATGTCTAGTTTACTTCTTTCTTCATGCTCTCCTCTGTTCAAATCCAAATATGTGGTTTGCCTTGGTCTACTGAGCTATTAGGTTGTCGCCGCCGCCGCTGAGTGAGATGGTCTCCTCTGCTGCTGCCTGCTTTTTCTGGCCACAATGGGAGTAGTACTACTGCTGTGCCTGAAGCGGCACACACACACACATGCACCCACCCTCCCCTCCCCTCCCCCCGAAAAGCTGTGTTGCCAATGATGAGCTTGATGCTGGTGCAGCCCTCACACAAATGTCTGTCTCACGCAGACAGAGAGAGCACACATTGCAACCTGAGGCGACACAGCCCTTTTCAGCCCTAACCCTCTTGCAGAGAGTGAGTGACTTGAGCAGCAAACCCGCACAGTGCACACACACAGGGGAATAAAGGCATCTTCTAGACTCCGAACTAGTGGTAATGTCATATCATGTGATTGCACAGTCTTTCTGCCCAGTATCTGCGGCATGCATTGGGATGCAATCCGAAAAAGCCTGCAAAAATTCTAGCTTGCTTTGTTGCAGAGACCTCTTCGTGGTATGTGGTGTTGTTGTGTGATGTGGTGTGGAGTGGTGTGTCCGTGTGGGGCCCGGTAAAGGACAGGACAGGTGCAATTCACTGTGCCTGTGCATGTGTGTGGGGAGATGCATCATTGCATTATGTTTCCAAATGAAGATCGGGTCATGTTTGCGAGTTGATTGACAGCATTTTATTTGAAGATTGTGCTTGCCGATACATAGATGCGGCGATCTCATGCCACAGAGTCAGACAGGAAAAGAAATGTCCAGAGACACGTGCGTGCTGCCATTCTCTTCTTATCTGCCATCATCATCCGTTACTCTTCAAAGCTGTGTGGGCGAGGAGGGGGCAACAACAACATGCCAAGACTTGCTGCTCCACTTGCGGAGTGTTGTTGTCTTGCGTGCGTCCTATGTGTGTTCCCTCCTGGCTGTGCCTGTCTGTTGACTGTAGTGGGCGAAAGAAGTTTGGATGAGGTGAGGTTCAGGGCAGGGCACTGTTGCTGGACTTAGAGTGGGATATGGGGCAGCAGAGTGGGGTGGGGTGGGGTGGTAGTGCCTAATGGGTGTAGGCTGCCACCCCAATTTCAGGGGGGTGGGAGGGACAGAGGGCTGATTTTTGGTGAATTACTGAAGTTTTTGTGTCTTTGGGGCAGATGGGGGGAACAGAAAGTGGATCTGCTCCAAAAGAGTGGGGTGGGGTGGTAGTGCCTAATGGGTGTAGGCTGCCACCCCAATTTCAGGGGGGTGGGAGGGACAGAGGGCTGATTTTTGGTGAATTACTGAAGTTTTTGTGTCTTTGGGGCAGATGGGGGGGACAGAAAGTGGATCTGCCCCAAAAGAGTGGGGTGGGGTGGTAGTGCCTAATGGGTGTAGGCTGCCACCCCAATTTCAGGGGGGTGGGACAAAGGGCTGATTTTTTGTGATTTTTTGAAGTTTTTGTGTCTTTGGGGCAGATTGGGGGCAGAAAGCGTATCTGCCCCAAAAGAGTGGGGTGGGGTGGTAGTGCCTAATGGGTGTAGGCTGCCACCCCAATTTCAGGGGGGTGGGACAGAGCGCTGATTTTTTGTGAATTTCTGAGGGTTTTGTGTCTTTGGGGCAGATGGGGGGGCAGAAAGTGTATCTGCCCCAAAAGAGTGGGGTGGGGTGGTAGTGCCTAATGGGTGTAGGCTGCCACCCCAATTTCAGGGGGGTGGGATAGAGGGCTGATTTTTTGTGAATTTCTGAGGGTTTTCTTGGGTGCAGCAGAGCAGAGTGCTAGATTGATTCATTCCCATACTCGTCATAGTAATTAAGGAGAAAGTGAGAGAAAAGCGAGAGTGTTAGGGTCATCTAGAGTTGAGAGTACTATATGCTGCATGAATGAATGAATCAATCACTCACTCTGCTGCACCCAAGAAAATCCTCAGAAATTCACAAAAAATCAGCACTCTGTCCCACCCCCCTGAAATTGGGGTGGCAGCCTAAACCCATTGGGCACTACCACCCCACCCCACTCTTTTGGGGCAGATACACTTTCTGCCCCCCCATCTGCCCCAAAGACACAAAAACTTAAGAAATTCACAAAAAATCAGCCCTCTGTCCCACCCCCCTGAAATTGGGGTGGCAGCCTACACCCATTAGGCACTACCACCCCACCCCACTCTTTTGGGGCAGATACGCTTTCTGCCCCCAATCTGCCCCAAAGACACAAAAACTTCAAAAAATCACAAAAAATCAGCCCTTTGTCCCATCCCCCTGAAATTTGGGTGGTAGCCTACACCCATTAGGCACTACCACCCCACCCCACTCTTTTGGCTCCAGAGTCCTTTTTGCTGATCCGAATCGATTCGGATTCGGATTAAATCCGAATCCGAAACGAATCGGGGGTGATTCGGGTCAGCAAAATTCGGACACAGAACAGAACAAAGGTGATTCGGCTCGGGTCCTGAGCCGAATCACCGAAAACCCGAAATGCACACCCCTAGTAGATAATGGAGTACTTGTTGCTGAGTCCACAATCCCAAATGCAATGAGAATCGAGCATTATCTCTCCCACCACTGCCACTTCCCCATATATTCTTTTTGGTGGGACTTCTGTTATGCTTCCAGTGTGGTGGGAAAGTGCCAGTCTTGAAGCAGGAGAAGCTCACATGCTGGTGGACTCTATGAGCTCTACTTTTCAGTTGTACTTGATGAGCTCTTAAATCACTTCGGTGTAAAATTCTGGAATTACACTTCAAAGAGCATAATCCAGCCCAAATGGAGCACATTTAATTCATGATGATTTCAGTGGGAGGTTTAAGCCCTAGTTAAATTCTATCCTACTAGAACAAATGGGGTGTACAGTAAAATCCCACAGCTGCAATCCAATGCATATGGGGGGGAAATGAAGAAATCCCCATTGATACCGTGGAACAAAACATTTGCATAGAATTGTGCTGTAAGTGTTTCCCCCCCCCCTTGGAAGTAAGTCCTATTGACTTCAATGGGACTTACTCCTTGGTAAAGTGTGTTTAGACTGCAGCTTAAATGCGTTTTAAGGGTAATGATGAAGCTTCATATTTTTTCAATATCATGATTTAATTTTTAACCCAGGTGTTTATTATTCAGACAGATTAAGAAACATGTCTCACCCACAGATTATAGCCTAATTTTACATTTGTTAACATCAGGGTATGACAATTATTAGACAAAGAAAGGGGATTTAAAATCATATTGTTTAAAATATGTAAGCAGATATACTTAATGATCCCAATGAAATCAATAGGGTTTAAAAGTGTTTGGCTTTGGCTATTTCATGCTCAATATGTGTAAATATTCTTCCATGAATATTGATATACTGCTTTTCAACAAAAATTCCCAAAATGGTTTAAAATAAATCAACAAATAAATAAAATGTGTGGTGTAGTGGTTAGAGCGCTGGACTAGGACCAGGGAGACCTGAGGTCAAATTCCCATTCAGCCATGAGACTTGCTGGGTGACTCTGGGCCAGTCACTTCTCTCTCAGCCTAACCTACTTCACAGGGTTGTTTTGAGGAGAAACGTAAGTATGTAGTACACCACTCTGGGCTCCTTGGAGGAAGAGCGGGACATAAAATGTAGATGATGATGATGATGATGATGATAATAGTAGTAGTAATAATAATAATAATAATAATAATAATAATAATAATAATAATAATATGAGATAAGGTTCCTACTATGACAAAATTACAGTATGTGCAATTCTGTAAGGAGAAGCAACACTGGAACAAATTATTTTTAAAATGCTCTATTTCAAACTGGAGTTGATGATAAAATTACTGATAAGATGTATTGTTTCCATCAACGTAAATTTGATTTTTTAAAAGTTTGATCAGTATCCACTGAAAAGTTTGAAAAACATCCACTGCCTTTTCCTTTGGTCTTGCTAAGCAGTTTGGAGGTTCGACGTCTAGGGAGACAACACAGATCTTCTAACATCTGTTGGGAAAAATAATAATACTGCAGCCTCTTTGACATTTTCATTATTACAGTTGCTGCAGCCAAGGGTTACTGTAAATGGATGATTTAGCTGGATTAGTTGCTAATATGTGGCTTGGTATATATTATTCATGAGAGTGAGTCACGGGCCTAATTAGAGGCATGACATGAAAAGCTTTTCAACCCACAATCTGGATTCTCCCTGACACGAAAGATATGACATGCAAATAGACTTGCACTTACTGTGAATGACCTTTTACATCCAGATCTAGAGTGCTAAGTTATTTCCCCCTTTCTTCCTGAAAGCTGAAGAGAAAAAAACAACAACAGTGCAAGTACTAAATTTGATATAACCCCAATAGAAGTCCTTCAGAATTGTAAAGTGTTTCTCTCCTAACAGGCTATCTATTAAACCCAGTTCCTGTCGACTGGAAGGAAAACAGTTGACGAGTCCATCCAAGGCTGAAGTGCATGTTCATCACCTTTCCAGCTTTAAAAATATATTAAGTTTCAGTAAGAAGGCATCTGGGATCAGTCAATAGAAGTCGCTTGAGTGTCTAGTGGATGACCTTGCTCCTGGCAGATGTGAGTGACACCATAATATTATGGGCTTGTAAGAAAAGTGACAATTGGAACTATTCCTTAGTGGGCACAACCGTTTTAGCCATTATGAGATTAGGAAAGCTGATGAATTATTTAGTGAAGTCTGTGCACAAACAGACACACATCCACAGGCACACACAGCCATCAGTTACCCCTTTCCTATAAACAGAAGAACAATCTCTCCTCTTCCAGTTGTATGGGGTCCAAGTTTGTCCTTGTTTTTAAAAGTCTGGAGCATGTTTTCAATTTTCTCAGCTTAATTGATGATTAAACTAATCTTAGCATACAATTAGTTAACATTTGGCCGGGAGTACTGTATTAGCAAAATTAGCAACACTAAGTTCAAACAGCAGAAGGGAGACTCCATTCAATTAATGATAATGGCGAAATAATAGTAGTGGTCAATATATTTAACGGCAAAGGCATTAGCAACGTCTCATGTAAGGGGACTGCTTGGTGCAGTAGGTTAATGCACCAGGCATTTATTTCTTGAGGCAGAGATCCAAAAACAAGGCAATATAGATTCTAAGTGAAACAAGTAGCGCAGGATTAGCTGTAAAGCTGGAGATTTGATTACACTTAAAATATCTGCATAAGTAGAGGAACAGGAGAGCCAAAGGCAAAATTGTTCTCTGGATAGGGAGATGGAAGTTCAGAACCCCCCATTACTTCCCCAAGGTTTATGATAAGACAATGAATAGTTTAGTAGCATATTCCGCTTTTCCATAAACAATACTCGGGCTGCACATCAAATCAAAATATTGGCTCTGATTCAGTACAGTCCCTGTTGGCAACCTTTTCATTGCTTCTATGCAAAAATTGCTAATATTCACACTGCCCAAAATGATATTTTCTGTATTATACTGGGCTGTATCAAACTTCATCTTATGATGGGATAAGCTATTTCCATGCTCCTATTCTCTGTTGCTAATGTCAAAAACTTTGCTTGTCATTAAATATGATCATGTACCACATATGGAAAATGCTGTTTGGGGGGTGCAGGAAGAGAACAGTTATATGTTTGACACCCCTTCAAATCTGTGCCTTTTCAGGCACTATCTGTTTCTCTGAAACCCTGTACTTCTGCATGAAGTGGGAGTGGTATCAAGCCATAAGGAGGATCACATTAATATTTTTATAGACATTTCAGTGATTTCCTATTATTTTTTGTGGGCCATGATATCCTATGGGCTTATAGGATATCATCATCAACTCCAGTACTGATACATTAAACTGTTTGATCCTGGTTGGTATAATTATCAGGTGCCCAACTCAATAATCATTTGCATTGTATCGGTATCTGATCCGATCCGATAATTTCATCTGTTCATAGTCCTAATAAGTATAATATTTTACAAGACAGCATTGCCATGCACCTGGCTGCCGCCACCACTGCACCTTGCTCTCAATGATGTTTCAGCCCGCATGGCATTGCATAAGTGAAGTGGTTGGAAGGGGCAGACTGGGTTCTCTTGCATCATCTGGTCTCTGTCCATAAATTGGGTGGTAGTGGGGAAGGTACAACATGTGCTTCGGTGACCCTGGCTCCTTAATGGTGCAATCCCCTTCTCTGGACTGCTGCCCAGCAGCACAGCCAAGATCCTATAAATGCCATAAATGTGTATCTGTGGTTGCATCTGCATATGAGTTCTGCAAATGCAATACACAAATAGGTTTACATTTCCTTTCCATATAGTTCTCTACCAAAGAAGAGGAAGAGGAAGAGGAAGAAAGGAGACACTCAACCCATTCACAGACATATGACACAATGTCCCTCAGGGCAGGGACCTGTCCTCTCATTCTTTGTAAAGCATCTTGTACTGTTCATTTTCCCAAGTTATTCCCAATTTTGTACATGTTTATTATATCATAAAGGTGTGATTCAATTAGCTTGTTCTTTGCTTATTAATGTGCTCATTTTTCCTATTTTTAATTCATGTTGTATTTTACTTACTTTTGTTTAAACAAAATCCCTTTCCTGTATGAAAGGAAATTAATCTCCTTTTATTTTACATCTTCAAAACTCCAGCTTATGCCTTTAAGAATTCTCTTTTTTCAACAGGAAAAAGAAACATTATTCCAAGAATTTAAGGGTTGTTGTATCTTTGAAAAGCACTGCATACCAGTATGAAAAGGGCACCTCAAGAAAGAACAAAAGGTGTCATTAAAGTAATTTGAAAAGAAGTAATGGATATGGCCTCCCACACAATGAAAATGATGATAAACAACATATTTTATTCAGTTTACAAAAAAATAGCCATGATGTACTAAATGGCTGCCAAGCTGGCAGAAGCATTAAAAGTACTTTCAGAGTGTAAACAAGGAAATGGGTGAGATGAGCCTTGTTGGGGTGGGTGGGTGATGGAAATGTAGTGATTCCATAGAAACAATATTGATGTGATTATAGCAAAATACAAGAAATGGAGACTGTTTAAAAGAATCAGAACCTGAACTATCCTATAGAGAAGGGACAGGCAACGTGTGGCTCTCCAGATGTTGCTGAACTACAACTCCCATCATCCCCAGCAGTAATTGTTTGGGGGTAAGGGGTGATAGGAGTTGTCATTCAGCAACATCTGCAGAGCCACACGTTTCCTCTACCCCTGCTCTAGAGTATTATATAATACTAGCTGGGCTGGGCACAGAGCTCCTGTGTCTCTAGTTCTTCCCCATTCCCCTGCTCCTGTTGTTCCCCGCCACCGGCGCTCCTGCCTTGTGGCTGAGCCACCCTCTCCACCGCCATCGTCTTCTCCTCTGCCCCCGCCAGAGCTCCTGCCTTTTGGCTGGCAGATGGGCCGTAGAGGGAGGCTCTGGCTGCCGCAGCCATCGCCATTTTCTCCCCTGTCCCCATGGCTAATTGGCAGCTGCTCACAAACTTTTGCAAGAGCTGCCACGCATGGGATTAGCCACGGGTACGTCTTAGAGAAATAAATATATTGATTATGAGCAGTCAGAAATATGCCTTTTGTTTGATATCCAATTAATCACTAATCAATTAAAAATCTAAACATATAATAATTCATGCAAAATATATAATCCATTGCAGGGATGGCTATTCCATGAGGCAGGCTGAGGCAGTAGCCTCAGGTCCGGGCACTACGAGGGCCACAGGATGTGGCAAGTACCAGCCTTCACCACCACTAGCACCAGCCCACTGGCTTCCCTGACACCTACTGTCATCATCAACCTTTTCTTTCCCCCTCCTTGCCTTGCTTTCACATTTCTTTCCCCCATATGTGAATTAGGAGCACCCCTGGCACTACTGCCTGGCTTGGTGACATAGTCCAAGAATGCTTACGTGTCACTGTCGCTGCCTCAGCAGCAAGGCTTCAAGAATGTTGAGCACCCACCCGTAGATTTGGGGCAGGGGGCATTTATTATCCTGTACCTTAGGCAGTCTTGGACCAGCCCTGATCCATTCCCTTCAGTGTGCTCTCCATTATACTGCTTTCCTTCCCCACCTGCTGGCAGTGCTTTCCCTCACCGGCCAGCCTGGCCAGCGTTTTCTCTCCCTATTGGCCAGCCAGCCGGCTGCCACCACCATTTTCTCCCCCGTCCCCACGGGTACGCCTTGGAGAAATATATATATAAAGATAGTCCAAGCAAAACTCTTAAACAGCCAGTCCATTTCTAAAAGGTGCTCCAGGAGGCTTTACACACAGGGCTTCTACCCCAAATCTCCTTCAGAAGAGAGTGTGTGCGTTCACACACCAGCCAAACTTACCCCGATGTCCCTTTGAGATCCTTGGACCCACTCCACACTCAAATCGGGCTTTGTCTTGCGAATTCTAGCTTATCTCGAGTTTTTCCTGGGTTTTTAAAATGCTGGTTTTAAGCTATTTTTTCTGAAAATGCTGGAGAAAATAGAGAGAGGCATTGATGTAGAATCATTAGCATGATAAGAGGGATATTCTCTTTACAAATGCAGATGTAGCTCTTTAGTAATCTCTCCCCCCCCCCGCATTGGCTAGAAGGAAAACACGGAGGCATGCCATGTGAACCTGCATCACAAGCAAACCCGAGAGCAGAGGGGAGGGGCTGCTTCCCTCAATGCCGCGCGTATAATTCAAAATGGCTTCTCTCAACATTTACCCCGCAGCATGAAGCCATGTGCGAATAACTCCCAGGGGAAGGTCGTTCCTCAGCTGCAGTCCTGTCATCGCTGACACCTTCTAAATGCCTTTCTTATCTGAACATGACAACTTGTAAATATGGCTGGTGCTTGCTGTATCTAATTCAGGAAATGCCATTTTCATTTCAGGTGGTTTCTCACATCCCTGAGACTATTTCAGCAAATTTTTATAACATCCTTTTGCAGTAGGCTAGGCTGAAAGCATAAGTTTTCCAAAATTGCCCAGGGAGCTTCACAGCTGAGTGGAAATTTGAACGTACATCTCTCCAATCCAAGGACAACACTATCCATTATACCACACTGTACTTATGGTCTATAATTAGTTCAAGGACACAAGGAATCATGAGATTTTTATAGGCGATTTATTAAAAAACTAAATCTTTTTTTATTAAAAGACTAAAGACTTCTTTTTTTCATACAGACAGAAGATGCTCTTAGTTAACAAGGAATAATGAAAACTATCAAATATTTCTTGGAGGAGTAGATGGATCTCCTCTGTTCCATTTTACAAGTCTTCTGTGGCCTGCTGTGCCCAGTCTTCTGTTTCACCCATCTTCTGTTTATTCATAGAGTTTCTAAAATTAATTTTGGAATAATCAGAAGTGCAGTTTGTGATTGTCACTCACAACTTTATGTTTCTTGTTTGTTCTCCTCCTTCCAAGTAAGCCATGCACATGAACAATTTGTGTGCATTGAAAGACTGCAGTTTTAGCATGTGTTTATGTGCACAAGTGCATCAACATTCCTTTCTCTTCAGCTGTGTGAAGATGCTGGTTTTTTGTCTTCAGAATCCTACAGTCACCAAAATGAATGTTGAGAGCTGGTTCTCACAATCAAAGCAATGTCTGCTTATCAGCAAATCCCAGATTCCTGAGCTGTGCATGCTCCCGTGCAGTATGTCATGTGAGCTGCAAAAGAACCTCCTGATCCCTGATTCATGCTGTGACCAATGTACATTTAACTAGGATTGACAGATGACGCTCCAGTAACCATCTTGGTTAAGTATGGGTCAGTCATAGTTGGAATCAGGAGGTTTTTTGCAGCCTTTACAACAGGAGTGCCCATGGCTCTGCAAAGTGGGATTTGCCAGTAAGCAGACATTGCTTACATTGATTGTAAGAACCAGCCCTGGATGTATTAAATACATTTTTCTTGACATTTTTTTCCCAATGGAGCTTCTTTCAAGCCAGTGACTCTGATCCAGCTCTTTACACAGGTAAATGGTCACAACTGCTGGCCTTACTTGCACATTCCCATGCACATCAAAAAACACATCCAGGCAGTGAAATGAGGCCAAGATGGGTATTATTATGCAGCTCAGATAAATATGATGCACTAACAAATTAATTAAAAATTAACCCAAATCTCTAGGTGGCAAATTTATGTTTGCTGGCAGGTAGAGTTGGATAGTAGGTAAAACAGCTGGGAATGGGATATGGAGAAGCAACATCACTCCCCCCCCCCTTACTCCAGTTCTGCTTACCCCTCTAGAGGTGCTGCATTGCATGGGGCATCACCCCAAGCCATGAGCATAACATACTTTTATGGGAAATGGGGGGACTGACAAGGCTCTTCTCCCCTTCAGTTCTTTAGTGAGATTTCAGAACAAGCACTTCTCAGACACACATTCTCATGAGATTTCCATGTCAGATTTCAAGGATGGTGGTTGCTTTTAGTTATGCATATGCACATCATTGCAGCAGTCTGTATGAATTCCGAAAATCCAGCTCAGAAGAAGAGCAGAAACAAAAGCAAGTGTACTGGAAATATTTTGCAGGGAAAGCAAATCAGAACAGCTCAAGGGGAGAATTTGGATAGAGGGAAATTCACAAGCATTCCCATCATTCTCAATTTCTTGTTCTGTTCACAGCTAGATCTAATTCAGCAAAGAATAGCCTGCTGACTGTACTTTTCTGAAGGTTATCTATCTATCTAATCTAGCTATCATATTTTTATACCTCCTGATATGTGCATCTCTAGGCGGAGTACAAAATTAAAAACACAATATACAACAGTTAAGATTTCACAAAATACAGTACAAACCATCTCATAAGATAAAAACAAATGGAAGGGAACAGTTTAAAATTAATTTCAGTTAAAAACCTGAGAAAACAGGCGTGTCTTGAGGGTCTTCCTAAAAGCAAACAAAGGAAGAGATACTCTTATTTCAACAGGGAGCATATTCCAAAGCCCCAAGGCAGCCACAGAGAAGGCCTGGTCCTTAATCATCATCAGACGAACTGGCAGCAACTATAACTTGACCTCTCCAGAAGATCTTAACAGGCAACGGAGTTCATGATAAAGAAGGTGCTCTCTTAAATATCCTCGACAGTTGAAAGAGCCTTATACTTTTTGTTTAAAGCCAATGTTTACAGGTTGAGTTTCTTTCCTTAAGAACATAAGAACAGCCCTGCTAGATCAGGCCCAATGCTTTCTGAAAAGCCCACACAGGCAAGAGGTGAGGGCATGTCCTCTCTCTTGCTGTTGCTCCCTGTAACTGATATTTAGAAGGATCTTGCCTCTGAGGCTGGAGGTGGCCTGTAGCCACCAGACTAGTAGCCACTGATAGACCTGTCCTCCATGTCCTTCCTTCTCTCAATTCACTTCACCCTTTTGTTCTTGCACCAGCTGCTGAACTGATCTGTTATCCATCTTTAAGGACATCCATTCTTAGTTATACAAGTTTCTGGTCCAGGATTTACACTGACAGAAGGTATGGAGCAGAAGGACCAATAGGAAAGAGGGGCAAATGAGCTAGCATTGTAGAGGACCAAAGATCATCTCATATCTGTCAGCAAGGATACATTAAAGTGATAAACTGAAATAACGGTTTTTTAAAAAACTAGATGTGACCTTGGAGTTCTGTAACTGGAACTCCTGAAATCTTTTTCATTTACAAAAAGCAGCCATGGGGGAGTAAATATGGTTCAGGGCTATGCTCTTTGTGGGGCTGCCCTTGAAGACTGTTTGGAAGCTTCAGCTGGTTCAGAATGCTGTTGCAAGGATGCTCATGGGTGCAAGTAATTTCATGAGTATCACACCCATCCTGCTGCAACTTCACTGGTTACTGATCCACTTCCTGGCTAGATTCAAGCTGCTGGTCTTGACCTTTAAAGCTCTACACTGCTTGGGGCCGGAGTACCTGTCGGACCATATTCACACATATGAATCTGCCAGGGCCCTCCACTCATCATCTCAGGCCCTGCTCATGACCCCGCCACTAACAGAGATCTGGTTGGTGTGGACGAGACAAGGCCTTTTCGATTGTGGCCCCTCCGCATTGAAATGCCCTACCTGAAGAGCTTTGTCATGCTCACTCCCTCAGTGTTTTTAAAAACATCTTAAAACACACCTTTTTACGGAGGCTTTTTAATGCTCCATTTTTGGTTATATCTGGTAGGTTCTTTAGCTTTTTATAATTATCAGTTTTTAGCTTTTAAAATAACTTTTAATTTGAACCTAATAATGATTGTGGTTTTTAATCTGACTTTTAACTTGTTTGTTTAGTTTTGTTACTTTTATTGTATCTTGTGTCTATTTTATTGTTGTGAGCCGCCCTGAGCAGTAGTGCACTGGAGGGATGGGGTATAAATATTTTAAATAAATAAATACATAGATAAACAAATAAATAAATAAATGGTGACATACCACTCAATGCTATGTGTGTTTTGTAATGTTGCATTTTCACATTTGCGCAAGAGCACAGTTGCATTATTTCTAATGACTGTATTGTCAAGCAACTCCAGGCAAACTATTTTTGCATTCATACAACTGCAAGAACACAACATTACAAGATGTTTATAACGTTGTGCAGTATGTCAGTGTGTGAGAGTACTGCAGCCTTGATTCAAATTACCACTATACCCTACAAAGGGGGAGCAATCTAGGTTGGTGATCTGGTGTTCTGGTGTAGGATAAAGGAACAAATGCCTTCTTCCACATGCACTGTGGTCCCAACCCAAAGCAGGGACCCATGGCTGCTTTTGTGGTGGGGATGGTGTTCCACTGCGGGTCCTATGTCACACGTCATTTGGCTGCAAGGCTCCCTCTTCTATTGCAATTTCATCCTGAACTTTGAAGACCAAAATGCCAAGAGAATCTGGAGTCTATCTTTCCTCTCTTTCACTGTCAGATACTAGCATTACCCAACCCAGAGGATCAGGCTGGGAGATGTGCCATTAAGTATATGACTAACCATAACCCCAACCTTTAAACAATTACCTCCATTACTTGGCTTCATCACAATCTTAAAATGGAAGAATATGAAGATATTTTATCTCCATCAGTACTTGCTGTAATGTCAAATGCTATCCAGTTAGCTCTTCATTTTAATTAGCTGGTATCATTCAAGTTCATTTGCTAAAATGAAGACATCATTCATGGTGCGGGGAAGCAAACAAAACCTCAATGAGGCTAAAAATCACCTGTCTAGCAAAATAAAATAAAATAAAATAACTTCCGATTGCAAATCAGCTTTCCTTTCCTCCCTATCCCCAAGAACGGGTAGGAATAATGTTGATGGATGTTCATTCATCATACTGGAAGCTTTTCCTGCTTCTCCGAGGGCCGCTGAACAATGATCAATATGGTTCTCAGTACTAATTCAGCTAATCGTTAGGAAGTGCCTGTCAGCTGTGAAAACAATCAGTGTCTAGATTTGCGCAGTTCAGTCAACTGTAACCTTTTATCGCCTCTAAAGAGAGAAGCAAGGCCATCTTATATAAAACTTACAAATGCACCTCTTTAACCATTTTAAAAGACATGGGGGTGGTGGGGAAGATACTCTACAGTCTTCAAATGTCTACATAAGAAATCACTAGCTTAGAATTTCTCATAGACATTATTGATGTTTGCAATGTAGATCAATTTGGAGTCAAACATTGTACAAATAAGTAAGCAAACAAACAAACAATCCCACAAATGTATCTCAGGAATATGAATAGACTTAATTTTGCCTTCAATTCATTTAACTTACCATTAGGGTCAAATGACAACATTAATTATTCTCCACCCAGTTAAACAATTTACTGAGATCGGCATCCACAATGGTTTGACATCTTGGTATCAGTTCAGTCTAAGACCCTCTTAGACTTTGCCGGCATTTTCTATGTCCATGTAACTTCATCCATATTTAAACAGCTTTCCATTCTCTTTGTTGCTAAATAGAGCTAAGGCCGCCAAGTGCTGGATTTCATTTGAAACACATTTACTGAAAGTATTAATGAAGGCATTATTCAATACAGTATCTGTCCAAGGACGTACAGTGTACACTTTCTGTAAAACATTATTGTATTTTGAAGGATAAAGTAGCAACTTACTTATTACATTTGTCCCCCTCCCTTCTTCCAAGGCAGCATATGTGGGGCTGTTGCACATTATACCCACAAGAATCCTGTGATGTAGGCTAGGTTGAGAGATGGTGACTTGGCCTAAGGCTGTCCGGTGAGATTCATGGATGAATAAAAATCTGAAAATGGGTCTTATTGGTCCAGATTCAATGCTGTGTATACAATACCTACAGCACCTGAAAATATTACCATTTCTATGATACCCTGTGCCTTTCCTGAGACTTCGCATGCCTAACCCTGACAAGTATATATAAGGAGAGAAATTTGTCCCCAGTTGGGGGGAAGTGTCTAAGGTTAAGGACTCTCTGTGGCCCCAAGAGGGAACAATGGTGAAGGTGTGGCCTCAAGAGGGAAGAGTGATTAGATCTCAGAAGGACCAGGGGCATCTACATCACCATCCTTGAACTCTCAGGATATGTGGTTGGTCTGAATCTGAATTCTTTGATAGTGCATTCTTCATTTCCATATTGGAACCTGTAGATTGAGGTCATAAAAATGTGGGCAAGGTTGGTTTAAAATATATATATATAAATCAGCAACTTCAAACAGTGCAGCGGTGGTCCTAATATTTCCCTTCAAGATGTTTAAAGGTGAAGAAAAGAGCAGCACTGCATAGTATGGCTGTGCACCAAATGGGAACAATAGTTCTATTGAATTCAATCCAGTCCCTATTGGTAGCATTTTGCATAATATAGTCTTAAATGAAAATAATAATAATAATAATAATAATAATAATAATAATAATAATAATAATAAATGGTCAATATTTGCACAATATAAGTGGAAAATCAGACATCACCAAGACCTGGCAATGGCTTAAGAATGGCAACTTGAAGAAAGAAACAGAGGGTTTAATACTGGCTGCACAAGAACAGGCACTAAGAACAAATGCAATAAGAGCAAAAGTTGAAAAATCCACAACAAACAGCAAGTGCCGCCTTTGTAAAGAAGCAGATGAAACAGTGGACCACCTGATCAGCTGTTGTAAGAAGATCGCACAGACTGACTACAGACAAAGGCATGACTACAGACAAAGGCAGGGATGATACACTGGAACATCTGCAAAAAATACAAGCTACCTGTAGCCAAGAATTGGTGGGACCATAACACTGAAAAAGTTGAAGAAAATGAAGATGTAAAAATATTATGGGACTTCCGACTACAAACAGACAAACATCTGCCACACAATACACCAGATATCACTGTAGTCGAGAAGAAAGAAAAACAAGTGAAAATAATCCACATAGCAATACCAGGGGATAGCAGAATAGAAGAAAAAGAAATAGAAAAAATCACCAAATACAAAGATCTACAAATTGAAATTGAAAGGCTGTGGTAGAAAAAGACCAAAATAATCCCAGTGGTAATTGACACCCTGGGTGCAGTTCCCAAAGACCTTGTAGAGCACCTCAGCACCATAGGGGACACAGTAATCACCATCAGCCAATTACAAAAGCAGCTTTACTGGGAACAGCCTATATTCTGCGACGATATCTACAACCATTGACAATAAAATTCAGCCATCCCAGGTCCATGGGAAGGACTCGATGTCTGGATAAAACAAACCAGTCAATAACACCTGTCTGACTGTGTAAACAAGAAATAATAATTGTGCAAATATTGACCATTCAGTGGCTTATTTTTCGATTTTTCTGCTCGGTTCTTGACAAGGCCTACAAGAAAGAACAAGTCAAGAACCAAGCCGAAAAATGGAGATATAAGCCCCTGCATGGTCGATATTTGCACAATATCAGTGGAAAATCAGACATCACCAAGACCTGGCAATGGCTTAAGAATGGCAACTTGAAGAAAGAAACAGCGGGTTTAATACTGGCTGTGCAAGAACAGGCACTAAGAACAAATGCAATAAGAGCAAAAGTTGAAAAATCCACAACAAACAGCAAGTGCCGCCTTTGTAAAGAAGCAGATGAAACAGTGGACCACCTAAACAGCTGTTGTAAAAAGATCGCACAGACTAATTAGAAACAAAGTCATGACAAGATAGCAGGGATGATACACTGGGACATCTGCAAAAAATACAAGCTACCTGTAGCCAAAAATTGGTGGGACCATAAAATAGAAAAAGTGGTAGAAAATGAAGAAGCAAAAATATTATGGGACTTCCGACTACAAACAGACAAACATCTGCCACACAATACACCAGATATAAGTGTAGTTGAGAAGAAAGAAAAACAAGTTAAAATAATCGACATAGCAGTACCAGGTGATAGCAGAATAGAAGAGAAAGTAATAGAAAAAATCACCAAATACAAAGATCTACAAATTGAAATTGAAAGGCTGTGGCAGAAAAAGACCAAAATAATCCCAGTGGTAACTGGTGCCCTAGGTACAATCCCAAAACAACTTGAAGAGCACCTCAACACCATCGGGGCCACAGAAATCACCACCAGCCAATTACAAAAAACAGCTTTACTGGGAACAGCCTATATTCTGTGATGATATCTATAACAACAGCAACAACATTGACAATACAATTCTGGCATCCCAGGCCCTTGGGAAGGACTCGATGTCTGGATAAAACAAACCAGTCAATAACACCTGTCTGACTGTGTAAACAACAACAATAATAACAAAGCTTTATTTGTTAGCCACCCCATAACAAATTGTTTTCTGAGCAGCTTACAACACGACATTAAAACATAAGATAAAAACATACAACAAATTAAATCATAACAGACCAAGAAATAGGGGAAGGGCAGAAAATACAAAATACAATACAATACACTTTTAAAGATATTTTTAAAAAATCAGTTAAAATCAGATCAAAACTTTAAAAATTAAAAAGCCTGAATGGACTAAAAACGTCATCACCTGGCATCTAAAAGAACAAAGTGATGAAGCCAAGCAGACCTCACTGCGGATGCTATTCCATAAATTGGGTACAACCACTGAAAAAGCCCTCTCCCTAGTAGCCACTAGCCTCACATTGTTTGGCAGGGGCACTTGGAGGAGGTCCATTGAAGAAGATCTGGGTTGGGACATATTAAGCAAGGCGCTCTCTCAAATAACCTACCTGTTCCGAAACCATTTAGGGCTCTAAAGGTTAACACTAGCACTCTAAATTGGGCCTGGAAATGGACTGGGAGCCAGTGCTGCTGACGTAGCACTGGCTTAATATGTTCATAATATGTGGACAAGCTGCTTGGAGCGGTGAGGCCTACCACTTGTTCTCTTGACCCTTGTCCAACATGGCTTGTTCAATCTAGCAGGGAGGCTGTTGTTGGCGGCCTGGTAGAAATCATAAATGCTTCTCTGAGGGAGGGCAGGATGCCTCCTTGTCTCAAGGAGGCAATTATTAGACCTCTTCTAAAGAAGCCTGCATTAGATCCCGCAGAGTTGAGCAATTATAGGCCAGTTTCCAATCTCCCATGACTGGGCAAGGTAATTGAAAGGGTGGTGGCCTCTCAGCTCCAGGTGGTCTTGGAGGAAACTGATTATCTAGACACATTTCAAACTGGTTTTCGGGCGGGCTTTGGGGTGGAGACTGCCTTGGTTGGCCTGATGGATTATCTCCAATTGGGAATTGACGGAGGAAGTGTCACTCTGTTGGTCCTCTTGGATCTCTCAGCGGCTTTCGATACTATTGACCATAGTATCCTTCTGGAGCATCTGAGGGTGTTGGGGGTGGGAGGCACTGTCTTACAGTGGTTCTGCTCCTATCTCTCGGACAGATTCCAGATGGTGTTGATTGGAGAGTGTTGCTCTTCAAAATCTGAGCTTAAGTATGGTGTCCTTCAAGGCTCCAAACTTTCTCCAATGCTTTTTAACATCTACATGAAACCGCTGGGAGAGATCATCAGGGTATTTGGAGCTGGGTGTTACCAGTATGCTGATGACACCCAGATCTACTTCTCCATGTCAACTTCTTCAGGCTTTGGCATATCCTCGCTAAATGCCTGCCTGGAAGCAGTAATGGGCTGGATGAGGGAGAATAAACTGAGGCTGAATCCAGATAAGACGGAGGTACTTATTGTGAGCAGTCAGAACTCTAGAGACGATTTTGATCTGCCTGTTCTAGACGGGGTCACACTTCCCCAGAAGGAACAGGTTTGCAGTCTGGAAGTACTTCTGGATTCACACCTCTCCCTGGTTTCTCAGGTTGAGGCGGTGGCCAGGAGTGCTTTCTATCAGCTCCGGCTGATACACCAGCTGCGCCCGTTTCTTGAGATCAATGACCTCAAAACAGTGGTACATTTGTTGGTAACCTCCAGATTGGACTTCTGTAATGCGCTCTACGTGGGGCTGCCTTTGTATGTAGTCCGGAAATTTCAATTGGTTCAGAATGCGGCAGCCAAGTTGGTCTCTGGGTCATCTCGGAAAGACCACATTACTCCTCTGTTGATGGAGCTACACTGGCTTCCAATAGGTTTCTGGGCAAAATACAAAGTGCTAGTTATAAAGCCCTAAACAGCTTAGGCCCTGGGTATTTAAGAGAGCATCTTCTTCGTTATGAGCCCCTCCTCCCAATGAGGTCATCTGAGGAGATCTGTCTCCAGTTGCCGCCAACTCGTTTGGTGGCTACACAGAGACGGACCTTCTCAGTTGCTGCCCTGAGATTGTGGAATGTGCTCCATGCTGGGATACGAGCCTCCCTATCTCTGGCAATTTTTTAAAAAGTTCTGAAAACACATCTCTTCAACCAAGCTTTCTCAGCTTTTTAAAACTTGTTTTTAAATTGTTCTGATTATTTTAATTGTTGTTTTATGATGTTTTTAATTGTTAATTATTGTTTTATGCTGTTTTATAATTTTTGTTTTAATTAATTGATTTTAATGTTGTTTTAATGGAAACCACCCTGAGCCTTTTGGAAGGGCGGTATAAAAGTTTTAATAATTAAAAATAAATAAATAAATAAATAAATAAAATGCCCAGTCCCGGTCAATAATCCTGCAGTCCTATTTTGTACCTGCTGCAATTTCCAGACCGCTTTCAAAGGCAGCCCCACGTACAACACATTTCAGTAACCTAAGCAAGAGTTACCAGAGCATGAGTAACTGTGGACAAGCTCTGTCCAGGTGAGGTCACAGTTGATGAATCAGCTGAAGCTGATAAAAGGTGCTCCGAGCCACAGAAGCCACTTGAGCCTCTAGTGACAGTGCTGGATCGATAAGCAACCCCAAACTGTGAACCTGGTCCTTCAGGGAGAGTGCAGCCCCATCTAGAACAGGCTGAGCACCATTCACTCAGGCAGAGAAACCACCAATCAACACTACTTCTGTCTTGTCTGGATTGAGTCTTAACTTGTTCACCCTCCAGTCCATTACTGCATCCAGGTACTGATTCAGGACAGTCACCGCCTCACCTGCCTCTGATGAAAATCTTTTTGTATATAAGACTTCTGGATTGCAATTGCTTTGCATACTCCCTATGTTAAAAAGCTGTGCAGGGGGTCAAAGGTTCACAGCTCCTGTTCTACAGTTTTGTTTTAGAAGGAGAAGAATTGTACTGGTTTGATTTTGGAGGGAAAAGAGGTTTGATTGGATTGGGTATGTTTTAAATAAAGGAGGGAACTTGAGTTGTGCGGATTGATTTGTCTGAAAAAATTGGAGGGGGAAAGAGAATATAAGGAAGCTGCCTTCAGCAGAGTTTAGTGCAGTGCAAGTCTTAGAGCTGAGGAGAGTTCAAGAGAAGGAGTTGCTTTCACAGTCTGACTGAGAATCAGAACGTGCTGGAAAGTGAGCTGAGGACCAAATCACTCCTAAAGCAGTTGAAAGAACGGTTTGGTATTGAACCCGCAGAACCACCCATCTGGTATTAAACTGCGAAGGAAGAGCAGGACCTGAGACTGAGCAAGGCACAAGCCAGGCTGGCTGAAGAAGCTGACTGGGGGTGACCACAAGAGGACCCTTGGGAAGGACTCGGAGTGAGGGCCCAGTATTCGTGCAGGATAGAGTGGATGTGCTTTGCTCATATTTCATTTCTTCCTTGTGCTGCTCATTTGGTTGCTGTTTTGTTCAAGAACCATTGTGAACTATTTTAAAGTAAGGTTTTCCTGTTTTGAAGTTAAAAATTTGCAGCTGTTGTCTGTTTCCCCACCCCCTGCTTAGAAGCCTTTCCACCCTAGCTTACTTTGAATAAGACAGAGGTTTGGAAGGCTGTTATACCAGATCCAACCGGTGGGACAGAGGTCTACTTGGTAGTAGGGGTGAGCATAGAACTGTTTTGGCTGGTTTGGTGGCCTGGTTTGGTTCAGTGTCTGCCCAAACCAGGTCCGGTCCAGTTTGACCATTGAACTGGGCCAAACCGATTCAGGGGATATACTTGTAAAGGGGAATCTGGCAAGGATCCCCCTTTACAAGTAAAGGGGCTGTGGGGCATTCCCAAGGTGGTAGCGGCAAGAGGAGGGCGAACTGTTTACCCTAGCCACTCACCACCACTCCACCTCCCGACCTTGGAGGCGAACCGGTTCGGTAAAAACCATTCATGCACATCCCTACTTGGAGGCAGTGGTGAAGCTTAGGATCATGGGTCTGGTTGAGACCGGGCTGTGACATGTGGTAACAGCCCGGTGGGATTTATGACAAAATGTGTGTGCAGTTTCTTCCCAGACAACCTGGCATGAATTGACCTGCCTTTTGAGGGACAGAACTCCTCTCAGGAGAGACTCCAAATGATTCCAAGTATCCAAGTAAAGCAAGGATGTATGTTGTAATGAAAAGCCTTTATTGCTTTGGTTTCAAGCTTAGCTGAATCTCAGAGTGGGAGTGAAGGGATTCCAGCACCCTCAGCCTTCACCTTCCACTGCTGCTTGCCTTCCTCCAGCCTCTGTTTGCCTCCCAGGCTTACTCCAGAGTTTGACCACAGCAGCCTCATAATTGACTCTGCTATCCTTATATACCACACCCTGGTTTCTTGCCCACCCCTTCCTCTTTCCTTTTCCCTATATGAACATCCTCTCTTCCAATTGCCCTTTCTTTATTTCCTTCTTTCACATCTAGCAGCCCTTGTTTACACAGCAAACCCTTTTCCCACCCATCTCAGCCACCCATGCCCAGGAAAGTTCTTTGTCTGGAAAACTGATGCTTGGTTTGTGTTGCCTCAAGAGTGTGACAGTGACACATCTGTTCAAAGCAGCAGTATGGAAGCAGGGGAAGGTTTGCCTGCTTCTCAGAAGTGCCTGAAATGGCGGTGGTATTAAGCCCTAAAAAGCCATCAATCATTAGGATTTATGGTGGACCCTTTTTAGGACTTGATAGCACCCCCATTCCAAGGTTTACTATGCCTGGAAGTTTTATCCCATTGTAATAATATATTTATAGACCTTTTGGTTATTTACCATTATTTCCTATGGGCCATTATACCCTATGAGCCAATGCAACAACTCAGTAACAATTCATTGGCCAAGTCAATCCAGGCTGGTATTAATGTCAAATGAACAATACAGTAGTCTTTTGCATCAGATCAGAATCAGATCTGATAATTTGATCTGTATGGATACCCTACTGCATGGATACTGCTTTGTTTTACATGCTGACAGAATGTATACAGTGCAGTCATCATTCCTGCACTATATACATTCTGATTTCTAGAGTTTTCATTTTCAGATGGAGATTGAGAACTGATTTCCAGGACTATATAACAAGAAGGAAATGGCTTTCTTTGCATTTAATTATATTAACACAGTATTATTTTGGGAAGCATATATGTTATTATTTGCACATCGTGATATATTTCACTTCATATTTACAATAATGTTAATGTTATGTTGACATTTCTTTCCCTAGTCAATGGCATGCATTTACACCCTATGTTCTCAGAGAATACATCCTGGCAGGAACTTCTAGTAAAGCAATGCAGCCCCTAGCCATCTGTCAATTCAACTGGCAGTAGGTAACAATTTACAGATAATGGGCCAACAGTTAGCAGACTGGCTATTGCTGACATTTGATAGAAGAGAAAAACAGAAATGGTAAAAGTCTATTATTCTCTCCTCCTTACAAGCTAAGGGCTGGTTTGGAGGCTCAGGCAATACACTGAGTAGCTCAACTGAATTCATGAGGAAGGAGAGTGGGCACGCATGTCTCCCCCTAACCTGTGGTGCCACTGTCTAATCGTGTGTGGAAGAGTTTGAACCTTCCTATCCAATGTGTGGTTTTAATGCTACTTAAAAGTAGAAGTACTACATTTAGGGATGTGCACAAATCAGTTTTTTAAATTCAATTTGTGCCTGAATTGAATCACCCCCAATTTGTTTTGGGTCCAAAACTGGCCAGCTAGCACAGAGATGATAAGTATCGTCAAGGGAGATAGGTGTCGTCACTTCTTCCCCATGTGTTGAAATGGGCTGATGAGAATATTGTTTGAACTAGCCTGGACAGGGCTTATTTTAGAATTATATGTTAACTCCCTGTCTTCCCCATCTGCATGGTGGAATATTGGTTTCAGTTATTGTTGACATTACAGAACTGAGTGAAATGCTGGTCCGGGTTGTTTTTGGAGCCTTTCCCAATGAAAATAGTTGAGTAATCCAGACTACTTGAACTTTCAGGGCAGCTTCACATGATCACCAGTAAGTCTGGAAGCCAGGATCCTCCAGTTCCCAGTGAGCACATACTCCTGGTGGGTGTATTGTGCGAACCCGCCAACCAGCAGTTCCTGTCTGAGATTCTACTGCCTTTCTCTACCCACTTGGACCAAGGGCAGATAATGTTGGTAGAATCTCAAGTGGGCAGGTCAGGAACCATGCTTCGTGAGTTCATATAACATGCTCATCAAGAGTGTATGCTTGCTGGGAACTTGAGGTTCCTGGCATCTAGACTTTGGAGCAATCATGTGAAGCCATGCACTGTATTATAACTTTCATGTTTATAAGGCTGCAACTTGACGCACACTTAGCAGGGAACAGGAGTGGCCAGTGCTACTAAAATTAGGGGAGCCACAAGACACTTCCACCCTACAAAGCCAATCCCATAACACCTTCCATCAGCTCCATGCAACCAAAGCTCCCTCTACTGGCTTTACCCCATGGGAGCTTTTCAAGCTAGCTATGAGGCAGTTCAAATGAGCATGTGTTCAGGGCAGGAACATGCTGAAAATGTGCCTGCCCTGAGGTCACGAAAGGATGTTTTGATGCAATGTGGGGACATCCTTTAATTGTGTGAGATGGATGTTCGTCCAAATCACTCCTCTATGCATGTTGCAAAACTCTGTTTAAACAAGGTTTTGAAGCGCATGTAGAGGGCTTGATTTGAATGAATGTCCCTCTCACACAATTAAAGGATGTCCCAACAGCACATCAGGACATCTCCCACTCTAAACAGACAATGGGGTTAATGTTCAAATGAACCAGCCCTATAATCACTAAATTGAACATTGATGTTTAGAGGCAGGATCCCACTTGAAAATGTATTATGGGGACAAACTACAGAGGGACAGGCTGCTGGACAAAAGCCAAGGTCACAAACTGAATATCAAGTTAAAAGATAAATTTTAATCCCAAACACCCCATCACCCCCCCACCCAAATCATTTCCCATAATTTCCCGTTGTGTGGTGGTATCACATATCCTTCCAACTTGGATCCTCCTGGCTTGTCCCAGCTGGCTGCCCATTGTCTCAGAAGGAAAGTAGAGGATTGGAAAGCATTTGCTCCTGGACTAGTTTGAAGATCAGTTCAGGATATCCTTCATTTTCTGCCTCTGTCCCCTTCTGCCTATATTTGGCTTGGAGGGCTGCCTCTTTCCTAGGCCACTCCCTTCATACTTATGAGCAGGATCTTTATCAAAAGTCAACCTTTTCTCCTGAGCCGGCTATTGTTCCTGTTGCTGGTTAGGCTGTTGCACTAGTATGCTCATACTCCCCTTCTTCAGGGTCACCTGCCTCCACACATGCTATCTGTTACCTCCATAGCCAAATTGCTGCTGTCTCCATAGTTTTCCCTTTCACTTTCCACCATCTGCTTCACCTTCTTCATCAGCATAGGCCTTCAGTGCAATTTAGGTACCTGACTCTCCACACCCAGCAGGCTCCATACTCTGTTTCCCCCTCCCCAATACCCCCCCTCCAATTTTCCCTCTGCTACCACCCCAAATAAATCCCTAGGTCTATTTTGGCAGTCCCATGCTACAGGGCTGGCTTTGGATTTCAGGGAGCCCTTGGCAAACTGCTCTCCATGGGCAACTTTCTATCTGCTGTATCCTGAGAGAGTTGCTCCACATGAAAACTAAGAGCACAAAGATGGTCCCTCTGGAACTGCCCAATTATGCCAAATCCTGTCCCTGGCCCTGTATGGATGTATGTGCATGTATGTCAGAGAGAAAGAGATAGAGAGACCAAATTAACTGCAAATACAATGGTCATGTTACAAAAGGGGAGAGGAATCCCCTTCTCTAACAGATGACCTACAGACACACAGACAAATTCATACAAGCATCAACTGAGTTTCTTTAAGGAGGAAAGGCAATTTTCAAACTCAAGGGGGACCTAGGTGTTGGCCCCTATACATCTTCATAAAGCATTTTCGCACAAACACATATACACATCTTCAAGATCTTGAAGATACACATCTGTGATCTTCAAGACAGCAGATATCAGAACTTCAAACTAAACAAGATATGCAGCTCAAGTTCATGCTTCCTGGATCTGGAATACAAAGTGTAGCAGCTTGTAACGCTCACCCTCCATTAAGATTTGAGCCAGAAAAGAACTTAACTCCATGTTTGACTTTGCCTTGTAGACTGTCTGTATTGCTTGAGTCATCTAGAGATATTTTCTTTTCAAGTGTCTTCTTTGCAGCCCATATATGATGTGCAAGAGTGCAGACCTCTAGAGCAGGTGAACTGCTTGAAGAGGACCTTTCTCCAGATGACTCAAGCAATATGGACAAACTACAAGATAAATTCAGTGCAACAACAACAAAGTGGGTTATCCATTGTTTCCTGCAAGGTTATCAGCTGGCCTCCCTCCTCCTCCTCCTCCTCCTCCTCCTCCTCCTCCTGCTTCTTCACACATAATGGACAAGAACAGTTATGTTTCAAGTCTGATCTGGCCTTTTCCTTCCCCCCCCCCTCCTTGGGTTACTCTTGACAGAAGAAATGGAAAAAGTATATTTCCAGCAGCCTGGGTATGGCTAGAGATTCAATTAAAGCTTCTCCTCTTCTCCTGACCTTGTGGATGTCATACAGAGGAGCTGGTAGGATCAGTATTAAGCAGGGGAACACAGAGGTAGGCTTCTGCTTAGTGGCTGCTCTGCCTCCCTGTTCAAGCAGCAGATAAAAGGGGAAGTGATGATAAATCACCTCTAGGACTTGACAATCATTTCTCTCACCTCCTCTGCCCTGTCAGTGTATGTGCAAGGCTGATATAGAACCTGTTCTTATCATGGATATCATCTATTGGAAATAACTAGGGATCTTTGTTTACATTCTTCTGTCCCATTTTTACCCATTTTCCATTTATTTTCATTCCACTTTCTTCCACTAAAAAACTCATTTTTTTTTCTATCAATGTGGGGGAAAGTGCATTGAAATATATATTTAGTGCTGGTTCTCATGATCAGAGATATGTCTAGGAAATGAGATCCTGGCTGCACGTGCACTCCTGCAGAGTGTGCCATGAGAAACCAGGAAAAACTGGCAACGTGCCAGCATGGTATGTAACTGAGGCTGTTAATCTAAGATTTGAAGTCCAGCTATCGATTTTGGTTAAACAGGCTGATACACTGCCAATCCAAGATCACTGATTTTCCCCACGTTCTCATGACACACTCTGCAGGAGTTTGTGTGCCATCAGGGCTTCTGGATTGCCTTTATGATACATGGCTCTGATTGTGAGAACCCAGCCCTTAAATATGTTTTCCAAGTATTTTCATGTATTTCCTATCTAAAGATTTGGTGCAATAATATTCTGGAAAGTAAACATTTAAATAAGTATTTTCCTTCAAACATACGGGAAGCACAGAACTTGAAGAAATGTTTTATAAAATATGATCCACTGGGCGTGGGGTCTGGAACATATGTTCTACTGAGAGTTTCAGAAAGAGAGGAATGCAGTAACATTCATGGTAATTCCCATAGATACACAGCCATCATTTCACTTGAGGGCCACATTCATACATAATACAGAAGTGGAGCTGGAGGGACCCGCAGTTTCCTTCCTGTTATGTCCGAACTGAGCCAACTCCATTCCTGTCTGTAGTGCAATTCGAGATTGCACTGACAATACTCCAATTTGAACCCTCAGTGTGTAGTGAGTTTCACTGCTCCAAACCAAGGGTCCAGGGAGCCTCTATTTCATCTGAATGCAGCACCGGAGGCTGCATTTGGCCAAACTGGAGTTGAGGGTGGAAACTCCTCCCTCTCTTCCTCCCTGATTGGCTGTGCAGGCTGTCCTTCAAGCAAAAAGGAAGCCCACACAGCCAGCATCCCTGCCTCTCTGCAGTCTTGCTGACTGCAGAGAGACAGGGTTGCTGGCTGTGCGGACTTCCTTCTTGTTGACTGCAGAGAGGATGCTCTCCTGAACACCCAAATTTGGATGGGAGGTGGGGTGCGGAACCATGGTCCTTTGGACCCGCAGTTGCACATTACATGCAAATGAGGCCAAGATGAAACATGAAAAGTTGTGAAACATACACATCTGACTCATGAAGCCCATTGCAGCCCTACAGCTCTTTATAGTGTGGCCTGCCAGGTGCTTGATGACCCCTTCCTGTTTTCTCAGGCCCAAGCAAGAAGCAAGATATGTATTAAACCCCTATTAGGTAGCCATATTTGGTTTGTCAGATGAATTCAGCTTGGTGAATTAGAAGTTGTGTAGACCTGTTTTAGGCCTAATTTTAGAATGTCTCTATGGGATTCCATTTTTTTATTAGAAGGAAGGAGGGAAACCATTCATTTGACTTGGTTTGCCCATGAGATTTGCATAAGTTCAAGTCAAAACACATGCCAAACTAAACATGATGCTAAACATACCATTGTCTGAGGGTTATTTTCCCTTTAAATAAGAAGGCACATACAATGTATTTATATTTACTATGCAAGAATTATGTGGCAGTTTTTATGATGTTACAATGTTGATTAATAGTTATAATAGCCATTGTGTGATATATGGCTGATGTTCCACACAGGGGTACATAAGTCCAGTAACGCTGAGTGTAGGTATAAATTATGCAAATAATGTTATGTAAGAGTAAGCTCACTGGAAATAATGGGTTACTCCTGTGTAACATCATTTGCACAGTTTGTGCAACTTGCTTGCATACAACATTACTAGGCTGATGTACCTTTGCACGGTATATGCAATATACTCCTCCCACTAATAATAATAATAATAATAATAATAATAATAATAATTATTATTATTATTATTATTATTATTATTATTATTATTATTGAAGCTGCATGGAGACCTGATCCAGAATAGTACTTGGGTGCAGACGTAGGGAGTGCTTAATGCTTACCACCATGCCATTTCATTTGAAAATCTTTCCAAAGCTGCTTTAGAACTATGAAGCATGGCTTGGCTTCAGTGGAACATCCTGGGGCCCATAGCAGGAAACAGCATGGAAACAAAGACCTCATGTCCCTCTGCCACAGTCACAATCTCAATCAAGCCCTCGAGCAGCTGCTCTTTTAAAGAGAAAATAGCTCCTAAACTAGACAATACTGTCTTTAATGTCATATCTAGTTTGGCCAACAGAAACAAATGGTTATAGGATTCTGATTATAGTTAAGGTTGAGAACCCATTACAGTTCATATCATAAACCTATAGTTAATTTAATCTGAGAAGATGTTTGAAATTGAATCATTTCTAAGATCATGGTGCTTTTGATAAAGTATTTTCCCCAAAAAACAACATGATTAAAGTTTAACTAAGTATATAATACAATATATTTCAGCACTTCTATGTTGCTTCTAAAAATGGAAAGATTTCCCCCCCTGAAAACAAAATTTAGTGGGTGGTTAATGCCATAATTTCATTTGCATTCTTACTCTCCACTGCCTACTGCTGTTATTCTTCCTATACCATCTCTAGTAATTATATAGTAACTTGCACTAACTGTGCAATGTTAGTGTTTGATAACTATGCTGATATGATCCGCAAAAAGCCTTATATCCAACAGTACACACTCATTGCAGGTTATATGAAATAAAAATGACTCCCTATTGAAACTCTATGTTTTCTAAGTGTTTTGCTTCAGTTTCCTGCTGTTGACCACTGCAAAATATACGATCTGGGTAGGAATGATTATTTTGTTTCTTGGGGAAGAACATTTGAGTGGCATCATTGAATAGCATCCCGTGTAAATTATGTGAGAATTCTAAAGCATTTCTCTTAGCACCATTGTAATCTCTTCTGGCCACTAGAGGCATGAGGAGTTATGTTAATAGTAGGGATGTGTGGGACATTTCAGGTACAAAACAATCTATAGCTGAATCTGCCTGTTTTGTGCACAAAACAAATCGCCCCTCTGCAAGTTGCGAAAGATTCGGTTCCAAAACAAATTGCCCAGATTTCAAAGCCAAATGTTCTGTTGTTTTGGAACTCCATTTTGTGGCGAACTCCATGTAATCCCCATTTTGTGTTTGAGGTCGATTTGAATTTCCCACCCTTCCAGGCTTCAGATTGGTGAAGCATGGTCTGATCCGCTGACGATTCTCTCTGTGTTCCAGAGTGGATCTTTTGGCTCTTGCAAGTGCTAAATAACCCCGCATTGACCAGGGGAAGGTCAAAGAAGGGGCAAGGGTGGGAGGAGTTCAAGGAGGGATTTTCAAAGAGATTTAAAGAGGCAGCAGCCACCATTCTGTCTTTCTGCTTTGTGGGAGGAGAGAGAGAGAGAGAGAGAGAGAGCACTTTGCTTTGCTGCCTATAGTTCTGCCTTGCCAGCCTGCCTTGCCTGCCAGTGCCTGTGCCTACCTCTGCTGCATGCCAGCCTGAGGAGGATTCTCTGCTGCATTACCTTTTTGTTCCTGCTGCTGATTCAGAAAGAGAATAAAAAAGAATTCTATCTTTTTTTCACCCCCTGCTGTTGAGATAATCACTGCCTGCCTGTGCCTGCTGTTTGTGCCAGCCACCAGCCCCAGAACGCCTGTGGCCGCTGGCCACCTGGCCAGCCAGCCACCCCTCCCCCCAGATTTTCCAGACTTTTGCCCCAGCCCCCCCTCCCCACTGAAGACTGAAGAAGAAAGAGTAGACTCTCAGAGACCAGACCACAAAAGTGGAATACTGGACGCAACATGGGTGAAGCCTTAGACTGAGTGAGTACCCATTTAACATACACTCACCCCCCCACCACACACACACACATCTCTGGAATTGCGTATTCTTGGGGGGGGGTTCCTGTTTAGAGGGAGGTTTTGGGTTGTAATTGAATTAAAAAAGTTGTGTGTTGTTTTGTTTAGAAGAAGCTTAAATAGATTCCATTCCAAATAGATATATATATTTTTGCATTTTTTTAAAAACAGAAGCCTGTCCTCCAGCCCTCAGAGCCCATAATATGTATCAGTATTAGCATCCTCTGCCCAGCAGCCTACAGGTTCTGAGTGGACACACACTCCAGCCTCCTCACTGCGCCCATTTACCACCCACCACCACCCCCAACTGCAGCCTTTAAACAAGCAAAGCCTTCAGCCATCACCCCAATAATCCAGCAGCAGCAGCAGCAGCAGCAGCAGCAGCAGCAGCAGCAGCAGCAGCCTATTGTATCTGTCCCTCCCCAGTGCCCAGCCCAGCAGCAGCCTACGGGCTCTGAGTAGGCACAGACTCCTCCCTTACCACCCACCCCCAACTGCAGGGGGCACACTCCGCTGAAGTCAGCCCAGACCCTGTTCTTGGCCCTTCTCCCAACTGAGTGTCCCTTTCCCTGAGACACTCACCCGACTTCTGCCCTTTGCCCCCCAATTCTTTCAAAAAGGTTTTTTTTTAAGTTGGGGTTTTAAAAAGAAGCCCCCAAAGAGAGGGGTGGAAGGGTGCCCGGTAGGGGAGGGTTTTTCTTGCTGGTCATGGTGGGGGACTCACCCCCACCCCTGCTTTGGTGTGCTGGCTGGACTTCTCTCATCTGCCTGACCCTATGCCAGGGCCTGCGGCCGAGCAGCAGTTAGAGGGGAGGGCCTCCCCTGCCAGGGAAGAAGTTCTTCCTGTGGCAGATGTGGAGGTGGTGCAGGTGGAGCTGGCTGCCAGTCCAGCCAGATCCACCTTGCCACCCTCCCCACCGGTCCCTGTGGGGGTTGGGGGCCACAAGGTTGCGTCTGAGGAGGCCCAGAAGGAAGCCCCTGTGTTTCCTGTCCCTTGGACTTCCCAGGCCAGCTCTGAGGGCCGTGGTGGTGGCATGCCCCAGAAGGAACCAGCAGAAGGACCACCACCCAAGCGGCCCTGTGTCACAGGAGAGTCCAGCCCACTGGACTCCCACTGCAAGGCACTTGTTAGCAGGGGCAAGGACCCTAAGCACTTCAGCACGTTGGGTCTGCTGTTTCACCTGCAGTGGCGGTGCCCGGGGATCCAAACCTCTGCTGGCAACGGCGCTAGAAAAAGCATAGAAGCACTGCCACCACCACCACCACTACTTCCCAGTGCAGCAGCGCGGTTTCTCTGGCAGTGGCACCAAAGGAGCGGCCAGTGCCACCTCCGCGTTCCATCACCCAGTGGTTCCCAGAGGGCTTTTTTGGTGCCTTGTTAATAGGTCTCTCTTAGTCATTTAGAATCTGCCAGTTGTTGTTGAAGGTGTGCCTGTTTGTGTATGTTGTTCAGTGTTTCTCTCTCAGTAAGTAATGTTTTAGTTTTTTAAAAAATAAATCTGTATTTGTTTTTTGAACTCAACCTAATGTCTCCAGATAATCTCTTGGGCTAAACCTACTTAACACCAGAGCATACTCTGCTATGTGAGGGTTTTAATATTTCTCCTCACACCCGTCAACAAGTTAGTCATAACTAAGCACCATTGAATTCAATGAGACAAATTAATTATGACTAATTTAAATCCCATTAATTCCAATAGGACTTAGTCATGAATAACTTTCTTTGGATGCTAGCCAATGTGACTTTTAAATTATGCCAAGTAAATCCTGCCATGTTTCTGTTTTCATTAAAATGATCATGACTGTAAATTAAAGTACACAAATTGATTCAAAATGTAGCACTAATTCCTGTACTCCAGTTCTGGAAAGTGTATGCTTATTCACTTATATTGCCCTCACTCATCTCAATTGCCTTCACTTACTCTCCATTACATCACCATGGAGTCAAATCTTAATAGCTACATAGCACTGCATATGACAATGCCCATTTGATGTATAATCCTTATTGGCTAGAATCAAGCATGTGATTAATCCAGGAAAATGCACCAATGAGGGAACAGAATAGTGCCAAAGAAGTGGTAGGCAGAAGGAACAATGACACCAAACAGGATTTTTTAAAAGCCGAATATTCAAATGTATCCCATTATTATTTGGTTTTGTTCAGATAAGTTACATAGTATGTTGATGAGACAGGCTATCAGTACTCACTGATAGCCAAGTCAGAAGAAGAGAAGGAACAGCAACACCCATATCCATAAATCTCTTATTCTGTCTAACTGCTTCAGTCATAAAGTCTTCATTGCCATCTAAAGCATCCTCTGTGTGCATGAGTTTGTGCATTCATTGCTCCACTTTTCAGATACAACAGGTAGATGCTAATGGGGTCCCCAGCTGAATGGAGACCTACTGCTTCAGGTTAAGGTTTGAGCAACTTGCTCCCATTCTACCTGGTGGCAAAAGGATGAGAGATGAGACAGTGAGAACCCCTCTATCAGTTTGCTGGGGCCAACTGCCAATTGGCTCCTCCCCTCAGAAATCTCACCTGAAGTGAGCTTTCTACCCATGTGACTTCATTATATAACAGTATGTGCAGCTTCACACATAATGACAGCAAGTATAGGAGAGCCATTGTTGGCCACTGGGCACGCACTACCATTACTGCTGCCATTTCCATGAAGTGTGAAGCCAGAAATGTTAGGCAGAAAAATGTTGGTTACCCATTTCCGCCTGACATCATCAAACTAAATGGTGGTTAAGAATGTCGGACTGAGTGGGTAACCAACATTCTCTACCCAACAACTGCTGGCTTCACACATCATGGAAATAGTGGTGGTAGTGGGAGTCACAACCAGTGACTTGCCCATATTTACTTGCTGTTGTTATGTGTGAAGCTACTCTATGACAGAATGGGTACTTTAATTTGCTTACTTGGTTTTCCTTACCATTCATTCCCCTTTCCCTTTGTGTTGTGTCTCTTGGAGCTGAACTCTACATTACACTGATTTGGAAACTATGTCATTCTAAAAGCAGCCTCAGTGGTGTCTAATTTAGATACAAATGGTCTCCTTGAAGCTGCTATTAGCTGTGGAGATTCCCCCTACAGTAACAGTTTTGTGGATACAGGCAATTAAAGGTGGATAGCTGGCTTAGGGAAAGAGGAGGACCCCTCCTCCCCCATGGCTGTAACTCAGAGCCAAATTGGGAGGTGCCTTCTACGGCTTCGACATAGAGAAAAGATAGTTGCTCCAACATATCATGTAACTGGGCACTTAGTTTGCAAGCCATTATTTTAAACTATAAGCTTCTCTGAGTGCATCAGCAAAAAGGCAGCACAGAAATGTTGTGCATTAATTAAGTAAAATATTCAAATGTTCTTTGTTCTAATGTGTTGTGCAACAAAGTTTTCCAGGTCCATCTTATGTTCCTGTCCCTTTATCCACTGTGAAGAACGCCCCCCCCCCCCCGCCGTAGTACACTGTGTGCTGGCCAAGACCAGCCTAAACTGAGGTTTCCCATTTGCCAACTTCCTATCTTTTCTTTGCAAATCTGATCTATAGTCTTTTCAGTATATTTGTGGTGCTGTAGAATAGCACAGCAGGGAAATGACTTGACTAGCAAGCCAGAGGCTTCCGGTTCAAATCCCCGCTGATATGTTTCCCAGGGAAACACCTATATCGGGCAGCAGCGATATAGGAAGATACTGAAAGGCATCATCTCATACTGCACGGGAGGAGGCAATGGTAATCCTCTCCTGCATTCTACCAAAAACAACCACAGCACTCTGTGGTCGTCAGGAGTCGACACCGACACAACGGCACACTTTACCTTTAGAAAAACCAAGCAGTGATTTCTCTTTCACCTGCACAAACACCAGGAGTCCCCAGCTCCCCTCCCCAGCCAGCATTACGTTGGAGACCAATCCTGCCCAATCATTCCTCTTTTTCAAACAGACCATCTCTTTTCATTTTCTCCTACATTTGATCTCTGGATATTTTTTTCTGCTAATGGGACTGCTAAACTGCAGTCACAGATGGTCAGTATCAAGAGAGAAAAAGAAAGAGGCTAGATTTACTTAGACTGCAAGCCCCCTGGGCAGGGTCAGTGTGATAGCTGTGTTCCACACACAAGATGGTGCTACATAAATTATTCTAATAAGGATTAATAACCATAATTTCATATTCTAATAGTGTGCCAGGCACATTAATAATAGAAAACATGTTTTTCATACCCTCCTTTCAGCTGTGAAGTGTTTCAGCTTCACATATAAATGTATATCACTCGCTATGTCTGTGATATGGTCAGGGATGACTCCAAGGGGCAGCAGGTTCTCCCCTCCAAGTGTTTCCCGCTCCTCAGACTGGAATTTTAGAGCAAAGCGTTACACAACACAGTCACAGTATGTTATGGTCTTATAACTTGAGTTCATTATTTTAAAAGTAAATTATTTTAATTATTTCCATTGCTTAAGAAGCCTAATTCGCTCATTCCTCTACCCCAGAAGAAGCAGAAGAAGCCAGTGCAGCCAGGTAAGTCGAAGACTCATCCAGCCTCCAGAGGTGCACCTCGGTAATTTTGGAGCCTGGACCTAAAAGGTCTTTGGAGGCCCCCCTCCTCTGCAAATTAAGTATCATCGTGCTCCGCCGGGCGGCCACACCACCCAGGACAGACTAAAGAGATTTGGGGGCCCCCAGGGGCTGTGGAGGCCCTGGACTTTGGCCCCCAAATCTAGGGGTAAGAGCACCTCTGCCATGCTCCCAGGAGCCAGGCCAACCCCATAGCTTCCTTTCTGGCCAGCAGCAACTGTATGCTAGGGGGATGCAGGATAATCTCCCCTGCATATTTAGGAAGCATAGGAACATAGGAAGCTGCCATATACTGAGTCAGACCATATGTCCATCTAGCTCAGTATTGTCTACACAGACTGGCAGTGGCTTCTCCAAGGTTGCAGGCAGGAATCTCCCTCAGCCCTATCTTGGAGATGCCAGGGAGGGAACTTGGAATGTATGCTCTTCCCAGAGCGGCTCCATCCCCTAAGGGGAATATCTTACAGTGCAAACGCTTCTAGTCTCCCTTTCATATGCAACCAAGGTGGACCCTGCTTAGCTTAAGGGGACATGTCATGCTTGCTACCACAAGACCAGCTCTCCTCTCCTCTCCTTCACTAGGCCTAGTACAGACCTCTCAAGAAAAATCTCACTAGGGAGAGAGCTAGAGGAAAGCTTGACTAGAATTGCAAAACCATAAAATTGATTCGTCGAAAGCAGCCAGCTTTACCAGTTGTCTCGACAGATCACCCTTGAATCATCCAAATTGATTCAGGTGATTTGAGCACCATTTTGAGGCCCATTTTGCTAGAAAAACAGGCTGACTTAGTGTGCCAGCCCACCTCATAAGACTGGTCTATCCAAGTAGACCAGTCCTCTGAGGTGGACAGACACATTAAGTCCAGAGTGGAGGGCTGGTCTACCTTCCGACCTCAGTTAGTAGAGTAGCTCTTCCTGGAAAAATGGCACCATTTTGAGGCCTGTTTTTCCACGGAGAGCTGGTCTACCAGTTGGGGTCAGCAGATAGACCAGCCCTTTACTCTGTACTTAGCATGTCTGCCCACCTCAGAGGACTGGTCTACATGGTCTACCAGTCTTCTGAGGTGGACTGATGTGCCACGTCCGGAGTAGAGGGCTGGTCTACCCACTGACCCCAATTAGTAGACCAACTCTCCCCAGGGAAAAGCACAATTTTGTTCCATTTCCCCAGCAAAACGGGCCTCAACATGGCACTCAAATCACCCGAATTGATTTGTGTCAAATCGGGCTGATTCTCTTCAACCCCAAATCAGCCGCTCTATTTTGAGGGTGATTCAATTTGAGGTCAACTCACTGAATTGCTCCCAATTTGGCCCGAATCAATTTGAACCAAATTTCACATTGCTACTCAGACATTCCTGCCTCATGGTCTTGGGCAGGAAGAGAAAATTAGTCTGGAAATCAGACAGGAAGGTTTGTCCTAATCCCAAAAGATAGTAAGGTCGTTCTTGGAACTAGCCAAAGTAGGAGCAGTAAAACCCGGGTAGAGAGACCCGTCTGGAGCCATGGGTCTCACTCCTACACTGCTGCTCCAGGACTACCCTATTTTTACCTTGGGTTTAACCAAGGTAAATGGGGAGATGACCCATCTCACCTCACAGCCTCGCTTGTATGTGCTATTGGGGCTGTTTGCAGCAGCTCCCAGCAGCTTGGCTCATTTTCAATAATAGAGTGGCAGCTATAGAGCAGCCTGAAATCTGGGAGCTGCTGCATTGACATGGGCAGCCTCTCCGCTGTCCTCTCAGTGCATCATGGGATACTGGAGGACTTCCTCCGCTAGATCCCTATGAAGAGATCTCCACTGCATCAATCGTCTGGGCACATGGTGTGATGAAGCACAGGTGAGCCCTTGCTCATGTGTGGAAGGTTAGGTATAATCCTGCCTCTCACCCCCAGCTCTCCCTAGTCCCAGGGATTTTGGTCATATAAACAACCTTAGAATTTTCTAAGAGGAATCTGGTCTCTTTTCTGGATAAATTTGAAAATATCAAGGAAGCGTCATTAATAAGGCAAATAAACTAAAACATTAATTACCTTATATCTAAAAAAAAAGTATGGAAAAATCCTCACCTCCTAATAACATTCTTTGCCACTCCTTTGCTCCCCCAAACTAGTTGTTCTAATGTCACCCCTGTATGGTGTCATGTGTATAACATCACTGGGGGAGAGGACTGTGCCAGCCAACAACATGTACTTTATCCCAGCTGGGCCTTTAACCCAACCAAGGGAACCATATAGTCCGAGGCAGTTGCTAGGCCAAGCATAGGAACATAGGAAGCTGCCATATACTGAGTCAGACCATTGGTCTATCTAGCTCAGTATTGTCTACATAGACTGGCAGCGACTTCTCCAAGATTGCAGGCAGGAATCTCTCTCAGCCCTGTCTTAGAGATGCCAGGGAGGGAACTTGGACCCTTCTGCTCTTCCTGGAGCATCTCCATCCCCTGAAGGAAATATCTTACAATGCTCACATATGGTCTCCCATTCAGATGCAACCAGGGTGGACCCTGCTTAGCTAATGGGACAAGACCAACTCTCCTCTGTGCACTGTTCCGATGAGTAAAAAAATGAAGAAGATGAAGGAATTTTGTCTCCCCGATACGTCTTTTATTGCTAATAACAAAGAATAATAGAAACAGAACACAGTCATTGACATAAAGTCAAGCCACTCACTCGAGTTGAGTTCTTCAGCTGCAAGATACAGTATTAAGTACAAAGTAAAGCAAACATACAAAAGGCAGGCCTCTGAATAAAACGCTCTCTCTCCCTGAAGGCCTCCTAAACAGCTTTCCAAATTGACTTCGCCTTCCGAGGTTTTTCCAGTCCACATTAGTAACCACTAAGATCTTTTCCCTTCTGCCTTGGGAACACCATTTCAGGCCCCAGATAAACAATTTTTCTCACTCCTTTGCCCCCTCCCAATTCAAAACAAACCCAGAGGCCGATGATTTCATTCTCATTCTCCAAGATCAGCCTTATTTTAACTAGGAGGTGAAGGTGACGTGCAGAGTGCACAACAACAGGTGCTTCTGCTGTCTTGCTGTTCTCGGCAAAAATAGGGCTGGGAATAAACTGCACAACATGTTTTTTCCTGAGTCAAAATGGCTTTGCTGAGGCACTTTTGCCAACTTAAGAACAGATACCCACCAAAACTGAGTGCTGTCCATAGCAATCTGCTGCAGAAGTTTTCACTCAGGCTGCACTGCTTGTGACTTATCAGGAAAAAACACAACATACCAGCCATGTATGAGTTGTGGTGCTTGTGAAATTCTCTGTTTTTATGATCTCAGGCATGCAGCAATGAGAGGAGGTTTGTCGAGACCCTATCTTGACAGGTTGAGAGGCAGTATTTGCCTTGGTACATCATGAGTTGTGTAAGACAATCTGTTTTTAGTATGCATTCACACATGCAAATCATCCCTTCATGCGGAAGTTGTTTAGTAATGAACATGCATATGTGACCCATGCCTAAGTGAAATGAGTACAGAGAGGTATTTTTTACCTTGCTTCTCCACTAGCTGTTTGAATTCCTCACCATAAATACTCTTCTGTAACCATTTCATCTGGAGCTCAACAATCTTAGGCCTGGTGGAACCACATAGTTCCACTTCTTAGAGTTTGGGGGCAGTGTTCCCTCTAACAGGGATTCCCAGATGCTGTTGATGACCACTCCCAGAATTCCCAGCTGCAATGACTTTGGCTTGGGGATTATTGGAGTTGTAGTCAGTAACTTCTGGGAATCCTGGTTAGAGGGAACAGTGTTTGGGAGGAGAAAGTAATTCTGCTCTGCTAAAACTGAAGTGCAGCACTCTCTTGCTGGATCACAGATGCATCAGGATGCAATAGGGGATCAGGTACAGCTCCTCTGGACCAGGCTAGGCATCCCAAATATTTGTCACATCCCAAATGCACCTCTGAGACTGTCAGGGGTTGATAAAAACAACAACTCTTCAATGGAACACAGACCTTCAGGATGCAAGGGGGTGGAGTTCCAGTACTGTATAACCTGGGGTGCCGCTGCCAGATTTTCATCTTGTTTGTATGAAACAGTTTTGCCCTGCTAACTGGGCAAAGAGGCACTTTTTAAAGTGGCAAGTCTCTGGCCCTATCTACCCCCAGCAACAGTACACATCCTGTGACTGTTGCCGGTGTCTATTGTACATTTCTTTTTAGATTGTGAGCCCTTTGGGGGACAGGGAGCCATCTTTATTTATTATTTCTCTATGTAAACCACTTTGGGGACTTTTGTAGAAAAGCGGTATATAAATATTTGTTGTCATCATCATCCTATTGTGACTGTTCCTGTTATTAAAATATATAGGCATTTTATGCATTTTAATTTTCAACAAAAATGTTCTCAAAGTGGTTCGCATAGCAAAAGGTATCACAAACACCCACACCGGTTACTGGGAGGAATGTCATACTAGGTTGAATAGGAGCAATTGCTATCTCCTAGTGCAAACTATAAGAACCATCACTTTAAAAGGAGCCTCTTTGCCCAGTCCGCAGGGGTTATGTAAACATTAAGCATCTGCAGAGGTAAACATTCAATAACACAAACATTGAATTTACTTTGTAAAGTTCTGAGGACAGTCATGGTGCTATATAGACAATACATAATTTAAAAAATAATAAGGACCTCTATTCCTCAGAAGTTGGTCCCTAGAGGGTCCTGGTAGAAATGGAGATGGAGGGGGAAGGATGAGCTAGGGAGGCAAAAGCTGGAACGTAGAGAAGCACCTTGTTGGTGTTCAAGTTTTGCCTGCTGCATCCTTCCTGTCAGGAAGTGGAACAAGATACTGAATCATTGGGTGGAATATTGCCTGTGCATTTTTACTTATATCTTGGAATACACTTGCTTCCCCTCACTACAGTCTTCCCTCCCTCCTTACATCCATTCCCTGACTTGAAGCCGTAGAGTACACACCACAAACACACACATTTGAAAGGCTTTTTAGCAGTTTGGCATAGGCTCAGCACATAGCCAGCTTCAAAGGGAAGAGGAGAGTCTTCAAATAATAATTTAAAAGCTGTTCGAAATGTCTCCCAAATGATAACCTCCACTAGAACACATTGCTGAAGTGGTACATCTGGTCCCAGTCATTTGCCAAAAGGTTTTATGGCTGTGGACAGCACGCTGGGCTTCTTGCACAGCTGAGGCAGGTAAATATAAAAGTCCCTGGAAAAGCAATTTCTGTGTGGGTGACACAGAATATTTCCCCACTGAGCACACCAGATACAACAGACTGGATGAACAGAGTAGAGAAAGAGAGAGACTGCCTCTCACTGTAGAGGCTTTTTGTGGAAGGCTTTGTTATTATTATTGTTGTTGTTGTTTTGTTCTTTGTTGTTGCTGACATTGGTCCCATTACAAAGGTAGCTGAATCAAATGGATGCTTTGATCATATCTGCTATCTGTCTACATTTTGAATTGCATTCTGGAGAAAACAGAACATTGAAACCCTCCTGTTTGGACAGCTAAATTTGCAAGTATTCACTCATACTAGTCTAGGAAAACAAGGATGAAAGAAAAAGAAGTACAAGCTGGAAACTTATACAATTCCTTATAGTGGGGGATGTAATGGCAGAGGAAACCCTATGATTATTTCTTAATTAGGCAGCTCCTGGGATGGCTGTGGTCCACCATAGGGCAGGACACCTTATGTACCTTTAATAATCTTTCTTTCTTTCTTTCTTTCTTTCTTTCTTTCTTTCTTTCTTTCTTTCTTTCTTTCTTTCTTTCTTTGATTTCTATACCGCCCTTCCAAAAATGGCTCAGGGCGGTTCACACAGAGAAATAACAAATAAATAAGATAAACAAAATGGATCCCTGTCCCCAAAGGGTGTCACAATCTAAAAATAAACTTAAGACACCAGCAACAGTCAATGGAAGTACTGTGCTGGGGGTAGATAGGGCCAGTTACTCTCCCCCTGCTAAATAAAGAGAATCACCACATTAAAAGGTGCCTCTTTGCCCAGGTAGCAGGGGTGATATAAATTCGATACAAGATATAATATTAGCAGGCTCACCTCACATGAGGGGGTGGAAAAAAAAGGGATGCATCTATTGAAATTCCTAATCTACACACATATCTATTTATATCCCACCTTTTTTCAACAGAGCTAAGATTTACTCTCCCTCCAGTGCTTATTCATGGATCATTGTTCTGGATGTGCTTCCTGACTAAAAAATGACTTAGTCTTGACTCTTGTGTATCAAGGACAACCACCGTCTTCCCCATGCAACACCTTCAAGCACATCAGAGGCCTTACCCCTTGGATAATTGGTTTGGATAACTTCATGGAGGAGAGGTCTTTCAACGGCTACTAGTCTGAGGGCTATAGGCCATCTCCAGCCTCAAAGGCAAGATGCCTCTGAGTACCAGTTGCAGGGGAGTAACAGCAGGAGAGAGGGCACGCCCTTCAACTCCTGCCTGTGGACTTCCCAGAAGCATCTGGTGGGCTACTGTGTGAAACAGGATGCTGGACTAGATGGGCCTCGGGCCTGATCCAGCAGGGCTGTTCTTATGTTCTCCTGATGCCACTGCTAAATAAGATTTGGGGAATGTCCACTAGAGGAGCAGGACTTTTCCTGTAGTGGCAGCTGTTTGTGAATTTCCTCTTGGGAGAGGCCCACTAGGCTCCTTTCATGATTCTGGATCTGGACACACACATCAAGTCTATGGATGAGGCAAACAGTTCAGAAAAATGAAGAGAGGCCCACCCAGACCATGGGTGACTCTGCACAACCAGGATTCTCCACACCAGGAGAACCTGGGCAACCCAAGCCAGCACCTTCCCCATCACCCAAGGACACAGCCCTGCTCTTGACATCGAGGCGTACCCTTCTACTAGAGTCCCCACTCCCAACTTTCTGAGTGCTTTTTGTTGGAGCCAGCACTCAAAAATGTGGATGAGGCCCCTTTAAAAAACAGAGCTTTCCCTAGGAAAGGGCCATCCAGGCCAATTCACTGGGTAGCAGCCATTAAAACTGGCAGTCTGCTCCAAGAAGCTGCTAGAGCAATATCTCTCCTGCGCTGCTGAACTGAGCTCTAGTAGATTCCTGCTTGGAGCTAGCACTGCAAGATATTCCCCTCAGGGGATGAAGCCGCTCTGGGAAGAGCAGAAGGTTTCAAGTTCCCACCCTGGCTTCTCCAAGATAGGGCTGAGAGAGATTCCTGCCTGCAGCCTTGGAGAAGCCACTGCCAGTGTGTGAAGACAATACTGAGCTAGATAGACCAATGGGCTGACTCAGTATATGGCAGTTTCCTATGTTCCTAAGTTCCTAAGCACCTTTCTCTCAGAGCTGTTCAAGGTCCATGTACCTCCTGGATCCCTTGGTGGAAATCCTGGCTTGGCCTAGAACAGGATAGGCCCTACACTAAAATCTGGCTGGTTCAGAGAGGCTTTGTTTATATTTGGACTGGCCACTGCTTCTGTTGGATGTCTGTGTGTTTAGTTACTGTTTTTAAAATTCCTTCTGATTTTTATATATGACTTGGTTTTACTGTTTTATTGCTGTTTAGGGTTTGCTTTTCTAAAAAAATTAAAACAATATTTAGTGTTTGTTATTTGTTAGTCATGTTGAATTGTCTTTTGACAAGATAAAGTTGTGTGTGTATGTGTATGTAATATGAAAATAAATAAGGCCCTCTTCATATGCACTCATATGCATCCATAGCAGAATGGGAGATTGTTCCATGTGGTGTGATCCCACTCTCCTAGGAAGAGTACATGAACAAGCATCCATGTGAGCTGTGCCAATCATATGGGTCTTATTTACAGCTCAATAGGTACCACTTTCATGGAATGCAAGTAGTGGTCTATGGAAGTCATTGGTTTTTGGTTGATTTAGGCAATAGGCTACTTCCCATGACTGGCTAGTCAATCAATAATTTATGAAGAGAAACATTATGAAACAGTAACCATTAGAGTGGAACAACATCTTACATTTCATTCCATCATTCACCCCACACCAGAAGACATGAGATAATTAAAATGCTACGTTACTGATCTGGGTGAAAGGGCCACAACTTTTATTGGTGTGACCACATCAATTTCTGTGTGACTGGTGCAGGTGTAAATTCCCCCACCGCCACAGCAATGTGGACCTGCCCAAGGGTGCTCACCAATCATCAGTCAGCTTAACTCCTACTTACTGCCTGTACTGAACCTACCAGTTGTGACCTGAATATCTAACTAGAAAATGGGAACAGAAAAAACTTCTGTCAGGAATCAGAGGAGGAGGAGGAGGAGGAAGTCCTACACCAGTGAAGCCTCTCGGAACGAGAGCAAGAGAAACCACTAAAGTGAAGACTGAGGCACTAGAGAGTATTGAGATACTAGAGAGGAGTGAGAAACTAGAGAGAAGCAACACTTGAATGGCATGCCAGACTCCACCCCCTCCATGTGTCCCAGCCAATTGGATTAGTCTCATTCCTTTCTTGAATATCAGGTGAGACAACAGCACCACCCCCAGCATGAGGCAATATTTCACCACCCGCAGCATGGCAATATTTCACAAAGAGTACAGATGTTGGCTCTCATACTGCACAGCAAGCTGCTTAAGTGGCAGGCATGCTTGCTGCTTCTGCAGCACTTTAAACCCTGCCAATGCAGCTCATGAAGTCAGGGAAGCTCCATGCCTACTAAGGAGTGTGTCCTCACATTCCTGCTGCTGCACACATTTCTCCCAAATGAGAGGAGTAGAATGAGTGCTAAGTCTTAGAAGGCACAGATCCTCCACATCTTCACAGACTGTGTTAGCGGGGATTGATGTGCTGTGAAATCATCAAGTATGACGGTTGGTTAGACAGTTTGCTCTCTACTCGGTATATGAGCCAGTTGATATGGTGGAAGAGGGGCTTCTTTGCCTGATTATGCCATTTTCCTCATGAAAATTATTGTCTCTGGGGAAAAGATACAGGTGCCTCTGTCTTTTCTCCAGTGGATCTAAAAGCAGCTTTGAGGGGGCAGAGTTCAACATAAAAAGGGTGCTAGGGGGAAGAGTTAAGAGGTCCCTCCCCACAGCAAATGCACTGTGTATGAAACAAGGTCCCAAAGAAAGACTCACAAGACTACATATAATGTGTAGTTCTCCTCTCAGGGAATTTTAAAAAGAGACCTTGTCAGACAATAAGAGCAACCTATTGAGCATACTTCTACACAGTGCATTGGCCTTGAATCCAAAAAAGCTGAGCAAGCGAAATTTTAAGTTTTCTGTGGATAGTTCCTTTGTGCACAGCTTGGGGTAACTGACTTGCTGGTGGTCTTAGGGCAACTCAGTTCTTCTTAATGGTTTCTTCCCTTCCCTTAAAAACAAACAAACTACTTTTCAAAATATGGACTAAATATCTATGAGGCTGTGCGCACAAGCAGCCCAATCCAGGCTAGGGCAGCTGAACCTAGGTTGGGCTGCTCATGTGCAGTGCCAGGATCAAGGCCAATCCCAGCGCTGCCTCCGCCACAAGCCCGACTCGGCCCTGAACTGGGGTTAGAGGGCATGAGAGTACCCTCAACCCCAAGGCCACGGTCATGTGTGTGTTTGGGCTGCACATTGGGAAGTCCTCCTGCTCCCAGGTCTTCCCTTCGCTGCCCTGCCACTCGTGTGGGCAGACGGTGTGGCAAAGGCAAATACAGCCACCACTTGTCTGTTGGGAAGGCAGGCAAGCTCCAGAATGGTGGCCAGGAGGTCGTGTGTAGGACCTCACTGTCTTGTAGGAAAGACTCCAGCCATGTTTTTAAATCTGAACATACTATTTACAAACAAAGTGTATAAGGTGAAGTGGGTTGCAAGGGCAAACTCGGCCCCCTCTCACTTATAAATGTTGGTTTGTATTTCTGCAGTGTGTGTATGTGCTCTGATTTTTGCAGCAACCTAGAGCTCACTATGTGTGTGTATATAATGTGGTGTGCACATTATGGATGTACAAAAATGTGCATTTAGTGCAGGATTTTCTATGTTCATATTTATTTATTTATTTATTTATTTATTTATTTATTTATTTTTATATCACCCTTCCAAAATGGCTCAGGGCAGTTTACAATTAAACAAACCATTAAAACAGTTAAGAGCTAAAACAAAAATTAAAAAACAATATAACAGCAATTAACAATTTAAAAACATTTTAAAACAACAATTAAACAATTGCAGTAATTAAAAACCCTGAAACCGGGGTTAAAATATTAAAAACGATTTAAAAACCCTGGAAAGCCCAGCCAAACAGATACGCTTTAAGGCAGGATTCCTCAAACTGCGGCCCTCCAGATGTTGCTGAACTACAACTCCCAGCATCCCGAGCCACAATTTATTGTGGCTGGGTATGCTGGGGGTTGTAGTTCAGCAACATCTGGAGGGCCGCAGTTTGGGGAAGCCTGCTTTAAGGGCTCTCCTGAAGGCTAATAGAGAATTCAAATTGCAGATTTCCGCAGGGAGTGCATTCCACAGCCCTGGAGCAGCTACAGAGAAGGCCCACCTCTAAGTCACCACCAGACGAGCTGGTGGTAACTGAAGACGAACCTCCTCAAATGACCTTAATGTGCTATGGGGGTCACGCAGAAGAAGGCGCTCTCTGAGGTAACACCTTCCTTCTACATGAGTTGGCTGTCTCATAATTGAACATGTGATCAGTGCTCAGATTTTTTAATCATAGCATATAAACTCTTACAACATGTCTCAGATAGAATACTGATCTCTTCAATGGCACTGCTCACCCAATCTTGTCTCAGGTTCAAGATTTTTTCTTCACCCAGCCTTGATAAAGCATAAGGCTGGGGCAGGTGGAGGGAGGTCTGTTGATTTTCTGAGAGCTGTGTGGGCAGAACATTAGAGATCCTGTTGGAGATCCTGCCCGCTCTCCCCTCAAATGATTGAGCCTGTAGCCTTGGGTGGCTGGATCGGCTGCCCACACAACTGCCGGCTCCGTCATGGAGCCAGCAGGGGCTGCGGGGATCAGGGGCTGTGCAGCCCCCAGAATTTCCAGGATGCTCCGTGCAAGCGTGGAGGGCATCCTGGAGAGACTCCTCAGTCCTGGAGGCTTGTTGCAGCCTCATGAGGCGCCACTGCGCAAAGCCACACCATGGCATCTCATGATCAGGTAGATGGGTTCAAGTTTTGTTTGCTCATGTGCTCAGTTAAATTGTGTGCCCCGCTAACCTTGTTCAAGGGAAGGGGTGGTTAGGGAGGTTAGCTGCCATGAACAGGAGCTGCTCCCATTGCAGCACACAATCGCCCAAAAGTGAGCTGGGCTCCCTTAGCCTGCTTTTGGGTGGTTGTTGGAATAGCCTCACTGTTTGTTCCACACTTTGAAGTGGGATGGAGAACCCAGTCCCATTGCTATGTCAATTCATTTGGCTGTTCTAAATAAAATAGTAGCCCTTTGCTCTTGTGTCTTTATTGGTGTGAGGACTTTATCCTTTTCTTCCTTAATTTATTGATATCAGTTTCCTAGGTTTTTTAAGCTAATACACAAACAAGTTGATTTTCTGTCCTCTATATTTAGAGCTTGCAAATTTGTGATTTACTGAAACAACACTAAAAAGAGAAGCAGAACCCTTGCTATAACCCTGAGGCTTTACTCTCATTTTGATCCAAGAGGTGTCTCATGAAACTCCCAGTTTATTACATGGTTAGTTGGTTCTGGCAGGCATCATGTGACAGAGCAGAAGGTACATTGTTAGGCCAAACAGTTGAGCTTTCTATCCCTGCATTTACGAACAGGTGTGAATTTCATAGTATAGCCTTCATACACATTTTCAGTTTTATGAAGCACTGCCAGAAGTATAAATCTGGCCTCAGACAGCATGGTTAGTTACTGAGTTTACCTCCTAAAGTAAGCAGCTTTTTTAAAAAAAGTGTTATTCCATTTTCATTTTGTTCTTACCTTTAAACTTTCCTCTGCAGAGGAAATTTAGCAGTAAGAGCAAAATGAAAATGGAATTTTTTCTTTTTTTAAAAAAAGCTGCAAGCCGATGGAAAACCATTTTGAAAGCGAAATTCTAACTTCCACCTCATCAAGTTTCCCACCCCATCAGATTTTATTCTTGATGTCACCATGTAAAGATACACAGAAGACTAGGCCCTGGCCTAGATATGCAACAGAGGTGGTGACAGAATGCTGAAGTGGTTGAATGTACTGCACCTTTCAAACAACAAGTGTGGCTTATTCTGCAGCTTCCTAATGTTGGCATCTTGTTGATGTGCCCGAATGCTATTTGACAGGAATGGTTTATTTGGGGAAAATGGGATCCCTCATGTGTCTGAAGGGGTACTGTACAATCTGCCGCATTAACATCTCATTCTGCTGAATGAATAGACCTGCCTTATACATATACTTAAAGAAAGGACTGTAGTTTCAATCAAAAATGTGAACTATATTATTTTTATTATTAAAAGTATTTATACACCACTTTTCAATAACAACAAAAGTTCTTGAACAGAACATAGCAAAAGGAATGAGAAAATGTTCCTTGTCCTCAAAGAGCTCACAACCTGAGAAGAAATGCAAGTGAGACACCAGCGAGAGGGATATATTTTATAGCTTCTTCCCACATAGACCCAAAGAAATCTGATGTAGATTTAACTAAAAGTTTATTCAGAAACAATTCCATTTTCTCCTTCTCCTTCCCTTCCCTTTTTTCTTTCTGACTCCACCTGCCACACTCTCTACAGGATCCCCACTAAGAAAAACATCTCAACAACACAACATGAACAATTACTAGATAGAATACAATGGGATGCTATGCTGTGTTCAGTAGGGATAGTCAGAGGTGCTCTTACCCCTGGACTTCTGGTCTGAAGTCCAGGGCCTTCACACCCCTTTAGGGCCCTCAAGTACTCTTTAGTCTGTCCCGGGTGGTGTGTTTGCCATGCCACTGGCCTGTGCTGCTCCAGGCGGCTGAGTGTACTGTGACCTGTGTCTGGCAGCTGAGCATGACCTTTGCTTTAGAGACACAGTGGGGAGTGGGGAAAGAAGTTTGTGGGATGGGAATATGTTAAATTGTATGTTGAAATGTTTCTACTAATGCATATTTGCATAAAGATACCTGTTTTATATTCGTACATTCTTGTGAGCCCTCAAGAACCCACATGTTAAAAATACTGTGTGCATCATGGTGTGTGTGTGTGTGTGTGTGTGTGTGTGTGTGTGTGTGTGTGTGTGTAGGGGGATGATACTTAACCTGCAGTGAGGGGAGGGTCCAGAGGCCTTTAGGTCCAGGCTCCAAAATTACCTAGGTGCACCTCTGAAGATAGTTGCTCTACCCCTGATAAATATAAAAAGAGCCATCACTATAAAAGTGATTCTTTGCCCAGTTAGCAGGGGTTATGTGGTGAATATCAAATACCATACCTGTCGAGTGTCATGTAAGCCTTTGTTATTTCAAGGTTAGAATTCTCTAATGCACGAACACACTCTGTTCAAGGGCCTTTGAAGACTGACTAGAGATGACCGTATGGTGGTTCACAGCATGATGGTTCACAGATTATGCAAATTTCTAGGCTCTTCTGAGAATGTTCTCTCCATTATACTAACTTCATATCAGAAGTGAATAAGGAAGCCACATGAATTAAGATGGCTTCCTCATTGCCATGGAATATCTTTGCCTCAGAGATTTACCAAAGCCTTAAAAAAATGATGCAAGAGCCTTTGATCTGGTTCATTGGTTAGGGTTAAACTTTTCAGAAGAAATGAGGTGGTTGGTTTTTTAAAAATGTTCTATCTATCTATATAATTCTCTAAGGCATACCCATGGCTAATCCTGCGCATGGCAGCTCTCGCGAGAGTTCGCAAGCAGAAGCATCATGGTGAATAGGCAGTGGAGATTCCATATGCAGATAGTGGGATGCCCCTGTGAGAGAAGAAGCACTTTGGTGATTGGGCAGTGGGGATTCCATATGCAGATTGGGAGGAGGAGCTTGTGATGGTTAAGGTCAGTTGGAATGCAACTGTTACTGGTCGGAAGATGTTCTTGATGGTAGAGGAGAAGAATCTATATATAAAAAAGGATAGTGGGCAGGAGTCTGTGAAGAGAGGGGTCGTGAGGAAGGAAAGAGCCCCTTAAGGAGAAGGAGGCTGCCGTTGTGTGTATTACATGAGGAAAAAAGATGAACAAAGTCTGTTAACTCAGGAAGAGAGAGAGAGAGAGAGAGGAGGGGAAGAGAGAAAAAAGGAAGGCGAGGGATGTGCCTGAGCCTGTCAGCGGCCTGAGTGAAATGACTAGCCATGGCAGTGTCTATTGGCAGCAAGGAAGGGCCCAGTCAACCATTGCTGCTGTTTGGGGCTATCGAGGCCATTGGTGGAGGGAGGCAGGCAGACAAAGGACAGGCCTGGGCCTGTCAGTGGCCTGAGGGGAACGAGCGGCCATGGCTGAGGTGGCAGCGAGGAAGGGCCTGGTCAACCATTGCTGCTGCTCCTGTGGAGCAGAGCAGGAGCAGGGCTTGGGTGAGGGTGGGGAGGTCTCTGAGGATAGAGTGCTGCAGCTTGGCCAATAGGCACCAGCAACACTGCAGCCGCAACCAAGAGGTGTGTGGGGGAGATGAAGTAAAGGGATGGAGGAATGACCAAGAGGGGTGAGGGGGATGGAAGCAACCAGATGGAGGAAGCAGAGCAGGAGTGTGGCTCAGGTGAGTGTCGAGGAATCTCTGAGGTGAAGGGGGCGATGGCAGGGCGTGAGGGGAGCAATCAAGTACTAGCGCACAGATGCTCTGCACGGGTTAAGCTGTTTACATTGATTTCTCCTTGGGGATCACATTTAGATAGGTTGAAGGGAAGCAGTCACCCATTGTTTCAGACTAAATGTGATCCAGCCTACATACTTGCTCTAGGCAGGAGTGTCAGTGTTGCTCCCTTTGTCCTGCATTACAGAATGTTGAATATTTTATCGTGGCTTTTTATCATTTAACCTGCTCTCAAAGAAGGTAGATAAATGAATAAAATGCAGACATACAGCAAATTCTCAGGAGCAGACATGAAGCAGGATAAGAAGAAATACTACAGAGGATACACACATGCCACCAAGTGAAATAATAGAAGAATATGAAGCTAAGTTTATAGGGAGCACTTGAGTATTTATCTATCTTACTGCAGACATTACTGCATATTAAAATAACTGCCCTTCAGGAGGTATTCACCACTCTTGTTTTAACAGCATCATCATGGAAATGAGGTGCATTTTGTTCTGGAAATGTGATTGTGGGCTGGTTGTTTTCTTTGACTGAACACCTGAGTGTATCATGAGGGAGGCGGGCTGGGGGAGCGAAACAAAGCTACATCTACATCTCGTCGCTGTGAATGAATGCAGCTGAATTAGTATTTGAATGTGTCATGCTAGGAAAGAGTAACTAAATACTGAAATCTAATTGACTTTTGCAAGTGAGTTCAGACTGGATTTTGCCTTGACAGTCGTCAATGCGACATGGTTGAATAGCTTATTGAGTCTGGAGAAAGTAAGTCACTCACATTCTGGGCAGAGATTACATTTTTCAAGTACTAGGGAAACAGCTAAAAAAAAAAAAAAATCCATCAAATGATGCCTGGCAGGGAAAGGATTTATATACATGACACTAGAAATAGCCGCTACTGCCTTCATTTTTATTTCTATTGCTAAGAGAGGGTAGAGAGTTGGATTTTTGTTCTGTTTTTTAAGGAAACATACATCGTAGATGAGACTCTGTGCTATTATTGATATTATTATTAAACATACTTCAGGCCAGTTGGATCAGGGTTGTCAGCGTGAAGCAAACCAACACTGGGTACTGTCTCGTAAGTAGGCAAGGCACCCTTGGCACCTCTCACCCATTCCCTCTATGGTCCTCTTGTCTGCTCCCTCCATGCTATTATGAGGAGGTCTCCAACAGTTGCACAGGAGGGAAGCAATTAGACAACATCATACTCTTCAACCTCTCAATTTACTACGTACGGTCTCTGTTTTCTGATTCCTCTCTGGTATCAGCATGTACCAATTTTGTCCCGGTTTTGCTTTTCAGGAAGATCTCTTTTAAAGAATGCATAAGTATGCATGTACTGTATACAGATGCATCAGCGTTCTTCAAATTTCTGTCTGTCCCCAGGTCTCTATGAGTTAAATCTTGGAGCGGGGGGATGCATCTTGATGCTAGTGCACATCCATATATATGTGTACATGCACACAAAAGATTGGTGTACAGCTTTTTCTTTTCATCTACCCATTCTACAGAAGTTTTATTTATCACATCATCATCTGAAGATGTAAATATGCAAATCTAAATCTTTATATTTATTTCCATAAGACATACCCCTGGCTAACCCCGTGCATGGGCATTCTCACAAGAGACCTGACCCACAGCCACCCTTAGAGTTGTGTGCTCAGCTGTCCAGCGTGGGCCAGTGGCATGGCTACCCCAACCTCTAGCCAGACGTTTGGGGGGCTCCCCAGTGTGGAGGACTGAACTTCCTCCTGGAAGTCTGGTCCAAAGGGCACATCTGTCCCCTGTTGTTCTATATATAGTTCTAAAGAGCTGTGTTTCAGAGCTGGCTGCTAGCCCAGAACCTGTGCTTCATTACTATATAGTGGGAAAGGGAAGGTTTCTGTAGAGTGTGAAAAGAAATATGTGTTATTTTCCATCTCCTGCAACCTCCTGTATAGCATGGGGGAGGGAATTTTTTAATCTTGCACCATGCATCATTCCAGCATACTATATCTAATTGTGTGCCTCATGGTTTCGTTCTCCCCCACCCCACAGCTGTCACTCAACTGTCCTCAACATTCTGTATGTCCTAGAAATACATATGACCTTGCTGATTTTATTCTGTGTTTTTTAAAAAGACATTTTAAAAATATCTTTTTGTTCACTGCTTCTGCATTTCTAGAGAGTATTCTGACTTTGCAGAAACCATTATCTTATTTGGGGGACCTCATTTTTCTTCCACAGGCTATGGACCACCCAAGTTCAGTGGCCCACACCAAGTTTAGCGGCCCATTTTGCGACCATAATGGCCAGCACAGCTACGCACTGCAAACCAGCCCTGATTATATTGCACAGGAGCACAGTTGCATAACTACTTACTGCAAGAGTATCTTATTTTCCTCTGTGAAATGCTGGCTGGTATGCAACAGAAGTAACAGGACAAGAGGAGTTTCAGCAGTTTGAGTTTTGGCTTTAGTGGAGTATTAAAGGGGTATGTTTGGGTTGTGGGGTGACAACAATGTTACTTGTGCCTCAGACATTGACTCTGAGGTGGAGGACCTGTGGAGGAGGGACTTTAATCCTCATTTTATGTATGTTTGTTTCAGAGGTGTATCTAGGGAAAATAGTGCCTAGGGCAAGCACTGAAATTGCGCCCCCTGTCCAAACATCTGACACCCATCTTTCAGATAACTTTACCATAATATCAGCTGAAAAATACAATTCAAGCTCGTTAATCTTTTAATATTTCAAAAACTATTGAGCAGTGGATGTAGCCAGACCAAAAAATGCTGAAAAACTACAAATTTCAGTGTGCTGGGGCTCATGAAATACCCAAATACTATGTAAGGTGTACTTGGAAAACTAAACAGAAGTGCCTGTCTAATTCTCTACTATGCATTGTAGCATCACTATTACATAAGTTTTAAAAATAAATGGAGAATTTGACTTTTCCCAGATACTCTAAAAATAATTAAAGGATATGCAGAGAAAACTGTGCCACTGCTTGGAATATATTCTAGTATTTCAGAAAGACAGTTAAAATGAGAGAAAAAGAGCAAGAAACTCCCTGTGGGCCTTAATACTAAGGATTTCACACTGATTCAAAGACAAACTCATCATTAATAGTCATATTATTAAGACATCACATTTAACTCACTTATCACAAGAAGCAAATGAATACAATCCTAGCTCACAAGCTTCAGCTCAGTATTCACAAGCCCTGATTCTCTGTACATAGTGCCAAACTAAATATGTGTACAGTGACTTATATTATATTAATTTTTTTTTAAAAAAAAATTATCTGTCATTGGGGGGCTTCCTAAAGGCCATGGGAGGGTCTGAAAAGGTTCCCCCTCCCCCAGCTGGCCTCTAAGGCCTTGCAGGGACCATTTGAGCATGTGCAGTGTCCATTTTTTAATATATATATTAAAAACGCTTAGAGTGGTGCCTGGGGCACTTGCCCTGCCTGCCCCACCCTAGATACGCTCCTGGCTTGTTTGTTCCCCATTTTGTATTAGGTTGTAAAATGGTCGCCTATCAGATAGAGACCACCAGCAAAAAAGGAAAGAAATCTTCAGTTTGTTAGATCATGGGGCTGGTTGCTGTGACAGGAGCCCTGTAAAGTTGTAAGACAGCAAGCCCTTTGGTTTCGAGGTTTGCTTGGCTTTCCCAACATCTGGTCTAAAGCAGAACAGGCCATCTGGACAAAGATGACCTGACTTTGTATCTGAGGCCATCTGCTGAAGTACAGGAGAACCATGTTACTTGCAGAGCTGCTATTCTCGGTTCTGCGTATTCGCAGGTGTCTCATTGACACCCCTTTTCATTATCTGCAGATACTAAAAGGCTAAAACCCATGTATCTGTGGCTTCTAGAGGGCCGGAAGTGACCACGGAGGTCACTTTTGCCCACCGTTTTGTCTTCAGGAGCTATTTTGTGGCTGTTTTAAAAAAATGGATCCTGCCCATGATTTTCATAGTTGGGGGGGCATTTTGTGCATTGGGGGGCATTCCTGGGCACATGCAGGCCCCACAGAGCACACCACAGTAAGTAATGTCATGTTTTAAGGCATTTTCCTTCCACTCCAGGACTGAAATCCCCTTTCCAATGCCTCATTACTCATAGTTTCATTACTTGAGGCAATAAGTAAGGCATGGAACCCCCATGAGTAATGAGGTTTGCCTGTATGTGAAGAGCTTCAGTCAAGAGCTTCATGCATTTATCAGTCATTGAATTCCCTCTTGCTAGTTCTTGATTAAGATGATAGGAGACTCTCTCTCTCTCTCTCTCTCTCTCTCTCTCTCTCTCTCTCTCTCTCTCATTCTCTCTCTCTCTCTCTCCACCCCCCCCCAATAAACTAAGGTGACATGGAAACAATGTTGATAATTTAGTCAAGCAAAACCTTTGGCTAAAACTTAAAATATATCAGAGTCTAGTTGGTTTGGTAAACTTGGCAACAAAAAAATGGGACACAACAAAATTTCAGGGTATTCTTTTAAGTAATAAACTTTCCATAATATGAAGCCAATCAGATTCTAGGCACTCTTAATACAATTTGTTGTGCTCTCTGCAGATGTCTATATACCCGTGCAAAAGAGAGTTGAACAAAAGGGATGTTCATTCTGTTTTGAATTTTGAATAGAAGCAATGAACCTGTTTGGTTATGCCCATCATTTAAAAAAAAAAAAAGGGGGGGGGTGAAAGGCTAGTTTAAAGGCATGGCAATAGTAGTGAGAGGCATAGAGTTTTTCTCACACAGCCTTCTAGCTCAACCTATGAACATTTAAATAGAGCAATTGTTCCAAAAGTTACTGGTGTAAAACATTTTTATCACTCTGGAACCGGAAAAAAAAATCAAGATCGCCATGGTAAGAGATCATTCATAAGGGTTATTCAGCATAGATGCAAAAAAATGACGTGTCTTTATTTTGCTTTTGAGAACAAAATCAAAATGGAAAGTTTCACAGAAACAAACACATTCTTCAGGCTTTTTTAAAAGAAGTCCATCCTACTTCAGCCAGGCAAAAGCTCTGATCTTGTATTGCCACCGTTATGCTAAGTCCCATTAGATTCAGTGGAGCTGAACTACTACTGCAGCTATCTAAGGAGGAGGCTGCCACACTTCGGTAATTTTCCAGTGTTGACCCATGAGAGAAGCCTTAAACTAAGCTTGGTGATCATATTGCTCCCATGGTACAAAGATTCAGTGGTTACTTCCCGCCCACCTCAAGCTTGGGCATAGGGAAATGTTTTTTCACCTGAAATGGTGAGAGATGAGGAAGTGCTGAGGAACCACACAGAGTGAGGATCCAGTTCCCTTACTACTATGACGACTATGGCTACTATAAATATTTGTATACTCCTTTTCAGCAGAGGTCATTCATTCATTCATTCATTCATTCATTCATTCATTCATTCATTCATTCATTCAATTTCAATACCGCCCTTCCAAAAATGGCTCAGGCTGGTTTACACAGAGAAATAATAAATAAATAAGATGGGTCCCTGTCCACCGAAAGGGCTCACAATCTAAAAAGAAACATAAGACAGACACCAGCAACAGTCACTGGAGGTACTGTGCTGGGGGTGGATAGGGCCAGTTACTCTCCCCCTGCTAAATAAAGAGAATCACCACGTTAAAAAGGTGCCTCTTTGCCCAGTTAGCAGGGGTGAAACTATATAAAACTAGGGTTTAGCTAGTCTTCTTTTTTCCTTGTGGAGCAATATGCAGATGTGCAACATGTTTATGTAGAAGAAGAATAATAAAGTTGCTTCCCTGTCCCCAAGGGGCTCATTCATGGTCTAAAAAGAAACATAAGGTAGACACCAGCAACAGCTACTGGAAAGATGCTGCACTAGGGTTGGATAAGGATGATTGCTCCTCCCCTGCTAAATATAAGAGCATCACCACTTTAAAAGAAGCAGGGGTTAGGAACGGCCTCTTCTCAGTTTACAGGGTTTATTTCCTCAGAAATGAGTTGACCAGACTGGAGAAAGGCAGCAGAGCTGGAAGCTTTATGCATGCCAGTAGCACCAGAATGATATTGGCCCTCTGGTATCACCTGACTCCCGTAGCAAGGAGCCTTGTGGACTGTTTTTTGAGCTGTCTTAACTGGGAAAGTGTGTAATTCCTGCCTTTGGCCTGAAGCCCAGATAGCCTTTGGAACTGGAGCCTAATAAGTAGAGCTCTTGGTTAGAACCCTACTGTGGTGGCCTTTGACTCTGAGTGTTGTGCATCTCCAATGGCAAAAACACTCACTGATTTTAGCAGGGTCGAATTTAGAGCTGCAACAAAGTTGTTCCCCAGAATTCTCCTCTGCAAATGTTGATATCAAATATTAATTAGACATTCTTTGAGCAGCCTACTATTTGCTGAATGTTTGATGCCTGTGTTTGACATTGAACTATATTTGATTTCAGTCACTGATCTTGTCATTGGTATTTGATTTCAGTATGGATTAATGGACAGCCGATGTTTCATATAGTTTATTTTTGAAATGTAATTACAGTATATTTAGTACAGGACAGGTTTTTTTTTTACTCTCTGACATACAATGGTATTTGACAGTATTTGAGAATTACAGCTTTTGACATTGCCCATTTGATATAACTGTATGGCTCTCAGATTGTGAACTTTAAGAAAAAAATATCACATTTGGAATTTGAATAATGGGATCAGAAATTTCCATTTTGGAAATATTTGGCTGGCTGACATTCTGCACAGCAGAACATCATCATTCGGGATCCGCTGGGGGCTTCTGTGTGACTTGGAAGGCAGCTCCAATGATGCAGCATGATTAGGGCAGTTCGGGAGTGACTTAAACCCACTTTCAGGAAGCCCTACAGCACTACTTCTGTTGGAAATAATGAAAGCATGTGTGATGCCTGGAAGCACTTTTAAGTTGTTCCGCAGCTGCCCCATCGCACGACACCATCAGAGTTGCCTTTCAAGTTTCTTCTGTGCGGTATGTCGACCACCACTTTAGAATATCAAGATGAGCACTAACAAGAAAATAAGAGTGCCTTTCTCCATTTTGCTGGCAACTGCCCTTTTTTATTTGTTATTTTGTGAATTGCCTGTTGGAAGCATAGGGGAAAAACAGGAATTGATTTTTTTTTTTTTGTAGAGGGAAATGATTGTGAGCTTACCCCTAGTACTGAAAAACCAGCCTAACCATGTGCTCAGAGGCAACCTGCTTCGGAATGCTAAGTATATGCAATTATTCATTAATGAAGGAAAGGCACTCTGCATATGCTCGGATGTGAATTTGTTCCCATATTCCAGAATTCAACCCTACTACTGAAAACAGATTCTTGGGCTGAATCCCAGTGAGGCTTAGTTCCAATTCAGTAAAGGGGAGAGAGGAATGATAGGCAAGGAGAGCTAGTTTTATAACAAGAAAGCAGCAGAGAGAAAACTGGTTTGTTTTAATGAAGGGTTTCTTAAAGGAAGCGGGGATGGGGGGAGGAGTGCATTGTTCTGTGGTATGAAACAGAAGGCCTCTACTCATGATCACTGCACCCAAGTACAGCACCCAGTGTGTCTGTAAGCCCTGCTCCTAGGAACATAGGAAGCTCCCATATACTGAGTCAGACCCTTGGCCCATCTAGCTCAGTATTGTCTACACAGACTGACAGAGGCTTCTCCAAGGTTGCAGGTAGGAATCTCTCTCAGCCCTATCTTGGAGATGCCAGGGAAGGAACTTGGAACCTAGATGCTCTTCCCAGAGCGGCTCCATCCCCTAAGGGGAATATCTTATAGTCTTCACACTTCTAATCTCCCTTTCATGTGCAACCAGGGCAGACCCTGCTTAGCTAAGGGGACAAGTCATTTTTCCTATCACGAGACCAGCTCTCCTGCACTGACACACTCTATAACCTCACCCCTCCTCTCACCACAAGTACACCATTCAGAAGTACACCATTTATCTCTTCAAATGCTGTAATCATGGCCAGCGGACAGTGTTAGTGCAGGGGTAGGGCTTGCAGGCAGACTCTTGTCGAAGCTGTCCTCGGATCTGTGAGTCGAAGAATGCCTGGACAGTGCTGGAACAGAGCTGTTCTCTGGGTGTAGCTTCCTGGCAATGAAATGAGCCTAATTTCTAAAAGAAGTGCTGGGGCTTTAATCCATGTCAAGACATAAGCCATAGCACATCAAACCTTACTTTTAGGTGTATGAAGGGTATGGGGGAGACTGCTGTTGCCCAGTGGTGAGGGACTCGAGCATATGTTCAGCATATTCCATTTATCATTTAAGTGTTATTGCTGCTTTAAGCACTTTTGAGCTGGGGGGTTTGGTTGGGGGAGCCCATACTGCAGAGCACTGAGGATGTCTGGTTCTGTGCTTGAATTATTTACATTACTTATATTTTGTATGTCATGGCTGAGTTGGTTCTCTCCTCTTTAGACTGCTTGTTGACAGTATGATGATCAGTTAGGTTGCGGGGGGGGGGCGTTCCTTGAGGGTTTCAAGATTCTTTATTGATGGCTATTGATGCCTAGTCTTAGATCTTTTAGACACAATTAATATTATTGTACTCTTCTTATGGTTTTTTTTGTTTTTGATGGACAAGATCTTGTATGTAAACTTGTATGGTTTTGTTGGACAGAGATGTAACCTTTCTGTTTCTACTTATAATACTGATAAAAGCATTTTTAAAAAAGAATTCTGTGCCAAAGGGTTCTCTGACTGATCAGGGCTCATATTGCTTAGTGTTCTTCAGCTGTGCTCTAAATGATATAAAGGCCATATAGTGCCTTATATTCCAGACATTTGACTTCCTGTGTAGTGTGTCGCTTGCTGCAGTCTGGATTTCACAGATTGTCATCTGGATTGTAAGTGATTGCATGTCCTCCCAGTTCCCGTTTTCTCATGTTTTTGTGGCACATCTAAAACAAATGGTGTTGGTCTACCATTGTACAGCAAGGCATGCCATTAAACTGTGAGACTCTTCCCAGAGCCTCACTCTCTCATGAACAGGAATGTCCCTATTCCCTCTCATGATATATTGGAGGGTATGGTACTGTGGTCTGCTGGAGGTTTGATGACCCCGTTTTTGTACAATCTCAGGCTGGTGGCAAAACCAGGAGGTTCATAAAGTCCCTAGTAGACTGCAAAGCAGGCTGGTGGGCTGTGTTTAGCTGTGTGGGTCACACATTGTTCAGGCCTGGGTTAAAGGAACCTTACCAGGCTTTTATCTGGTTCCCTCTGTGAAACAGTGACTAAGGAGTTAAGGCCTTCAATGTGTTGTGCCACAAGTTATGCAGGCCTGCTTTTATTCATCTGGTGATATTCTACTGTGTTCATATTTGCCCCTGTTCAAACTGGATCTTTATTATTATTATTTAAGTTCACATGCACTTGTGCCTTTGATGAGGGGACTGTTTCCACATATTTCATTCAAAAAGAAGCAGCAGCACAAAGCCACACAAATCACAGCAGAGCTGGCACCATGTAGCCCGCTTCACATCAGATACCCCGTTCTGGTACTTTTTAAAAAAACCAAAATAAACCTTCCTAGGCTGTGTAGGAATTCTGCCTTGTTTGCAACAGCATAATTCCCCAGGCTTGGCAATCCTGCTGAAGAAGATGATACACATCAGAGAGCCCTTTATCTTTTCATGATATACATCTTTGATATGTATTATTAAGGCATATGACAAGCCTAACTGCAGTGTAGTCATGCATATAAAACACATGTCATCAGTCACTGAAAAGTGGGCCTGAGGGTATTTAAGGCTGAGTGGGTGGGTAACTTATTTGTAACAGTAATGTGACAACTCCTTTAATCTCAGAAGCGAAAGTCAGTAAATGTTTTCCCACAGCTAATGAAGTATTTCATCCATCTCCAAAAGGAAGACACATCACTTGTTTGTCAGAATTACACTGCATTTCTTCCTAAGTCATATGAAAGGGTTTCCAAGGCACGATGAAGTAAAGAAAAACACAACATTATTTTACTCCCTAGGACATCTTCCTTTGGTTTGGGATGCTGTTCTGATTATGTTTATTTTCACTGGGTATCACTCACTCAGAACAGTAAATCATGTGGCTGAGCAGAGTTCCATCAGCGCACCGCAAAGCTACAAGACAGAAAGAAACGTTCAATGTACTGAAAGTGTTAACCTCCTATCCCTCCTCCCACTCTGGATCCAGGTCCATTGGCTGCTATTTACACAGACACAGACACACACAGAGAGAGACACACACACCACAAAATACAAAACTGTGAAGCTATTCACATGAGAGTGCAAAACTGGGCTAAGGGAGCTCAGCCTGGGTTTGCAGGCACATGTGAACCACTGATATCACGGCTGATCCCAGTGGCTACACAGCGGCAAACCCGCCAAAGTAGCCTCCTCAGTAAATGAGGTGAAGGGAGCAAGTGTGTGTGATCATTTTGTTGATCGTGTGTCTGCGGGCACACTCGGGGGGGGGAGGACTACCAGTAATGCACCGCTCGGGGTGGGGGGCACCGCATGGTGGAGCTTCCCTGCGCCTTACCCCTAGTGCTGCCGGGTGAGCTGCGGACGGACTGCTGGTGAGCCATCACTCATCTGGGTGCGCGATCCACCCGCCCAGGAAAGGGTAAGTGATCGTCTGCAGGGAGGGTTGGGCAAACCTGCTCTCCCTGCAGACCAGCAGGTAGCTCTTCGTGATCGTGAGAAGAGCTCCAGTGTTTTTACAGTCAGTTCTCGTTTATCCCTGAAATGTTGCTATGGTAGCTTTATTTTGTTAAATTGCTTGCTTTAATTTCAGTTATTTTCTAATGTCTCTTTTTGTTGTGTATTGCATTTTAAAGGTAGAATGGTGAGTATATTAATCCTTTACGTGGTCATGCAAGGTAACCAAAGTGTCTGAAGCTCTGAACCTCTGCTGGAAGATATACATACTGAACATATCATTTCTGTTAACTGTTTGTAACTTCAATGGTTTGGTGTACTGGTGCAAGTTATTACAAGAACATTCACAGTGCATGCCAGGAGAACTAAGCTGATCCTGGTTCTTCTTTGAGAAATCCAGGAGGCTCAGTGTGTTTTTCCTGTTCTGTTTTATAGCCTTGCATTGTTGCAATCCATAACCAACCAGTTATTGCAGCACACACATTGACCTTGCTACCACATATTATTATTCTGGGATTAATGGGTTGTAGATCACAGCTTGGAGCCCTCCTCCTGCAATCAATGGCACTTCTGCCCAAGTAATATGGTTATTGTGATTGGTGTGTGAGCATCCCATTCACCTTTGTGAAACCATACTATGTTTATGGGTTCTTTTTCACGTAATTGCATAAACCACCTCCAACAGGCCTCTGCCTCGATTCTGTTCACGTCCCAGTTCTGCACTGGCTGCTATTCTGTCCCCCTTCCCCAAGGCAGGTGTGCAGAGGTTCACCTAGGTAATTTTGAAGCCTGGGCCTAAAGACCCTTTTCCCCACCACCCACAAGATAAGCATCATCCCCCCCCCCATACACACACAGACACACACAGAGAATATTTTTAACACATGGGTTCTTTAGGGCACAAACAGCAACTGAATGCACAAGAATGTAAGGATGTAAAACAAGTCTATTTATGTAATTATGCATTAGGAGAAACATTTCAACATGCAACTTAACATATTCCCATCCCACATATTTGTTTCCCCACTCCCCCCTCTGTCTCTCAAGAGTCTTTTTTTTAAAATTGGGAAAGTCCAATTTCTGCAATGACTGGTTTTGGTTTAACGTTTGTGCCTCCCCCAACACACACATTTTATATTGAAAGTTCTCTCATACTAATCTGGATGTGCTATTTGAGAAAAGGCTATTCACCCCTCTCCATTTTCTTGAAATTTCCACCCCTAAACAAAAGAAGAAGGTGAGGTGGAATGGAAGGAAGAAGGTGTTGCAGAATTGTGCCTCTTGGGAGGTAATGGGGAGGGGGGACACATTTCTAAAATACATTTTGCTCTTCAAATCACCAGCAAGAAATCATCTCGGTGAAGATGAGGTACCTAACCAACTGCTGCCAGCGGAGACATTGCTACTGGTGAGAACCTGTGAGAAACAGGAAGCCCTTGATGTTGCTGCTGCTGCTCCAGCAACCTGCAGAGAAAAGCCACTTCTCCTCCTACCACTGCTGCAGCAGCAGCCTCTGAGCACACGGTGAGCACACCCACTGCCTGTGCTGTCACATCACTTGGTAACAGCTGCCTGCCTGTGTGTTGCCACCCACTGAGGCGATGCGCCTCTTCCCTTTGCTGTGTCCAGCCCAGCCCACTTGTGGTCCGCACACTTTACCTGTCTTATGACTGGATCGGGCCGTAGGCAGGCCAGTGCTGGCAGGCAGCAGCACTGCCAGCCCTCACATCCCAGCCGTCACTCATGCGAGTCATGCTAGCGTGCTTGGCTGCCCAGCATTGTGAGGGCGGGCCATCAGGGCCAGCAGAACTTTCTCAGAATTTGGGGGTTCCCAGGCCTGCGGGGGACTGGACATCCAGCCGGATGTCCGTTCCATAGGGTGCCACTGCAGGTGTGGGGTTTTTTTGTCCTTGAGGGAGGGAGTGGATTAGCAGCCGCAGAGAGCTGGCAGCTACTGTATGCCCTTTGATTATTAGGTCAAACACTCAAAAAGTCCCCTCAAATGACTTTATTGCTTGAGAGGTGGAAGTACTTTTGTGGGGAGGGAGCCAAAAGCTGTTACGCATCTCTGTAATAAGCTGAAGCTTTGAGGAGGTGCAGTTGCCTTGTTGGCATGTCTGCCCTCTGTTGTCAGGGCTGCAAACACCTTCCCAAGTTGTTCCCATGCCGAAGGGGTGGATACAAAATCCCCAGATGGTATGCCGGGATGTGTAATTCTATGTTCAAAATATTTGAATGCACTTAGTACATTTGCCAGATAACATGAAATGGTAATTAGTATTTGACAGTTGCCAGCTGATGCTATTTCATATTTGAAGGCTGCCAAGCTTTGAACAATGACAAGATAAAACAACAGTAAAACATTTGAAAGTACCACATTCAAAAGGCATATGTGAATGTTGCTTCAAAAAAATGAAAATGCATACATTTTTGAACATTTATGAGTATTAATTTGGCTCTAGTGTCTTAGAAGAAAAATGTAAGTTTCTGGATTTTGAATTATGACCACGGTGTGGTTAGGGCATTTACTGTTTTGCTGCTGAGTCTGTATGTGGTATGTGAACTGGAATTTAAACACGAAGTTCTCGTAAGAACTAATCTGCTTACCTTTCTTTCACTATAATCTTAACTGGTAATTACCATTTAAACAAGTTAGCCCACTTCTGCCTCAAACATTCTAGCATCTGCCATCTTGAATTAGGATGGATGACACCATCACAATCTATGCTGTTGAGGTGACCCTATATGTTGTTACAACTGTACCAGATTTGATTCAAATTGGTTGGGTGGTTCACAAGTTAGCCTACTTGCACCCTAAAATGTTCATGTATGTGTCTGCCATCTTGGGGTTGATGACATCATCACAAACTATGCCATTGAGGGTTCCCTATGTGTAATGATAATTGTAAAAAATGTGTTTCAAATTGGTCCAAGCATTGCAAAGTTGATAGGCACACACATACACACACACACACACACACACACGAAGGGGGGAGAGAGAGATCGAGAGAGAGAGAGATCATAAGCTTACTTTATTTAAGGAAAGTAGGCTAAAAAAAAAAATGAAGAGCCCAATCCTGAGCGTGTTTACTCAGAAATATATTTTAATAAATTCACTAGGACAACTCTCCCAAGATGTAAGTGTGATCATTACTCTAGCCCTAATTTATCATAGTGGTTCAGGATTCAATGAGTTAATCAGAAAACAGGAAGAATAATTGCCTTGCAATTATTTTGTTTGTTTAGATTTATCTAGTTCTTAAGAGGTGGCAAGTGCAATTGCGGCAGTGCAATGAAATGATCCTACATATCTACAAGAGTATTGCTGGCATTAGAGCTGTCAGTTTTTCTGTGGTCTTCTGACAGTCTATTAACCTTCATTTCCAGCCCTAAATGCTTGCCATCCTTGTTTACTTGCTGACTACATGTTTAACTGCATAGCCAAATTACAAAGAAAAATGTGTAAATTGATAGAAAAGGTATTGCTTCAAAAAAGGTATTGAGGCTGTTCTCACAAGCAGCCTAGTCCAGGCTACGGCAGCCTATTCTGGGCTAGGCTGCATGTGTGGCGTGCCAGGATCCGCCCGTATCCCGGCACTCCCGCCAAGCCTAACCCCGCTCCCAAGCCCAGCTCTTAGCTGAAGTTAAGGGAGCAAGTGCTACCGGGATTGTGTGTCTCCTCGGGCTGCACACAGCCCAAGCAAACAAAAGCAGGCACTTAACCTGTCTGACGGGCGATCCCATCAATGCACTGTGCTTGTTGAATGGTGCATTGTGGGATATCTGGAGGCCAGGATGCATCTGCGATTGCAGTCTTTGCTTCCAGCAGCATATTTGTGCTCGTCTGGGGGGAAGGTGAGTTTTTGAGCAGGCTTCCCCCCAACCCCCACCCTGCTCACCCAGTCGTTTGAATGATCTCATGATATAATCGTTACAATTCTGAATGGAATATTCTCAGAAAAGATATATAGAAAGAAATCAACAGAGTCCTCCTTCATGTCCTCCTTCATTGTCCATTCTACAGAGACATTCGTATTGTCCTCATCCTTAACTAAAATTCAGGTCCCCAAGTTGCTCAAACCAATGCTACTCCTCTCTTCTGCTCTCTGACTCCAACCCTGTTATCACACATAATTCTGCCAAGTTTTGCGCAGCAGCATGTAAAATTTGTCAAGTCCTGACACATAGCAAGATATAAGCAGGCCCAGAAATCTCTCATGAGAGGAGAGACTCCAGAGATCTGGGGGGCATAAAAGGAAAAAGGCACATCAGAAGTGTAGCTGAAGCCAGCCGCCAAAGGGGGCTGGCCTTTGGTGCTGGGCTTTCAGGGTGGGACTGAGGTCAGCAGCAGGGGGGCAGTTATATTAGGGGCTTGAGGTCTGGGTTAGTGTTTATTGGTCCTCCATTTTATTGGGTTGTGCCAGGCCTTTGCTGATATGTGTTTAGGCTGTCTTAGGAAGAGTGATGCAAGGGGTGCATCTGGCAGCTCTGGGACAGCTATTACTATAGAGGTGGGGAATAGAAAAATTGGTGCTGGTAGAGCAGATGGCCATTACAGGAGAAGGGAAGCCAGTAATTTAGTAACTGTTTCTACTTCTGGCTGCCTTGTCAACTCCTAGGCCTCAGGGAACAGTTCCAACTACCCACAGAACCTAGCCATGCTCTTTTTGTAATGCCAGGTCAGTTCAGAATAAGACTGAAATCATCCACCTGATTGTGAATGAGTGAGCTGACCTGGCATGTATAACTGAGACCTGGTTGAGTCTCTCCCCCTGGTTGTGGGAGGCAAGTGGCCCAGTTTGGGCCCAGCTTCTCCCACCAGGCTACTCTGAAGTAGAGCAGGTCTGGGGAAGTTGGTTGGAGCGGTGGGGTTGGAGTGGCTGTGGTCCATAAGAATACCATCTCCCTTACTAGGGCCCCTGTGAGACAGTAGACTTATATTGAGTATGTATTTTTGAGGCTGGGAACTAGGGATAGATTAAGGATTCTGTTGGTTTACCGTCCACCCCAAGCTGGTCCTGGAGTTCATGTTGGAGTCTCTCAGACCTTTAGTGCTGGGGGGCTTCGATATCCATTTTGAGGTTGACTTGTCTGCTGCAGCTCAGGAGTTTGTAGCGGCCATGACAACTATGGACCTATTTAGTTTCAGGACCAACTCATGTTGCCAGCCACACACTCAATTTAGTCTTTTGTTCAGCTCCGGGGGGGTGTTCTGTGGGTGGGGATCCTGTGGTTTCCCCATTGTCATGGATAGATCACTACCTGGTTAAAGTTGTTTTCATGGCCACAATCATGGCCCAGCCTTGCAGTGATGGTAGAGCTATTAGGATGGTCCGCCCAAGAAGGCTGCAGGATCCAGTAGGATTACAAAAAGCCTTGGTGGGTTTTAAGGTTGATGCTGCCAGTGATTCTGTTGATGCCCTAGTAGGAAGATGGAATAGGTGACTCACCAGGGCAGTAGACATATCTGCTCCTAAGCCTCCCTTCCGACTACTTTAAAAGTGTCCCCTTAGTATACAGAGGAGTTGCGGGGGCTGAAGCAGCAAGATAGGTGACTGGAACACAAGTGGAGGAGAACTCAGCTCAAATTTGACAGGACACAGCATAGAGCCCATTTTAAGGTTTATGCGGTGCAGCTGCAGTGCATGCAACAACAACAAAAAACATATTCTGGTCTGCGTGTACTGCATTTGCAGGTTCACATTCACTAGAGTTATCCTGGGTTGCGAGGAGTTTAATTCAAGGTCCTTCTGTATAGAATCAGTCCCCAGAGACTATGTTCTGCTGTAAGGCTTTGAATGGGTTCTTTGCGGATAAAATATATTGTATTTGGGTTGACTTGGACTCCACTATTTCTGCAGAGTCTACTAAGGGGGTGTCGAGCAATCCCTCTTAGGGGTGTGCAAACAGGTTTGACGTTGAAAGTGTTCGATGTCAAACCAGTTCAGTTTGACTGTTCAGGGTCAAACCGAATCACCCCCTGTTTGATCCGACCCTGGACCAAATGCCCCCTGGTGTTCAGGGGGTTTGCGAGCTGACATAGTAAAAAAAAAAAAAAATTAACCTTTACTCCCCTCGGGGGAGTTCCTGCAGGTGGCAGGGGGAGGGGTCCCCCTGCCAGCCACTGTAATCACCCCCTCGGTCAGTTCGGCTGCTCTTCAGCCACTCTTTGGCCGCTCTTTGGCCTTTGCCCGGTGGCCATTATGCAGCCCGCATGCCTGCGCACTTGGTCTCTGCATGGGGCCATGCAGAGGCCATGTGCGCAGGTACGCGGGATGCATAATGGCTGCTGGGCCGCTGGATGAAGGCCGAAGACCGGCCGAAGAACAGCTTAACCGGCTGAGGGGGTAATTACAAAGGCCAGAAGGAGGAAGAGGAACCTCTGTGGACCCCTTCACCGCCTCCAGGAACTCCCCCAGGGGGAGTAAATGTATTTTTTAAAAAATTACTATGTCAAACTCATGAACTCCCCCCAGACTGAAACAAACTGGGGGTTTTGAGGGGTTGCTGGACCAAACTGGCCCAGTTGGGTTTGAGGCCGGTCTGGCCTTGAACCGAACTGGCCAGCCAGTTCCGAGCACATCCCTAATCCCTCTTGCAGGATTAGATTGGATCCGTTTGAATCTGTGACAGCTATGGACGTGGACAAGATACTTTAGGCAGTGCAGCCTACCATTTGTTCTCTGGATCATTACTCAACGTGGCTGCTTCTATCTAGCAGAAAAATAGTTGGTGGCTTAATTAATATTAACCACCTAATGGCGGAGCAGGGAAATGACTTGACTAGCAAGCCAAAGGTTGCTGGTTTGAATCCCCGCTGGTATGTTTCCCAGACTATGGGAAGCACTTATATTGGGCAGCAGCAATGTAGGAAGATGCTGAAAGGCATCATCTCAAACTGTGCAGAAGATGGCAATGGTAAACCCCTCCTGTATTCTACCAAAGACAACTTCAGGTCTCTGTGGGCACCAAGAACCAACACCAACTTGACAGCACACTTTAGTTAATATTAGGGATGTCTTTTATGGACCTTTGAACTGGTTCAAAAGTCCTCCGGTTCTGCCAGTTTGAAGGGGGGGGGGGTAGTTTCCCCTGTGTGTCCCCCCCCACACACACACACTGAATTTCCCCTGCTGGCGCTGAGTTCAAAATTGCTCCCACGGGGCAGCATTGTATCTCTTTGCTGCCCCGGTGCCATGGGAGATTGGAAACTGGCCTCCATTACTGAGGGATATAGAGATGGCTTCTTAAACAAGGAGGCATCCTGCCCTCCCTCAGCAATGCATTAATGATATCAACTATGGGTGTGCATGGAACCAGTGACTGCCAGTTTGAACGTGGGGGGAAAAATAGCTGCCAGGACTGGGAAGGGTACTCCCCCCACCCCAGATTTCCCCACCGGCACTGTATGCAAAATCCACCTCACAGAGTGGCAGAGTAAAATACAAAATGCTGGTTCTTCAATGTGGTCTTGTCTTCTACACATATGGGCTATGCGCCTGCACAGAGACCTCGTTGGAATCTAACAAGCCTGATTTCTCCTGCTTTGGGCGGAAACCCCATCCCCAGCCACTATATGCAGCTGCACCACTCCTCATCCCCTCAGTCTTTCTTCAGCGAACATCGAACATCGTGGAGTCTTCAGCTTGGCAATGAGTAGGATCAAAGCTATCCCTTGTTGTTTTCTCCCTGCTAATTCTTCCTAACCTCTTAATTCTTTCTTTCTTTGATTTTTGTGCAGTGGTGGACGGAGTTTCGGCACCTAAGTGTTGGTATTCCTTGCCAAACACCTCCAGCCAGCAGGATTGTTATGACGGGTGCAGTATCTTCTTCTGCATGATCCCCACAGCACATTGAGGTCATCTGAAGAGATCCGTCTCCAGTTACCACTGGTACATCTGGTAATGACTGCGAACTGGGCCTTCTCTGTAGCTGCTCCTGGGCTGTGAAATGTACTTCCAGTAGGAATTTGCATATTTATTTATTTATTTATTTATATTTTGGGCCCATTATTGGCCTTCAAGAGAGCCCTAAAAACATATTTGTTTGGTCCGACCTTCCAAAGTTTTTACATTATTCTTAATTGTTTTAAACTGGTTTCAAATGGTTTTAGACTCTTTAAATTTGTTTTTATATTGTTTTAAGCCAATTGTTTTAAATGGTTTGTTTGTTTGTTTGTTTGTTGTACACCACCCAGAGCCTTTGGTTAGGGTGGTAAAGAAATGTTATAAATAAATTTTGTCTGGTAAGTGGCCAAAATAAAGATTCCATTCCATTCCATTCCATTCCATTCCATTCCAATGAACGAATGAAGGAATGAATGGTCACCCATTTTACCCTTATTACACTAATTCTATCTGTTTTAACTGCAGTTTTATGAGAATTCACTATAGTCTAATAGTAGCTGTATAACACTGTATAGTCTATATGCTCACAGTTCCAGATATAGCCTGTCCCATTGCCATTTTAATGTAACCTTTATGTGGCACAAATACCATATGAAAGATTGATTTGATTTGATTTACCTGGCTGGTGTGGCTGCTGGTGCCGCCATCACTTGCCCTCCCAGTGGCCCAAAGCATCGCGCTCCCCCCTCCCTTTACCAAGCCACAAGTGAGCCAGCAGCTCAGTAAAAGAGGGTTGAGCGTGCTGGTTGGAGTTGCAGGGAGGGCAAGCGGCCATGTTGGCATCTGCACCAGCATCCACACCAGCCAGGTAAGCAGCTTGCTTACTCACTCGCCATCCCTGCCTGGCCCCCTTATCGTACTAAACCAGTTTGTTCGTTCCTTTGTTTATCAATCATATTTCTCGACTGCCTGATATGTACATCTCTAGGTTTGCTTGAACCAGACCTGGTTCATTTTGATCATGAACCAAAGCACCCGCAATTTGGTCTGTGATTGAACCAACAAACTGGCCCCAGTTTCAGGAGAACTGGTTTGGCACAAATCGTTCATGCACACCCCTAGTACGGCTGTGCAGAAAAATGGTTTTGCCGGTTTGGTTTGGGTTCTGGTTGAACCGGACCCAGGTCTGGTTTGACTGCTGGACCAGTTCAAAGTAGTTCATAGATCAGTTCAGTGGTCTACTAGTAAAGGGGAATCCGGTGAGGATTTATCTTTATTGGTGAAGGGGAAGGGGTGGGGGCTTCCCTAAGCATAGAGGAGGTGGGAGACAGTACTTACAAGTACTATCGGTGGTGGCAGCTGTAGGGTGGTGGTGGCTCCCTCCCCACCGCCAGCCTCCCCCAGAGTAGCCAGGGCTGGTGGTGGCCCAGACTGGGCCTTCTCCAGCCCAGTTCAGGCCTCTGCACATGTTTGGAGGCCATTTTAGTAACTTGTGCACATGCACAAAGGTAATTAAAATGGCCTCCATGTGTGCACGGAGGCCAAAATCATGCTGGAGAAGGCCCAATCTGGCCCAGCGCCAGCCCTGGTTACTCTGGGGAAGCTGTTGGGTGTGAGGGAGCCACTGCCACTGCCATCGATAGGACTTGGAAGTACTGACTCCCCTCCTGCCCTCTCTAGGCGTAGGGAAGTCCCTCTGCCCCTTTAGTGGTAAAGGGGAATCCTCACCAGATTCTCCCTTACCAGTAGACCACCATACCAGTCTGAAACCTGTTCAGTTTGAACTGGGCTCAGACTGGTACCCTCCTTTTGGGGGCCAGGCCAGTTCAAACATGGACCGTCCATACTGTTCCTGTTTAATGTCAAGTAGAGCCAGCTTGCACATCTCTAACCCCTACTATGTGATCTCATACCTATTGGTGTCTAGTCCTATAGAGGGCAAAGTATACATAAGCCCAGTAGTTTTAATGAGTTTAAGCAAGCCTCAGTCTGTGTTATATCATATTCATGTCCATCATATGCAGACATTTTAGCAGTCCATCATTTCTCAAAGATCTGCCATTTAAGGCATGACAGCTGTAATTTTGCTGGTATGATTTCACAAAATAGCATCCAAGCTGCAGCTCATATCCGTATAATAAGGCTAGTTTTTTTAACTTAAGAAAAGGAGGTATTTTAAAGTTAAATGACATTATTCATAGACCAGGATAATGATTTCCTCCAAATCAAAATGCAGTCTCTGAAAAGGGCTGCGTATCACAAATGCGATGAGTACTTTTGAAGTGATTTGAACTCTGGAGAATGCTCCTCAATTTCCATTTCCCCCTCTTTTCCCTTTGGTATTACTTCTGGCTCTTACATGTGAAAAAGGAACTGAATTATTGCTATCTGTAGGGAAATTATATTTTAACAATGCTGCAGAAAATACCTGTATCATGCATGCATGGTTGATCTGCTGATTTTTAGGGTTTCCTTAAGGATTAGACGTTCCAAGGGTCTGCAGGTAAGAAAACCCTATCCCCCATTCTACCTACAGTATTTTCTTAAGAGCTATGACTTGTTCCTGAAGAGCACCCTTCAGTATCCACAGCACCCGATAATCCTTAAGAACACTGAGCTCTGTGAGGAAAACATACCTGTGGGACTAATTGCTCTCCTATACACAGTAGTATAGGGAGAGTTGTATTTCAGCAATGTATGCTGGGAGTTGTATTTCAGCAATAACTGGAGGACCCTAGGTTGGGAACCACTGTTCTATACCATTAAGCACAAGATGTGAAAAACAGAGATTGTGTGCCATCCTTCGTTCCCTTAAAAATGTAGATATAGGTCATTGAAGAAGAGAATGACACAATAATTAAATCTATAAAAATAAATTAGTTTCAGCCCTACAAAAATGACTAAAAGAATCCATCAATGGAATTTCACAAATCATTGGGGCTATTCCCATGATCAGCAAAAATCAGGCTAGGTGAGCCTAGCCCGATTTTGGCTGATCGTGGGAGCCACTGAGCTCGCAAGCGAGCCTGGTAGCTCCCAGGCAGTTAACCTGCCTGAATACCCCTCCCCTAAAACTGGGTTTGTGGAGCAAGTGCTCCGCAAACCTGGGTTTTTTTTTATTGTGAGTAGCCATGGCCGGCTCCACACTGTGGCTACTCATGAGGAGACCCCCGGAAGGGAGGCGAAAAGCCACCTTCCAGCTCCAGGGGTCTCACCAGCATGCCCTGTGCACTTGCGCATGGCATGCTGGAGATTCCGGGGGCTGTGCAGCCCCTGCTCCCCCCAGCCCCTGCCGGCTCTGTCACGGAGCCGGCAATCATGTGGGTGGCCAATCCGGCTGCCCAGGGCTCCCTCCCTGACTGTGAGCGGGGAGAGTGGGTTTAGAGAGGGCTCGGTGTTAGAGAGGGCTCAGTGTTCAGGTCATAGAATTACACATTTGGGGTGGGGCACCTTATAGGCCATCTAGTCTACCCAGCTCCATCAACCTTTTCCATTATTACTTATTCTTGTTTCCTTAAAACATCTGTAATTTGTTTTATCCCCATCTTATCCCTCCTGTGGCAATCTGTAGCAGACTCAGATCACAATGTGGTTTTGATTCAATTTATTTTGGCCCAGATGCTCACTACTGGACTACCATGTTCAGTCTCTTGGATTTCTGGGCAGGTATGCACAACTGACATATAATACTGTTCCCCTGCTGTATGTAGTCTTTTTGAACAAGTTATATCCTTCAGTTGCTACATTCCAGTCCTAGGAGCAGGCGGGGGCCGTGAACGCGCCTCCGGGGGGGCGGGCGGCTTCTTTAAGTAAACGGAGTGCTCCATGCTGCCCAGCAGCCCCCGTGGCGGGGAATCTGCTCCGCCACTCACCTGGCTCCCATGGAGGCGAGCCCCTGCTGGCGGCCAGGTGAGTGGCAGAGGTGATTCCCCGCCATGGGGGCCATGGGGGCTGCTGGGCAGCATGGAGCACTGGTTCCGTTTACTTAAAGAAGCCGCCTGCCACCCCCCTGGAGGCGCGTTCACAGCCTGTGCCCGCCTAGGAGTCATCCCACTATGAGGCCATTCACACAATCAAAAACTGTGTGGTACCCAGGTTTGGGAGCTTTGTGTGCTCATTTCATTTCATTTTCATTTGTGTGAAATCAGGGTAGGAGGAAAATCTGGGTAGCTTTTCCTTGCTTCCACACAGTCACTTCTACCCAGGTTTTCCTCTTACCTTGCTTCCACACAACTGAAAATTGGGAGCATATACTGCTCCCAAACCTGGGTAGAACATAGCAGCAGCAGCAGCAGCAGCAGCAGCACTTACATTTCTATACCGCTTTATAGCCGGAGCTCTCTAAGCGGTTTACAATGATTTAGCATATTGCCCCCAACATTCTGGGTACTCATTTTACCGACCTCGGAAGGATGGAAGGCTGAGTCAACCTTGAGCCCCTGGTCAGGATCGAACTTGTAACCTCCTGGTTACAGGGCGGCAGTTTTACCACTGTGCCACCAGGGGCTCAAATCATAGTTTTTGATTGTGTGAAGGACCTCATAGTCTCAATCATACCTATCAAGTAATATTTATCTTTATGTTCTAGGACTTCCTAGAACATAAAAACTTAGAGACGTGAGTTTTGGGTGGTATTAAAATATGTTAAATAAATAAATCTTGTTTGTTTTCTGTACTCTGATGAGTCTCCCTTATCATCTCCATAACAAGAGTCATACTGCCTGGTCATTCACACAATCAAAAACTGGCCAAATTCAGATGCAACACGGAATCACAGTTAAATCAGGCAGGGTTGGAACTCCAGTGTGTGTGAATTTGTGAAACTGTGGTTTAGAGCCAAAAGCAACCTGCAGTTTTCCTCACCCAACTCCAGTTTGAACCTTTGGTTTGCACAAAGTTTCACCGCTGAGACCGGTGTTTGGCCGCTGAAGCCTTATGTCCAATCCCACGGTTTTGTGCCAGTTTTCAAACCACAATCCTAGAGACAGTGGCATGAAACCGCCCGGGATTGCAGCCACTCCATGGCTGCGGCGCTTCTCAGGGACGCTGCCATGTCCCATCCCAAGCTTGTCAGCCTGCCAAGCATCACAGTCACATGGGTCATTTCCTCTTCCCACTCTGTTCCTTGCTTCCCCCACCTGGCAAGCGGGAGGGAAAGAGGATTATAGGACAGGATAGGCACTAAGTGCTTTACTCCCCAAGAATGAAGTGGCAATTATGTATGTTCACAAGCACAAACACTCCAGGTGGCAACACAAGCATGGCAACCCATGACAGCATGGGGAGGGGGACAAATGGCTGGCGGGGGGATGTATCCAGGGTTAGGTTTAAAAGGCAGCCACAGATAAGGATTCTTGAGCAGCCAAGTGTTAGGTCACTGTGTTTTACCCGGGCTTTTGAACCCAGGCCACTGTGAATACCAGCCACTGTGTTCTACCCTAGGGCTGAACAAACAGGTTCAACATTAAACATGTTTGAACCATAACCCAGGCCATACAGAGGCCCATTTCACAGGCGTGGTGGCCTCCAAAATGGCCACTGTGCTAAGGGGAAAAAACCGAAGAGTGGCTGAAAAGTGGGAGGCGGGCGAGGGAGGGATGAACCTCCATGGACACCCCCCACCCCGCTGCCATCTCGGACAACACCCCCAGAGGGGGTAAGTGTAAAAAACAACAGCATTAAAACAACAACTCACAAACTCCCCCCCCCCACTGACCAGACTGAACCGGGGGGGGGGGTTCAAGGGGGTACAAGACCAAACTGGCCCAGTCCAGTTTGGGTCTTGTTCGGACTTGAACTGAACCGGAGCAGCCAGTTCCGTGCACACGCCTATTCTACCCAGGTTTTGGACTCAGGAGTTTTGGAAGCTGTGTGTGCTCCCATTTTCAGGTTGTGTGGAAGCAAGGTAAGAGGGAAATCTGGATAGAAGTGACTGTATGGAAGCAAGGTAGAAGGAAAACCTGGGTAGCCTTTCCTCCGACCTTGCTTCCACACAATCACTTCTACCCAGATTTTTCTCATACATTGCTTTCACACAACCGAGAGCACACACAGCTTCCAAATGCAGATAGAACACAGTTTTTGATTGTGTGAATGACCTCATTAAATAGTATGTGAAGGGAAATTTCACATTTTTCTCTCACTGGTTTTGGTAAGACTTTCAATGCTGACTGCTTTGGAAGCATATTATTTCATGCAAACATTAATGAAAGTTATATCACCATCGTGGACAATTATGAGGAGGGATAAAAACAGCAGAATCTCGTGGTACTGAAAAATGAACAGATTAATTGTTGCATAAGCTTTTGTAAATTATAATACGCCATAAGATAGATGAAGTGTTGTCAAATGCTAGATAAAGGTTACCTTACCTGCTGCTGCAGCAGTGTGGCTCCTTGGGGCAGTCATCCATCATCTCAGGCCAGTGGGGGTCCAGTTCAGGCCTCCGAGCAAGTGTGGAGGCCATTAGAGTGACCTCCGTGCACACGCAGGGGCCCAAACCAACCCCTGCCAGCCCAAGTTGATGGTGGGGGGAGTGCCAGCAAGGCTTAGGTGACCCACCGCTGGCCCATTGCTTCCCCCAAGGAGCCATGCACCAGTGGATAAGGTAACCTCCTGTCCACTCCCTGCCCATTCTTTTAAAACCCTGTACTGTTCCCCCAGTGCTCGTAAAGGGGATTCCTTACCAGATGCTCCTTTACAAGCACCAGAACTGGGGTCAAAACAATTCTACCCAGTTCGACCCTGGTTCTCAACATTAACTTAACCTCCAGCCGGTTAATCAGAACCAGTACATGGACTAGGCGGCTCAGTTCAAGTCTGGTTCAGACTCATACTGAACCACCTGGAGTGGTTCTCTGCACATCTCTAACATAAACACCCCAACACACACATGGACACAGGGGAAAAAAATCCATAAAAAGTGATGCCAAAAATGAAATGTTTCTGCTGCATCTGATGATCATAGCTAAACTCTAGATTCTGTCAGGTATGAGGAGTGAATTTTTGACTATAAGCTACCTTCCAAAGAATCAAAAACTCACCTAAAGGCATAGCTGTCACCAGATGACCATCTTTTAAAAACACTTCTAAAAGTAACTTTTAAGCACCAGCTAGTTTTCAACAAAATACTTAAATTCTTAAAATCCAGACACACCTTGCAGAAGTGCTGTGCTGTCCAGAAATTAAAGCTAAGATGAATTTGGAGTGAAAAGGAAATTCAAAATTGGAATAATATATAAAAGTTGATTTTTAAAAAATCTTTTAAAAGTTCACTGAATTTTCACTGAATATTTGTCAGGCTTAATGTTTCATAGATATGTTTATGAATATTTATATTTTGTTGAAGCTTCAACAACTTAGTTCATTTTCCAAACTCAAATATCAAAATCCAAAATCCAAAATGTTGACAATTCAACAAATTCTGAATGCATGCAAATTATGTTTACAGTAAGACCACAGTATATTTATAGCATGCCAAGAGTTTTATGATTAGGATAGCTCATGTGAACAGTAACACTGGTTTAACACACAACAAAACATAAAGGGTATTCACATGTGCAGCCTAACCTAGGCTAGGGCAGCCCATCCTGGGTTAGGCTGCACGTGTGAAGAACCAGGAGTAAAGTCACTCCTGGCGCTGCACCCATACTGAGCCCCACATTAAAACCCAGCCTTGCCTGGGGCACCCTGGGATACTTGTGTGGAGGCCAGGGGAGCCAGACAAGCTGCTGCCTTCCCTGCACCCACCCACACTCCCTGGTGTGCACAACCTCAGTGTTATACCAGTGCTGTATCACTATCACACTGGTTCATAAAAGTAGGAAGCATTTGTAAAGAAAAGTGCATTAATTCACTTCCCAGTTCTTCATATTTTCCTTTTGGTCACATTTGCTGGTGAATCATGGCCAAAGTACACATCACTCTTAATCATGTGTAGGCTTATCAGAAGAGATCTCCTGACCCCAACTGAGAGGAAAACTGCAGAGGCTTTTAAATGATAAGAAAGCTATCTCCAGCTCAGATTAAAAAAACAGACCAGAAGAATTCCTAGTTTCCCTCCCCTTGGGCCTGCCGACCCCCCAAACATCCTTTCTCCTTCCCTTCCCTTACTTGGCAAACGGAGATAGTGGGGGAGCAGCAGCAGCCACACATAAGGGGAGATCTTCCCCTCTCTCCTCTCCTTTCTCTCTCTCCCTGGCATGCTGAATAGCAGTGCAACAGGATCCAAAACCTAGGGGACCATTGAAGATTAAGGATGACAGCTCCTTTCCTCATATGCCACGATGCTCCCAGCACTGCTACCACTTGCCAGGTAAGGAAAGGAAAGGGGGTGTATGTTTGAGGAGGGCTGATAAGGAGATTTTTGAGGATGAAGAGGACTGGAAGTTATGGGACTGGGAAAAGCCGTTCTTTTCGGGCTTGGATTTTGAGCCAGAAAATAATATGGGGGCCTTAAAAGCTCACCTATCGGCAGGGTCTTGTTAGCCACTGGAAACTTCTCTCAGACATGTGTGTCAGATATTTTCTGAGTCTCAGATTGTCTCTGGGAAAGAATCTGATTTTGTGAGGGAAGAATTTGGATCAATTCTGAGTTAATCTGAGTGAGTTTGGGAGTGCTCACCTATCTCTAGTCACTTGTAAATTCCTATAGATATTTTGCTTGAGCAAGACCTCCCAAATTTGCTTCAGGCACTACTGTATTGTGTATAAATAAAGTAGTCAGAACTAAATCTCTGAGAATCTGAGTTGCCACCAGGTCTTTTAGCTGTTTATGCATCTTCACTGACACACAGAACTGACATGGTCTCTTATGCCATTATTCTCAGAGGCATTGCCTCTCAAAGAAAGTACTTTGGGGAATGACAGTTTAGACTCAGCACTAAAAATGCTGATGTGCCAGAGTTTTGAAAATCACTCCTTTTAATGTCATTTCCTGACACAGTGTTGTGGAAATGCAGTAACATTGTGTCAAGCATTATAAAAAACACAATGGTTGTGTGTGTTTTAACATCAAATAGTCATCACCCCCATGCCTTACACAGCCACTGGACTCACTGTGCTGCTAGCCAAAGGCCACTTCACTTCTTTTTAGATTATTAGGATTATCCGGCACACAAATACACCGTGAGGGAATTTTGTGTCTGATCTATAACAAGTGGCTTGAAGTTTCCAACTTAATTGCCTGCTGTTTTAGAATACCAGAAAAAAGCTACCAGATTTCAGGAAGAGGAAACATGTGGCACCTCTTGCCACAGTCAAGTAGTTACCTGAAGATACAGAAGCTCTGCTACATTCATCAGCAATGATAGACAGTTCAGGATGGGAAAAGAAAGTACTTTTTCACATAGAACATCATTAACTACTAGAATTCTCTACTACAAGATGAAGGACCGGGTCTCACAATCAGTGAGACCCGGTTTTAAGCTGTGAGCGGGAAGAGCGGGCTAAGCTCACTTTCCCCACTCACGAGCGGGCAGGGAGCCCTGGGCGGCCGGATCGGCCGGCCACACGATGTCCAGCTCCAAGACGGAGCCGGCGGGGCCTGGGGAGCTCGGGGGCCGCGCGACCCCCGGAAGCCCCAGTATGCCCTGCGTGAGTGTGCAGGGCATACTGGGGAGACCCCCGAGCCAGCAGGTGGCTTTTCGCCTCCCGGCCGGGAGTCTACTCGCGAGTAGCTGCAGTGCCGCGGCTACTTACGAGCAAATAGCCCGGGTTTGCAGAGCACTCGCTCCGCAAACCCAGGCTAAGGGGCGGGCTACAGGAGCGGGTTAGCTGCTCCTGAACCACCGGGCACGGCTGCGAGCCCGGTGGTTCTTATGCTCACAAAAATCGGGCTAGGATTGTAGATAGAAGAAGCTAAGCTCTCTTGGCTAGCAGCAGATCATATCTGTCCTGTATGTCTGAAAGAGTCTAGTCCACTATGTACCGTATTTTACGGACTATAGACGCTACGGACTATAAGACACACCTTAATTTTAATCCAGTTTTTCAGAGTTTTAACATATTAAACTGTTAAAACATATAAGACGCACCTGAATTTGGGCGGATATTTTTCGAGGAAAAAAGTGAGTCTTATAGTCCATAAAATATGGTATGTGTATCTGTATCTGTATCTGTATCTGTATCTGTATCTGTATCTGTATCTGTATGTGTGTGTGGGTATGTGAATGATGGTTACCAAATTATGGGGCTATTCTTACGATCTTTGATTATAATCAAAGGCAGTATATATGTGAGTACTGGGGACAAATAACAGGGGGATAGCCATCACTTTTATTCCATGCTTTTCAGCTGGATTAAATAAATTGTTTGGCTTGATGGACCCTTAAGAGTTGCTTTGCTGGATCTGAATCAGCAAGGCAATTCTTATGGGTTCTTCTGTCTACAAGGCCCTCATTTAATTTAGTGAAGAAGTTCTCCATACAGCCCAAATATAGTATTTGAAGAGTCAGTGTGGTGTAATGGGTTGGAGTGTTGGCCTAGGACTGGGGAGACCTGGATTCAAATTTCTGCACAGCCATGAAATCCATTGGGTGACCTTGGGTCAGCCACCCTTTCTTAGCCTCAGGCATGATGGACGTGGATGAGGCCTGCCTATGCAGTCATCTCCACCATTAACTAGTTCATAATATCTGACATGGAATAGGAAATGCATAGGGTAATTGTGCAGGCTGCCTAGTGGGACTCCAGCCTCTGCAACTTTCCTCTGCAAGATCCTGGAGAGACATTAAAAAAAAGTACTGCCAGCCTATGAGTCAGGTGTCCAACCAACTCTCCTCAACTCTCCAACTAGAGATGTACATATCAGGCGGTATAAGAATATAATAGACAAACAAACAATGAATTGGAGGCTGAAGGAACTGGGATCTGAACTCAGCTGTGGCCACAGAGATCTAGAAACTAAAGTCATGCACTGGTTTCTGATAATTGCTACTACCAGTGGTCACATGCTGCTGGGCATGTTGACTGGGCCAGGCAATGACAGTGGCCAAAAAGAATTTAAAGAGTCAGGAGTGAGAGTCTAGTATTCTGCCCCCAAAACAGAGATGCAGCAACCCATGGCAAGTCTCCTTAGTGGTTGCAGCTGCTGTGAGGAAGCTAGCAAAGCTTGACCTAAAGCCCCAGTGAGTGTGCTGTGAAGTGCAAGTAAATAAAGCCCCTGGGAAAGCAAGAGACAAGTAGCCAGGAGAAGTTCGCTTCAAGCCTAGTAAGTCAACTCCTTAGGCAAGCAAAGCTTAAGGGCACCTAAGGGTACTTAAGAGAGTGCCTTCTCTGTTGTGAACCTTGTCGTCTATTAAGATCATCTAGAGAGCTTCGGTTATGGTTGCCTCCAACTTGTTTGGTGGCAACTTGGGACCGGGCCTTCTCTGTGGCTACCCCAGGAGTTTGGAACGAGCTCCCTGCTGAAATAAGAGCATCTCCTCCTCTGTTTGTTTTTAGAAGGACCCTGAAGGCACACCTATTTTCCTAGGCTTTCAACTGAGATCAGATTTTTAAGTTTTAATATGTTTTTAATCTATGATGACTTTTATCTTTTTATGAATTATTATACTTTATATTATGTTTTAATTCTGCATATTATGTTTTAATTCTGTCCTAGAGATTTTGATATTAGGCAGTATATCAATCAATCAATCAATCAATCAATCAAATAAATAAATAAATGGTAAACAGTGAGCTGATGAACTTTTAGTGGTCAGTAACTAATTGCTTACCCACTAACCATCATGTTCTTGCATTCTCTCCAGAGGCAAGATGTAAACTCAAAAGGGAATCTAAATTCTTCAACATCCGCATGGCCAAATGTTGAAGTGATTACCCTTGCTAGCTGAACAAAGAGGCACCTTTTAAAGTGGTGATTCTAACATTTAGGTAGGAGGAGAGCAACTGTCCCTATCCAACCCCAGCGCACTAGCACCGCATCCCATCAATGGCTGTTGCTGATTTATATCTTGTGCTTCTTTTTAGTTTGCAAGATCCTTGTGGACAGATAATCTTCCTATTTCTCTCTTAATTATTTTCCTATGTAAACCACTCCATGAACTTTTGTTGATAGCTGGTATATTATATTATTCTTATTGGTAGTAGTAATTGTGCAGATAGTTCTCCATGCTTCAGTGAATGAAATCACTCGTGCCACCAAACTGCCATCTTGCTATGTGTTTATGAAGGATATACATCCTGCATTGAGTAACTGGGTGCAAATGCTTCACCACTCAATCAGGCCCCTCCCTTCCACCATGGGAGGGAGAGTTTGGCTTCTGTAGCACACACACACAGAGCTGGGCGGGAGGAATGCCCGGCTGAGGGAGGATCCCTCAATGTACTGTGCTCCTGGTGTGGTGCATTGAGAGATGCCGGAGAACATCCTCCTCTGCCCCCCTGCTCTGCCACGGCACTGCTGTCGGAGCACTTCCACTCATGTTCGAAGCCTGTCTCCCCGCCACATCCCCGCTATGCTCCCCAAAGCAGCAATGTCCCAAACACTGAGAAAACATGAAAATGGCATTAGGAAGAATGTATTACAATGCATTACAAACCTTGACAAATGCAATTTGTGTTTTTAACAATAATCCATTATTAAGGTTGTTCTCACAACCAATACTAGGGTGGGGAGGGTTGCTGGGGAGAAGGCACGGTTCAACCTATCTTCCCCCTAGATGACTGCTCCACTTGTCTTTGGCACTCAAGCCGTGTGACCCCACGATCTGCGCCTCTGTAAGCAGCACAGATGATGTCCCGCTATGCACTGTGTGGTGCGTAGAGGTATACCCCCTTGAGCCGGTGGCTCTAGGCACCCATCTCTATGTGTGCTCGGGCTGCAAGCAGCCTGAGCACACACATGATCCCAGCAGTGGGGTAAAGGGCGCACTTGCGCCCTTGACTACAGCTAAAGGCCAGGCTTCAAAGTGGAGTTGGGTGTGAAGGCAGTGCCAGGATCTGCGTAGATCCCGGCGCTGCACATGAGCAGCCTAACCCAGGCTGGGCTGCCCTAGCCTGGGTTAGGCTGCTCATAAGAACAGACTTAATGATTTTCATTTGTCAGGTCCAAAATATAATACAATTGTATTCTATGTTTTGGACCTCAATGCTTTATGTTTTATTTCAGTGCTTGAAACAACAACAACAACAACAACAAAGACTTCTGTTAAGAAATTATAAAATGGATCTAATACGCCAATCCATTGTGTGTTTATTTAGAAGCAAGCCTCACTGTGCTAAATGGCTTTTACTCTTAAGTAAGTGTGCATAGTATTGCAAGTGTACCCAACCTACAAGTCTAAGTACTGTAAATATGTTTTTCTTTATTCTATTCTTTGTGTAACTTGATCTTATGTGAAGATGTTTGCACAGGCATGTGTGTATCACTAGAAAATTACATTTGTGTTTAGAGAACTAGGAGCTTCTGTATCTAATGCTTGTGTTCTCTGCCACACCTGCTACCTCAAAGCTGAGCAGGATGCTGAGAAGTTCAGAATGTACATGAGTCCTGGGAAGTGAAACGCCTAGAGAGTCTAGCTAGTGGTTGAAGTTAGTACTGTCTAAAATGGCTGCCAAAGCTAGGAGCTATGAGAGAGATGAATCCTAGAACAGTCTGTTTTGAGGAGAGGAGAAAGATAGAAGAATAGATTGGCAGGGAGCAAACCAAAGGGGAGAATTTGCTTAGGCAAGAGGGAATAGGCAAAATATGGAGATATACTGCAGCTGTGGTCCAATTGGACCAGGTTATTTAATTTGCAGTGGTGGAGCAAGAGCTCAGAAGGGGTGAGGAGGGTTTGCGTGCAAGATCAGATGAACTCAGAAAAGAATCCATGATGGCTATATGCCTCCTTCCTCTCTGACCACATAAATACTAGTGATCACAGAACCTTGTTTTGATGCTTAGCAGTTGCTTTGAGTAGGGATGTGCACGAACCTCTTCAGAGGCCCTTTTATGAGCATACCTCCCTGCCTCCCAATTGCCTCATCAGACTGAAAGTGACAGGAAGTACTTGGCACACTTCTGCTCATCAGGCATGTGTGTGCCGATGTGTGCCGGGTACTTCCTGTCACTTCCAGTCCATCAAGGCAACGGGGAGGCAGGGAGGTATGCTGCCGCCCTGCCGGACATTTTAAAAGTGTGGTGCCAGTGGGGGAAACGCAGTGGGAGGGGTAAGAGCACCTTCTCCCGCTCTTAAAGTTATCCCCCACACCTTTGAGCTGCCCCCCGCTGGTTCCATGCACATCCCTAGCTTTGAACTCTGGCTTTGCTGGTTAAATGTGCAGAAGAGGAGGGTGAGGAGGGATTACTATCATCAGGGCAACCAGGCAAACCTTCATAAAAATGGAGCCAACTGACTGTTTCTGTGGAGAGCTCTTAAGGAATCAGAGGGGATAGAAAACTGAGGCAAGGAGAAACAGGTAGACCAGATGGTTGAAGTTTGGGGAAATATACCAGTCTTACTGCATAACTTTCCTGGGCTGGAAGCAAGATGATCAGAGACCCACTTGATGAGAGTGGAACTCCCAGACTAGGCTAAAATTTGTGGGGGTCAGGAGACCCAAGTAGGTGAAAGCAGCTCTTTAGGGTCAGTGGCAAGAGATTCAAGAGGCCCTCAATATCTGGGAGCACATCCACAGAGTCCTCTTTCTCTGGGTTTTGCAGTATGGTGGATGGCTTTTGGGAGAGAGATCCACACAGCCAAGGATCTCTGGGAGATTGTTCACAAGTGTTTTCTTTGGACCAACAAGCGAGTGACTGGTTTAAAATGCTGGCTCTGAGTTGAGCTCTTTATACCCAATGTTGATCGGAAATAACAAAAGATTTCAATAGTTGTAGACTCTCCTCCATTCATAGGGGTGAGGGCAAAATTCCTTCTAGGCTGCCCTGCTTGCTTCTGTCCTATTGGGAGGAAGATGTCGGGAGGAAACCAGCTTCTCTTTGGGTCTCAATACTTCTTCTAGTTCTTCTGTTTTGGTAATTCAGGAGCTCAACTCCTGGGAAATTTTGATATCTGATGAGACTTGTCCAGAGTTCTCTAGTTTGGTTTCTGACAATTATTTAATTAGGGGTTGCAGATTTCCTACTTCATCCACCCAGTGAGAGGGTGTAGTGTGCCTTTTGGTGAGCCTTCCGATACCAGGAGGCTTGTTGTAGCCTCCCATTTGGCTACTTGTGAGTTGTTGCAGCGCAGAGCCATCATGTGGTGACACACAATCATTTAACCCATTTTGAGGGCACTCTCATGCCCAAAACCAAGTTAAACAGTGGGCTCCAAAAGTGGGCTTGCCACCAATCCCCCACCAGGAGCCACACAGCTCCCATTACTGCACACGAGCGGCAGGAACTGGACTGGACTCCCTTAGCCCAGTTCCTGCTGTTCGTGAGAATAGCTTCTGAGTGTCCTTAGGACAGTCACCATATCTCAGCTTAGCCTGCCTCACAGAACCTTTGTGAGAATAAAATTTTAGGAGAGAACCTAGCACTTGAAGGAAGGAATGGTGGGATAATAATGCAATTTTAAAATTATTGGACCGGGTCTCATGATCAGTGAGACTTGGTTTCTTCGAGTGTGCGGGGAGAGCGGGCTAAGCCTGCTTTCCCTGCACACGAGCAGGGAGGGACCCCTGGGCAGCCGGATCAGCCGCCCACATGATTGCTGGCTCCATGATGGAGCCGGTGGGGGCTGGGGGGAGCGGGGGCCGATCAGCTACCCCAAGCACCAGCATGCCCTGTGCAAGCACTCAGGGCATGCTGGTGAGACTTCTGGAGCCGGGAGGTGGCTTTTTGCCTCCCCTCCAGGGGTCTCCTTGTGAATAGGCATGGTGCGAAGCTGCGCCACGGCTACTCACCATCTAGAAAACCAGGTTTGTGGAGCGCTCGCTCCGCAAACCTGGTTTTAGGGCAGGGATTCTTGAGCGGGTTACTCACTCGAGAACCACGGGGCTCGCAGCCGAGCCCGGTGGTCCTCACGATTGGGAAAAATTGGGCTAGGCTTTCCTAGCTCGATTTTCCCCGATCGTGAGAATAGCCCCATTGTATTTTTAGATATAAACTCTCCAAAGCTGAGTTGCTAAACTTACAATTAGGTCCCACTTTCAGCAATCAGTAAGGATGCTAATTTATTACAACGAAAATGGCAATTCAAATTGCACAACTATGTGTTGTTGTTTTTTAAAAGGTAAGTTGGAAGAACTTGAAGCTAACAGGAACTTGAAGCTAACAGGCTAACAGGACTACTGTTTCCAGTAGACAGGATCATGTTGTACTTTTCCTTGTACTGTTCCTCATGTGATATTTTAAGTTTCATTGCTATACAGTTTCTCTCAGTACATTAAAACATAAGTTTCTTTCTATAAATCTTTACAGAATGGCTCAAGGAAATCAGAGAAGACATCTGGAGACACCACCAGGCTGATTTCATTTCACATAACAACCTCTAAAGACTAATGGAGGAGAAAGCTGCCAAGCCAAGTGCTTCCAGAGAAAATGTTCGGAAATACCTGCAAGATATTTTGGTTGCTTGGACTAACACAGTGGCATTCTTTGATGCTTGCTTTCATTCTCCATTACCAAAGTCGTAATAATCTTTAAGCATTTTGGCTTTACATAATAATGCCTTACGAGGTTGTGCCATCTGCATGATTTTTTAAGAACACGGCAGTTCCTTTCAAAAATTGTAATTGCACTACTTGATATTGGTGTTAAGTGTCTCCTTCAATAAGATGTGTAGGTGTGTGTATGCATACAACATCTTTCTTTTTCTTTAAAAATGACCCACTTCACTCCAACCAGTCTGGTCTTCAAGGTCTTGTCAACTTGATTTGATTGGTGAAATTGTGGGTGTCAGTGCTTATTTTGTAGACATGTTATATCTCCTGCAAGATTTATTCACAAAAACGATTAGTCATAGAAGTGTGTTTTTGTTATATTCACATATTATGTTCTTCCAACTTGAGAAAGTTATAACTGTTTTTCAACCAAACTTGAGAAGTGTTGATGCTCTCATAGAAAGACCTAGAGGAACGGGGAGATTGAGTTTAATATAATACACAAAGAGCACAGTCCTATATTGGACAGACTGGCAACAATAATGGTGCTGCCTAGAGATGTTGGCAATGTTCTCAGCGTAGGCTCAGATATGAAACTTGTGCTTGAGGGGGGAAAAACCAACAAAGCAGGGGAGAACTTTGAAAGCCACAAAGCTCACTTCTGAGCTCCATCCTTTCAGTTTCTGACATCCCATCCAATAAAGCATTGATGCAATGGGAGAATCACCGGTGGAGCACCAGTTCTTCTGAAGAGCTGCAGAAAAATGTTGCACGGGGGGGGGGGGTGTGAGAGAGAGAAAGAGAGAGTGGGGGGAGAGGGATATGGAGAGAGAATTTCAATGTTGAGAGCACCAATGTTAAATACGATCACTCACATATAGCACAATGCCCCACTATCGCAAGAGTGGGGCTCCTATGTTGCTTCCATTTTCTTGAAAACTTGAAAACTAGCTGGGTGACTCTGGGCCAGTCACTTCTCTCTCAGCCTAACCTACTTCACAGGGTTGTTGTGAAAGAGAAACTCAAGTATGTATTACACCGCTCTGGGCTCCTTGGAGGAAGAGCGGGATATAAATGTAAAAATAATAATAATAATAATAATACTCCCCTTTTGAAGTCTATAGCACATGTGACATTGCTCTGCTTTGTACATTTGCCCACATGTTTCCTCAGCCATCCTGGAGAAGACATTTGTTTCCACATTTTCAGCCTGCCAGGGGTCAATGAAGGCCATGGTCTTTATTTGAGACCCTACATTTGGTTTCCTTCACTTTTCCAGAGAAGTAGTGAGAAGTAGGCTTCTCCTCAGACTTCCTCCATCAGCAGAGTACTAGTCTCAGTCCTCTGTTTTAAAATTGTTCCTATAAGCACCAAAAAGTATGTACATTGTAGCTGGACCTGGTGTCTGAAGCAGTGATCACAGCAGGACCCTCTGCATGCTATCTCTATGATATTGAGGATGCACACACACAATGATTTCAACACATCTAATGCTCTCCCATGTCTCCCGAAGCCATGCTATTGGATTGCATGTGCCTCACTAACCCACTTGTTGTCCAACAAAGTGCAAAACTAGATTGTATGTATATGTTATGCAGTTTACATGACCACTGATGCACATGGTGAGTACTGAGGAATACGTCCTAATGTTGTCATCTATTTGCACCCTCAGACACCCTTGAATTTCATTTCTCTGGGGCCACTTTCATGTTATGTGCAAGGACCCTGAAAATATCTCTATGTGGCAATAATTGTCAGTTCAGCTTATCAAATTTACCGAGTGGCTTATATTGAGACAGACAGTAATTCCCTCAACAGAGCCTTCATCGCACATGTAGAAAAGAAGATAAATAGCTTCTCATTAACCTAAACCGATCTGCTTTTGTCATCCCACTTCTCCCATCAGGGAGTGCCTATCATCTGCCATATTTGCATGTTCACCTTGGGATTGCTTTGCATACTTCTCCACCAAGCTAAATTCCAAAAGACATTCCAAAAGGAGCACAGAGCAGCAGAACCAATATAATAAATGGGATTACATGGAAATGACTCACATTAGAGTGAAATAAGCAATGCTGAGATGGGTGTGCATTTAGTTTAAGATGGAGAACTTTAGGAACTGGTGGTAACCATTCCTTTATTGCACCCCCAGGCCCCCAATGAAGACAGGACATGCTTGGTTGGAGTAAATAAGGGCCACTTTTATTATTGTACAGAGGTGACAACACTTGCAACGGGGTCCCAATTAACCAGAGTGCGGGTACTCATCTCATGTAGTGGCCCTTCCTAGTGAAGGGCACCCCACACCAGGGCGAAGGGCCGGGTCCTGATTTGGTCAGGCTCTAAGTCCTGACCTCCTCTCACCGCGGGGTCCCCCCTGCCAAGGGGTGGGTGGGTGGTCCGACACCCCCCCAACCCAAGCCATCAAAGCTCTGAGCCGGTGAGTCGTGCCCACCCCCCAAGTGGGGGCCATTCTCAACCTTACAGGCCGTGAAAGCCCTAAAAGGCTGTTCCTTGACCACCACTCACCCAACTGGCCCTCCAGCCAAACACCGATCCCTGAATCTACCTACCCAACACCCGCACTCTCCTGCAAAGTGACCAATCGCTTCCCTGTGCTTACTTGCCACCCGGTGTCCATCTATAATGATGGCTACCAATGGTTCAGCTCCTAAGCCTCAGTGAGAAGTAGGCAAAAAAAGGCCACCCCTCAGCCAATCTGGCACGGCCCAAAAAATTCCTACTTGGCCCCCGTAGGCGACCGGCTATCCCTCACTGAGTACTGGGAGGGTGGGTGGGTGCCCTGGGTGGGTGCCCGGCAGCAAAGAGACTGACCGTGAAGAGGCAGCCGGGCTGGTTCCTCCCCCCGCCCCCTCTCCTGACCAGCGAGGCCACTGGTCACATGGAGGGGGCCAAGATGGCGCTGGCGTGCCTGCTTCTCGGGCCGGGCGCACAACCCCGCCCCCTGCCCCACCGCTCAGGAGCGGAGGCGGGAAGCGGCATTTGTAGACATTTGCCCTGGATTTATGGTATAGGTACATACATCTACACAGGTACATGTATTAATTTCTTTATTGTACGGTGTTTATATGCCACTATTCAGAATGAGGGTACAAAGCAGATTATTATATTAAAACAATTATACAACTAAATCCATTAAACTGGCCTAGTAAAACAATTAGAATTAAAATTGGTCAGCAGCACTTTATCAAGGCATGGCTTCAAAAGCTAGGTGTGTTTTCTTCCTGTGTCAGAAAATGAAGCAGCTGAGTCCACCTCCCATGGGAGGACATTCCATATTGTTGAGTTGACGAATGAGAAGGCCCTGTTGCTAGTTGATCCAATTTTTGCATCACTTCAAGAGGGAACTTTGAACTCTTTGGCACCTTACTGAGTGTATGAGGGTTATATGCTACCTCCAGGTTCAGAGGCAGCAATATGCCTCAATAAGAGTTGCTGGAAAGCGCAATGGCAGGAGAATAATCTCTTGCTTTTGGACTTCTCAGAGGCATCTGATAGACCACTGTGGGAAAGAGGCTGCTGGACTAGATAGGCCTCTGGTCTGATCCAATAGGGTTCTTCTTTTCTTTTTATGAAAGACAGAGGAAAAAAGAGGAAGCTTCAATTTAAAAAAATACAGATTAGAAATCATTAGAAGCTATTTGATTGATTTGGGACAGCCACATCTTTCTGTATACTGTCTTTCAAGCTCTATTCAGACTTTACATTGTATGTGCATTCAAATATTTGAACACATGTACATGCTTTTGGGTTAATGACTGCACATGCATTCACGTTAAAAGTAAAAATAAAGACCATATCAAAATGCAGGATACAGCTGGTACTGTACTGATGTACATGTACTGATATAAGACGTGAATAACTGTACATGTTTTATCAAGTGGTCTGCTTTTGAAGGTGACTATTAAGCTGATATGGGTGGATTCACAGTGATGTATGTGGTCCAGGATTAATGATTAGTGGTTTTATTTTAGATTTCACAAGTAATTAATGTACATTAGGAGGCTGATGGAAAGCAATGAGAGAAGGTTGGCTGATGGCTTTAGCAAGATCTGGTGAGCTAGCAACCAAGCTCTCCTGTAGTAAGTCTCTGTGATAGTTTGAAGAAGCTGGATCTGGCATGTAGAAATAGAGAGCCGGGTGCGGAGGCACACAGGTTCACTGATGTCTGGGGGGCTGCATCCTGGCTTTGCAGCCCCTGCCAGCCAGCTACTTGCAGCTGCTGCCTTGCTTCCCTTTGCCAGGCCATGATGTGAAATAATGAGGTCACCACACTGGCACCTGTTCTTACGGGGAGGGGGCAGTGTGCTTGTTCCAGCACAGTGATGTCATCAGACTGCATTGTGGTCAGCAAAAGGAAGCAGGATGGGCGGGTGGTGCTTGAGCAGTGGGTGAGTGGTGGTGGTGCAAGTGGCCAGTGGGTGAGGACCACAAAGGTGAGCAGCAAAGCAAGCAGTAGCAGCGGAAGTGTGTTGGGGGCTGCCTCAATTCCCACCCTGGGGCTGCCCTCAGCATCACTACACCACTGAGCTGGATGGAAATCAAATCACAAAAGGGATATGGTGTTCTTTATTGTCATTGTCCCTAGGTGTTTTTTTTTTTGAAGAGAATCTCCTGAAAGAGCCAGGTCTCACGATCAGTGAGACCCGGTTTGGGGAGCTCAGTGGGGAGAGCGGGCTAAGCCCACTCTCCCCACAGACGATCAGGGTGGGAGCCCTGGGTGCTCAGATTGGCTGCCCACACAGTTGCTGGCTCCATGATGGAGCCGGCAGGGGCTGGGAAGTTCAGGGGCTGCGGGGCCCTCGGAAGCTTCCGAGAGAGACTGGGGAGACCCCCGAGTCGGGAGGCTGCTTTTCAGCCTCCCGCCAGGGGTCTACTCATGAGTAACCATGGTGCAGAGCCGTGCCTACTCATGATTAAAAAAACCCGGGTTCAAACCCGGTTTTAGGGGCGGGCTACTTGAGCGGGTTACCCGCTCAAGAACCACCGGGCTTGCAGCCGAGGCCGGTGGTTCTCATGGTTGCAGAAAATCGTGCTAGCAGAGGCTAGCCCAATGTTCTGCAATTGTGTGAATAGCCTCATAATGTTGTGAATATGGGAAAATGTGAAAGAATGGTGATAAACATGGGCTGTAGACTTTACTATTATTATTATTTTATTATTATTATTATTTACATTTTATATCCCGCTCTTCCTCCAAGGAGCCCGGAGCTAGTCACCCAGCTAGCATCATGGCTGAATGGGGATTTGAACTCAGGTCTCCCCAGTACTAGTCCAGCACTCTAACCACTACACCACGCTGGCTCTACTTTGAAGTAGATCTTGTGAGTTCTGATTTGTAGCTCATGAGACCCAGTTCCCACCACACAGACTGAGTTGCCATAGTGCCTTGAAATGCTTTTGAACATTGTAAGGGGTAAAATTGCCAGCACAAAGAGATTAGAGAAAGAAGATGGGGCTAAATGCCCTTGGTGGGTGGGGCCTAGAGGAGCCAGGGCACTGCATTCTTCTTGTAGTGGTGTGATCAAATGTCAAGTGTGGTGTGAACAATTAATTGGGCACACAGAAAGTGTTGAAACACACACACACCACATCCATGAATTCTTACAGAACTACATTTGTTTTGTATAATTAAATTCAAAATCAGTCATCATGTGCCAGTCATTTATGAGTTTCAGCTTAAGGTTCTACCATTGCTTTGGAGAAAGAATGAGAGAAAATCTAGGATCAAGAATGACAACAGACGACACCTTCTTCATTCAATTCACTTTTATTTATTTAAGCAGCGAAAACCCAAAGAGACCTTCAGATACATTCGGATATTATGATAATTCTGGGACATTAATAATGCAAATGGTATATGAAGGTTAATTACTTCTAAAATGAGCAGCTATTGTTCAGAACATTTTTTACTTAGAAAACCTTCCCACACGTTTGAAGGGAAAGCAATTCCTTCTTTTGTAACCACAGTTCCCCATCAAAATACTCCTGTGTATTTTTGATCTGCTGGATGTCAAAACATTATTAGAACACTGTCATGTGCTTGAGCTTTACACTCAAGTCTCTGGAACAAACTGTCAATGAAATAGTCTGACCTTTTCCAGAAACCAAACGTTGGCAGGATTCTCTTTGTAAGAAAGGGCCATGTGACTGATAATAGGCCCTAAGGATTTACATAGCCAAGGTCTTGTTCCTTCAGCTAACTGAACTCCTTTTTTGTTCAAGTCCAGCAGTTACACCACCTTAGTTAGTGAGGAAGTGAATCTCCTAACAAAGCAGACAGATAATAGTTTTTAAATGATAAATAATATGATGGACGCTTGCTTTCTTTCTTTCTTTCTTTCTTTCTTTCTTTCTTTCTTTCTTTCTTTCTTTCTTTCTTTCTTTCTTTCTTCTTCCCACTGAAAACAATGAAGATGCCAGACAAGTGCATATGGGAGTGGAGATCTGGTCTTGTGGTAGCAAGCAAGACTTGTCCCCTTAGCTAAGCAGGGTCCACCCTGGATGCATATGAATGGGAGACTAGAAGTGTGAGCACTGTAATATATTCCCCTCAGGGGATGGAGCTGCTCTGGGAAGAGAAGAAGGCTCCAAGTTCCTTCCCTGATTTCTCCAAGACAGGGCTGAGAGAGATTCCTGCCTGCAACTTTGGAGAAGCCGCTGCCAGTCTGTGTAGACCAGGGATTCTCAACGTTGGGTCCCCAGATGTTATTGGACTTCAACTCCCATAATCCCCAGCCCCAGTGGCCTTTGGCTGGGGATGATGGGAGTTGAAGTCCAATAACATCTGGAGACCCAACGTTGAGAATCCCTGGGGTAGACAATACTGAGCTAGACAGACCAATGGTCTGACTCAGTATATGGCAGCTTCCTATGTTCCTATGTAAATTGGCACAGGCAATCCGACTAGCTAAACTTTATTAAATAACAAAATTGAACGATAACGATAGCATAGGCATCAGAGAGGAGAAGTGGGCAGCTGGAAGGCAGATGAGCAATTCCCCAGTTTACATGTCAGCTAGACCACACCATTTACCTGCCCTGGCAATGCAGCTCAGTGCACTACCAAGGAGAACCAAAGCTAGGAGTGTGGCAAAGACACCTCACCACCTGCTGTGTGCCCCAGCTCCAGCCATTTGATGAAAGAGAGAGACAAAGGGCCCACAAGGCATTACAGACCCATAGCCAGGATCACACACACACACACACACACACACACACACACCGCCACCCAATGTTTCTCTACCCACCCACCATGTGTGGCCAGCGAGCTGTTTCTCTTTTTGCAGGCAGGAGGACAGCAGCTGCTGAGAAAGATAAGGGTTAAACCAGCCCAGCAGCAGCAACATCAGCCATCTTTGATTGGTCTGCCTTCAGTTGTGTTCTTCCCCACTCAAATTCAGTGCAGCAGCAGTTGCATTTGCAACAGGAGGGAGCAGAAAAATAGCATGGCCATGAGGGGAGCTGCTGGAAAGGAAAGTCAGTCAAACAAACAAACAAACAAACAAACTCTTATGTGTGTTTTTCTGTGTGATTTCTTCCCTCAGAAGCCAATGTGTGTACTGTGTTTTTCTCCGTCCCACATTCATGAACTGTGTGTGTGAGAGTGAGTGAGAGACAGAGAGCCTATCCCCAACTGAAAGCCTCCCATGGTGTGTCTGTGTTCCACCTCCCCATCCCCAAACCCTTGGTTGTGCTTGAGATTTTTAAAAATGATTTACAATGATTGGGTTCTTCCCAATAAGTCCTGACCCATGTGTTCTTCCCCTCAGAATGATGGGGGAAAGAACAATGAGTTATTTTCCACTCCGTGGAAAGGAAAGCAGAAAGTCAGAAAGTGAGCGAGAGGGGTGGACTTTATTAGCTGGTCTGTGGTATATTCAGTATATATTGAATATATATTCAATTGTTTTTCAACCAAACAAATTCTCAAAATTGTATACATAGCAGAGAGAGAGAGAGAGAGATTTTTAAACTTTTTTTAAAAATCATTTTCAAACCTCTCAGAAGTATGCATTTAGTTATTTTCAGTGCTTCTCATTTCCTATGTCTGGAAGCTTAGGGCTGCCTCTGACCATGGTTGATGTTGTCCTTGGTGTACATATTTTGCCAGCCCTCAAAGGTCAAGTCCTTTCTTACTTCACCTCATGTTGTATCCAGAGTCCTTGGAGCAACTTTGGTAAGTTTCAGAGTTCAGACCCCCCGCTTTCTGTGGTGTTGTAGCTCTAAACTATAGCTCCTGAGACTACATGCTTGGGAATAAAGGGTGTGCATGTGTGTAAGAGAGAGTGTGTGCACAAATAGGGATAGGAACATCCCTTGGAGTTGTATACATTTATATATCAGGTCACGGTAGTAGGCATATACGTTAAAAATGTTTCTGAGCTAGGGGAATATGTGTGCACAATGGGTGTGAAAGTATGTTCATACATGAAGAGGGTATAATATTACATGCATAGAAGGGAAAGAAAGGGCATGCTAAAATTCTTGTATTCATCATGTCCTTACAGTTTTTCTGCAAAAAAAATATGGTGCAGGGGGAAAACAAAGAAAATGGGGAGCAAGGGGGCCCATCTTCACTTTTTGTCCCTAGGCCCACTCCAACTTTGCTACGCCTCTGGGAGGGTGCATGCAACAGTTCCAAATAAAATAAGCGTGTGCATGCATAAAGCCCTATTTATACAGTTCCTATTTTCCTGCTTCTTGCAAAATCTCACTAGAACAAGTCACTCCCTCCTCATTAACTGAACTGGCTCTCCATTGACTCAGTGCAAACCATCCCTTCGCCACATTCGTGATCAGAGGATCCGATCCTTTTCCTCCCTCACTCCCTTTCTTTCCTTACATCAAAATGTTCCAAGCATCATACACAAGATTAGGAACATAGGAAGCTGCCATATACTGAGTCAGCCCATTGGTTCATCTAGCTCAGTATTATCTACACAGACCGGCAGTGGCTTCTCCAAAGCTGTAGACAGGAGTCTTTCTCAGACCTATCTTGGAGATTCCAGGGAGGGAACTTGGAACCTTCTACATGCAAGCATGCAGATGCTCTCTCCAGATTGGCCAAATCCCCTAAGGCAAATATCTTGCAGTGCTCACCTGTAGTTCACATTCAAATGTGAAGAAGAGAGGACAGCTGGACTTGTGGTAGCAAGCATGACTTGTCCCCTTAGCTAAGCAGGGTCTGCCCTGGCTGCATATGAATGGGAGACTAGAAGTATGAGCACTAAGTTATTCCCCACAGGGGATGGAGCCACTCTGGGAAGAGCATCTACGTTCTAAGTTCCCTCCCTGGCATCTCCAAGATAGGGCTGAGAGAGATTTCTGGCTGCAACCTTGGAGAAGCTGCTGCCAGTCTGTGAAGACAATTCTGAGCTAGATAGACCAATGGTCTGACTCAATGAGGCTATTCCCACGATCGCCCAAAAGCGGGCTAAGGGAGCCCAGCCCACTTTGGGGCAATCGTGTGCTGTAACAGGAGCTGTGCGGCTCCTGGCAGCTAACCTCGTTAAATCTCCCTCCCATTAATCAAAGTTAACAGAGTAATCACTCCGTTAACTTTGTTTTTTTGATTGTGTGTCGCTGCAGTGTGACACACAAGGAGACCATTGGCCAGGAGGCTGCAAGCAACCACCTGGGCTCGGGGGTCTCTCCTGGAACTTCCGGGGGCCACATGGCCCCCGATCCCCATAGTCCCCACCAGCTCTGTGACAGTTGTGTTGGCAGCCGATTCGCTCTCCCTGCAGACCCGCTGACCCGGAAGAAGCTCTTCTCACCAATCATGAGAAGAGCTTCAGTATATGGCAGCTTCCTGTGTAAATACAAACCAGTACAGACCCTGCTTAGCAAGGGGACAATTCATGTTTGCTGCCACAAGTCTCACTATAATCCTGAGCTGGTTTAGACTGAGAGGTAGTGATTGCCCCAAGGTCATCCAGTGAGCTTCTTAGCAAAGTGGAGATATGAACTCAGATTTTCCTAATCCAAACTAATCTACTGTACCACAGTGGTAAATCGTCTTCTCCATAATAATCTTTGTTTTTCCAGCACTATAAAATTCTGCAAAACATGCGAGCAGAGATGATATTGAGATTAGTATAAACACACACATTGGGCAATGATGCGTCTATTCATGCTACTTTCAGGGTTGGGTTTTTTTGGTGGGGGGCGGGGGGAGAAACATTGCAATCTGTCTCCAACAATTAAGAAGTACTTAAAAATCATGATGACACAAACCTTGTAGGGCATGTTTAGCAGTTAACCTCATTTACAAGAGTGGGATGGGCTTTGCACAGGAGGTGCCATAGGTGAATTATGTCTTTTGAAGTACTTCATAATCTATTGTGGTATAGACACCCAACAGACAAATATGGGGCATTTATTTATCTACTTATTGAGCACATGTATACTGCCTTTTAGGGATGTCCATGAAACAAATTTTGTGATTCAATTCAAGTTTGAATTGGATCAGCCCGATTTGATTCAAGCCCAAATCTGCTGCCATCAAATCTAGGTCAATTCAATTATTATTATTATTTATTTACACAGTCAGACAGGTGTTATTGACTGGTTTGTTTTATCCAGACACCGAGTCCTTCTCAAGGACCTGGGATGGCTGAATTTTATTATCAATGTTGTTGTTGTTGTTATAGATATTGTCACAGAATATAGGCTGTTCCCAGTAAAGTTGCTTTTTGTAATTGGCTGATGGTGATTTCTGTGGCCCCTATAGTGTTGAGGTGCTCTTCAAGTTGTTTTGGAATTGCACCTAGGGCGCCAATTACCACTGGGATTATTTTGGTCTTTTTCTGCCACAGCCTTTCAATTTCCATTTGTAGAGCTTTGTATTTTATGATTTTTTCTATTTCTTTTTCTTCTATTCTGCTATCCCCTGGTATTGCTATGTCGATTATTTTGACTTGTTTTTCTTTCTTCTCGACTACAGTTATATCTGGTGTATTGTGTGGCAGATGTTTGTCTGTTTGTAGTCGGAAGTCCCATCATATTTTTGCATCTTCATTTTCTACCACTTTTTCAATTTTATGGTCCCACCAATTCTTGGCTACAGGTAGCTTGTATTTTTTGCAGATGTTCCAGTGTATCATCCCTGCTACCTTGTCATGCCTTTGTTTGTAGTCAGTTTGTGCGATCTTTTTACAACAGCTGATTAGGTGGTCCACTGTTTCATCTGCTTCTTTACAAAGGCGGCACTTGCTGTTTATTGTTGAGTTTTCGACTTTTGCTCTTATTGCATTTGTTCTTAGTGCCTGTTCTTGTGCAGCCAGTATTAAACCTTTGTTTCTTTCTTCAAGTTGCCATTCTTAAGCCATTGCCAGGTCTTGGTGATGTCTGATTTTCCACTTATATTGTGCAAATATTGACCATGCAGGGGCTTATTTTTCCATTTTTCTGCTCGGTTCTTGACTTGTTATTTCTTGTAGGCCTGCTTTGTTTCAATGGTGTTGAATAGTTTCTTGTTCTTGACTATTTTAAGTGCATCTTCTTCACTGTCCTTGATATATTCTTCAAGGCCTCTTTTCTCCTCCTCTACTGTTTGATGGACTTGCAGCATACCTCTTCCACCTGAGCTGCGAGGGAGGTATAGCCTATCGACATCACTGCGGGGGTGCAGAGCATGATTGATGGTCATGATTTTCCTGGTCTTACGATCTAGCGTCTCTAGTTCTGCCTGCGTCCAGTCTATTATTCCTGCAGTGTATCTGATAACAGGTATAGCTCAGGTGTTTATGGCTTGTATGGTGTTCCCTCCATTGAGTTTAGACTTGAGGATTTTTCCAACTCTCCTGATGTATTCACTTCCAATTTTTCTTTTAACTTCAGTGTGTGCAATGTTTTCAGCCTGGAGTATGCCCAAGTATTTGTAATGTTCTTCTCTTCCAGGTTCTTGATGTTGCTTCCATTGGGCAGTTCCATTCCTTCTGTTTTTGTTATTTTTCCACTGTTCATTATTAATGCAGCACACTTGTCTAGTCCAAACTCCATTATTATTATTATTATTTTATTTTATTTTGCATTTCTATCCCGCTCTTCCTCCAAGGAGCCCAGAGCAGTGTACTACATACTTGAGTTTTTCCTCACAACAACCCTGTGAAGTAGGTGAGGCTGAGAGAGAAGTGACTGGCCCAGAGTTACCCAGCTAGTATCATGGCTGAATGGGGATTTGAACTCGGGTTTCCCCGTTCCTAGTCCAGCACTCTAACCACTACACCACGCTGGCTCCAATTAGATTTGATTCAAATTCAAATCAATTAAGGCTAGGAACACTAAAGTGGGTTGTGTGGTGGGGCACCATAGGTGCTAACCACCATCCAAATCATGTAGGAATTGAGCTCTTGATTGATTTTTGGTATTTTCTTTAAAAAAATATGAGGCAGGCCTACTAATTTGACAAGGTAGACTTCATCTACAGTTCTATGGGTAGACCTGCTCTCCAGCAAACATTTTTTTTGCTGAACAGCTGGTCTACCAATAGTACCCAATGGGTAGACCAGGTCTCCCCAGACTGGGTCAGTGCAGGTCACTGAACTGGAATCACCTAGTCTAGAGACCTGATATACCCATTGGATTTCTATGGGTAAAACCTAATGGGTTTGCTGGAGAGCTGGTCTATCCATTGAACCCAAAGGGTACATCAGGTCTCCCTAGACTGGGTCATTCCAGGTCAGTGTCCTGGAATGACCCAGATAAAATTTGAAAAATTCACCAAAAATCAACGAAGTGTCCAGTTTCTACATGGGTTGGACGGTGGGTATCACCCATGGTGCTCCGCCACTCAACCCACTGTGGTGCCTGTAGGAACATAGGAAACTGCCATATACTGAGTCAGACCATTGGTCTATCTAGCTCAGTATTGTCTTCACAGACTGGCAGCAGCTTCTCCAAGGTTACAGGCAGAAATCTCTCTCAGCCCTATCTTGGAGAAGCCACGGAGGGAACTTGAAACCTTCTGCTCTTCCCAGAGCAGCTTCATCCCCTGAGGGGAATATCTTGCAGTGCTCACATATCAAGTCTCCCATTCATATGCAACCAGGGCAGACCCTGCTTAGCTATGGGGACAAGTCATGCTTGCTACCACAAGACCAGTTCTCCTCTCTGAAATATCCTGCTCTTCCTCCAAGGAGCCCAGAGCGGTGTACTACATACTTAAGTTTCTCCTCACAACAACCCTGTGAAGTAGGTTAGGCTGAGAGAGAAGTGACTGGCCCAGAGTCACCCAGCAAGTATTACGGTTGAATGGGGATTTGAACTCGGGTCTCCCCAGTCCTAGTCTGGCACTCTAGCAACTACACCACGCTGGATCTAGCAGCCACCCATGAGGTATTGGTACTGGATGTTATCAATATGCTGATGACACCCAGATCTACTTCTCCATGCCTACCTTATCAGGAAATGGCATATCTTCCCTAAATGCCTGCCTGGAGGCAGTAATGGACTGGATGAGGGATAACAAACTGAAGTTGAATCCAAGGAAGATGCAGGTACTGACTGTGGTGCGGGGGGGGGGGGGAGAGGACCCAAGAGATGGTTTAGATCTCCCTGTTCTGGATGGACAGGGGAAAAGATCAGGTACATTGCTTGGGAATGCTCCTGAAAGATCAGGTACATAGCTTGGGAATGTTCCTGGACTGAAAGCTCTCCTTCTTTTCTCAGGTTGAGGTGGTGGCCAGGAGCATTTTTTATCAGCTTTGGCTGATACAGGTACATCAGCTGCATCCATTTCTAGAGGCGAATGACCTTAAAACTGTGGTACATATGCTGGTAACCTCCAGGTTTGACTACTGTAATGCGCTCAATGTGGGAATGCCTTTGTACGTAATCCGGAAACTACAATTGGTACAGAATGCTGCAGCCAGGACCACATAACACCAGTTTTGAAAGAACTGAACTGGCTGACAAAATGTTTCTGGGTGAAATACAAAATGCTGGTTCTGACCTATAAAGTCTAGGCTATTTAAAAGAGTGCCTCCTTTGTCATAAACCCTGCTGCCTGTTACAATCTTCTGGAAAGGTCTGGTTATGGATGCCACTGGCTCGTTTGATGGTGACCCATGACTGGGCTTTCTCTGGGGCTGCTCCAGGGCCTTGGAATATGCTCCTTGCTGAAATAAGAACATCTCCTTCTCTGTTTGTTTTCAGGAAGAACCTCAAGACTCTCCTGTTTTCACAGGCTTTAAATTAGAAATAATTTTAATAATTTTAAAACTTTTTAATATCTATTTTATTCTGTTGTTTCTATTATCATGTATTTTAATTTGTGACTTTTAAATATTTTAAATTTTGTATGATGTGTATACAAGGGGGTATAGAAATACGATAAATAAATAAATAAAATGAGTGATAATGGGGTGTTTTGAGTCCCCATTATTCCCTATAGGTGAAGCAAGCTGCTGCACACCCCATGAGAAGCTTGGAGGACTTTCTAAAGTGGTTTACCTAAAGTGATGTCATTTAAGTTCTTAGAGTCTAAACCCTAGACTGTTGGTTAATGATTAGTCTGATTAAAGTCAACTTTTCAATGTATCTTTTTGGAACACATTTTTTTCCTTGGAGAAAAAGAACTTCTTTTCAAAAAATTATGCTCCAACATTTAGCGCTTATATGATAGTTACAGAAAGACAAGCATCATCTGATGTAGGATGGAAAATGCTGATGTTTTCATGGGAGATGAAAATGGGGGAAGTGATTTGACAGTTATGTGCAGCCTCCATGAAATTATTTACTTTAAAAAAAACATTTTTTTTAAAATAGCCCGCTCTTCCTCCAAGGAGCCCAGAGCAGTGTACTACATACTTGAGTCTCTCCTCACAACAACCCTGTGAAGTAGGTTAGGCTGAGAGAAAAGTGACTGGCCCAGAGTCACCCAGCAAGTATTATGGCTGAATGGGGATTTGAACTTGGGTCTCTCCGGTCCTAGTCTGGCACTCTAGCCACTACACCACGCTGGCTCTTTTGTCAAATTTTGTCAAATTTTGAGAGCACATGGGGATTTACTGGGTGGCACTGGGGTGGTGGAAGTAGATTTATCTTTTTTTTTTTTTAACAAGTGCCTGCAGCCTCTTGGGGTAGTTGCAGGTTCAACATCATTAGAAGTGCTGTTTTTCTCCTGACTGGCACCATTTTACTTCCTGATGTTCACCAGGGAAACAGGGTACTTTGGCATGACGACACGTCATTTTTGGTGCATTCCAGGAAGTAAAATGGTGCTGGCCAACAGGCAAGGCACACATTTAATGCTTCTATGCCTATCACTGCCCAAAGAGGTAACAGGCACTAGTTTAAGAAAGATAGCTACACTGCTACAACCCCACCACTACCTTAGGTGAGCCCCCACCTCCACTCTTGAAATTGGGGGGGGGCATGAAAGAATTGACTCCCCTCCACTTTCATACCCAACAAAAATGGCAAAAATGGTGCAGGGGATTTGATCAGAGCCCCTACCAAAATGATAGGGATTTCTAACCCCACTAAAGTGATAGGGATTTCTCTGGGGACCCCCACCTTCTAAATTCTAGGGAATATGTTTGAAGCCTGATTTGTTCTGAACCAATGGCTTCGTTTTTACAGGATGTCACTCATGTCCATTGTCACAACAAAGAATTCGAGAATAGGATGTACTGTATAATGCCAGCTATTGCTGGTTGTGAAAATCTGTGGGACTCCTGCCAAGCCAGCCCATTCAACCCTGGTACTCACTAGGGTAGGACAAAAATAGCTGCTGTCCTACCTCAGTTTGATCATTTGTTGAAAACACTGCTTCCCAGCTGCCAGTGGCCATGTTTGTCATAGAGTTCTGCAGGTAGAGGAGAGCTGTTGCTGTACTGAGGGCTGCTTCTCTGCTGTAAGCACAATGCATGTTGGGATACTTGGAGGACCCAGCTCTGTGTTTGTTTGCAGCTGCACAGAACATCTGGGTGGTGTGTTCACAGAACCAAATGGAGGCTCTGATCATCTGTGCAATTCAGGCTAGGTGTTCTTCCCTCTCCCAAACCACCCCCAGATGTCCATGTGTTTGACCTTAGTGAGTGACATTCAGTGAGTGAGAACATCCTCCTGTTTTATAAGCATATGCAATAAAATTTTGGTAGACTGATCAAATCACTTTAGGCCTTTAGTCTGACAATTAATTAAATGGGTATCATCAGTAAGCTAAATGATGAAGGAATCAAGAAGTGCTTTATAGATTATGCATCTCAGAACAACACAGGCATATAATACTCATAGTTCTTCATTGATCTGTTACATTTTGTGGTTGCTTTTCATTTCCTTAATTGTTACCATTGATGGAAGGATATGCTGGACTAATTTCATAATGTATTTTTTTCTGACCATCATCTTACCAAACTGAATGCATTCTACAACTAAATACTTTTATATTGGTATTTGAATTCTTTACTAAGACTATCTGTTTAGCAAAAACTTCTCAGTAGTTTAGGGAGTGATGATAGTAGTCATAGTCCTATCCTAGACTACAAGCCCAAGCACACCTACTACTGAGTAACTCCCACTGAACATACTGGGACTTACTTCTGAGTAAACATGCATAGAATTCATTACTTTTAAAGGGATACTCATTGTCATAGACTTCTATTTGGTCTGTTGCTGTCTGTTCAATAGAATAATGTCTAAGAGAAGCTTACCATATAAATTCTTCAGGAAGTTCAGGGACTTTGCTTGTTTATGTGTTTCTTTCTTTTTATTGATTTATACTTTGTACCTATAAGACAGTGTTCCATAACAAATGTCACCCGGTGTTAGCACCTTCTGTAGTCCTTGTTGGAACTAGTCACAAATATAATATGTTACAATATGCGACTTTTCAATGAGAATAAGCTGTCAGTAGCCACTAAGATTTACTTATGAGGTAGTAATCAGCATTTTCTTTCTTAGCAGCATTATACAGAAAAGAATCAAGGATACAAGAAAATTGTCCCTACCACATCTGCTGATACCGGTAGACTAACATGCAGCTCAGGCATTACATTAACCCTGTCAATGCTTACACTCCCATCCGCTTTTGGGATTAAGACTACAAGTCTTCACTAAATATTTTTGCCAAAAAAATTAAAAAATTGAGCAAATATCTGGAAGAATTTGCATGTTTGAGGGCCCAGAATATTGGGGTTCAGAATATTAAAGAGATGCTTAAATTTTTTGTGAAATGATACTTCTGGCCTTAAATCCCAAAAGCTTTGAATAGTTGTTAAGAATAGATTGAGGACCACTTTGAAGGGTGCATGAGAGGTGGCACAAGGCTGATACAACCCTACTGGCTAGTCCTCTAGCTACAGTACTGCGAGTCCTACTATACATCCCTCTTGCCTTTGTGCCTAGTACTCCTTTTTGAAGGCTGGAGTCCTTTGCCCCAAGGACCACTAGTTGCTCATTTAAAATAAGCACAATGGTAAAACATGCTCTATAGTGTATCCTATCCCTCATTGCACATACTGTGATGAAATCAGAGACTTGTACTTTGACAAGTCTTTAACAAGTAACACTGGCAACTTTTAGCTGCTGAGAAAGTCAGTATGGTGAAGTGAATAGAAGGCTGGACTTTGACAAGGGACCTCCAGGTTCAAATCCTCACTCAGCCATAAAACTAACAGCAGTGTCATCCCATGTACATCCCACTATGTTCAATGGGGCTTAAACAGTAAGTGTGCATAGGATTGTGGCCTTTGTTCTGTTTAGCCTACCTTATTTATTGAGGAATTTATATCCTGCTTTTCCACAAAGGTGCTCAAAGCAGTACACAACTATATGCAAAAAAGAACAATACAGAATAATTTAAATGATGTAGAAAAAATGGAGAATAGAACTGAAATCAGAAACAATCTTTAAAAGAGCAGTTTTCTCACTGGTGGCAGAAAGTCTCCCTCAACAGGGCATTCCACAACTCATAGAAGTTGTGAGAATTTTGTGAGGACAAAATAGTGGACAAGGACCATGCATTCCACCTTCAGCTGCTTGGAGGAAAGGCAGGATTCAGTTGTGATACATGGATAGAACCTGCCCTAGGGCAAGTAGGACAAAACCATATTATCTTGCCAACATTTTGCCTCATCCCTTTAGTACAGTATTTTGCTGATGCAGTTAATCTGGTGGCTATAGCCCTCAGAGGCAAGATGCCTCTAAATACCAGCTGCATGGGAGCAACAGCAAGAGAGAAGGCATGCCCTCAGCTCCCCAGAGACATCTGGTGGGCCACTGTGGGGAACAAGATGCTAGACTAGATAGGCCTTGAGCCTGATCCTGCAGGGCTGTTCCTATGTTCAACTGCAGAAGGGGAGGCAGTGGTGACTTGACCCCCCATCCCTCCCTGTGGCCCGCCAGCCGCTCACACAGGGCTATCCCTTTAAATGCTATCCCAACAGCACATTTGGATTCAAACTCAATCAAATCAAGATTTCTGAATCATGCACATCCCTATTTGTGAATAACATTGAGACTGTTCTGGGCAGAATGTTCCCCAGCTTTGGCACCATGAAGTCCTCAGGTGAACCCTAAATTTACAGGAACTGAACAATGGGGAAGCTCAGCAGTTTTGACAGTGGTCCCCAACTTGGCCACTTTGGAGTATTGTTAAGGGCTGAGCACTTTCTTTTGATATGTGCATATCCGATATGTGCAAAGGCCAAGGAGCTCCTCTAAGCTCTTCCATTGAAGGCTTGTGTTTGGATTCCATGGCCCCAGACAAACATATTTAGCAGAGGTGATTTTGTCCCACTTGAAACGGAAGCAATGTAAGTTCTGCTTAAGCCCTAATTGTATTCTATTCTATTGTATGTATCTCATTTTGGATATTTCAACATCTTTCTAGCTTTAAAAAAGTAATAACAAATAGTGGAAAATAAAAAATATAGTATGATGAGCCACAGCAGGTTTTAAAAGCTAAAGCCAATTGTCCAGTTGTGTTAAGATACAACAATCTTATTATCTGGATGGGTGTAGCATGAAAGGTGTCTTTTCAAGAAGCAATACAGATGCAAAGTTCTTGCTGTTAATCACATCCTTACTCATTTCTATTATATCTTTGTTTCTCAGATTTCATCGTGTGTTTTGAAGTTCATAAAGGGCTGAAAGCATTCTTTTTAAATGAAAGATGAAAGCTGACGTTCGAATGAAAGATGAAAGATGATGTTAACAAGAGGCTATGTTCTTCACTCAATACCAGGTGTGTCATGTGGCCATGGAATTGTGGTATTTATATAGATTTGGCTGGATGTAGAACAGGTTTGTTTGTGCTTAATATTCTCATGTTTGACTGGAGGCCAAAAGTAGTGAAATCATGTGTTTGGGATGTGTGTGTGTGTGTGTGTGTAAATAATTTGATTGTTTCCCTTATGTGGTACTCCTCCTGCACCATTCCCCCCGCTCTAGTTAACAGCTTTATTCTTCTTCCTGTATTAATCAACTGGGTGATCCATGATGAACAGGATGATGTCTATGCTGACCACTAGATTAGACTACGTGATGACATCAGTGAGGGCAATTCAGAGTGAGGGCAATGTTTCCTGGATCAGTCAGATGGGTGATCCCAGACAATCCCATACAATGGCTCACTTTTTCATTTGATATGGTTTTGTTTGTATTTTATTAATTAGGGATTTCTTTTTTCTCTTTATATCTTTTCCTTTTTCTTTATGTTTTTCTATGTTTTTTATGTCTGTGTTATAATGTGTTATGACAAGTAGTTACAATAATATTCATTCCATGGCCACACTCAAGCCCTGATTCTGGTCTCGGAAATGATATGCCAAGACTGGACATGTTGTGCAAATCCACCCATCTCAGTATATCCTGCCCTACTTGCAGCATAGAATGGAATGTCCCTACTTCAAATCTAAATTATAGATGTCGAGTTCAGTGCCACAAGTAAGGCAAGATATGCTAAGATTGGCGGATTTGCACAACACACCTAATCTTGGCATATTGTTCCAAAGACTTTAAGTAGGCCTCACACTGGAGCCCTGGGCTCCAGCAGCTATGTGTGAAGCCAATGAATGAATGAACGAACAGATTGGCTACACACCAATTATCACTGAAGAAAAATGAAGCCCATTAAGAGAAAGGGCAATGCAGATAAATAGGTGAACATTATCACAGGCATTGCTAAAAAATTATTGAAAGTAGAGGCACTTTTTGACACACCAAAATGTTCCTGAAAAACAGTGAGTCCCTTTGACTACCTTCAATATTGAGAATGTCACATATTCAGGTAATAAAATAAAATGGCTCAAACAAATTTTTACCATAGATGTGTTTATTCTATTTCAAAATTCAAATTAGAATACTTAATACTCTTAAAATATTAAACAGAACGATGATTAATACAGCTGGTTCAGGACAGAGGTGAGTTCAGATAATATTCACCTTGCTTGGTTAGGGTATTTCATCCCATTTGGATATTGTATTAATAATAAGCATAATTTTCAAGCCACAGAAAACCGGCAGCAGACAAAAGACATTCAGTACTATCAACAGCTCTGCAGTGATACTGTATATCATCATACTCATATATCTCTTTAACTTTTTCAATAATGCTACTTACTGTAAGCCAGGACAGTTAGTTTAGCCTTACTGGAAGAGGGCTTAAACACATCTTTCATATTATAGATTATCCTGCTTCCGACCAGAAAGATTTGTTGTACTTGTTTGAAAAATTAGAAGCAAAAGCAAATCATAACGTTGGTCAGTTAAACCTTTGTGTATAAGACCTCTTTCTTTTAGCTCACTTTAAATATATATCTGTACCAGTCACTTATTACATTTTTCAAGTCATGTTCTACAAATCATCATGTTATTATTCCTGAGACATGCTTTGTTCCCTGCTTCTTCTGCATTCAGGGCTCTAGCAAGAATACAAGTTAGTACCTGACTGGTAGATCTGCCTTCATACATTTAATTAGTGGTCCATCCTCTGCACACAGCAGGAAATGGCATAGGAAGCATGGCAGGGGCACATTTAATGTATCGTGAGCATACATACTGCCCAATTAATTTGTTGCTTATTGAACACAGCAGAGCATGGAATGCTTGTTTTGGGGGATAGGGTTCCTCTCTAGCAGTGTGCAATATTCCCCCCCACCTTCAGTTTAGTATTCAGCTTGCTTTTGTTGTTCAAGCCCATGCCTTCATTCATTTAGTCATTAAAACTACTACTACTACTACTACTACTAGGAGTATATGCTGGAGCTGATCCTAATGCATATGGATCTGCAGTTTTGGTGAAGTTCATAGTTTTTGCAGAGCTCAGTGGAAGAGAGAAACAGCAGTAGTTTTGTGGGGACCAAACATCACTGAAAGTTTCAGCACAGGGGTGGATTAACTTTGTTGTTGTTGGTGGAGGAAGCTTCCTGTTAACTGAATGCCACACTTCTGCATAGCAACAGCACTTAAAGCACTATTGATTTTCCTGTTGGCTACATTTTCTTCCTTTCCGCAATGCACATGAGAATAATACTATATCATGACGGTACATGATGGCACATCCTGAATAGAAAATGCTGCTCCCTCTATAGATCTTCAGGAGACTTCATTCCCACCACCCCGGAATGCACTGAGAATGACACTGCATCACAACACGTTTCATACTAGTAAGAAAATCATGGTGGTTGACAAGAGTTGGCCAGCAGGAAAAGCACTGTTGCCACCACCACCACCACCTGAAGAGGCATGGCATTCTGAGTTATGGAAATGCCCTCCCCACTCCCCATTATTCCTATGCCACTTCCTCTTCTGTGCAGAGAAGCAACCATGAATGGAGGCAGTTCCACCAATCAAGGGCCCTCCATTGTAAAAGATTTACTGAAGTTTGTGGCCCCTTGTCTGCCCTCTCTTTGTCAAGAAAACAAATGGGGTGAAAATGCCATTTGGCTCACTTGGCCCCATTGGCAACCATTGTGTAATGGATGAAAACTGAACTATGGGACTGATTCAGTTTTCCATTCACCATTAAATGAATGCACACTACTAGTTAATTCAGGAATATGATTTATCAGTGCCTGTTATGGAAATGGTTATCAATATCCAGCTTGCTTGACCTGGCTGCCATTTTTAAAAGTATAGCATTCAGTTTTGGAGACAAATCCTGTCAGCTAGGAAGTCAGTCACTTGTAGTTCATATCTGTGTTAACAATCAGTATCTATCTATCTATCTATCTATCTATCTATCTATCTATCTATCTATCATATTATTTTATACCGTCTGATATATACATATCTAAGCAGTGTGCAAAATTCAAAACAATATAAAAATCACAGATTAAAATCCACAAAACACAATAAAAACAATAGCATAAAAAGGTTATTAAAACAAATTATTAAATTAATTTTATTAAAAGCCTGTGAGAACAGGTGAGTCTTGGGGATCTTCCTGAAAACAGAGAAGAAGAGGCTCTTATTTCAGTGGGGAGCATATTCCAAAGCCCTGGGGCAGCCACAGAGAAAGCCTGGTCCCAGGTCGCAACCAGACGAGCTGGCAGCAGCCATAACTGGACTTCTCCAGAGGATCGTAACGGGCGGCAGGGTTCATGACAAAGGCTGCTGTCTCTTCCAATTTCCTTGCTATTGGATCAGTTGGGGAAACAATGTCCTGAATAAAGAATAGTTTTATGTATTCTTTGTCTCCCTTCTTCTCCCTGCATCAATATCCATTGCTACATGGAAGGTTTCTGGTTATACATCACCAGCATCCAATGTCACTCAATGCACTATGAGGGTAAGGTCTGGTTTGATTACCCAGTTGGAGGTTTCATTTTATTAGGAAATAGGTTCATTATGCAACAGGGGATCCTTTATATTCCCTTGATTTGATCCCCACATAGGCTGCCATGATGAAGACAATTACTCAAAATAGTCCCACTGAAACCAAAAGAAGGAGTTAGGCCAGTGAAAGGGCCTACCTGTCAGCACCGTGCTGTAAAGATCCAGCTGCCCATCCATTTCAAAACGAGCATGGATCCTGTAGTTGAAAACCAGTTAATCTATTATGTTTTCTTTTTCCTGTGGGCTGACATAAAACCTGGCAGGAAAACTGGCATAAAGCTGTGCAAAAATGACACCTGTTCATGAGAAAATCACTTCAGGTCCTCTTTCTCTCTTTCAGTGGGGAACTGCAAAAGGTGACTCAAATCCTCTGAAAAGCTGGCCTTTACAGCATTTGCCTCCAGGTGGTATCTGATACAAAAAGAGGGGTTTTTTTTGTCCCAGGCAAAGACAGAATTAGTCTCCTATCCAGCTTCTGGAGGCAGGAGGTAACTAGGTCAGATCTCTGACCTCCAAAGTAGAAGGATTGTTTCCGGTCTTACTCTCTCCTTGTTGGTAAAAGGTAATAAATACTTGCTGCCTCAGGAGCCAGTTCTCCCAATAAAAAAACCATTGAGCACAATAACAGCAAGACTAATAAGCAGAATTGTGTAGAGGGGAGAAATGAAGATTTCAAAGGATTTCTGAGAATGAGGCCCTGGCCAATACAAAAGAAAGCTTGAAGAGTAGCACAGGGCGACAAGTATAATTGAATATGTTCCTGGCAGAAGACACACCAGGCATTCCCCTCAGATGCAATTATAGAAGATGTCATCTCATATGAATCATAGTTTGCAGCCTCATTTGTAAGAGTTTTCCTTTCTCCCCACCTCCTTCCTGTGATAAAAGTCCCTTTCGTAATGGTAGTGAAGCGGTTCAGCAACAGTTACTGAAAGTTATATTCAGCTTGATCACTTGAATGCTGAAAAATATTTGGTCAGCTGAACAACCAACATTGTCAAATAATGGTCCCGGGTTTAAAACACAGGGGTCAAGTTGCTCTAAGCTACAATAAAACACAAATGTTATTTTCAAATATGGCTGTGGTTGTAATGGCATCAGAAAAGGATTCTTGCTCCTATGAGGGATGTGCATCTGTGTGTGTCTGGATGGCTGTGAAGAAAAAGAGCCTCCACTCTTATCTTTGCTATCAGATGACCATGATCCAGTTTACAGTTTGCACAGTATAGCCCCTGGCCCTGAGAGTAGGTCTGTCAGGACATCCTCTGCTGATGTCTCAACAACCTCCAGAACGTGCCTTTATGATGTCAGAGGGACTGTTAGACAAGTACTTGGAGGACAGAATACGGGCCTTTCAGTTGATCGGCCCACTATAATTAAGGGATGTGCCAGGAAGGCATCAGGACATCAACAGAAGCCTCCCAGCGCATCCCCTTTCACTCTCAGCACATCCCATTTATAATTGTTTATTTGCAAATAATATGCAGCCAGTTGACAGTACTTAGCCAATCAGCATCCCTGTTCACATTATCCCGAGTCCCATACTCCAGGCAGGCTTGAGGCCAACTAAGGTCACTTATGTCTGTGATGCCAGCGGATGATGTCACCATCTTGAATGTGTGATGAAATGACTAGTTGGACTATATGACTAGTAGATACATATAATCCTTGGGCCTAACAGGTGTATGGTCTATTTCTACAGCTGCGCTAGCTCCTCAAACACAGCCTTCAGTGAGCCACAATAGTAACCCCTCTAGTAGGGCTTCATTTGAAAACCATATCTCTTCCCCAGAATCTCCCACCAACCCAAGTAACCTTTTGTCCTTACGTGGAGCTTAGTACCCATAAATGATATCTCAGTGGTGAGATCCACAATAGACCTAACATGCAAACATCATAAACATGCACCACCAAAATATCTGTGGATTATGGCTTTTGCTAAATATTACCTCACTTGATTAATCAAATCTGCCTATATCCACATCTATCATTTGCTTATCTGAGATACAAACAGTAGTATGCTGAGTTTTAAAAACAACAACCCATGAATAACACAACACTTAGCTGCATTGAATCACTAGAGGAAGACATATCAGCAGGGAACATTTGGAACATACGTTAATGTCAGTGTTAACGGAAATAACCTGTGCATTTCAGCAACCGTGTATGTACAGACAAACGGGACTTGTCTGTTTACACATGTTTTTCCCCTTACATCTGTCAGATAAATCAGAAGACTGCTAAGAAAATCTAGCACTCAGCAATATTACGTGGATATGTGTCATACTCTCAGAAGAGTGTTGGGTTAGCAAAGCAATGAATAAATTACAAGAAAACATATAGTCAGGGACTTTAAAATTCCGAATTCTCCTTTAGAGAGTTTCATGCCCTCTAGGGTAACTTTCTCTTAATAACAGAGAGTTTCCCTTAAGAAAAAGAGAGAATCAAGATGATGTATTTTGAACACACTGTTGACTTCTAAAACTCAGAGGGAGGAAACAACAGGCTGGAAACCATGTAGTAGCCACCTAGGGTCAAACTACATGAGACACTCAGTGGCATGAATGTTTTCCCCCAAGTTTTCTTCCACAGGGCAAAAAGCAGCTTTGAGGAGGCTGTTTTGAAAAGCAAAACAGACCGACAAGGAAAGCAATAAATGTCCCTACTTGCAAAAATTAACTTTGGATTGCAGCTTCTTGCAGGTCCTTCTACCAAAACAAAGAACAAATTATTGGGGGAAATATTTATGTGATAGAGCATCATATTGGTTTGACCTGTTCATAAATATTAATTGTGTGTTGTGGTAATCTTATCGATGCCACAGTTTGCATAGAGATCTCTAGGCCTCAGTGTACACTGATGGAATCAGCCTTTTAAAAGGCCTAACAGTGCCCAACACACCTGTTCCCTCCCACCCAATACGTTTGGGAGATCATGAAGGCCCTATTCAGGCATTAAGAAACTGGATTCATTGGGTTCAGCACTTGTCTGCAGAGGCTAGTACTGAATCCCAGAAGGGTTTCATAGCAGAATCCATAGCAGAAGAAAGATTTTTGAAGCGGGGGATTTCTGGCCCATAACTCACTTTCTTGGCCACTACACTAGCTTGATTAAATAAAAGATGTACCCTGAGAGCTTGAATTCGCTGCCAATGGGTAACTGAAAATAGCAAGGGGGATCTTTTCACTGACTCTTAGACAATTCATGTCCTCAAATACAGAGTTGGGTTCTTAATATTTACAACCAGAATGGACTGAAATCAATGAAGAATGTTTGCCTTGAGCACGGTGAACATAACAAGAGCTGCTTTCATGTCTTTGGATCTGAAATAGGAAAGGGACACCTGCAGAGAGCGAGCCTGTGCTTTGTACAAAGAGCTAGGTATTAAAACTGAAACGGGAAATGCTTGATGTGCTGCAAAGCAAGAGGAAGAACATCAGAGCTAGAAGAAAATGACAACCAGAAGGAATACCTGCCAAATTCTGCATCTGTGGTTTAAAACATGGGGTTGTCACTTGACTATTTTAAAATACAGTCTCCACTGCTTTAATTTGTCTCCACTGCTCACTTGGAGTACTCTGGGTTTCCAGCTTGTAGGCTGAACTTGTAGGTTTCAGGTTAGGGGTGTGTGAGCCGGCTTAGTTCAAGCTGGGTTTGATGTCAAGCTGGCTCGGCTTGATGAGTTTGGAGTCAAACCAGACTAGGGGTGTGACGTCAAACCAGTTCGGTTTGACCGTTTGGGGTTGAACTGAACCACCCCGTTTGGTCCGACGCCAGACTGAACACTTGCTGATGTTCGGGGGGTTCGTGAGCTTCACATCGTTAAAATAAATAAATAAATAATATATTTTTTAACCTTTACTCCTCTTGGGGGAGTTCCTGGAGGTGGTGGGGTGTGTGACCACGGTGGTTCCCCCTCCCACCACCGGACTTCCTCATGGCCCCCCTCGGCCAGTTCGGCCGTTCTCCTGCTGGTTTTTTACTTCATCCAGTGGCTCGGTGACCATTATGGAGGCACGCACCAGTGCACTTGGCCTCTGTGTGGGCAAAGCAGAGGCCATGTGCGCAGGCACGCGGCCTCCATAATGCCTGCCAGGCCACCAAGTGAAGGCCGAAAACCAGCCAAAGAGCAGCCAAACTGGCCGAGAGGGGCATGAGTAAGGCCGGCGGGGGGAGAGGGAACCTCCGCGGACCCCCCCGGTTGCCTCCAGGAACTCCCCCAAGAGGAGTAAAGGTGTTTTTTGTTTGTTTTAAAAACAATGTGAAGCTCGCGAACCCCCTGGACTGGACCGAAACCAGGGGGGGGGTGAGGGGGTGCCGGACCGAACCAGGCCAGCCAGTTCCATGCACATCCCTAAACCAGACTGGGCTTGGTTCAAACTGAGCCACCTTGGAGCTTGACTGGTAATTGTTTTAATGTTGTTTTTAGAATATTGTTTTAAAATTTTGTTTTAAATTTCTTGCTTTTAATTTTTTTAAATTAAAAAAGGGGGGCGGTAACTCCCCCTCACCTCCTCCAACCTCCCCCAGAGTGATTCAGGCCTTTTTCAGCCCAGTTCGGGCCTTTGTGCATGCATGGAGGCCATTTTAGTGCTTTCTGTCCATGCGCAGAGGCAATTTGCATGACCAATGGCTTCTGCGAGGTCACTAAAATGGCTTCCACATGTGCGCAGAGGCCCCAACCAGGTTGCTGGTGGCCTGGCCTTCTCTGGGGGGGGGGGGCAGAGGGAGTAGCGGGGAGCTCACCTTCTTTCCACTCATTCTTATGGCTGGAGATGATGGGAGCTGTAGTCCAACAACATCTGGGGACCCGTTTGAAAACCCCTGACTTGCGGTGTTTTCTTCTTTACCCTCCTGTGTTTCCCCCACCCCCAGACCTTATTTGTGGTGATTTTTTTAAAAAATCAGTTGCCAGTGTGGCCTATTTAAATCTATGAAGGCTTTTAGGAACTTCTATTATATGCCTTTAAATTGAACACGTTCTCTTTGCAGACTCAGCTCATTGTATTGCTTCTGTTGAGTAATTGGCCTTGAACACCACATAATGGTGGCAAAAAATTAAAAGAAAACCTCTGGTTTCCAGCAACCACATGCAACATTTTCTCTGGCATCCAGACCTGCCAGTGTCAGGTAGATAACACTGGGTTACTTTCACCACCTGACATTATCTGCCCAACTTCAAATGTTGGGTGGTGGAGGGAACCTGACATTGTGCACCTGACATTTCCAAATTCTGATCTCCAGGGCTCCATATTGTCTCCAATGTTTTTTTAACATCTGCATGATACTGTTGGAATGATCATTAGGAGGTTTGGTGCAGGGTGCTATCAGTATGCTGATGATACCTAAATCTATTTCTCCATGTTAACATCATCAGGAGAAGGCAAAACCTCCCTAAATGCCTGCCTGAAGGCAGTAATGGGCTGGATGAGGGATAACAAACAGAAACTGACTCCAGCATTGGAACTCGGGAGATGATTTTTATCTGCCAGTGCTGGATGGGGTCATACTTCCCCAGAAGGAATAGGTATGCAGTCTGAGAGTGCTTCTGGATCCACAACTTTCCCTGGCATCTCAGGTTGAGGTGGTGGCCAGAGTTGCTTTCTATCAGCTTTGGCTTATACGCCAGCTGCATCCGGTTCTTGAGATGAACTACCTCAGAATGGTGGTACATACGCTAGTATCATCCAGACTTGATTACTGCAATGTGCTCTAGATGGGGCTGTCTTTGTATGTAGTCTGGAAACTGCAATTGGTGAGAATGCAGTAGCCAGGTTGGTCTCCGGGTCATCTCGAAGAGACCATATTACACCTATATTGAAAGGTGTAATATGGTACACTGGCTACCAATACATTTCCAGGCAAAATACAAGGTGCTAGTTATAACCTATAAAGCCCTAAACAGCTTAGGCCCTGGGTATTTAGGAGAACATCTTCACTATGAACCCCATTGCCCACTGAGATCATCCAGAGTGGTCTGTCTGCAGCTGCAATCAGCTTGTCTGGCAGCTACACAGGGGCTGGCCTTCTCTGTTGCTGCCCTGAGACTCTCAAATGCACTCCCTGTCAAGCCTCCCCATCTCTGTCAGCTTTTAAAAAATCTGTAAAGACAGGGGCGTAACTACCATTAGGCAAGGGGAGGCAGCTGCCTGGGGCCCCCCACGCCTCGAGGCCCCCCCCAGAGGCAAGTCACATGTGAAGTTAGTGTGTGTATCAGCGAGGGGCCCATCTTAAAATTTTGTCTCTGGGTCCACTCTAGCCTCGTTACGCCCCTGTGTAAAGACCTATCTTTTCACCCAAGCTTTTAAATTTAATTCTGGTTTTAAACTGTTACAAGGTTTTTATTTCTGTGTTTTAACTTTTTAATGTTGTTGTGAGCTGCCCAGAGACGGAGGTTTGGGGCGGCATACAAATTGGATAAATAAATAAGTAAATAAATAAATAAGAAATGGAAGAAGTGGCAGTGGAAGACGTGGAGCTCACTGGGAACCTGTAGTTTTCTCCTACGTACTTGCTGCCATTACATGGGAAGCCACCTTGACTGATGTTTCCGGCCATGAAGTTACACCAGTTACAGCAGCACAAACACCTACAATCAGGATGAATTCATGAAACAGGGACACATCTGCACAACAGCTTTCTGCATTCCATAGCATTATTCACGCCATGTTATGGTATGGTGGACATAAAATCTGTACACATTGTACACACATACAGATCTCTATGCACATAGAGTTAGTCACACTTTATTTTTAGTGCATGTACAGCAGTATGCTTCCTATCCAGGCGCGTAACAATGATAGGGCAAGGGGAGACAGTTGTCTGGGGGCCCCACTGCCTGGAGGGGCACCCCAGGGGCACCTCATGTGACTCCCCATTGCCCCCTGCCCAGCCCCATAGCCTCTCAGCCACTTGCCCTCTTCGCCGTCTCTCCTGCTTGTTCTGCTGGCCCGCAATCGAAGCAGCAGCCCAGCTGCAAAGAGCTCCTTTTCTCCCGCCTCTCAGCTGATCGGCGGGTGGGCGGGGCTTCCACAGAGGCCTCCGTGTAGGCCGCAGTGAAGCCTGAACTCCAGTAGGGCCCAAGCCAGCCAGGAAGGAGGAGGCAGCCAGAGTGTTCTCTGCAGCAGAAGACCCCTTGCTGCCCTGCTTAACCCAGACCAGCATTTGCCAGGTAGAGTGTGAACTCCTTTTTGTGGTTACCTTTCCCGCCCCCCCCATATATAGGGATCTGCTTGCCATAGGGCTTGGATATGGGGGGGGGACCGAGAAGTCTCTGAATATTTATTTTGAAACAGCTTGGAAAATTTGCTGACTTAAAAAAAAAACTATCTAAAAAGTCCTATAAGTGGCTTGTTTCATGGCAGAAAATTGCAAAAACTTCTGGAACAGTATTTTATTAATTTTATTTATTCATTCATTCATTTATAAATGCACTTATGTTCAAGTTGTTTTGCAACCCAGAAGGTCTGAGTGAGAACTGTGAAGCATGTGTGGTGCTTTTATTTTATTTTTCTTGTGTGTGAACTGCTCCCCAATAACTTGCAGGGACTTCAGGGTAAATCTGGCCAACATGTGAATGCAGCACCTCCATTCCAGAGGAGATGTGTCTTAAAGGGCTTTAAAAGCCTCCTGTGAAAAACCTCCTGCAATCAAACTTGACTGAATTTGTTCAGAATTCTGAGAAAACAAACATAGGTTCACCCTGCAGGGTTGAAAGTCTCCTTTGCTAATCTGCAGCGAGGGGCCCATTTTAATAATTCATCTTTCTAGTGTGTTCTAGGCATTAAAAGTAATACAAATGTATAGTACTCAATGTATATCACTATATATTGTGACGTGTGTGTGTGTATTCAGTGAAATGTATTTGCAGGCAGCATACTTATTTTGGAATATCAGACTTAAATCCTTGGGGGCCTGGGGTGTGCGGAGGCCCTGGACTTTGGGGGGGGGGGCCCATTTTAAAATCTTGTATCTGGGCCCACTCCAACCTTGCTACGCCCCTGTTCCTATCTGTACTCTGCATGTGAAGGAGCTTATATCCAGGTTCACTTTTTTAATGAGCACTTCAAAGGGAGCTTGTACACTCAACACATACATGTGTACAGACACCTGTACAGTGTAATGTCTGAACGGGGTCTATATTTGGAATTTTACTGAAACAGTAGAAAATATCGCTTGCTAAAGCAGGTAGCTTTTCTTATTGAGACCTTAATGTGGACTCCATGACCTGTACATGTAGATACTTTCTAGATCTCCATCTGGGGGCTGCATTTTGGGGGGGAAGAGTACCCCTGTGGCTGTTGACCAGGGCTCATAAGTGCTTCTAGTGCACTTTCACTCCCTTCTGAAATATCTCCGTGGTTGTGCTGTAGGTCAGCAAGTGGACAGTGAGACAGAGCCCTATTACAGTTAACTAGTGCAGACCCTTAACTATTGCAGACCCTTCATTTTCAGTAAATCAACAAAGCAGGGTTCTCCTGGGCTGCCAGATGGTATGAACTGAAACTAAGCTACCTTCACTAGCACTGAAGAATATTATTCAACACAGCATGGAATTGCCACATGTATTGCAGTATGGCCTTCTGCATCTAAAAATAGATACTTGTCCAGTGGTGCAAATTTATTCATGAACAGATGTCTAAAGTACGGTTGCGATAAGTCCCTGAATGTAAAGGACATTGTTCTTTTCGCAGAATGGCCCATACTCCAGAACATTTCTTTAAAAGCATGAAAATGCTTTCCTTTTTTTGGATATCCTTCCCAGTTTCTCTGAAGTAGAAATTCTCTTTGAATTTCAAGGTTTTCAGGCTTCGCTCCATAGACTAAGTTTATGCATGGCCCATAGACTAGGTTTTTGCAAACTATGCATGGTGTGGATTAAGCAGATAAAGAGAACTATTTATCCCTCTCTCATGATATTAAAACCAGGATCATTTGTTCAAGCTAAACACCAGGATATTCAGAACAGACAAAAGGAAGCACTTCTTTACAACAGGTGTAGTTAAACTATAGAATTCACTGCTGCCACATATGGTGATGACCACCAATCTAGGTGGTTTTAAAAATGATTAGACAAATTCATGGAGGATAGAGCTGTCAGCTACTAACCTTGGCAGCAATATATTTCCATCAGGATCAGAGGTGACATGCCCCTGAACACGAGATGAGAGGGGACACCAACAGGAAGGGGCAATTGCCCTCTTTCCCCTGCTTGCAGTTTCCCAGATGCCCTGGTTGGCCACCTCGTTGGTGTGAAGCAGGATGCTGGACTAGATGGACCTTTGGCCTGATCCAGCTGGGTTTTTCTTATATAAGTTGGGGGTGAGGAAGCTTCAGGCTGAGATCCACCAACTAGAGCCAGGTGCAAATGAATGGTTCAGAGTAGGGATGCACACAAAACCAGAACACTAGGTTCAGTTTGAGTCAAACCAGACTCAAACCAAACCAGGTCGGGCTGCTTTTGTGAACACCTGAACCAGGCCCAGTTTGGCTCAAATTCAAGCCTGGTTCAGGGGGATTCTAGGCCATACTAGTAAAAGGGAATCTGGTAAGGATTCCTCTTTACTGGTACAGGGGAAGGGGGGACCAGGGGGCCTAAAGAAAAAGAGTTGGGGCAAGAGGGAAGTAAAAATTTACCTCCAATTTGCCACCACTGGTGACTGCAGTGGCTGCAGCAGCCTCGGGGCTGAGTGGGGATTCCCCACCCCCACCCCTGCCAGAACAGACAGGCCCTGTTTGGGCCTGGTTCAGGCCCATTTCAGGCCTCTATACATGCACAGAGGCATAAATTGGGCCAGAACTGGACCTGGACTGCCTGCTGCAGGGGGGGTGGGGGCGCTGCCACCCCCAACAACCCCAAATCACCCCGAGACTGCTGCAGTCACTGGCAGTGGCAAACTGAAGGTAAATTTTTACTCCCCTCATGCCCCAACTCTTTTTCTTTAGGCCCCTGGTCCCCTCCTTTACTGGTAAAGGGGAATCCGGATTCCCCTTTACCAGTGATTTTTTGAGCTGGTTCAAGCTCAACTAGGCCTGGTTCAGCTTGACCTGAATCCCCTCGAGCCAAATGCCTGAAAGTCAAGCCAGCTCAGTGTTCAGAGGGGTGGGCAGGAACTTAGAATTAAGGACCAGGGTGCCTTTGAGCACATGCTCATTCCAAGAACTGGTTGCATACTTTCCCACACAAAATCTACTACCGGTTTTCCCCAAGTTTTCTGCATTTCAGCAGTCCAATTTAGGGGGGAAATGCTTTTTGTTGTTGCTATTATTGAACAGTTGGGAGTTTTAAAAAAACAACCACCCTTTCTGATTCCCAGCAAATCATCCAGAGATCTCTTACTAGATCCCAGCCTGCATCTGCACATCCTTGGTTAGATGAAACAGCTCTGCTATTGGAATTTTCATATGGGAAACATCTCTACATTTTTTAAAAAATCAAATCAAATATTTTTCAAAAAGAACAATGGAATGACATATTTTATTGTTCTAATTTTCATATATCATTATATGATGAAAAGATGTTTTAAACAGATGCTACACAATCAATATGTAAACTGGGTGTCTCCATAATACATATGATATCTTTTATTGACTGAGTGGCATTTTTTATAGATTCAAAGTCTCCTAGAGTGCCATTCTTAATCTGTTTGAAGTTTATAGGAATGTATGAATGTATCCCTAGATACTTTGAAATTATCCCTTGAAAGAAATTAGCATTCATTTAATTACTTTCTTAATTCGGAGCTGGTAGGACCCCTAGGACCTTGCTCAAGGAAAAATGGTTACTGGTAGTGTATTTATAAGCTGTTTATAAAGAATGGTTTTAAAAATACTGCTTGCACATTGGTGATCTTCAATGCTGTTTTCTTTTTCATTTCTGTGTTGATTTTTCTTCATTCAGGGTTGTAAAGCAGTCAATAAATCCCTCTTTTCCTCCCATAATTGTTATGATCAAACATTTCCAGAAGAAAGTAGTCTAGGGCAGGAGTTCATAGCCTTGGATCTCCAGATATTGTTGGGCTACAACTCCAATTTGGAAACTCCTGCCTGAGATTTTATTTTATTTTTTTAAAAAAAATATTTTTTTTTACATTTATATCCCATTCTTCCTCCAAGGAGCCCAGAGCGGTATACTACATACTTGAGTTTCTCTTTCACAACAACCCTGTGTAGTAGGTTAGGCTGAGAGAGAAGTGACTGGCCCAGAGCTACCCAGCTACTGTCATGGCTGAATGGGGATTTGAACTCGGGTCTCCCCGGTCCTAGTCCAGCACTCTAACCACTACACCACGCTGGTCCTCCACGCTGGCATACCTTACAAGGGAACATATCCCCTCTAGCTCACCAGGATTTCTGCCAACCTGACTCTAAAATGATCACGTTAGCTTTCAGGATTGTATTCCACATACTATGTATATGGTAGTATGGTGTATTAAAGATACCCAAGTTCTATTTTATTATGATGATACAAGTTAATGTTTTCAAATCTCAGTACAGGAGCTATGGAACTGCTGAATTATAAGAAGCTGGAGAACTTGAAAGAAGTGTCATTTTGGTTGCTCATCAACCTCCTCTCATTTCCTACCATACCCACAGGCTAACATGGTGGCGGGGGGGGCACTTCAAAGTAACACTTGAGGTACAGCTCACATCCCTTTCTCCCATTGCTAAAGACATTTCTGAAGCAGTTTTTAGAGTTCATTATCAGGGACATAGTGAAGTTCAGTTTCTCAAGAGGGTTATCCTGACACTTGAAGCCAAGAAGGAAAGCCTCTTCAAGTCTTCTGATGAAAGAAGTGAAATTGGTTGCTTTTTTTGCAGACAGTTGGTTTGGCCAAGTTCCATGAGGACTAGTGAATTCATTTTCAAAAAAATGTATAATTGTGGAAAGTAATGGAGAGATCTTTTAACAATTTAATGGCACAACCTCTAATTGGGGCAAAATAATAAAATACATGTTTATAATTCCAATTAATTTTAAAGGTCTTTTCAGTTGTCATATCTATGGACTACACGTTCATTTTCAGTGACAAGGTTCTTCTTAATTAGTCATGCTTTTTATGAACCTTGATATATTTTCTGGGGATACTTAAGTGTTACTTCTTCACATGACTAGGTACATGTTGGACTAACAGGGTGAAGTTGTCAGATTTTGTATCTTTTCTTGTTCTATCCTCTCACTCTTTAGTTTATTTGTTTGCTTGTTTCAATGTTCAGAAAAAATGTATTGCAAATGTGCGTGCCAGTTCTAAAAATGAGAGGATTATCATTTCTCCATTCCATTCCTATATTATTTTTCCAGTTAGGAGAATTTCTAAAATTAATTCTAGAATTGGAGCATACACAGTTTATCCCAGCATTCAGTTCCTTCAGTTTATTTGCCTTTTTCCAGTCTGTCATTGACATCCTGATTAATGTTATTCAAGGAAATCCTAGAGGAATTACAAGGGCAAGTTAGGCATGTCTAATGTCCTTTTAATTTCAGTGGGACTTTCTCGAGTAAATTTAGTCAGGATGTCAACCTGATATTTACATCCTGGTGCTCATGTGCACATTGATAAAACACCAGGAAAAACACACCTTGATAGGATTGTATGTATGACCATATGTTTGTGTGGTGTTTTACTGATGTGCACATGCACAGCTGTACATGGGCAAAATACCACACAAAAGACACCTAATGCAATTCAGTCGCATCTAGTTTGCATTTTAAAGTGATGTTTTACCTGTGAAAACAAGTGCACATGAGTAACAGCAAAATATAGTACAGAGAGAATCTGGATGCAATTTTGCATATGTTCACATCAAAATTACTTTTCTCCAGTGTTTGATAACACTACTACTACTGCAACAAATATTTATATACCGCTCTTCAACCAAAGTTCTCAAAGCAGTTTACATAGAAAAATAAATAATACATAAATGCAATGGTTCCTTGTCCCCAAAGGGTTCACAATCTAAAAAGAAACATAAGGCAGATACCAGCAACAGCCACTGGAGGGATGCTGTGCTGGGGTTGGATAGGGCCAGTTGCTCTCCTCCTGCTAAATATAAGAGAATCACCACTTTAAAAGGTGTCTCTTTGCTCAGTAAGCAGGGGTCACTCAGTAAGACATGAGGCTTAATTGCAGAAAAGGGCCACACATTATTCAGTTAACATCCAATTAAATGACAACACTGGAATTGGATTTCTACCCTCCTACAATGTGGAAACTAATGACTTGCCCCCCAAGGTGCAAGTCCAAATTTACATCGCATCACACCAGGCAACACACTGTGCTGGGTTCAGAACAGCATCATAGACCTATGGCCAATTGCTGATCCTCTTTGCTGACCAAAGAGGTCAAGGCATTTGCAGGAAGCATCACTTCCCCGAACCTGCCACTCCTTTAAGATTGGCAGTACCCCAGCAGACTAGAGAGGGACTGAGCCATGAAATGTCTAGTGACTGACCTGGGACTCCTCATCATGACAAAAGTGCGACAAACTGTTGGACAATTCCAAACAAATTGGGTCAATATCTGAAAATGGAGAGATATACTGGTGAATACTCACACACACACGATTGATTGATAAATTTTTATACTGCCTTTCATTAAAATAATCTCAAGGTGGTTTACAAAACATTTTAAAACAATATAAAAAACTACACAATAAGAATTAAAATGGAATAAAACCATTAAAAACCACACAATAAGAATTCAAATGGAATATACAAATACAAATCTAATTAAAAGTTTAAAAAACATATACAATATAACCATAAGATACAAAACAGCAGCAAACAAAATGCTCATTTAAAAGCCTGGGTAAAAAGCAAAGATTTTACTTGCTTTCTAAAAACTGTGATGGAGAGTGGGGAGTGGAGGCCAACCAGGAGAGCATTCTGGAGGCAATGACTAAGATATAGTCACATATGATATAGTCACATATGATAGACAGCATTAATCTTTGTATGTCTGACAGTGGGGAAGTATACATATATCTATTTATGGACATCCCAAAATGCATCTGGGATTGTCAGCATGAATATCTGACTATTGACATGCAACCAAATTTTGGACAGTTACTGTAGCATATACATTATAGTACAGCCTGGAGTCTTATTTCTGCTTACCATTTGGACTGGTGCTACTTTATCTTTGTAGCATCCTATAGTAGTATCATCATCAATCTATGTTATTCCAGATACCGTCATTTACCTCCGGTGTGTTCTTATGTTTGTATATGCAGTGCCTTATTCAGCTGCGAGCGACAGCACACCACGCAAAAGTTTTCATTTCTTGCTGTTCGCACAAGGCAGATCCCTTCTGAGACTTGACTGCAACTTTGATCTTGACAGCAAGAAGTTTTTCACTTCACAACAGGAGCAGGATGGAACAAAAGGAGGAAAAAACACAACACTGCAGTGTCTGATAACCTTGAAATTAAAATTTGAGAAGAAAGAAGTCATGCAAATAAAACTCTCGCCCTATTGTCCCTGCTCCTCATGATCAATACACAGTATCTCTGCAGATCTAATTAGTAGGCACTAGAAAGGGCCTTCCTCATTAATCAACTATTTAGCGATTTCCTATTAAAATTTTCCAATTGAATTTCTGCATAAAACATGATGCCTTTTTCTTCACCTTTTGAGGCATCTTTTCCACTTTTGTTTTTAACAAGCTCCCTCCACAACTTCGTTCTTTTGGAACCCAAAGGACAAAACTCCTGAACCACAAAGAAAAGAAGATTCCAGGGAAACATATACCCTCAAATTTAGCTGAGCTGCTCAGTATGGCTGTGGTGTACCAAAGATGTTGTCAAAGGGCCCCAGATCATTCAGGGTCAGGTGAGAATGGTCAAGAAAACAGGATTGAAGATATAATAGGGCCACACCCTTAGTAAAGGGCTGGGGCCATGGTCCAGTGTCTGATCATCTGTTTTGCATGCAAAAGGTCCCAGGTTTGATCCCTGGAATCTCCAGGCAGAGCTGAGGAAAAATCCCTATCTGGAGAGCTGCTACCCATCAGAGTAGACAACACATAGCTTGATGGACCAATGGCCTGACACAGCTGAAGGCAGCTTCCTGTACTAATTATGGAAGGCACACACTGTAAGCAGGACTTGTAAGCAGTAAGCATATATGAGGAATTAGGATGGGGCCTAGTATATAAATGAACAGAGTGCCTTGCTGGATCAAGCCAGCATGATGTCCTCAGTTGCTCCTAAGCGGCAGATGATAGCAATCCCCTGCTGCTTGTTTCCAGCATCCACTATCCAGAGATATACCATCTCTTTATATGTGGGCCCCATTTTTATTTACCATAGCTATTGGCAGCTTGTATCCTCCATGAATTTGTCTAATCTCCCATTAAAGCAGGGGAGGAAAGAAAGAAAGGCACTGCTACAAAAATAGAGGGAGGGGAGACCTTAATGGGGAGAGTGGAGACCATTAGGAGAAGGCATAACCACCCTAAATGCCTGCCTGCCTGGAGGCGGTGATTGGCTGGGTGAGGGATAACAAACTAAAACTGAATCCAAATAAGACAGAGGTACTACTTATTGTGCGGGGTTGGAACTCAGGGAAAAATTTGATCTGCTGGTTCTGGATGGGGTCAAACTTTCCCAAAAGGAACAGGTACACAGTCTGGGAATGCTTCTGAATCCACACCTCTCACAGGTGTCTCAGGTTGAGGCAGTGGCCAGAAGTGCTATCTATCAGCTTTGGCTGATATGTCAGCTGTGTCCATTTCTTGACATAAACAAGCTCAGAACAGAATATATGCTGGTAACCTCCAGACTTGACTACTGCAATGCAATCTCTGTGGGGCTGCATTTGTACATAGTCCGGAAACTGCAGTTGGTACAGAATGCAGCAGGCAGGTTGGTCATCTCAAATAGACTGTATTACTCCTATATTAAAAGAACCATTAAGAAAACAATAAGTTTTATGGAGGCAGGGGGGGATACAAGCCCCTGGTTATCATCATCTATATTATTATTTCTCCAAGACGGGCCATGTGTGGCAATGTGGTAGGAAGGAGGCGATTGGCTGAGTTTGCAAACAGAAGCACCTGATTGGACAGTGGGGATTAGAGTGCTGGACTAGGACCAGGGAGACCCGAGTTCAAATCCCCATTCAGCTATAAAACTAGCTGGGTGACTCTGGGCCAGTCACTTCTCTCTCAGCCCAACCTACTTCACAGGGTTGTTGTGAAAGAGAAACTCAAGTATGTAGTACACTGCTCTGGGCTCCTTGGAGGAAGAGCGGGATATAAATGTAATAATAATAATAATAATATGCAGAGTTTGCAAGCAGAAGCACCTGATTGGGCAGTGGGGATTCCATATGCAGATAGGGAGGAGGGGCCTGTGATGGTTAAGGTCAGTTGGAATGCAGCTGTTACTGGTTCGAAGATGTTCTGGATATAAAAGGATAGCAGGCAGGGGTCTGCAAAAAGGTCATGAGGGAGGAAAGAGCCCCTTCAGGAGAAGGAGGATGCCGTTGTATAAATGAACAAAATCTTTTAACTCAGGGAGGGAGAAAAAACATGAAGGGAGGGGGAAGAAAGAGTGGAGAAATGTGAGTGGAGGAGAGAGAGAGAAAGAAGGGAGGGGGAAGAGAGACAGAAGGAAGGGCAAGGGACGGGTCTGAACCTGTCAGCAGCTTGAGGGGAATGAGTGGCCATGGCGGCAGTGGCGGCAAGGAAGGGTCCAGGCAACCACTGCTGCTGTTTGGGGCTACTGAGGCCATTGTAAGAGGAAGGCAGTCAGGCAAGGGATGGGCCTGGGCCTGACAGCGGCCTGAGGGGAACAAGCGGCCATGGTGGTGGCAGCAACGAGGAACTACCCAGTCAACCACTGCTGCTGCTCCTGAAGGGAGGAGCGGGGTGAGGGTGAGCGTGGGGAAGTCTCTGGGGAAAGGGGGCTGCAGCTTGGCCAGTAGGCAGCAGCAAGGCTGCAGCCACGACCAAGAAGGGTGAGGGGGATGGAAGCAATGGGATGGAGGAGGAGCAGGAGTTCAGACCAGGTGAGGGTGGGGAGATCTCTGAGGTGAGGGGAGCAATCAAGCACTAACGTGCAGATGCTCTAGAGCGTGCAAGAGTTCCAGCATTGAAGCAGAGAGAAATAATGGCTGCGGTCAGGATGCAGAGGTGGAGGGCTGGCAGGCGAAGCCCCTCCGGCCAGGAAGAGGAGGCGGTGGTGGGGAGAAATTATGGCGGTGGTGAGGAGGTGGGCAGACGGCGGGCAAAGCCTTACCAGCTGGGAGGAGAAGGTGGGAGGCAGTGGTGGGATGGCCTGGCCCTGGCCAGCCCAATGGGGAGAGCTGCGGGGGGGGAGTGAGCGAGCGAGCTGTGGGGGGGAGGGCGAGCAAGCGAGCCATGGGGGGAGGGGAGAGCTGTGGGGGGGAGGGCGAGCAAGCTACGGGGGAGAGCTGTGGGGGGCTGTCACAGGTTCAGTACACAACTGCACAGATGCTATGTGCTGGGTCAGCTAGTTATACTTAATTCTCTTAGCCAGCCGTCAGCCATGCGTAGGGATATGGCAAGGCTATGCGTGCCAGCGAGGAAGCCACCTGATTGGCTGGGCACCAGTTGGCCTCTTTGAAGCTAATGGCGACAAGGAGAGGCAGGCGAGGCAGTGGTGGCCGCGCTGGGGAGCAGGTGGAGGGAAGGCAGGCAAAGTGGCGGCGGCAGCGGGGAGGCAGCGGCAGCTCCAGCTGTGGTGGAGAGGCGGCGGCCCAGCAGTGGTGGAGAGGCGGTGGCAGGTCCAGTCCTGGCAGAGAGGCAGCGGGCCCAGTGGCGGCAGGTCCAGTGGGGGCGCAGAGGCATGCACAGCTGTGGCAGGCCCGGCTGCAGCAAGGAGAGACAAGCGCGGCGGTGGGGCCGGCTGCGGCCAGGAGGCAACGGCTGCGGCCAGGAGGCAACAGCTGCGGGCCTGGTTGCAGTGGGGTGGCAGCAGCAGCAAGGAGGTGGCGGCGGGCCCAGCAGCCAGGGTGAGGAGGTGGCTGGGCCGCCAGGCCAAAAACCGCAATGGGGGGGAGAACCGAGCCAGGTGGGGGGGAGAAGGGAGGCAGTTGGAGAGACTGGCAGCAGCTCTGTGCAGGTGGTATGGGCAAGAGGGGGAGAGAGGAGAGACCGGGCAAGAGGGAGAGGGAGGGGAAAACAGCCAGCCCCAAGCAGCACACAGATGCTCTGTGTGGGATCAGCTAGTAACCTATAAAGCCCTAAAGTGCTAAGGACAAGGGTATTTAAGAGAACATCTTCTTCACAAGGAGCCCCATTACCCATTGAGATCATCTGGAGAGGTTCGTCTACAGTTGCCACCAGCTCATCTGGTGGCTACACAGGGACGGGCCTTCCCTGTTGCTGCCCGGAGAATAAGAGCCTCCCCATCTCTGCCAACACTTAAAAAGTCTTTAAGGACACATTTGTTCACACAAGTTTTAAACTGTTTTAAGGTTTTAGTTTCTGTTTTAATTTGTTTTATGTTGCTGTCAATTGCCCAGAGATGGAGGTCTGAGGCGGAGATTACAATTACAATGAATGAATGAATGCTACAATATATCTTAGAAAGACTTAGAAGGACTTAAATCCACCAAATGGATTAAATCAGTCATGCTTGGAGAAAATTTTCAAGTGTTTGTTCATTGCTGGTTGTCCTTCTCCAGGGCAAACCTCCTGTATCCAAATTCATTATATGGCCAATAGAATATTGGTAGTTTTCATGGGGTTGTTTCTCTTAGTATAAATTATCATTATTATTTAAAAATTCTGTAAATACTGCTTTACAACAAAAAGAAGTTTTCAAAGTGGTTTCCGCAGCAAAAGTAAAGAGAAATGGTTCTCTACCCAAAGGTACTCACAATCCAAAAAACAAACACAAGATAGACACCAGCAAAAGCCATTGAGAAGGAGATTATGCTGGACTGAAGAAGGACATATAAGGGGGTAAAGTCCCCATAAAGCAAAAGGTTTTGATGTTCCATATGATAACCAACAGAGCAATTAATTTGCTATTTTTGCATATTGCATATTTGCATACTTCTGCAAGCAAAATATTGGAAATTATCAGGTATATCATGATTACAAGAGCAGCTGGTTAAACACTGAAATCTGAGATCTCCGTCCTGGAACATCTTGGTACAAACTGCTGGAAGAACAGGAATTGCTGAAGCAAGGTTTAAGATGTTTTAAAGAATATTAGAACACCAAGCAGAATGCTGTTGTAGGGAATTCTTTCCTGTTATGAAATCTGTTCAGAAAACACACTGTTCATAAAATACACTGTTGTCAATGTACTTAATATCGTGAAAGGCTACCCTGTGTATCCACAGGAACATAAGACGCTGCCTTATACTATTTCAGAACCCTGATCCATCTAGCTCAGTGTTGTCTACTCTGGCAGCAGCTCTCTGAGGGTTCAGACAGGAGTTTCTCCAAGCCCTATCTAGAGATGCTGGGGTTGAACTTGGGAACTTCTGTGTGCAAGTGCATGCTCTATTACTGAGCTATGCCCCAAACCCTATGGGGAATATCTTATATCAGACAGCACTCACAGGTAGACCAGGGGCATAGCAAGGTTGGAGTGGGCCCAGAGACAAGATTTTAAAATGGCCCTCCCTCACTGAAGCTCAGCTCATGAAGTAAAGAAATCTTAAATGAGGCTGAATAGTGGTAACAAAAAGCATATCTGTCTGTCTGTCTGTCTGTCTTCTATGTGCCACAATAGAACATCATCCTAAATTATTTTTTCAAAGGTTTTGTAAATTATGGATGATACAAGTCATTTAACGGTACTAGAGAAAGACCTGCTGTTCTGGTAGCTCCAGGTCTTAACACTCACATCAATTTCGGAGGATGAATACAACTGAAGGAAGCCCGGGCAGGTGCGTGGCTGGGGGAGTCAGTCATGTGACTTGCCTCTGGGGGCCCCCCAAGGCAGTGGAGCCCCAGACAACTGTCTCCCCTTGCTCTATTATAGTTACGCCCCTGGGGTAGACACCCATCCAAATGCAAACCAAGATGAAGCCTGTTTAGCAAAGGGGACAATTCATGCTTGCTGCCTCAAGACTGACTTGGTCAATTTCACTGATTTTCTGTTTTTCTAAGGAAATTTGGTCCTTGTCTATATTCAGCTACAGAAAGATGAGGAGGAGGGATGAGGAGAGGAGGAGGAGGAGGAGTGAGAACCCTGTGCCAGGTTCCTCCTCCTTGAATATGTAGAAGGAAATCATACCCCACCCCATGTCCCACCCCAGCATAATGTTGAGTGGGGAATTTGACAATGGATCGACATTTTGGTGGTACAGCCCCATAACCTTCACTTCTAGTTCCAGCCATATTTTTTTCATGGACTTTGGATAGATGAGATTTGTAGGAGCTCCATCCAACTAACTAGCAGTAGGGGAAATCTAGCATTTGTAGAATGATGGGTACAAGCCTTCTTTTCTGACGAGTATCTTGAATGACCCACAGCAAGCTGGTGGGAGGATGCATTTAAGCTAGGTGCAATGCAGCATCAAATCAATATTTGCCAGGACTCATCACTCCGGCAAATTTTCAAGATATGCCATCTACCAATGTTTTTCAAATGACTTTGAGTTAGCCTAAACATGGGCATAATAAAATATGGCAGAGATGTGTCTTAGATAGGTTTCTGGCATAGGCTTCTGTATTACTGCTCCATGATGTAAAGATGATCTGTTATGTGATAAAAGGAGAAGAAAAATGCACTAGGAGGTCAAGAGCTTTATGGAGTTGACATGGCTATAAAACATATGCTGTATCATACATTTGACTTTTGACTCTGAAGACCGTCGAATAACATGTGCTTAAAAACCTTTGCTTGACAGCAGTCTGAGTTGACCAGTTACATTTCATTTCACAGATTAATATGGTAAGCAAGTTTATCAGCATGAATTTTTTTTTTAACCAGAGAATTTTAGAACAACATCATGGCAAGACTGAGGAACAGAGTGCTGCTTGCTTGCTTGCTTGCTTGCTTGCTTGCTTATCTATCTATCTATCTATCTATCTATCTATCTATCTATCTATCTATCTATCTATCTATCTGTCTAACTTCAATTCCGGATTGCCCCATCCAAAGGCTCTGAGCGGTGCACAAGTTTAAAAAACACAAAAACAAGCACCATTTAAAACACACTTTGTAAGGGTGGTATAGAAATTGAATAAATAAATAAATAAATAAATTTAAAACCAATTAAAATACTTAAAAACAATGGATGATGTTGGAGATGTGTGAATGCATCTCCCAAAGCCTTTCCTCCCCTAAAAGGAGCTATTGGGTGGCCCAATTTCGACCACAGCTATGTTCCAGGGGGAAGACTGTATAGTTTTATTGTTTTGTTTAACATTGCCCTGCAAGAGATTTCTTACTCAAATCTCCCCCTCCCCTTCACCCGCCGCTCTCTCTCTCTCTCTCTCTCCCCCCCCCCCCTCTCTCAATTGGCTTTAGCAGGAAAGGTGATTCCCTCTCCAGCCATGTTGTGGACACAAGTCTAAGTGCTAGTTATTCCACTTCTAATTATACTAATGTATTTGTAGAGTTGATACTTTGTGGTTTTAAATATAAGCCCTATGCAGATGTTCTTCTGCATTGTATTGTGGGATCATGATCCTGTTGGCAAGCCCCCACCCCATTAATATTCATGTTTAGATTTCATTTATTCATTGAAATTTCAAACTGACTTTCAAGCAGGCTATGGGGTGGACACTGCCTTGGTGGGCCTGATGGATGATCTCCAATTGGGAACTGACAGAGGAAGTGTGACTCTGTTGGTCCTTTTGGCTTTCTTGGCAGCTTTCAATACTATCAACCATAGTGTCCTTCTGGAACGTTTGAGAGTGTTAGGAGTGGGAGGCACTGTTTTACAGTGGTTCCGCTCCTACCTCCCAGACAGATTCCAGGTGGTGTCAATTGGAGACTGTTGCTCTTCGAAATCTGAGCTTTCTGTATGGTGTCCCTCAGGTCTCCATCCATACTGTCTCCAAGGCTCTTTAACATCGACTTGAAACCGCTGGGAGAGATAATCAGGGGATTTAGTGTGGGGTGTTATCAGTATGCTGATGACATCCAGATCTACTTCTCCATGTCAACTTCATCAGGAGATGGCATAACCTCCCTAAATGCCTGCCTGGAAGCAGTAATGGGCTAGATGAGGGAGAATACACTGAGACTGAATCCAGATGAGATAGAGGTACTTATTATGCAGGGTCAGAAATCCAGAGGTGATTTTGATCTATCTGTTCTAGATGAGGTCACATTTCTCCAAAAGGAGCAAGTATGCTGTCCAAAAGGAACAGGTATGCTGGAGTGCTTCTGGATCCACACCTCTCCCTGGTATCTCAGGTTGAGGCAGTGGCCAGAGGGGCTTTCTATCAGCTTCAGCTGATATGCTAGCTGCACCCATTTCTTGAGATTAACAACGTCAAAACAGTGGTACATATGCTGGTAACCTCCAGACTTTACTTCTACAGTGCGCTCTATGTGGGGCTGCCTTTGTACGTAGTCCGGAAGCTTCACTTGTTACAGAATGAAGCAGCCAGGTTGGTCTCTGGGTCATCTCAGAGAGACCACATCACTCCTTTGCTGATAGAACGACACAACAATGGCTGCTAATAGGTTTCCGGGCAAAATACAAAGTGCTGGTTATAACCTATAAAACCCTAAATGGCTTAGGACCTGGGTATTTAGGAGAATGTCTTCTTCATCATGAGCCCCACTGCCCATTGAGGTTGTCTGGAGAGATCCGTCTCCAGTTGCCGGCAGCTCGGCTGGTGGCCACACGGGGATGGGCTTTCTCAGTTGCTGCCCCAAGACTGTGGAATGCGCTGCTTACTGAAATACGATCCTCCCCATCTCTGGCAATTTTTAAAAAGCACTTGAAAACCTACCTCTTCACCCAAGCTTTTTCAGCTTTTAAAAATTTTTAAATTTTAATATTTTTATAATGTTTAAATTATTTTAAGATTTTTGTGTATGATTTTAACTTGTTTTATGTATTATGTTTTATGTTATTGTTAACCTAAAGTTTGGGGCGGTGTACAAATTTGATTAATAATGATAATGAAATAACAACAACAACAACATGGGCCTACACACATAGATCCACAAGTGTGCAGACATACATTGCTTCTCTGTTTCAGCTGTTTCTCCCATCTCTGGGGAAATCAGTCAGGCTTGGTAGCTACGGTACCAGCAGTCATCTAACCTCTGGCTCCCACCTTACTGCACACATTGTGTTCAGGGAGAGTTGCCCCAGTCACTATCCTCCAAACTACAAAGCTCACTGGGAATGAGTCAAACAATTCCCCAAATGAAATTCATTCTCAGCTGTCATGATCCGCAAAACCTTGTGGGACTGTTCCATGGAATTCCCCTTTACCATTAAGGTGCCTCTGGCTGAATACCAATAATTTTAGCCATTTTAAAGAAAATTTTAAAAACTAAAAAAATAAATAAATCACGGGATTGACCCATAGCTTTGAAGCAAATTTTTGAGAGTCCTACCAATGTGGACTTTATGTGTGCCCGATTTCATAACTGTATGCCCATTCACTCCAGAAATATAAAAGGGGGAGGCAAAAGGGGTATGCTCTTACCCCTTTTCATGAAGGCAAATCACAGTTTCCTCCATATGCAGCTCCCCTGTCCAAGGGGGGGTCTTCAGTTTTAGAAGTTTTTCTAAAGTTTTGGTTTGAAACAACCCAGATTTCACCATTTTTAGCCATTTTTAAAAACATTTTTTTCAAAAATTCACACAAAATCAGGGGATTGACCAATTATCTTCAGATTCACTAAGGGTGCCCATACCTCCTTCCCCACATGTGTGGCAAGTTTCAAGGCTCTAGGACCACCTGGTGATTTTTGGTGATCTACCCTCCCAGTTTCTCCATTAACCTCTATGGGGAAAAATCTGGTTGCATTTTGCTAATTCCAAAATTCTGAAATATTTCCAAAATTAATTCAGATATTTTAGGATTGTTTCTGACTACCAATCCAATTAAACAACAACAACCTGGATTCGTATCTTACCAAATTTTTCCAATTTGGGGCAATTTCAAATAAAATCTGGATTTTTGAATCAGAATTTGCACAGGCCTACTGCCAACCTTAACCCACACTCATCAATTTAGCGGCACCACCTGAATGTAGAACCAACGATGACCCCAGTGGAGAGTAGGTGACAAAATTTTCACCTCAAACCAATCAGAGGCAGATTTGTTTTTAATCCTATTTGGTCCCAAGCAGGCAACCGGCTCTACCCCACTGGATAGGGGTGGGAAGGTGGGTGCCTATAAAGCGGCCCCCAAGCCTTTCCCTTATTGGTCATGAACAAACTCATGGCCTTAGGGATGGTACCCGGATGTGTCCAGCTTCCTGGGACTTGGGCAAAACCTGCCTTCTCGCCTACCACACTTTACACATTTGGAGGAAGCAGAATTACAGAGATCATTATAGCAATAGCACTTACATTTATATACCGCTTTATAGCCGGAGCTCTCTAAGCGGTTTACAATGATTTTTAGCATATTGCCCCCAACATTCTGGGTACTCATTTTACCGGCCTCGGAAGGATGGAAGGCTGAGTCAACCTTGAGCCCCTTGGTCAGGATCGAACTTGTAACCTCCTGGTTACAGGGCGGCAGTTTTACCACTGCGCCACCAGGGGCTCATTATACTATACTATCATTATACTATGAACATAAGCATAGATCTGTGTAGACATGACAATCAGTGAGTGAACATTAGGGATGTGGAAGGGGTGGGGGAGCCAGTTATTATCATGGTTCTCCTCCACCCACATAAAGAGAAGGAAGCCTGGATAGAGCTGTGGTCACCCTTGATGAGGTCATGCATTCCATTCCAGTTATTGTGCATCAAATGACATCAGCCACAAAGAATTATCCTATTTCTGTCCTCTTAAGGAAGCTGTTTGCTGGGTGTTGAGTGCTCCTATTAACCTTCCGGCATTTTAATATCCCTAACTGTTTTGAGCATTCAGTTTCATTCCTTTGGGTTCCTTTGACATGTATGTAATATGCATGCGAATGAAATGAATACAGTACTTGAGGCCATTGAAAAATTGTTGGTCTGAAACTCTTCATATTGTGAAAATGACTGTGGTAAAATAGTTAGCAATCATGAATACAAATAAATCATTCTAAACCCCTTTGAGCATTGTGGCGGGGGGAGCTATTTAAAATGTATATTGAAAAGTTTACTTATACAGATGCAACTCATTGCAGGATGTGGATTGGCAGACAGGCCAGTTTCCCCCTATACTTTGGAATGTTTTATTTACCATCGATGTTTTACAATGGTAATTCACTGGCAAAACAAGTCTTTCCCCCCCTCTGCTAATATATTCTACATCCATCTCTAGAGATAGGCTGAATCCATCAAGCTCTTTCTCACCTGTCAACTTACTTCTCTGCACACCACACAAAATTAACACCTTTTCCTCCCTCTGTCTCAACAGTGTGGACACAGATATGGTGGCCATAGCACATTAATAGGTGAAGAACCACTTTCAAGATGGTCTGGCCATATGTTGTATGGGTGCCACCATCTTAAATGCAGCTGTCCATATGCAATATCAACAAGTACATAGCACAAGTGTAAATTTTAAATTTGATGGAAGAGCCATGAGCAAGTCACTAATCTCTCAGCCCCAGCTTACCGCCTCCAAAATAAATACATGATATTGGATACTTTCTGTAGAGACTATACCATGTTTATTGTTTAACAAGGAGTTTTTGTAAGGACTAATCTGCCTACTTTCATTTCACTATCCCTACAACTGAACTAAATTTGGTCCAAATTGGTTAGGCAGTTCACAAGTTAGCCCACATGTGCCACAAATGTTCAAACATCCACCATCTTGAATTGGGGTGGATGACATAATCACAAACTACACTTTTGAGATGTCCCTATGTGTCCCTACAAATGTACCAAATTTGGTTCAAATCGGTTATTCGGTTCACATATTAGTCCTCTTGTGCCTCAAATGTTCACACATCCACCATCTTGAATTGGGGTGGATGACATCATCACAAACAACACCACTGAGGTGTCCCTTTGTGTTCCTACAGCTGTAGCAACTTTGGTTCAAATCGGTTAGTCGGTTCACAAGTTAGCCCTCCTGTGCCTCAAATGTTAACTTGTCTGCCATCTTGAATTGGGGTGGATGAAATCACCACAAACTACACCATTGAGGCATCCCTATATGTCCCTACAGCTGCAGCAAATTTGATTCAAATTGGTTAGGCGGTTCACAAGTTAGCCCACTTGTGCCTCAAATGTTTCTGCATCTTGAATTGGGATGGGTGACATTATCTATCACAAACACCGTTGCGGTGTCCCTATGTGTCCCTTCAACTGTACCCAATTTGTTTCATATTGGTCCAGGCACAGGAAAGTTGATAGGCACACCCAGACACACATGGACCCACAAACAGAATGCTGGGCAATCTCACAAGCTTACTTTCCTTAAGGAAATTAGCCTAATAAAAGCCTTTAAAGACAGATAAGTAGAATTATATGCTAAGCCCAGAGCATTTCACCTTTCAGCATTCTTCTGAGATTCATAGGCTATTCACATGGGCATGTGTGATAGCGGGAAGGGTGAGGGGGAAGGCACAATCCTGCTTACCTCCCCCCAGATAATCATCAATTATGTCTCCAATGCCACGGATACCCACTTCAGAGGGGCATTTTAGGCACTCATCTCTGTGACTTCTCGGGCTGTGCAAACAGCCTGAGCAAACACACAATCCCAACAGCCGGGTTAAAGGCACTCTCACGCCCTCAACCTCAGCTAAAGGCCAGGCTTACAAGTTGGGGTTGGCTGGGTGGGAGCACCAGGAGCATCTGCATGGATCCCAGTGCACCACACAAGCAGCTAGCCGCAGCCTCCTGAGAACAGCCTTGCAGTCTCTTTTGGTTCAGATGTGGAGTGATTTCATCAAGAATGCAAGCATCTCTGAGGAGGGTAAATCAGAGAGTTAAGCTGTTCATTCAGTGGCCTCTTAGGTGCTGTTGTTTTCTCCGGTAATGCCTATACTAATCATTTACCATTTCTTACTTTCTTTCACCCTTACCTTGTAGTTGCTGGTGATGTCAAAGCTACTAGGCATCGGAGGAGAAGATCATCAGCCACTTCCCTGCCACTATTAGAAATACTTCTTTCTTGTGGCTATTTTGGCAAATGTACGACTTTTATTTCCCTTCACCATTCTTCCAGCTGCCTTTCTCTACCCCACTATATATTATCTGAATTATAATGAAGAGTAGCAGATATGAACTCTTGAGGGTGGGGGCGTCATTGCTAGGCAATGAATATAATGAAAGCAAAATTAAAAGTGCATAACAGAGTAAGACGCTGAACTCACTGGGATTTACTTCTAAGTAAATATGCCTAGGAGAAGGCTGTAAGAAAGATCTGAGAGTCAAGTTGAAAGGTCCTGAAAATAACATTCAGGTAATATAGGCACATGAGACCAAAAACTGGCTATCAAAGTGTGGGGTGGGGGCAGGGGGAAGGAGACTTTCAACAAGGTATTAAAATCAAATTATACTTCCATAATTATAGTCGGTTTTATTTGAACAAAATGGTTATCTAAAATGAAACTCAAGTATACTTGACATTAGTGAATTATGTTCTCCAATAATTTCAAATACATTTTCCTGAAAAGTCAAGTAGGCTTTGATTGCATTTTAGAAAATTGGTTACATTTTTCAGACTCTGTGGGGGAAAACATTTTTAAATGGCCAGTGGAGCTGAGACTGGAGAGCTATTCTGCATGCATTGCATATTTGCTATTTCTGAAATGCTCCAGCTGCACTTAGGGTTAAACTTTACTGCTGTGTTGCTGTAACACATTACACAGAAGTAAAATTAACAGGACTACTACTGATTGTGCAAAACATTCGTGACTTAAATACCATGCAGCCAGCTGCGTAATCAAGGGGAATGCTTGCTCCACACCACTCACCAGCGCATGCAGAGGCGGAGCCACTATTGAGTGAATGGGTTCAAAGAACTTGGGCCGCCACCAATCAGGAGCCGCGAGCACGGTCCCAGACATGCCCCCCATGTCTGATGTCAGGCGCGGGGGTGTTATTTCGGACCCAAACGGGGCTGTGCAGCCCCATTTGGAGCTAAAATCAGCCTGCGCTGCATTGGGCAGCACAGCCAGAGTGACTCTCCATGCTTTAAAGGCAGGAAGCGCCACTCCTGGTCTTACTGCCAACGCAGCGGGGCCTATTGATCTTCCTCCCAAACAGGGCTGTGTGGCCCCATTTAGGAGAGAGATTGGCCTGCACTGCCTTGGCAGCACAGCCAGAACTGTTCTCCCTGCCTTTAAGTCAGGGAGAGTCGCTCCGGCCCACACTGCCCAACAAGCGCGGGACGATGTCCCTTCCAAACGAGGCCGCACAGCTCCGTTTGGGAGAGAGACCACATCCCCCGTGTCTGATGTCAGACATGGGGGTGTGGCTAGCCGGCCCCCTGCGTCTGATGTCAGATGTTGGGGGTGGGGCCAGGAGGCTGTGGCGGCCGCACACGGGCCACCGCCAGCCTCCTTACGCTCCTGAGCGCATGCACCTCCCTACTGATGGCAGGGAAAACTTCATGCATCCTCAAGACTGCACTGGAACAGCTGTGATCTTCTCCCATCACAGCTGGAAGACTGGTAAAGGGAAATAAAAGTTGTGCGTTTGCCACAATGGCCTCTTTCTAATGGTGGCAGGGAAGTGGCTGACGAGGTCACAGCTGCTCTGATGCCTCACGTAGGATTCATGGACTGTCAATAGGAGCATCAATGCACTGGTGAGTGCCACAGAGCCAGCAAGCCTGCATCCTGCTGGGATGCACAGCTGGCTGCATTGTATGTAAGCCAGTCAGTCTTACACAGATCCAACCCATTCAAAAATTTTAATCAACAGGTAGACCTTCTCTCCCCTCCACTTTGGGTGTTTTAGAACAGTTATTCACTGGCAAAACAGATCCTTCCCCAATACTAATGGGTTTGTATCCTAACTGTGGAGAGTGGTTCCCTTATATTTCAAGTGGTGGTTCTCTTATATTTAGCAGGGGAAGAACAACAGTCCTCACTCAACCCAGAATAGCATTCCTTTGGGACAGGAAGCCATTTTCTCATTCTTTTTATCATTCCTTTTGCTGTGTAAACCACTTGGTTTTCAGTCAGTTCAGACTAGACTTCCCTGGACTAGACTCACCCTAGACTTCCCCTTTTCCCCATCAAAAGGGGCTGAATGTGTACCTGTCATGATAGCTTTTGTGGACATGCTGACATCTTCCCATTGTGTCTCTTGTGTCTCTTTTCAGAGCTGTTTGTTCTGAATTAGGGATTGCACAAAATGGTCTTTGCATTATGTTTTGTGCTTGAAACCACATGCAAGTGGCTGGAATGTTTTGTCAGAAGAAGATGAGCTGGCTGTTTTGACGGAACAAAACAAGAAATGTTTTGAGTGTTTGGCCATAGGGATCAATGGGGAAACTCAAAACACTGGAAGCTACAATCCAAATTTCAAAGAAATTGGGCAAAGGGGTGATTTTTAAAATAATTTTTGAAGTTGGCATGTCTTTAAGCTTTTCCCCATAGGGAATAATGGGGATTTCAGCAGCCCCATAAATCCACATGGGGGGCACCAGGGCAGCCCAGAGTGAGTGGTGGTGTAGTGCACATAGGGTGCCAACCACCCCCAAACCCACAAGGCACTGGGTTTTGTTGTTTCTGAGGTCTTCTGAGAGTAGATTCCCTGGTAGGAAATGAGAGTGGATTCAATGACAAACATTGAATCCACTCTCATTTCCTACCAGAGAATCTACTCTCAGAACAACTCAGAAACAATTAAAAATCAGCCCTTTGCCCAATTTCTTTGAAATCTGGGTGGTAGCTTCCTTGCACCCACTGAGCACTACCACCCACCACAACCCACTCTGGGTCACCCTGGTGCCCCCCTCATGGAGCTTTAAGGTTGCTGAAATCCCCATTATTCCTTATGGGGAATAGCTTAAAGATGCACCGATTTTAAAAATTCTTTAAAAATCACCTCTTTGCCCAATTTCTTTGAGATTTGGGTGGTAGCTTTCACTCATTGAGCTCTACCACCCAACCCATTTTGGCCACAAAATGGAGGTCAAAATCTCCAAGATTTTTCGGTCCAAATCTGGGGTGATCTGTTTTATACCCAAATCTGGGCAACTGAGGGCAGGGGTGATTTGTTTTGTCTACAAATCACCTGAATTAGCCAGATTCGGGTAAAAATCATTTTGTACCTGAATTGTTTCGCACATCCCTAGCAGAAACATCATTTGCACTAGTACTCTCTCATATACAATTATGATTCCTTACATCCTAGCATTGCAACATCTACCAGGGCAGCACCCTTAGCTGCAAGCATAGCCATAAGCTCAATTAGAGCAACTTTAACCACATTTTGTCTGAGTACACCTTGCAATGCAGACTGCAGAGCAGACCAGAGCAGCAAGTGAAGCACAGGTTAGTCTCAAGGCCAGGCATGGAGCTCATCACAGCAATCACCAAGAAATATTACACACAGAGAGGGAGAGCTGCCACTGTCCACTTCCTGCCGGAATCCTATCTCATAAACAAAACAAACCACAACTCAAGGAGGGCAAGGCAGGCACCCAAGTTCTGCCTTTGTCAATATGCAGCAAAATCAGATAGTTATAGCAGCAATAGTACAGCATATCATACTCAATACTGATAAAAGAAAACTATAAAATCAAACCTACCTTCCTCCTCTCCTGTTGTATCTTCTTCAAGAGAGATATAAGGGCTCTCTCTGCCTCCCAGTCCCTTTGAATACATTTTGAAATTCCCTCCTTTTGTGTTCCCCCTCCCTCCCTGCCAGCCAAAGGGGCCTGGTTGCACGTGATTTGTATGATAACAAGCCAACCATGAAGCAAGGAGATTGATAGCCAATTGGAAACCAGTGCCAGAAAGCCAATCAGCACGGGAAAATAGGCCTCCAAAATAGCACTTGAAACATTGAAACATTTTGACTCAAAATGGGGATGTTTTGTTCCAAGTTCAAAACAGGACCTTTATTTGAAAGGCATTCTGTTTTGAGCTCAATGTCAAAATGTCCTGCACATCCCTAGTTTGAATGTCAGCTCTACACACAGCCCAGTTTAAACTAGTATTTTGAGCTTGTGTAGAGCGGTCATTCTCCACCCCCACACAATAAAGGGACATGGAACAATAAAGGGACAAGGAAGGATTCAGGATATGCACAAAAGATGTCATGCTGGGTGTGCTCTCAGACATCCCCCTTTTAATCACATGGGCCATGGAAGTATCATCCAAACCAGCCCTCTGTGAACTTATTGTTGAAACTTTTTATTATTACTTGGCTATATGAGAACTGAAAGCAGAGTCGTGTGTATATTGACTGGTTCTTTCCTTCTCTCTCTCTCTCTGTCTGTCTCTCTCTCTCACACACACACACACACACGAATTGGAGAACAATGAAACCATAAAAGAGAAGTGCTCAGAGAATCTGTCACCTGGAAAACAATGAAAATAACAACCCTAGAGTTGAGGAATACATTTGACTGCCGTTGGTAAGCCTCAAGGAGGAGGGAAATCAATATTTATTTCTCTGAGAGTGCTGGCCACAGCATGCAGTATTGATGTTTTCAGCAGGACAGAAAAGCTTTTCACAGCAAGACTTACACTTTTTCCCACCCTTGGAGGTGATCTGGGCATTAGCCAAATATTATCTTGTAACACCTTTCTTTCTTGTATATGCTCACTCTATCTATCTATCTATCTATCTATCTATCTATCTATCTATCTCCCATAACTTTTATATGATCTTCCCAGTCACTCTTTGTCCTGAATCTAAGATTCTCCATGTTTTTGGATTCTCCATGTTTTAATTGAGACAACAGCTTTCAAGTGAATTTATTCGCCCCAGAAGCCTTTTGAACGAAATTACAAGCTGTGCTAAAATGCAAGACTTGCTTTCTTTGAACTCCCAGAACAAAGAAAGCCTTCTCCCCTGCAATGGCTGTGAGTCACCCGCTGATCACAAGGCAGCCTATCGACATCTTTTACTATCTTGTTCTCTTCTTGCCACTTCTACTTACTGCCCTTAGAAATACATTATAGATTACAGAGCTGCAAAGTAATCTTTCCCCCTTATTATCCCCCCTTTTTAAGGCACATGGGATCTCTTTAACAATGTCTAGTTCTCTGACCTTTGGTTCACTGGAAGAAGGGTTTCACTTCCAAATGAACTGCATCATGACCCAGTCTTGGGCTTCCTTGTTCAAAATGGACTTCAATCGATAGCTCCTTTCAGTGCATTTTTGACCTTCTGATGCTGATCCGGTTGCCATCCCATCTCATGGGTCAACATGGGGTGGCAGCGGCGGGGGGGGGGGGGTAGCCCATCCACGTTGAAAAGAAGGGAGATGATTGGAAATCTTTAAGAGAACAATTGGGAGTGTGAAAATAGCCAATGTCATTGCAAACCACGCTGTTAATAAAGTTGAAAGGTTCTAAACTAGTGAGCTTTGAATTAGCTGTTAGATACATTTGTATCTCCTTGAAAGGAAATGACATTTTGGTGAATGGAACCTTGATTAATCAGCCCTCCCAGTGTCTCAGTGACTCTGTGTGTTGGACTAGCACCTCTCACACCCAGGGTTCACTTTTGAATTCAAACATAATTGTCATCATGACTACATGTTGCATTGTTGGGAGCAATAAGTCTGCAAGAATTAATGAAACAGAGAACTGATTCAGGACCAGTTTATACCATTGGAAGAATTCAGTGTTGAAGCATTCCCTAAATCAGGGATTCCCATCCTGTGGTACTCCAGATGTTGCTGAACTATAATCCCCATCATCCCCAGATACAACTTATTGTACCACAGGTCGGGAAGCCCTGCCCTAGATTATACAACCCCAGGCTTCAGATGGAGTGCTCCAGGGTTCAAAGTCCACACATCAATTAAAAAAATTAAAAATCATGCAACTGTTTATTATTATTATTATTATTATTAATAATAATTATAATTCAATTTCTATAGTGTCCTTCCAAAAATGGCTCAGGGCGGTTTACACAGAGAAATAACAAACAAATAAGATGGAACCCTGTCCCCAAAGGGCTCACATTCTAAAAAGAATTGCTGGATAGACAATTCTGGATAGACACCAGCAATAGTCACTGGAGGTACAGTGCTGGGGGTGGATAGGGCCAGCTACTCTCCCCCTCTCACCACATTAAAAGGTGTCTCTTTGCCATGTTAGCAGGGGTAAAACTATATTAAACTAGGGTTTAGCTAGTCTTCTTTTTTCCCTATGGGGCAATATGCAAAAGTGCAACACCTATGTCACCATCTTTGACCTGAAGTTATAAAATCCAGGGAAATATTCTTGGGCTTTTTCTGTGGCTCTGGAATACACTCCTTGCTGAAATAAGAGCATCTCCTTCTCTGCTTTCGGGAAGACCCTCAGGATGTTCCTGTTTTTCCAGGCTTCTAATTGAAATTTTAATTTTAATATGTTTTTACTCACAGAAATTGTTTGTATCAGTTTTATGAATTTTAACTATTTTATATTGTTTTTATGATTTAACCTGTACACCTCCTGGAGATGTCTATATCAGGTGACATAGAAATATGATTAAATAAATACACTAAATGCACCATTTGATTGTGCTGAAGCAGGCCTGCTGACTGCCTTTTGCGATGGAAGAGTCACTACCTCTTCAAACAGGTTTGTTGGTGGAGTGCTTGAAACTTGAAGGAGAAGGGAATCATTGGCTCTTTCGAAATAAACTTTTCAATCATACTGAAGGAAGGAGACTGAGGGGCACACTAGATGTGACATTAACTCTTAATGCAGCGTTCATACATCAGGCGAGAGCCAACGTGGTGTAGTGGCTAGAGTTCCGGACTAGGACTGGGGAGACCCGAGTTCAAATCCCCATTCAGCCATGAAACTAGCTGGGTGACTCTGGGCCAGTCACTTCTCTCTCAGCCTAACCTACTTCACAGGGTTGTTGTGAAAGAGAAACTCAAGTATGTAGTACACCGTTCTGGGCTCCTTGGAGGAAGAGCGGGATATAAAATGTAAATAAATAAATAAAATTAAAATAAATTAAACCAATCTAGGTTGGGTTTGTGACATTAAGCATATCATTTAGGTTGGTTTCCCCCCTTTTAATTAGCAGCTGCCTGGACCACAGTCTGGTATCATGACACAGGAGTAGATGTCAGGAGTGGACATGGTATCAGTCTGGACCACAGGACTGGAATCATGATACAGGAGAAGACGGCATTTAACTTTTTAATTTCATGCCATTTCCCCACCAGACTTTCCTTGTGGCTATTTGTCCCCAAAAGTGGACAAATAGCCACAAGGCCAAAGTTGCAGCAAACAGCACATTTGGGGGGCAAACAGCCACTTTGGGCTTTGGGGCATGAAAATGATGTAGAATCAAAGGTTTTACACCCTTTACGTCTGTGCCTTGGGCATGATCCAAATTTCACCTTTTGGCTGCTATGTGAAAAGGGGACATAACCTAAACTAGACATTAACATGTTTAACATCACATCTAGTTGGGTCTTGAGGAAGGCACAAGGACTGAGATAAAGCCATCGCACATTGTGATTTTGGTTCCCTGTTAGCATTTTATTTAACTATATTCTTCTCCCCTTTGTGTTTCATCCCATGAAATCATCCCCTGATGTATGAAGGCTGCATTAAGAGTTAACGTTTTCCAATGTACCCTCATGAGATACCATCAATATCAAAGCAATTACCCAGGTAGGCTAAGGCTTCCAATGATGTCTTTGTGGTTTTAAATGAAAATCGAAGAAAGGCAACTATTCTAATAGGCTCAAGGTTGTGCAAGTATGAAGCAATGTATCATATTGCATTGAATTATGCTGCTTGTTTTGTTTAAAATAACATAAAGCAAGCCACGAAGAACAGCCACTTCCCCATTAAAACTAGTTTATAAGGAGCGCTTGGTGCTAAACAGTAACAATGTTTTGTAACCTTTTATTAGAATGCCATTTTAGGTGTTTTTTAAAAATTTATTTACATAAACTGCTTTCGGAACTTTGGTTGGAAAGTGGTATATAAATATGTATCATATTCGTATTCGTAATGGTAAAGTAAGACAAAGGGGAACAAAAGCAGAACACGAAAATAAGGTAAATGGGGGATAATAAGCAAATTGTTTGTTCACCATCTGAAAACAAACATCCATTGTTTAGTTTAACTTCCATTGCTCTTTTGATTTAAGCTTAACCCGTACAAACCAACAGCAATAAAAGATAACATTCAGATGAATTTAATAGACAATGAGCTATTGTTTTGTGGATAAAGTTTACCTAGAGTAAAATTCCAACTTTCATTTCCAGAAAAGCTAGGACTGGTGTTGTATTGTGCTAACGTTATTAATATTAATATGGTTAACGTTATTAATATTAATAATGGTCTAGAATGAATAATAATTAAGGTTGCAGTCCTCAAAACAAACACTTTTCATTGATAGGTCAACAGATGTTCCATGGACCAATGTGTACCCAATGTCCAGTTTGCTCATACATAGCAATAGCAATAGCACTTACATTTATATACCACTCTATAGCCGAAGCTCTCTAAGCGGTTTACAATGATTTAGCATATTGCCCCCAACATTCTGGGTACTCATTTTACCAACCTCGGAAGGATGGAAGGCTGAGTCAACCTTGAGCCCCTTGGTCAGGATTGAACTTGTAACCTTCTGGTTACAGGGCGGCAGTTTTACCACTGCGCCACCAGGGGCTCTTCACATTTATACATGAATGTGAAGAGCTACGGATCACTGTAATAAGAAGTAATTTTTGAATTGGTCTTATGTGTGGATTTGAACACACATGGCCCAGTTCTCATTATTCTTCTTTCTCTGTTTTGAGGTAGAAGAATGATAAAAATGTGTTGCTTCTGACAGGTGCACAGGGCCATGTATAGACAGTGTGTGTCTTTATGAACAAATGAACCAGCTCATAGTATCTGCAGTTCCCATATACAGGTAGCTCCAGGAAATGGTCTTAATATGATTCCATTCTCTTAATATTGATTAAGCCTTTGATGGATTGATCTAAGGATATTTTCATAGATCGTTAATTATTTTATTTTATTTTATTTTATTTTATTTTATTTTATTTCTTACATTTTTATACTGTCCCACACAAAATTGTCCCTGGGTTGTCCACATTCTAAAAACCATTAAAACACAGACACAATTTAAGCAATTTAAAAATACAAATAAAAACTCTAAAACCCAAAGCTTTAAAACTATGAACTAAGAACCTGGCTGAACAGGTATGTTTCCAGGTTTTTCTTTTAAAATTCAGAGAGTGGGAAACTAATGTCATGAGGAAGTGTGTTCCAGAGGCCCAGGGCAACTCTAGAAACGGCCCGGTTTTGAGTCGCCACCAACCGAGCCAGGGACAACCACAACCAGACCTCTGCAGATTATCTTAATAGGTGTCGAGGTTGATGATGAAGAAGGTGTTCTCTCAAATACCAAGCCATTTAGGGCTTTATAGGTAATAACAAGCACATTGTATTTTGCCCAGAAACTTCTTGGCACCCAGTGTAGTTCTTTTAAAATGGGTGTAATATGATCCCTTCAGGCAACTCCGGAGACCAACCTGGCTGCTGAATTATGTACTAACTGCAGTTTATGAACTACGTACGAAGGCAGCCCAATGTAGAGTGCATTGCAGTAGTCAAGTCTGGATGTTACCAGCATATGCACCACTGTTTAAAGATAATTTATCTCCAGAAATGGTCGTAGTTGGCAAATCAGCCAAAGCCGATAGAAAGCACTCCTGGCTACTGCCTCAACCTTAGAAATCAGGGAGAGAGCCAGTCCTTGGGCCAGTTTGGAGCTGAATGAAATGGTAACAAGTCTAATGAAAAAAATCTCAACTTTATTCAGTGGAAGCCTGTATCTCGATTAGCTTACATACCATGCAGTGATCCATAGTTCTTTCCTCTCTAGCAAGGAGAGCTGGTCTTGTCTTAGCAAGCATGACTTGTCCCCTTAACTAAGCAGGGTCTGTCCTGGTTGCAAATGAAAGGAAGACTAGAAGTGTGAGCACTGTAAGATCTTCCCCTCAGGGGATGGAGCCGCTCTGGGAAGAGCATAGGATTCCAAGTTCCCTCCCTGGCAGCATCTCCAAGATAGGGCTGAGAGAGATTCCTGCCTGCAACCTTGGAGAAGCCACTGCCAGTCTGTGAAGACAATACTGAGCTAGATAGACCAATGGTCTGACTCAGTATATGGCAGCTTTCTATGTTCTTATGTGTGAGAGAGGTACACCACTACTTGTGGAAGAGGGACTGTTCCATCCCTACTAGGCAATGCATAATGTGCAAGCTACTTCCATAATTCCAAATGGAGTACCATCGCAACTGGAATTACTCATTGCTTAATAGACACAGAGCAGTCCTTTCTCCATAAGCTTTGTGGGTGGCCTCTAGAGAGGCTCTCAAGCAGTGTGCACACCTCTCAGAGCTACAGACCTCTGCATGGTATGTAAACCGATGTATAATATTGGGGAATACACAAATATGTTCAAGATAGCAACAGCAAAATAACTGTCAATGCTATCTGTAGAAATGGTTGTTACTTCAAAAAAATGTATCCATACCACCCACACAAAATAAATTGGACAATAGCCAGATGGTTGCAACTTGTTTCTTTCTGAGTTAATGAATAAAGCCACAAATGAACTGCAAATACATACCATAGGACATGTGCAGCCTAACCCAGCCTGGGCTAGGCTGCGCATGTGAAGCACCAGGATCAAGCCTGATCCTGGTGCTGCTCCTGGGCCAAACCCGAGTTTTTAACTCGGCGTTTAGCTGAGGTTAAGTGAAGCTATGATTTGCTTAACCTTGGCTGGCAATCGTCTGGGTGACCACCACCAAATTAAATGGCTTCCCCCTGGCCCGCCACCATCTCTAGCAGGGAGCCGGGTGGGGGTAGGGGAGGAGCAGCCGCGCCCAACACAGTGGCTAGTTTAATGAGAGCATCTCCCTCCGCGGCACCACCGCTCGTGTGGGCACGTGGTGTGGCAGAGGGGAGGATAGTGCTTGCAGGGGCTGCTCATCTGCCAGGGAAGGCAGGCAAGCTCCTTCCTTCCCCACAGACCACACTCCCTCCCCAGCGGAGGAAGGAGTCCTCCCCAGCGGAGGAAGGAGTCAGAAGTCCTTCAGCAATCTGCTTGGTGTTTTGCATCCTGATTTGAACCATAGTGTTGTAAGAGATCAAATGTTTATCTGGTCCAGCAGCCTGTCATGAGTCTCTCTTTCTCCCCCCACCCCCCACACATCGCTGAGTATAGATCAACCAACAAAACAATCCAGAATCACTATCTAACCTGGTCAGAGATTTAAGAATTGGGGATGGGGGGACCTTTCTGACTGTGAACAAAATCCATCCTCTTTACATATATTGATGTGCCACTCCATGTCACCTAACAACTGGTTTTGAGTTGTGGCATTCTCTGGTACTGTAACAGAGGTGGGGGGGAATAAAGCTTATCATATGGTAAAACGATTCATGGACTGACATTTCAGATTTCCGGTGGAAGATTACATACCTGAATCCTACACATATATTCACTCTCTGATTGCCTCTTATTAAAAAGGTATCAGCCAGCACATTATCTTTGAATGTCACAGCAGCTTCACATCAAGAATGTGTATGCTGACTTTATAAAGTAATTCATCAATCAACAACTGTTGGATCACAAATCTTACTTTAGATGATGATGATGATGATGATGATGATGATGATGATGATGATGATGATGGGAGAGACATCTGGATACCTCCAATTGTAAGGGGTCCCCCCACACATGCACACACATGAGACATTTATGGTTATGGTTATATAAGAAAGGCATCAAAGACACACAGGGCAGTAATAATGGGTGACCTCAACTACCCACACATAGACTGGGTAAATTCACATTTAGGTAATGAGAGAGAGAGAGAGTCCAAATTTCTAGATGTGCTAAAGGACTGTGCCTTAGAACAGTTATTTGCAGAACCAACTAGAGAGATGGCGACTTTGGATTTAATCCTGTGTGGTACCCAGGACCTGGTGCGAGATGTCTGACTTGCAGAACCATTGGGTAGCAGTGACCACAGTGTGGTCCAATTCAGCATGTATACGTATGCAGAATTGTCAAGGAAGTCCAACACATCTGTCCAACACATCAGAAGAGGAAACTTCTCAAAAATGAAGGGACTGGTAAGAAAGAAGTTGGAAGGGAAAGTCAGGAGGGTCAAATCACTCCAGAAAGCACGGAACTTATTTAAAACCACAGTACTAGAAGCACAGTTGGAATATCTACCAAGAAGGAGGAAAGGTACCACCAAGTTCAGGAGGATGCTAGCGTGGCTAACAAGTAGAGTCAGAGAAGCTATAAAAGGGAAGAAGACTTCCTTCAGAAAATGGATGACCTGCCCAAATGAAGAGAACAGGAAGGAACATAAACTCTGGAAAAAGAAATGCAAGGAGACAATAAAGGATGCAAAGAGAGGGTTTGAGGAGCATATAGCTAGAAGTGTCAAAGGGAATAACAAAAACTTCTTTAAATATATCAGAAGTAGAAAAACTGCCGGTGAGGTGGTTGGACCCTTAGATGATGAGGGTGTGAAAGGGATTATTAAAGAGGATAAGGAGACTGCAGAGAAGCGGAATGAGTTCTTTGAATCTGTCTTCACAGTGGAAGATACTGACCATATACCCTCTTCAGAATTGAGTTTTTCAGGTTTAGCAGCTGAGGAAAGGCTCTGTACCAGAGGACTGGAAAGTAGCCAATGTGACTCCAATTTTCAAGAAGGGATCCGGGAAATTCCAAAAAGATCTCTCCAAACTGGGAGAATGGGTGACAAAATGGCAAATGTGGTTCAATGTAAGCAAGTGTAAAGTGATGTACATTGGGGCAAAAAACTCCAAATTCACATATACCCTGATGTGATCTGAGCTGTCGGTGACTGACCAGGAGAGAGATCTTGGGGTTGTGGTGGACAGCTCATTGAAAGTGTGTGGCAGCTGTGAAAAAGGCTAATTCCATGCTAGGAACCATTAGGAGGGGAATTGAAAATAAAAATGCTAATATTATAATGCCCTTATACAAATCTATGGTGCGGCTACATCTGGAGTACTGTGTTCAGCTTTGGTCACCATATCTTAAGGATAATTTAGAACTGGAAAAGGTGCAGAAGAGGGCAACCAAAATGATCAGGAGCCTGGAACACCTTCCTTACGAGGCTAGGCTACAGCATCTGGGGCTCTTTACCTCGGAAAACAGACGACTAAGGGGAGACATGATCGAAGTGTATTAAATTATGCATGGAGTGGAGAGGGTGGACAGAGAGAAATTTTTCTCCCTCTAACACAACACTAGAACCACGAGTCACCCAATGAAACTGAAGGTTGGGAAATTTACAACTGACAAGAGGAAGTACTTTTTCATACAGCACATAATTAATCTATGGAATTCTTTGCCATGGGATGTGGTGATGGCCACCAGCTTGGATGGCTTTAAAAGGGGCTTAGACAAATTCATGGAGGACAGCTCTATTAATGGCTACTAGTCTGGTGGCTAGAGGCCACCTTCAGCCTCAGAGGCAAAATATGCCTCTGAATACCAGTTGCAGGGGAGCAAGAGTAGGAGAGAGGGCATATACATACCTCTTGCCTGTGGGCTTCCCAGAGGCATCTGGTGGGCCACTGTGTGAAACAAGATGCTGGACTAGATGATTCAGAACCTGAGATCCATCTGCCATCTCAAGACCTGGAAGATTGCTTCCCTCAAACCCCAGATCCAGTCCTGGTGCAAGACCACCAGTGTCACTGCCAGATCCTCAAGAGTGTCAGTGCAGAGTCCAGGCCCCCAAATACAGCAGCAGCAACCTAGTGACTCACAGGCAAATCTTGGAATGGTCACCTCAGGAGGAGGTGTCACCTCATGAGGAAGAAGACTTGCCTGGCTCAACTGTGAGAATGAGTAGAGTCAGAAGATGGGCAAGGACCTCCTGGGTTCTACTTATCCCTCTCAGTCTTAGTTGCCCACTGATGGTGCAACTGTCCTCCTTGACTGTGTTACCAAACCTCCTTGTTCACTGGCTGCCTTGTAATCTTGCTGCCTGTGTGGCCCTTAACTTGCTGATGTGTACCTTGCTTCCCAGCTCACCTGTTGCCTTGTTGCTATGAGACATCCCTGCCTAATCCAAGGCTGACCTCTTCCAGGTGAAGCTCAGACACCACTGCAGGATGACATCCTTCAACATTCCTGGGTTCTCAACATGACAGCCAAGGCTGGCTGGTGGTGGGGCAAGTCAGAAGATATCCACTGCACACTTTTACTAAAAATATGTATCAGTGCTTTCAGTCAGTGGCCAGCATGGATATATACAACCCTCAAAGAAATGTCACTAGTCTAGTTGAATCTCTTTTTGCTTCCATCAACATTCCTCAGATGTTTTCCCCAAGAAAGAACCTCCACATTTCATCACTTAAGTTGCTGTTTAGTGCTAACTTGAATCTCCTTGCAAATCTTTCCAAGAAAATATTGCAAACTTTTCAAAGAGAGCAGAGTAACCTCAATGTGACAAATGAGGCATTTGATCTAGAAGCAATTTGAGAATGAGTGCAGAGCAGAGCTTTGCTGGAGCTGGACCAGCAAGAGCTGATCAAGTGTCCACTGAAAGCTAGGCTGCAGAGAGCCCAGTATAATCAGCTGAAAACTTTGAAGGCTGCCCCCCCCCCAAAAAAAACCCCAATAGTAGCTGGTGGGGATTACAAACATACAGGGAAGGAGGAGCTATTGGCAAACTTGTTGCATCAGTTGATTGATGACAAGATCACTTGATATTGTCATATCTCTTAAACGGCTAATTCCCCCTTGCCCTGAACTCTGGGGAAATAAAAAGAATAAATAGGTCACAGTGGGCTACTGAGTGTGTTGCCTTATATGACCATCTGAACCACCTTGCAAAAGGCTTCTCACCACCCAGTAAAGTGCTGCTAGATGACATGGTAATCTAGATGACATGGTAATCACATGTAATGGTAGGAAAGTACACTTCCTTTCCCAACATCACCAGCACAGAGGAGGCCTTAAAATGGGCTCTAGTCTGTGAGACTGTTCTCATGAGCAGCCAAACCCAGGCTTGGGCAACCAAGCTCAGGTTTGGCTGCCCGTGAGAACCACTGGAATCCATGTGGATCCTGGTGCTGTTGAATTACCAAACCTGGCTTTCAAGCCTGGCTCTCAGTCAGGGTTAATGGAGCGCTCCATTAACCAAGGCTTTGGGATCATGCGTCAGCACAGGTTGCTTGCAACCCACATTGACATAGAGATAGGTGCCTAGAGTGCCCATCATCCGAGGGAATCTCCCAATGCACTGTGCCTATCGTGTGGTGCATTGTGGGATTTCTCTGGCCTCTGGAATGTTGCACCGTTCGCCTGTGTCTGTGCACAGTGGTGTAGTGTAGTGAGGCAAGTCCAGGATTGTGGGGAAAGTAGGCTTAACCCTGCCTTCCCCCACCTGTCTGCATGATTGTAAGAAAGTCCTCTGTGTCTATGCAGTTTTCCTATGAGTTGTGCAATGAGATTTTTTTACCACCAGCACTCTAGCTGGAGATGCATCCATTTCACACTCTCAGCTCTTCAGAACAGTGCTATGATCAAGACAAAGCTCTTGAGGAGCAATTGTCCCTCTAGTCATTTCCTCATTCCACAATGAGACCAAAGCATTGGCAGAACCACCAGACCTATCAGTGACCTCCTCAAGCAACATCAGGAATTCACCCAGATCCATTAATCTCTGGTGGTGGAGCATCTTAATAGTCCCCCACCACCCCTGCAGAGCCCAGGCACAGCTGAGAGCACAAAACCTTCCAGCTAGAGATCTGTCTGTGACAAAGGAGTCAATATTGGCAGGAGGCAAGAGATAAGTGGCGATAAACGAAACATGCAGAAATTGGGGCAGTGCTTCATACCTCTCTGCGTGTTTGACTACAGTTTCACAGGTTAATGTCCTCATGGGGTTGTTGTGAGAATAAACAGATGAGCTCCATCTATGCTGCCCTGAGCTTCTTGGAGGAAGGATGGAATTCCCATGTGATTAATTCATAAAAACGGATACTTAAAGTCAGAACTTGGCCAGTGTTGCCTGCATCATTTGGCAGCATACTAACAGCTTACTGTACATTACCTCACATTTCTGCAAATTGAATTTAATGTCATAAATTACAATGCTATGCCATTACTATTGGTAAAACTTTTAAATAATTAAATTTCTCAGGAGAAATGTAAATAATCCAATGTAGTAATAGAGTTCTGTGGTATACATAACGGCAGCACCTCTGTATTTCCATTGATTTCTTTTTGAAGCATTGGCACTTGTGGAAAAAATAAAGAGCTCACACCTCAGAAATGCAGAAGATGCTTTCATAAAGCCAGTCCAGCTTTTGCCTCACTATGCTGTTTGTGGTGTGTGTGTGTGTGTGTGTGTGTGTGTGATCTCAGGGGAATGGAGGTGCAAGTTGAGGAGGTTGGTGTATTTTTGTGAATTCTAAAAGCATCAGCACATTGATTAATGAATAATGGTTAGAATATTTCTAATGTACCATGGGGCTGTGTGGCATGGCATGGGGAGCCAGCGTGGTGTAGTGGTTAGAGTGCTGGACTAGGACCGGGGAGACCCGAGTTCAAATCCCCATTCAGCCATGAAACTAGCTGGGTGACTCTGGGCCAGTCACTTCTCTCTCAGCCTAACCTACTTCACAGGGTTGTTGTGAAAGTGAAACTCAAGTATTTAGTACACTGCTCTGGGCTCCTTGGAGGAAGAGCGGGATATAAATGTAATAAAACAAACAAACAAACAAATAAATAAGATGTGCAACAAGCCTGTCAAAACTGACTTGCCCTCTGTTGAGAACTGCCCTCTCACAGTGAGGAGGCTCCCTGCTGTTGTGCTGGTACTCCACTGAAGGTTTGGAAGCTTTGCCAGAAACCAACCCCACCACCCCTTCCACGTCCTTCTAGGTTCTGTGAGTGGCATGGCTGCTTTTTAGGGGGTGGGGTTGCAGGGACTACCAATCCCAGAAGCACCCAGAAAAATAGGAAAGCCTACTTGAAATGCTATCATCTAATGAACAAGTTGCGCTGGTAAGAACGAATCTGCCTACTTTACTTTCGCTATAATCTTAATTGAGAATTACCATCTTGACAAGATAGCCCACTTGCACCTCAAATGTTCATGCATCCGCCATCTTGAATTGGGGCTGAAGATACCATTACAAACTGTGCCACTGAGGCACGGTTTGTGTCCCTACATGGGGCACAAGGTATGTGTATGTTCCTATGTGTCCCTACAGCTATAACAAATTTGGTTCAAATCGGTTAGGCAGTTCACAAGTTAGCCCACTTGCCCCTCAAATGTTTATGCATCCGCCATCTTGAATTGGCATGGATGAAATCATCACAAACTATGCCATTGAGTTGTCCCTACAACTGTACCCAATTTGGTTCATATTGGTCCAAGCATTGTGAAATTGATACAGAGAGAGAGAGAGAGAGAGAGAGAGAGAGAGAGAGAGAGAATATTCTGGGTGATCTCATAAGTTTACTTTCCTTAAAGAAAGTAGGCTAAAAACACAATTATAATTTTCTTTCTTTTTAAATGGGTTTCATTTGAGAGCAGGAGTTGAGAAGCTTAGTAAAAGAAACACTCTGCTTGATCTCAGCATCACCCATAGTTCTAACTTCCATCATCTGAACCTTACAGTTGTCCATAAGAACAGCCTAGCTGGATCAGGCCCAAGGCCTATCTATTCCCGCATCCTGTTTCCCATAGTGGTTCACCAGATGCCTCTTGGAAGCCCACAAGCAGGAGGTAGGGCATGCCCTACCTCCTGCTGTTGCTCCCCTGCAACTGGCATTTAGAAGCATCCTTTCTCTGAGGCTGGATGTGGCCTCTAGCCACCAGACTAGTAGCCGTTGATAGAGCTGTGCTCCATGAATTTGTCTAAGCCCCTTTTAAAACCATCCAAGCTTTACTTACAAGACCAAACTGTGTCCTGGCTGTAGTTTATGTTTCCCAAATATGTTTTAGAAAAGAGAGCCTAACATTTATAGAAGCCCAGACTAGTTGAGAAAATAAAGCATATTATTACCTACCAACAAAACTTAAACAGAGAGAGGGGAAGGCCCCCCAAACTATATGAATTCTCTACAGGCAGCCTGAACATATCATGATGATGATGGTGTGGGCGTACTGAAGACAGGTGTTCATGGGCACCAGGCCAAAGAGTTTGGGAGCAAAGCATCTAGAGATTCAGAGTAATATCTCTTATGACTAATCAAAGGTGTCTCTCAAGAGGAAGCTTAAATGTTAGAATACTAGCTGTGTGATCACAGCATTGTAGCGACCACTGAGCAGACCACCCACAGAACAGCTGTTTCTTTGTTAGCTTACGTCTTCAAGTCATATGAAAAATTTCATCTGATTGCACTTCTTTAAGGAAGGAACAGTGTACTCTTATAGCAGCCTTTGTTAATGTACCATATATGTCCAGCAACAGGCAAAGGAGAGTAGGAACATAGGAAGCTGCCTTATACCAGGTCAGACCATTGATCCATCTAGCTCAGTATTGTCAACACTGACTGGCAGCAGATTTTAAAGGTTTCAGGCAGGAGTATTTCCCAGCCTTACCTGAAGATGCCAGGAACTGAACCTGGCGTCTTTTGCATGCAAAGCAGATGAGCTTTGTTCCCATACCACTGAGCTATGTGTCCCCATCACAGCCATGGCTCCACCCCATAGAAGTATAGGAGCCCTTATATTCTCTTCAGTGAAAGGAGAGCTGGTCTTGTGGTAGCAAGCATGACTTGTCCCCACAGCTAAGCAGGGTCTGTCCTGGTTGCAACTGAATGGGAGACTTGATGTGTGAGCACTCCAAGATATTCCCCTCAGGGGATGGAGCCGCTCTGGGGAGAGCATAAGGTTCCAAGTTGCCTCCCTGGCATGTCCAAGATAGGGCTGAGAGAGATTCCTGCCTGCCACCTTGGAGAAGCCACTGCCAGTCTGTGAAGACAATACTGAGCTAGATAGACCAATGGTCTGACTCCGTATATGGCAGCTTCCTGTGTTCCTATGATGTAGTATCACTCGGAGGCTCTATCCTTGTGTAGAGCCTAACTGGGCTCTGTGGGGAGAGCGCACTTAGCTCGCTCTGCCCACAGACAAGCAGGGAGATCACCCTGGGCGGCTGGATTAGCTGCCTACATGATTACCGGCTCCGTCATGGAGCTGGTTGGGGCTGCGGTGATCGGGGGCTGCCTGGCCCACAAAAGTCCCAGGATGTCCCATGCGGGGGCATTCTGGGGAGACCCCCGAGGCCAGGAGACTTGTTGCAGCCTCACAGCTGGGGGTTTCCTCGTGAGTTGCCACGGTGTGGAGCCTCGCCGTGGCAACTCACGATCAGAAGAACAGGGTTAGCTGAGCACTCACTCCACTAACCTCGTTTAAGGAGCGGGATATTTTGGGAGGTCTGCTGCCGGGAGCTGTGTGGCTCCTGTTGCCGCACGCGACCTCCCCAAAGCGGGCTGGGCTCTCTTAGCCCACTTTTGGGAGGTCATGAGAATAGCCTCTCTGTCTATTACAGAAGTGACTGTAAATGACCCATATCACACACATCTCTATCAGGTATTATGTGGGATAACATGCCTGCAAAAAGAACAGTAGTTGAAATTATTTCCAGTAGGTTACTCTTATGTAATGTCATTTGCACAAGTTTTGCATTTGTGTAATTTGCACAGTTGCACAACTTGTGAGCATTCAATTGTACTGGGATGATATACCCTTGCAGAGTATGGAAACAGACTAACCGTCAGTGACTTGAACGTGTGAATCCACCCTGAGAGAAACTGGGAGTCTGGACTGAATGTTACATCTAACTGTAAAGCTTTTCTTCTCTGTTCAAAGATGAAAACTCTTCAAAACATTTCAGCACAGGAGAACCGGACTCAGCAACTTAATTTTTTTCTTGTATTTTACTCCCTATTCCCCCCCGCCTTTCCCACTCTTATAATATGTTTTTTGCCTTATCATATTTCCAGGCTGCTGGAAAAAGCCTTTGGCAAAGCTGAAAATGTATTTCCAATAAAGCTACCTCTCCCTCTCTCTCTCTCCAGTCCTGTGGATCCAATGATTATGCTTTTCTGCCAGTATGGCCAAGGACAGACTTGAAAATCACAGCAAAGAAAGCCACTTTTTCACGTGTGACAGAGCCAAGCGGTTCTCTTACAGAACGATTTCTTTTGGTTCCAGGAGAATTAAAGAAACCAAAGCTGCCATGAACTCTTCACCACAGGCCAACTCAGCTGAACAATTGCCAGTAAACTCGGGAGGCCATGGGGTTACTTGGATGGCTCAAAGGCTTTCTGTCCTGGATTATGGGGCTCTTTCATTCTAGGTCACTGGTTCAACTTGTGGCTGTTTAAGGCTACGATGCTATTTCTATTTGCCTGGTTAATATGTACCATGAAACATATTTGTAACACTGACAACCTCCATATGCCATCTTGATATGCATTGCAGGGTTGTGCACTTCTTTCGGGACAAATGGAGCACTGAACCGAATGGAGCTCATTTGGTTAAACATTCATTCATCACAAAAGTAATATTTATGAGGACTGATTGAGCCTAATGTCAGTTGGACCATTTGATTCATTCAGGCCCCATTCATTTTTTGGAGTGAAGAGGAGAGGCTAGCATGGCAGAGTGACACACTTTTGTAAAAAAAATGTTTTTAAATTGTAAAAGGAGTGTGTCTTTCCCAGAATGCCCTGAACCTATGCAACGTTTGGGCACTGTGCGGGGAAAGGCATGGTGGTCCCACAAAGCAGCCTCTTTATAAACATTCACTTTATAAAAAGCCCACTACTATGCTACACTACAGGCTAATTACCCCACCCCTTTTTACTACAGAAAAAAATGGAGTAATAAAGATGAGGGAGGGATTTTTCCCAAATGAACATGATTTTAGCAAATGAACAATGATGCAAAGGCACCATTCACACTTAACGCAGAACCGAAGGTCCAATTGATCCACAGTTGTGCTCCTCCCCTCTTTGTATTTGCTTACATGCCTCCACTCAGACAAAACGAACAGGAACTGAACTGCAGTCAGGGAGACTGCAGAGAGGAGGGGTAACTGGCAGTTTGGGCTTCTTTCTGGCATGAAGGACAGCCCCAACAGCCAATCACAGACAGAGAGAGGTTGGAGCTTACTCCCTCAGCTTCAGTTACAGTGAACACAGCCTACAGTGAACACAGCTAGTTCTGCACTGGCGAAAACAGAGCCATGTGGTTGTCTTTGATAGAATACAGGAGGGGTTTACCATTGCCATCTCCCACACAGTATGAGATGATGCCTTTCAGCATCTTCCTGTATTGCTGCTGCCCGATATAGGAGTTTCCCATAGACTGGGAACCAGCAACCTCTAACCAGCAACCTCTTGCTCCCTAGGCAAGTTACTTCCCCACTGCAGCAGGAGCAGTGAAACTCTCTCCAGCCCAATGTTTCAGTTTGGGAAGGGAAACCTTGGGTCACTTTTCGGATGGGACCGGGGTTTTATGCATTCACACGTATGAGTTTGTGAACCTCAGGCTCCTTCACCTCTGCTTTCCCGTTACATGCGAATGTGGTCAAATGGATTTAACTACCATAAAGGATGTGCCTGCTGAGCTCTTCCATCATTGCTTTCCTCTCCCCCAGCAAATAGCAGCTAGATCAGAGGTGCCAGAAACTGGGACCACACTGGGGGAAGAGAGTGTTAATCCTACTCCCGTCTTGGCCCTGATCCATATTAAGCACCCTGCAGATGCTCTTAAGAGGTAAATGCTCCCATTGGTGTCAATGGAAACCTTTTCTCCTTGACTAGCAGCAGCTGGAGTAGGTGGAGAGGACGACCATGGCCAGGACTACAGCAGGGTTAGGATTCAATCCCCAAAACAAAAGAACATCTGGGAACTTCTATTAAAGAAATATCCCAATCCCTGTAGCTGTTCATTTTCATTCGTGTAATACTTTGCCTCTTTTTCGTTAGGGTTCAAACCTTTCTCCCCACTCCTGCCATCTCAGTATTCAGGGGCCCCTCATCCAGCTATTGTTTACTTTAATAAAGAAAACATGGAAGCCCTAAGCACTCATTTCCTAGAACATGTAGTTTGACTTTTATACAAGATAAGCCAGCGAAACACCTGAGAGCAGACCATTTCCCCCATTTGTAATAATGCACATTTGTAATGCCTAGTCCAAAGTACAGTAGCTGAATTGCTGTGCTGCAGGTTGGTGTTTCAGCCCAGCACACAGGGACAGAGATGTGGAAGTGATTTTTCACTTAGGAGCATGGGAAGCTGCCTGATACTGTGTCAGACCATTGGTCCATCGAGTTCAGTCTACACCGATGGAGCAGTGGCTCTCCAAGGTTTCAGATGAGAGTCTCTCAGTCCTACCTGAAGAAGCCAGGGTTTGAATCTCGGACCTTCTGCATGCAAGCGGATGCTCGACCACTGAGCTACAGCCCCATCCCTAAAAGAAATGTCTTACAGCAGACAGTGCTCACATGTGCCATATTCTCCCATTCAAATATGAACCAAGGCAAACCCTACTTACCAAAGGGGACACTTCATGCTTGCTACTGCAAACCTGTCTCTCCACCTCTCTTCTCTTTCCTCCCTCCAAAAGCCTTCTTTGCTGTCAGTTACATTGCTGTGGTAATTGGGCATGTGGCTCGTGTGGTCCCTACAACATTCTGTGAACAAAGGCCATACAATTCGTGAAGTACCAAGACGATCTCCCACCAAACTCCCACACTGTAATTTACACTCTTTGTAAGATGCCATGGGTGTCAAACCATGGATGCTGGCAGATGAACTCTGGCATCTGGCCCCCTATGCCACCATAGCATTTTGGCAGAAGTAGCCACCTCTGGTCCTTCATGCCCATATTATCTATGGCTTTCTTGTGCTGCCAATACAGCTAGGAACTGCCAGTAGCCACTTGCATAGTTTTGGAAGCTGTATCCAAGGATTTTAGAGCTTGTTCCCACAACCAGGATCTTAAGTGTGAAGTGTGGTTTTTTCTCGCTTGCTTGGTGAACTTGGAGCAATGGATTCAAGCCTCTACCTTGTGGGCCTCGCTGAAGCAGAACAAACAGCAGTTACGGCCATCCATAGAGGGAAGACTGGCCCAGCAACAGACACATCGCTTAAAGGTGACTCCCTTTTCCATCAAGAGTGGAAAAATGCCGAGCCTGGAGGGCAAGACATGGGGAGTGGGACCGAGGAAATAAACAAAAACGCTAATGGAGGGAAGGACTACAGCTCGCTGGACATAGGTATCACCCTGGTGACACAGCCAGCTTCAGCCCTGTTTTGTTGGTGCCTATTGTCATGTGACACAAGGTGCCAATGTTGTCTCACATTGCCCTGTATCAGTCTGCTCTGACTCTTCAGTCTCAACAGTCCATCTCTATTGGTAAGGATGATTGAACTGCTGCCTGTTTAACTAATTGCGCTTTTGCTCACCACACCCACATCACTGCCTGCACAAATATTGTTGTTGCAAGATACTTAAAAGGCCCCAAGCTCATAGCCCCTTCTTGATAATTAAACTCAATCATACCCCCTGTAAAGAATAATTGTGTGGGTTTTAAAAATTTCTAATATTATAATATAGCACCTACCCATATTTACCCTAGCACAAGACAACTCTGAATTTAAGACAAGCCCCTTTAAAACTAGTGGTTAAATGCAGAGTAGACCTATATTTACCCAAGAGGAAGAGAACTCTGAATTTAAGATGACTTCCTGATTTCTAACATTAAAAAACTTTGGGGGAAACTTGTCTTAGCAATAGCAATAGCAATAGCACTTACATTTATATAACGCTCTATAGCCGAAGCTCTCTAAGCGGTTTACAATGATTTGGCATATTGCCCCCAACATTCTGGGTCTTGGATTCAGGTAAATAGAGTATGAAGGTAGAAGCAGCAGAGAGCTACATATAGCTAGGAGCTCTCTCCCCTTCTCTATGAAGGTGCCTCCACTGCTGCACTTTAGGGGTGTGCACAAACGATTTGAAAACGAACCGGTTCGCCTCAAACTAGACATGTTCAGTGGCTTGATCACAGACCAAACCAGGAGTGGTTCAGTCCACGATTGAACTGAACCAAGCCTAGTTCAGGTGGACCTGTTTGGTGCTGGACAGGCAGCCGCTGCGGGGCAGTGAGAGAGGTAGTCAAAGGGTCTTCTTAGCCACCAGGTGCAGCTGCCGGTGTGGCTGCTCACTCCCCCCACCCCCAGTGCAGACCATAGCCCAAGTGGGTGTGATACTGCCTCCTTGAGCAAGCTGCCCATGAGGTGGCGGCTCGGTTCCAGCCTCCGCTGATGTGTGGAGGATCCCCCTTTACATGTATTAGCTGCCTGAATTGCCAGAACGGTTGGGTCAAACGGATCAGTCCAGCCAGTTGGTTTGGCAGCACATGGTTCAGCAGCATGCGGTTTTGGCTTGAAATCGATTCAAATTTGAGCCAAGCTGTGATTTTTGTTTCATGCACACCCCTATTGCACTTCCTTTCTGGTAGAGGTCATGGAGAAGGGAAGTGGCTGATGAGATTTGGGGTTCTGAGCAATTCACTGGGGTCCATGCTCCATGGGCCACCGCCTAGTGATGCTCCTGGTTGTTGTGAGCTGCTCAGGAAATCCACAAAACATCACAGAGAGGCAGGCTCGGACTGGCCCACAGGGCAACAGGGCATATGCCCGGTGCACCCCACCTGCGGGGTGCCCCAGCGCACCACCACGCTTGGCAGCAATGAATACTTGCACCCTTAATTACTCATTCTGCTCAAAACCCGACGCCCTCCCCACATGCATTCCACCACCCTCTCAGTGCCCCCAGTCCGGCCCTGAAGAGAGGGAGTCTAAGTATCTCAAATAAAACACATACATCAAACAATCCCAGAAGACGCATGACCTGCGTTCCAAATGACACCTTGAGTGGGTCTGCAGCTTGACCCTTCCCGGAGTATGAAAGCCAGGATAGTGGGTGTCTCTTGGTCTTGGAAGATGCTTCAAAGGATAAACAAAAATAGTCCAAGTGCATCAAAAGGCAATTTCTCATTTCAGCAACGCTTGCACCAAACCCACACATTAATTTTTAAAGCCAGTGTGCGTTTAAAAGGCAATTTGCAGATGGGGGCAGGGAGTGGAGTTGTTTCAAAGAAATCTAACTGAATTACTCCAGAGGGCAAACAGATGGTGTTTGTGCATGTACTTCTGGACTGGGGCCATGGTTCTCCAACTTCAGGGTTCTCCAATGAGAATTCGCTTTGAAAGCACCACTGGACCTATCAACGAATACTTGGACATTCCGCCTATACAGCACCGGATTTCACTGGAATATGAACTGTGATCTTTTAATGTGATCGTTTAGTTCATTAACCTAGCAATACCACCTACACAAATCTTTTGTGCTTGAAGGGCAAAGCACTGAATCACATTACACTGCACATTACAATGAGTTACTGTCAAACACCAGGGACTTTTCCTAAACCCTAATAGCACAGCTAGAGCTGTGTACGTGCAGAAAAAAGGGTTGCAGGGACTTCCACCATTTGAAATAAACATGAGAGCTCCTCCCATTAAAAAAGATCAATAGTTTTATACAAGGGCATCAGTCATGCTCTTGTCAGAGGTGGTGCATTGCAGCATGTAAGCCAAGACCCCGTCTCTGGGCACTTCGGTTTGCTCTGCTACATAATCAGGAAGGGATTCATGAACATGGACGTGCTTTTGTTCTACACTGCAAGAAGAAAGACACATGCTAAGAGACAGAAGGAGGAAATGACAGACTGGTCTATTTGTTGGTTGAGCCTGAGATGTTATTTGCAGACTATTAATCCCAAATGTCAACATACAAGTTATCTTTAGCTTTGCACGATATCCACTCATTTGCGAAGCAGTTCAGTTTTTAAATTCATATTGGGCCTGCACGTCATTGCTTGTGGGACATATTTAATTAAAGTGTTTGTTATTTGGAATGCAACCTGAATATAAGATAATTGATTGCAGCTCTCCTTTTAAGTCATGTGGCCTTGCCAAATAAGTGTCTGGGAGGTGACTGAAAAATGTACTGGTTTCTGAATTTGGCGTGGTGAGAGGTTGTTAATAACTTTCCAGTCAATACAAATATTTGTTTGTGCTTCCCTAAGCACAACTAAGACAAAACGGACAGCTAAAATTGGCAGGATTCATCCTAGTAGTTTCTTGGGATGGAGACAAGTAGATTAACAACAAAAGAAAGATACCGAGGCCATGTCAATCCACAGTGTCCTTTAAAATCCTCACATGCACAGCTGAGTCAAGCATTTACCAGATGCAATTGCAAGATTCATACCCAGCCACGGCCGCACTAGAAAACAAATGGGGGGAGGGGCAAAGTGCATTTACAGATGATATGCTGCATTCCACGTATTAGATTTCTGAAGCAGATTTCTTAAAATATAAATAAATATTTTATATTTTAGCTTCTGTTGTTTTAAGTCTTGGGTGAGATTGGTTTCTAATGTGTCTTGGTTTCTCTGAAGATGGGAAGACAGGAGGCGTATCCACTTATTATGAGGTGGCTATTCCAGTGGGGGCAAGGAATAGAAAATGTAACATTGGAGGGCAGCAGGCCATTACAGGGGAAGGGAAATAGCTGTTTGCCCTTCCAGATGTCCTGCCAGTTCTTTGACCTTGAGGAGCAATGCCTCACCTTGCTCCCTTGTAATGCCAAGTTAGTCCACAATAAATCTGAAATCATCCATGATCTGCTTATGGATGAAGGGGCCAAGCTGGTATGTATCACAGAGACTTGGTTGGGAAAGGCTGGTGACCCAGTCTGGTCTCAGCTTCTTCCTCCAGGGTGCTCTGTTGAGGAGCAGGTGAGAGGATGTGGGAAGAGAGGTGGAATGGCTGCGGTCTATAAGAACAACATCTCCCTTACCAGGAACCTTGTTGAAGTGTCTGACCATGTCAAATGTGTGCACTTAAGTTTGGGGACCAGGGATAGACCGGGACTTCTGTTGATGTACCGATCACCCCGCTGCTCAACATGGTCCCTAAATGAGCCGACAGACCTGGTATTGGGCTTGGCATTGGAGTCCCCCAGGTTTATAATGGTGGGGGACTTCAATGTTCACTTCAGGATAAATTTGTCCAGGGCGGCTCAGGAGTTCAAAGCGGCCATGATGACTATGGGCCTATCCCAAGCGGTCTTAGTTTGTTATCCCTCAGTCAGCGCATCACCACCTCAGACAGGCATTTAGGGAGGTTATGCCTTCTCCTGATGACACTGACATGGAGAAATAGGTTTGGGTGTTAGCATATTGAGAAATTTAAAAAAAATGGGGGGGGACTACTTGTGTGAGAGGGTGCTTGCCCCACCACTGCTCCTCCCTTGGTGCTGCCCTAGAGGCCCTGCATCCCAGTGAAGACATTTCAGGTTTCACTGGTCTGAGTCTGTGAGGAAGATTCTCAGTGTGATGTTAAGTCCTGCTCTGTGTACTTTAAGAGCATTTGTTGTGTTTACTTTATTATACTTCGTTCTTGCTACTAGGGATGTGCGAAACATTTCAGGTACAGAATGATCTGTACCCGAAACGGCCAATTCCGGGTGATTCGGATTGGAACCGAATCACCCTGAAGCACCCCGAAAATATTCGGATCCAAAACGAATCACCCCTCTTTCGGATGCAAAATATTGGTTGTTTCGGCCCTCCATTTTGTGGCCGATAAAGTGCCTGCCTTGCCTTCTTCTTCCCCCTTCATTTTCAGAATGACGTCTATTTGAATTTCCCGCTTTTTTGCCTCCATTGATTTCAGTGCAAAAATAGCTTCCCATTCACTTTAATTGAAAAGGCCCGACCTGCAGAGAAATGACCATATTTGGTGTTGATTAGTAAATAACACCCCCCCCCACTGGCCAGGGGGAGTTGAAGGAAGGGTCAAGGGTGGGGACAATTTTTGGAGGGCTTTTCAGGAGGGTATTTAAAGGGCCACCAGTAGCCATTTTCTTCCTTTCTGCTGCCTTGTGTGGGAGAAGAGAGAGCTCTATTGCCCTGCTTACTCAGCCTTGCCTCCATTTTGCTGAGCCATTCGTGTGGGTGCTATTGTTCAGCGTTTATGCCATTACTCTGCCTTGCCGGTTGCCTGCCTTTCCTGCTTTATTTCAGCCTTTTTTTTTTTTTTTTTAGAAAAAGAGAAGAGGAAGAAGAGGAGGAGAATTTTTTTAAAAATAACATCTGCCTTGTCCTTTTCATCCTTTTTTTGAGAAAAAGAGAAGAGGAGGAGGAATTTTTTTTATTTTTTTTAAAAAATATCTGCCTTGCTGCAAGGCCAGCCTGCTGGCTGTGCAGCCATTCTCTCTCGCCTGCATTTTCTGCCTTTTTAAAAATTGAGCAAGAGAGAATATTGGTAGAAAAGGAGGGGTTTTTTTCTCCTCTTAAAATTCCCCCCTGATTTTTTGCAACTTCTTCCTGCTGTGGAGAGAAAATCATTCATCATCATCACTGCTGCCTGTGCCTGCCTGCTCTTCCACTCCAGGCCCAGTGTGCCATCCTCCTGTGACCAGACCCTCAGAGGTGGACTACAGAGACCCAGCGTTGGAGAAGCCTTCAACTGAGTAAGAGTGGCCCAGCCATTTATATTTTACACACACACCACACCATCACACACACGCACATCACACATGGCTTTCTAGTCTCCCTTGAATTGTGTATTTGGGGTTTATTATTTTATCCGTGTTTGGAGGGAGGTTAAGGTTTTGGGGTTTAACTGTTCTCTAAAAGTTTTGTGATATTTGGATATTTTAAATAGGGGTTCTTCAGTGTGTGTAGCCTTAGAGTCTATAGGCTGGATCCCCATTAGCTAGGTAGTAGATGGTGGTTCAACTGTAGAGTAGACTGGAAGCGTAGCCTAGTAATGCTTTAAATAAATAATTCTTTTCCCCCTTCCCAAGTAATTTTTTTTAAAGAGGAAAGGAGCCTGAGCCTGTTCCAGTGCTTGCGCTAGTAAAGGATAGGATATTATTCAGCTGTCTCAGCACTGACCCCTCCTATCCTGAGTCCTGCGCATATTACACTTTTGTGTTGCTGCTTTTTCAAAAATATTGAAAGCCCCTAGCCTGCCCAGTGCCCACCCAGTTATTTCTTTGCCAATCATTTGTGAATTGAAACACACATTGTTTGATTGACTTGTGTGTAGGTAGGCCCAGCACGATTCAGTTACTTTTTCATCTTCTGTGCCTGTGATATTGACAACAACATCATTGTTCCAGCAATCCTAATCTGTGTAATTAGATTTTGATACATTTGTAACTAACTTCCATTCCAAGAACCACAGACAGAGAATAACTGTAATTCCCTGTTATTCTTGGTGAGTGCACTGTGCCAGCCTTAAAGAACTCCTCCACAGTCAGTGCACTGTGTGTGCGCAGCAGTGCCACAAGCTGTGGCATTATTTTATTTCTTGTTCTGTGGCAGCCTGCTTCTGTTGTATCACACACACCTAACTGCCAGTCCCTCTAGCTAAAGTCTGTGTGATACACATTACACAGCATTACACGGCAACTTCTGATTTAGCCAGCCACAATATTTGTGCCAACAAGCCTTAAGCAAGGAGGGAAGGAGGCACTCCACTCCAGTCCACAAGTCATCACAGCAGCCCCTGTTTTTGGTCCTCTGAGTCTACCTGCCCCCTGAGACAACCCCATCCACTCCGCCCCCCCCTTTTTACATTTTAAAAAGAAGCCCCAAAACGATGGCTGGGAGGGCTGGTAGAGCAGCAGAAAGAGGGAGGGTGCAAGGAAGGGGGACGATTTTCTTCCCTGCTGGTTGTGGCAGGGGGCGGCCAGAGGGGCTTACTCCCCGAGTCACCCCCGGCCCTGCTTCGGCGCGCAGGCTAAACTTCTTGAGTCAACCTGGCCCTATGCCAGGGCCTGCGGCCGGGCAGAATTTAGCGGGGGGGGGGGGGTCCCAGCTTGCCAGGGTAGAAGATCTTCCTGTGGCAGCTGAGGAGGTGGTGCTGGTGGAGGAGGCTCATCTGAGGAGGCTCAGGAGGAGGGAAGACCTCCTGTCCCTGGGCCTTCCCAGGCCAGCTCTGAGGGCAGTGGTGGTGGTGGTATGCCCGAGAAGGAACCAGAAAAGCTGCCACCAACCAAGCAACCTCGTGTCGCAGGAGAGTCCAGCAGTGTGGTCTGGGATAACTTTGAGCTTCGCCCTAGTGATCCCAGCCATGCTGAGTGCACCCACTGCAAGGCACTGGTCAGCAGAGGCAAGGACCCTAAGCACTTCACTACCTCGGGTCTGTTGTCGCACCTGCGCCGGTGGCACCCAGGTGTGGAGACCTCTGCTGGCACTGGCAGTAGGCCCAGTGCCTCAACTAGCAGTAGTAGTAACAGCAGCAGCAAGCAGCCAGTGGCTCCTGCTCCTAGGCAGGAAAAACTGACCGATCGTCACCAGTGGGTGCAATCTCTTGGAAAGCGGTCTGATCGCCCAAAACCACATCTCGTGACTCGGGCCATTGCTGAGATGATCGCTTTGGATGACCAACCGTTTTCCATTGTTGAGAATGTCGGCTTCTGCCGTCTACTCCAGCTGCTTTCTCCAGATTACAAGATCCCCTCAAGGACCACCTTCAGCAGGAGGGTGGTCCCCTCCTTGTACCGTGCGTGCAGGGAGGCTGTGTTGGCCCGGTTGCGTGCAGCTGGGCCCAGCACCAGTGTGCATTTCACTGCAGATATCTGGACTAGCCGCAGCGGGCTGCACACTGCCTTCATGTCCCTGACAGCCCACTGGTGGGGGCATGGGGGTGAGGGGACATCTGGCTCTGCTGGCGCTGTATCCAGCTCCTCCCATGCATGCACGCCTTCTTGGGCAGTGTTGCATGTGGAGGCGATGGATACAGACCACAGGTCACATGAGTTGGCTGCCATCATGGACCACCATGTGGGGGGTTGGCTGGCCAGGGAGCCAAGCCTCCGCCGAGGCTTCATGGTGACAGACAACGCAGATAACATCAGCAAGGCAGCTAGGCAGGTTTACAGTGTGAGCATCGCTTGCGTTGCGCACACCTTGAACCTGGTGGTGCAGGATGCGCTTGGGCTCAAGAAGGCATCGAAGTCCAAGCTGCGTGCGCAGGGTGTTAGTTCAGCTCAGGATCCTGCTGCTCCCGTGGCCGCTCTTGTGGCAAGATAGCGGGCCACTTCCACCAGAGTGAAGAGGCAAGGCACCTGCTCAAGGCCTGGCAGATTGAGCTGGGCCTGCCTGAACACCTACTCCCCCAGGATGTTCCTACCCGGTGGAACTCCCCTTTTCTCTTGCTCCAGCGCATGCATGAGCAGGAGGGAGCCCTCCACAGCCTGGCAAGGCATGGTAGCTTGGAAGTGTGCAAGCTGGTCCATGGGGACTGGCAGCTCATTTCTGAGCTGGTCTCAGTACTCTAGCCGTTCTGTTCTGCAACGAGCGGCTTGTGTACTCAGACAGCCACACTGAGCCAGGTTTTGCCCGCTGCTCTTCTCCTGGAGAAGGCAATGAGTGATCTCCAGACCACTCTGACCACTGGGGACGCAATTGCCCTGGCAGGTCAGTTGAGGACTGGGGTAGTGGAGCGGCTCAAGAGACCCTTGGGTGCATCTGCATGGCATGTCCTGGCATGCATCTGCGACCCAAGGATGAAGGGCAACACTGTGCCTCCTGGTGAGCTGCCCAAGTGGAGGGGCCTCCTGGTCGAACACGTGAAGCATGAAGAGGATAGGAGGCTAGGGCTAGGTGATACAGCAGGTGGCCAGGAGGAGGGGGATGGGTTGCAGCCTGGCAGTGCGCATCCCACGCCCAGCAGCACTGCCACCACCCCCACTTCTTCCCAGTCCAGCAGCGTGGTTTCTCCAGCAGTGGCACCAGCGGAGCAGCCAGTGCGACCTTGAACCACCACTCAGTGGTTCAAGGGCTTTGGTGGTATCCTGCCGGGGAGACGGGAGGAGCCTGCCCCTCGCTCCAGCCGTGCTGAGCAGAGTGTTGTGCAGTACCTGGAGGAGGAAGCGGAAGACGAGGAGAGTGAGCCGTTCCTCTTTTGGGCAACGCGTTGCAAAGTCTGACCGGACTTGGTGACTGTTGCTGTGCGGTGCCTCTCTTGCCCGCCAACCAGCGTCTCGAGCGAGAGGTTGTTCTCCATGGCCGGGGATGTGGTGACTCCTCTGCGCTCATGCCTGGATGCTGATTTGGTCGAGCAGCTTGTCTTCTTGAAGGTGAATCTCCCCCTGCTGGGCTACCCCGAGCTGGCCGTGGAGGGCGAGTGACTCGCGTCACCCCCCCCATGCAGCGCCTCCCACGCCACGGCGGTTCATCCCGGCCAGAAGATGTGTCACAGTCCATCCCTCCCTGCCCCTTAGTGCTGCTGGCACATCCAGACACGCATGCACACACAGGCACCGCTGCACTGTCAGCCTGGGATGGTGGACTGCTTCTGTCCTGGCAATCAGGGCAAGGGCAAGTGAGTGCTCCCTGCATCAGGGAGGGGTTCTCACAGATGTTGCTGAGAGAGACTACAACTCCCATTTCCCACTGTTGCGACGGCTGGCCACCATCGAGACTAGGCACAATTGGAGCTTTAGTCACTGTCTCTGCAGAAGAAATCTGTGGTGGATCCCTCCCTTTGGCAGGAGCACCCACTTGCCCGGTCCTGATGAGAGCCAGAAGGCAGCACACCATCCATCTCAGAGACAGGCTGCTGCTGCATGTGTGGGGGGCACAGTCAGGAACATCCCCGGGAGTCTATAGTACAGAGTACCTCTGTGCAATGGCATGTGCTCATATGTGTGGATTATATCTCACACACACACGTATGGGTGGGGGGGAACACTGTCACAGAGAGGGTGATTTCACAGAGAGGGTGATTTTTGGTGATTTCATTTGTTGGAATTTTGTTGCTTCTGAGGTGTTCTGAGTGTGGATTCTATGATAGCAAATGAGATTTTCAATGAAACACCATGAATTTGCTATCATAGAATCTACACTCCATTACACCTTATGAGGAAAAACCTAAAATAGGCGTAAACTTCAGAAATTCACCAAAAATCAGCCCTCTGCCCAAATCCTTTGAAAAAATTCAGGTAGCTTCTTTGCCCCTACCCAGCACTACCACCAACCCCACACTGCTCTAGGCCACCCCTTTCCCCACAATGTGAAGCGATTATACCTAATGGGGGAAAACCTTAAAAATGCATAAACTTCAAAAATTCACCAAAAATCAGCCCTCTGCCCAATCCTCCTGAAATTTGGGTGGTAGCCTCCACCCATTGGGCACTACCACTCTACCCCACTCTTTTGGCCCCAGGACCCATTTTTTAATCCAAATCGATTCATATTCGGATTTGGATTAATTCAGATCCGAATTGAATCGGGGGTGAGTTGGACAGGCCATATTCGGAAACAAAACAGAATGGGGGTGTTTCGGTTCGGATCTGAATCTAAACACCAAAAATCCAAATTGCACACCACTACTTGCTACCACAGTGTTACCAACGGAAATCAAACAGTCACCTTAGTGAAAGGGATTTGGGTGTTTCACATCCATGCTTAGTACACATAGGCCAACTGGTTGTTTGTAATAATACATGTGGAATAAACAGTGAGCTTGTCAGAGCTATAAGTGTCACTGAAGCATGACCACACTGAAACAAAGGGTGAGGCAAAGTTCACACCCCACATCTTCCCAAAATGGCAGTGGCTGTGGGTTTGATTATAACTAAGAATGCCATCCCAATGAGATTTAGCCTCAGGGAGTTAACTTCAATCAGAGGATGTTTGTGCTTCTTTAAAAGATGTGACTGAAAAACCAAATAGAAGTCTGGATACACTGAGGCTAAGTTGTACGCAACCATACTATAGGCCTGTTCAGAAGTTTTATTCAACACTCAGCTCGTATGAGTGTTCAGTGTACACAAATACATATCTGTACAGTCATTTAGACGTTATGCTGAACGCAGGTACAGAAGTACAATTCCTATCTGTACCATGCATTTGAAGGGCTTGTATAGAGGTTCACTTTTAAAATGAACAAAGGTACAGTCATTCACACAAACACATCTACAAGTGTACAGACATCTGTATACTACGGATGAATGGGCTGGTTCTAATTAGATCTGGTTTGCACTCAAAGCAGCTTGGTATGAGTGGTTCAACCTCAAACCACTTTGACGTAGAACCAAACCTCTCAGGCTGGTTCGGGTCCGGTTTGAGGGCAGGGTGTGTGTGTGTTCAAATTTTAATTTTTGGCAAGGAGGCACATTTTAACCTGGTGATTCTCTTTATTTAGCAGGGGGAGAGTAACGGGCCCTATCCACCCCCAGCACAGTACCTCCAGTGACTGTTGCTGGTGTCTATCTTATGTTTCTTTTTAGATTGTGAGCTCTTTGGGGACAGGGATCCATCTTATTTATTTATTATTTCTCTGTATAAACTGTGGAAGGGCAGTATAGAAAGCAAGCAAACAAACTTTTTTTGAAAAATTGATATACCGCTCAGCAAGGGCAGCAGTGGCCTTTGAGTGTGCTGCAGAGGTCTCGGGGTCTTTGGTGTCTCCCCCACCCACTGCCAGCCTCCACCTGGTCACCCACAGGTCTGTGCATGCATGCGGGTGTTCTGGTCTAAAAAATGGCTGCTGCACACTCACAGAGGGCCAAAATGGCCCTGAAACAGGCTGCTGCCTGGCCTGTGAGAGACTGGGAGAGACCAGCAGGGAGGGGGAAACACTGGAGATCCCCCTGCGGCTGCAGCAGCCCCCCCCCCCCCCCCACCGAAGGCCTCCACTGCCCTTGCTGGGTGGTAAGTTGTTTTTTTTAAAAAACACAACTAAAAATAGAACACCTCCCACCTTCATACCAGGCCTGAACCAGTTCTAATTCAAACCCAATCGGGCCCTTATTTGAGGGTGCCAAAACTGAACATGTCTGGTCTGGTTTGAATCTGGTTCTGATTAGAAATGTGCAAACTGACTTGACCTCAAGCTGGTTCAACATTGAACATGGACAGTTTGAGGACTCACCCTCAAGCCAAACCAGGACTGGTTCGGCTTGAGATTGAGCCGAACCACCCACCCACCCCGGCCAGTCTGAGGGTTCTAATTATTTTTTTAAAAAGAACCCGCCGCCTCTGGGGGGTGCTGCCACAACTGTGGGAGGGTGTCTGGTGGTTTCCCCTCTCCCACTGACCTCCCTTGGCCTCAAAATGGCCCAGGTTGGGCAGTTTCTGGCCCATTCTGGGTAGTTTTCCGCCTCTTCTGGGCTTCTTCGCACTGCCAGCGGCCTGAATGGCCATGCAGATGGCACCCAAACTGGGCCGTTTTGAAACCAGGGGAGGCCAAAGGGGGGAGGGGGAGCCGCTGGATACCCTCCTGTGAAAGTGCCCTCCAGAGGCAGTGAGTTTTTTAAAAAGCCCTTTTTTGTGTTAGAACCCCAGACCAGCTCAAATTCAAGCCAAGCTGGGGAGCGGGGTCCATTTGGGGAGGCAAAACTGAACATGCCCATTCTGTTTGAATCCGAACCAAACTGGGCATACTGGTTTTGTGCACATCTCTAGTTCAGATTCAAATCAAACCAGGCAAACCAGTTTTGTGCACATCCCCTGTGTACACTCGTACAGCGTAATGTCTGAATTGGGCTTATGTGAGTTTGTAGAACGGGGTAGGCAATGTGCAGCTCTACAAATGTTGCTGAGCTACAACTCCTATCACCCCCAGTCACAATTTATTACAGCTGGGGATGATGGGATTTGCAGTTCAGCAGCAGCTGGAGACCCACACATTGCCTACCCCTGCTCTAGATCTTGTTTACTGCTCACTTTGCATGAAAGCTAAGCTAAATGCCTTAACATACCATTTCTAGGGTCTATATCCTAATGTTGTGCCTGCACAACAAATTTGTTCTAGTGCAAGAAGAGTGCATGTGCTTTGTGCTATATCATGGGGTTCCCCAATCCCCGCCCCCCTCGGAATCATGTTCTTGTGCATAAGTTCCCTGCAAAAAGTATGAGGCATGCCACAGGTTGTACACCTTATTTCACAAGCACAAACTTGCTTGTATTAGTGCAAGACTCATCTGGAACACAAGCTCAAGACTTAGTGCAACTAGCTAGCAAAAGAACGTTGCACAGGCACAATGTCCTTGTGAGAGCACAGCAATAGGATGTCTTTTTAGAACAGGAGTCCTTTGACTCTTTGTCTGGTGGGGGCTCCCGCTGGCCTTACCAGCTCTGATGTTCCCTCAGCAGCCAAGTCCAGAGAGGCCCCAGGCAGGGCGAGTGGCCTGATGAGCAGCCAGTTGAGATGCTGCAAGACCATGGAGCTGGGCTATAGGGGCTAGGGAAAGGACAGGGGTGAGTGAGGGAGGAGGCAGCAGCAGTCAGAGGCACAGCTGAAGGGGATAGGGGTGAGAGCAGTCTGGTAGGTCCAATTAGCGGGGATGTGGGATGCATCAGTTGTCAGGAGGGATTTAAGGCAGACTTGGCCAGTGATGAGGGGCAGTTGGAGGGCGAATGGTGGAAGCCTCCAGAGAGAGACTGCCACAGTGACCCCAAGGAGCCTGGAGGAGGAGGGCTCGGGTGAACCAAACCCCCTGCCCTCAAAAACTCTGAGGCCCTGCCTGCCTGGGGGAGGTGAGAGGGAGAACTGCCGTGGAGAGACCAGAGTCGTGATACTCTTGTCTTAATTACAAGGCTTTTTGATCCTAGAATATAACCAATTGCTTTGATCTACCTGGTAGAGAGCAAGAATTATTCTGTTTCATCAAACTGTTCCCCCTCAGTTATACGAAGGCCCGAAGGAAAGATATCTCAACTCAGGCAATCGGAAGAAATGGCAGTATGAATAGTGCTGTGCCAAAAGTTCATAATATTTGGTTTTTAGTGTGAAAATGACTGTTGCAATGGGTACAAAAGGATCCACCCAAACCCAAAAACTTCCATTCATTTGCATCTTTTTCATGCCTGTTTGCAGCCATAATTTCTCCAGTTTGATGCAGTTTTCTACTTGAAAGGATATTGACTGCTGTCGGGATGCCATGTTACCTGGTTGCTTGGGTGGCCCTGTGGAGGCTGGAGAAGGGCGTAGCATCCCTCCCCTGAGGCTTTTGTTCCCTTTAGGGGGCAGTGGGGATGAGAAGGGCCCAGGCTGGTCAGATTGCAGTGGGGTTGAGAGGGCAAGGCAGGGAAAGCTGCAGGAAACAGCCCTACGGAGACAGCAAGGTTGGGTGTGGCAGGAAACAGGAAGCAAGGTCAGGAAGGGGGCGGGGCTAGAAGTAGGCTTTAAGCCCCATCAGCTCTGCACTGGGGTATTTAAAGACAAGGCAGCTGATGATGAGGAGCTGCTTCTGAGTATGGGAGCCAGGAGTACACCAGAAGAGGGACCTGGCTGAATGCAGCAAGCCAGGAGGAGGACTCAGGTGACAAGCTAATCTCCTTCCCCGGCTGTTCCTGAGGCTGACCTTTTTAGGGTTGCTCCAGTCATTCTGGAGCTCAAGAAGGGCTAAGAGCCCACCTCATCTCCTGGGAGTCTGACACCTGCATTTCTTGTCCAGTCCCGTTGTTGTGAGCTAATACAATGTTGATGCACCTTAAAAAAAAAGTCTCCTTACCATGCATTAATGTACATAAGTACTAGAGCTGTGCATCACATCAGGCCAATAACCAGAACCAATGCAATGCAAGCCTTACTGGAGCATTTTTCATTGGATACGATCTCCTGAAAAAATCATCTGATAAAAAGATACAATTTGATAAAGTAAAGTATCATCTCATATTGAACGTATCATCGGGGTGGGGAGCAGCTTAGTATTGGAATCAGTTCCCATCCAATACAGGCAATTGTTTCATAATGTTGATGATATGGTTGGGGGGTGCACTGAATTGAGCCATGGAGTGAACTGGATCCGTTCGATGGGTTGATGGGGGAGTGAGGTTTAACTGAAATCAGGAAGCAGTCTCCCATCTTCAGCATGGAAACTGGCTGCTTTTCAGGCAGTCTCAGTGCTTTAAGATGCCAGGGTGTCCCCTGTAGAATTGCCCTGCAATGTCACAATATTGCATCATTTCCCTGATGTGTCACGGGGCGGTGGGGGGGATGGCTGCAGCCTGTTACTATAGGTAGCCATTTTCTCCCAGTGATAGGAAATGACACAATGTTGTAACTTTGCTTCCTTACCCAGGGCATTGGGGGGCAATTCTACAGAAACAAGGCAGCATTTTAAAGTGCTGCTACTGCGGCTGTCTGGAAGGCATTTATTTTCCATGTAGAAGATGGAAAACAAGAGGACCTGTTTCTTGGTTCCAGCAAAGTCCTCTCATGGATATACCAGATCAATCCACTATATCACTTTGATCTGATGCATCCCCCCAACTGCATCATCAACGTGGTGTAATAATTACCAGAATCAGAATCTGTACTGATAATTTGCCTGGTGCAGAGTCCTAATAAATGCTGTACTGAGCAGGGGCTTGGACTAAGAGAACTCAAAGCACCCTTCCAACTTGAAAGTTCTATGATTCTAAATGTCCGATGATATGCATAAATTACTATTTTATTTTTAAAGATGGAAATATTCCTGTGGATATTTTTGCACCTTTTGTGTTACTCTCCAAACTATCAAAAAGAGGAACATTTTCACGGGTCATGATGAAAATCACCCGCCCCCGCCCCCCAGTTCAGCTCAACCTTAATTAAAAAAAACCAGAACAAAATAGCCAATGTAAATTTAAATTATCATTTTAAAATTAGAAGATAGTTTAGGATCTTGATCTTTGGCCTCCATCAAGCCAAGACATAACTGATTTCTTCCGATCTTCAAAATAGTAATATCTTGTCACCAAAAATAACAATTCCATTGCAAAAAGAGAGGGGAAGAAAATCAATTTATCTTGTGATAAATGACTAATGTATATGCCACATTTTTCATCCTCTTTGAATAATACTCATAATGAAGTGAGAGAATTAAGCTTTATTAAATTAGGTCCCTGGAGAACAGAATAGATCAGCTATGGAATAAGGCAGATGGCTGCTGTCCTAGTCTTGACATCCGCAGTTCTCTTTTCCATGTGAGCCTATGTGTTCGTGTGCTACCTGTTATGCTTGCCAGACTGCTAATATGTATTGAAATAGCCATACCTGGGATCAACATGACTATGCCTGTAATCTTACACATATATACTTAGGAATAAGTCCCATCAAAATCAGTGACCTTACTTCTCATTAATGGTGCTTCTGATCAAGTTGCATGTATTTATTTCTTTAGCTGGGATGAATGAGTGTATGGATGCAATAGAAACAATCCAAAACCAATTAAAAGAATCCACAAGCCCTCCAAAGGAGAGTGTTTCCTGTCCTTTTCGCCTAAATGCTTCCTTCTCAATACATATGGGTAATGGGGAGTTACCCTTGCTGAATGTAAACATGCACAGGTCCATGCTGTATAGTCTAGGATGTTAACAAATTCCTCCCTTGCCAAAATTCCTGATGGAGTGCACGGCTCCACAGCCCTCCTCCTCCTCAGTAGTTTGGATGTTATGAGAGATGTACATGTGTCTAAATTCTATGTATTCAATACATTTGTGGAAATATATATATTTAAACTAGCTGGGCTGGGCACAGAGCATCTAGTTTCCCCCACACACACAAACGCACACGCTGTTTTCTTCCCCCCACTGATGCTGTCATTTTCTTCCCCCACCCGCCCACTGCTGCCATCCCCCACTGCCACCACCATTTTTTTTCCTGCCTCACCCGCAAACCTGTCTGCTGGTAGTGCCACTTTCCTCTCCCTCCTGCTGGCAGCTTGCTCACAAACTCTCATGAGAGCTGCCACACATGGGATTAGCGACAGGTACAACATAGGGATGTGCAAAAAATTTCGGGCACAGATCGATCTGTGCCCGAAATGAGCAATTTTGGGTGATTTGGGGCCGAACCAAAGCACCCTCAATGTCCCCCGATATTTTTTGGGGCCGAGATGAATCACCCAAATTTTGGGGCTGAAAAATTCGGGTGATTCGGCTCATGACCGATTTTGGGGTTGTTTTTTTTGAAGTTTTAGTGACTTTGGGGGAGTTCAGGGGCATAGAATGGGATCTGGGCAAAAAGAGTGGGGTGGGGTGGTAGTGCCTAATGGGTGCAGGCTACCACCCCAATTTCAGGGGGATAGGGCAAAGGGCTGGTTTTTGGGAAATTTCTGAAGTTTTCGTGACTTTGGGGCAGATTGGGGCAGAAATTAGGGCCTGGGGCAGAATAGTGGGGTGGGGTGGTAGCGCCCAATGGGTGGAGGCTACCACCCCAATTTCAGGGGGATTGGACAAAGGGCTGATTTTGGGGGAATTTCTGAAATTTTCATGTCTTTGGGGCAGATTGGGGCAGAAATTGGGGCCTGGGGCAGAATAGTGGGGTGGGGTGGTAGAGGCTAATGGGTGGAGGCTACCACCCCAATTTCAGGGAGATTGGACAAAGGGCTGATTTTTTGGGAATTTTTGAAGTTTTTGTGTCTTTGGGGCAGTTTGGGGGCAGAAAGTGTATCTGCCCCAAAAGGGTGGGGTGGGGTGGTAGTGCCTAATGGGTGGAGGCTACTACCCCAATTTCAGGGGGATTGGGCAGAGGGCTGATTTTTTGAGAATTTTTGAAGTTTTGGTGTCTTTGGGGCAGATTGGGGGCAGAAAGTGGATCTGCCCCAAAAGAGTGGGGTGGGCTGGTAGATAGTGCCTAATGGGTGGAGGCTACCACCCGTCCCCAATTTCAGAGTGATTGGGCAGAGGGCTGGATTTTGGTGAATTTCTGAGGGTTTTTTTTCATAAGGTGCAGTGTGCTAGATTGATATTCATAGTAAATGAGAGTGTGAAAAAGTGAAAGTGGGGTCATGAGAGTCCTTTAATTGAAAAAAATCTCATCTGCTATCATTGAATGAGAATTCAAACCTCAGAAAATAAGGGAAAACATCCCTTCAGAAAGACTTCTGAGGTGTGAATTCTCATATTGGGGTGGTAGCCTCCACCCATTAGGCACTACACCCCACCCTTTTGGGGCAGAAACACTTTCTGCCCCCAAACTGCCCCAAAGACACAAAAACTTCAAAAATTCCCCAAAAATCAGCCCTTTGTCCAATCCCCCTTAAATTGGGGTGGTAGCCTAAACCCATTAGGCACTACCACCCCACCCCACTATTCTGCCCCAGGCCCCAATTTCTGCCCCAATCTGCCCCAAAGTCATGAAAATTTCAGAAATTCCCCAAAAATCATCCCTTTGCCCAATCCCCCTGAAACTGGGGTGGTAGCCTGCACCCATTAGGCACTACCACCCCACCCCACTATTCTGCTCCAGGCCCCAATTTCTGCCCCGAACTGCCCCAAAGTCACTAAAACTTCAAAAATTCCCCAGAAATCAGCCCTTTGCCCAATCCCCCTGAAATTGGGGTGGTAGCTTCCACCCATTGGGCACTACCACCCCACCCCAAAATTTTGCCCCTGGGCCCTTTCCCCCCAAATTGATTCAGATTTGGATTAAATCCGAATCCGAACCGAATCAAGGGTGATTCGGGTGGCCCATTTTTGGGCACAAAACAGAACAGGGGTGATTCGGTTCGGGTCCCAAACCGAATCACCAAAAATCCAAATTGCACACCCCTAGTACACCGTAGAGATAGATAGATAGATAGACAGACAGACAGGACCATTGCAGTTGTTTGGGCAGGAAATATGTGAAAGTGATGGCTCATATATAGTGCAGCTCCCCAATGATTCAAGCGCAGGACATGCACACCTGTTCCATCCTTTCCCAGACTTCCTGCACACTGAAAGCGAAGGAGGAAAGGCTCCATTGCTACTAAGGATTGCATCACTGCTGTAGTGATTAGCCTCCCATTGGGAATAATAGGAGGCTCCATATTGCCTCCATAATTGGAGGCTCCGTATTTTCATATTGCTATAGCAAGAATGCAGCAGAGCCCCTCTCCCTTCACTTACAGTGTGCAGGGAGTTTGGGGAGGGATAGAATAAGTGTGCATGCCCAGCTTTTCTATTGGCAGGGTGTTATGCTATATATAAGCCAGTGTGTTTAAAATCTGTTTTAAAATATTTATTTTCAGTGATTTTTAGCAGAAGAGAGTGGGATGGAAATCAAAGGGAATTTCATGATGTTTGAAGAGAATGGAAACATACAAAGAGATCTTTCTATTCCTAGAATAGGTCACATTCCATTCCTAGAACAGGTCACATTTATTTATTGGTGTTTTTTTGTTTGTTTTTTTTAAAGAGCTGTTTCTAAGTCCATTTATTTGAATGAATAAATGTAGAATACAACCTCTTGGTCAGGGACAAGAAACTGCTTCATAAATTCATTTCATGGAGCCAAACTTGTCACATTCAGATATACTGGGATGTCTCCCAACCTCCATCCATGAACAGAAGGAGATGGACGCTAGGGGTGTGCATGAACCGGTTTGAGGTGAGCTGGTTCTACTCAAATCAGGCCAGTTTGATGGTTCAATCACAAACCAAATTAGGGGCAGTTTGGTCCACCATCGAACCAAACTGGGCCTGGTCCAAGGCAAACCAGGTCAAAATGGTTCTAATGGTCCTTTCTGGTCTTAAGGCATCTAAAGGCCCTAGGGGTGTGCAAGCTGGCTCAGATCAAGCCAGGCTCAAGTTCGAGCTGGCTTGGCTCAAACGGCTTGATTAGAACTGAACCGGACCTGGTTTGGCCCCAGGTCAAGCCAAACTAAGCCCAGTTTGAGCCAAGCCAGCTTGGAAGGAAATCCGAAGGGGGGCTTCCTAAGGCTTAGATGGAGTGGGAGGGGGTTCAAAAATTACCTTTAAGGTGCTGCTGGTAGCAGGTGCAGGTGGCAGCAGGTCCTCCAATCCTTGCCAGCCTCCTACTGAGTAGGCAGGACCGATTTGGGCCCAGTTCAGGCCTCTGTGTAGGTGTGGAGGTCAAGAAAATGACCATCACACATGTTCAGAGGCCACACAAATGGACTCTGCGCATACATGGAGGCCATTTTATTGAGCTTCATGCCTGTGCAGACGCCCGAAGTGGGCCCCAAACAGGCCAGAACTGGCCCTGCCTACTCAGCAGGAGGTCAGTGGGGTGGGGGGAGGCTCATGCCCCCACTGCCTCCCCCCAAAGCCGCTGTTGCCATCCCCACTGCAGCCACCACTGGTAGCACTTTATAGGTAATTTTTGAATCCTCTCCTGCTCCATCTGGGTTTAGATGGGGCGGGGGGATCTCCCCTTTACTGGTGAAAGGGAATCCTTACTAGATTCCCCTTTACCAGTAGATTTCCAAGCCTATTGAACTGCCTTGGTTCAAACCCAAACTGGTCCCATTTTGAGTGTGCACACAACCATAACCGGCCAGTCCGGCTCAAATCCTATTCAGATTTGAGCTGAACCAGCTTCTCCAGTTTTGTGCACATCCCTAAAAGGCCCTTACTGGTCTGGCACTACTCCTAGAAAGGTCCTGGTGCTCCCGAGCCGCCCGCCCGGCTGTGCAGCACAGCTCTGATACTGACATTGACTGGCCTCCACAAATGTCTGGCCATGGACCATGGAAATACATGGAGACCAGTCAATGTTGGTATTGGGGCTGTGTCACATGCCCGGGCAGGCTGCTGGGGAGCCCTGGGGGCCTTCTAGGAGCAGCAGTACAGCTGCTCCCGGACTAGTAAGGACCTTTAGAAGCCTTTAGAAGGATCCACCCACACCTGTGCATGTAAAGGGGAATCCTCACCAGATTCCCTTTTATCCATCCATCCATCATATTTTTATACTGCCTGATATGTATATCTCTAGGTGGTGTACAAAATTTAAAATATTTAAAAGTCACAAATTAAAATACATGACAAAAACAATAGACTAAAATGCTTTTACAAGCATAGCCCCCTCAAACTGCCAAACCAGTTCAACTGGTTGAACCAAACTGGCAGCCAGTTCAACTCAAACCGGGTGGTGGACCAGCACTTTAGTTTGAATTTGGCTTGAATTCTAGCCAAACTGCCCTAAATGAACACCCCAAATGGATGCTCACACAAGAGGTTCTTACACAAGTGGACACAGTCCTTGCATACGTGCAACTCTCCTTAAGGATTTTCTGATGATGAAGCAACACTCCACTGTAGGTCTGGACATCTCCTATGATATATATTTTTTATTTATACCCTGCTTTGGACAAATCTGACCCCCTTCATGGGCCTCAGAATACAGGTAAACACACTTCTGAATACAAGTGAAGGATTGCATGACTGAATGTCTCTCCCACTTGGAAAATAAGCTTCTTCTTGAAAATCTAGAGTATTGGGGAAAGGCTACACTGGAACCCTTTCCCCTGACAACTTAGCTTTAATTTTAATTATGAGAGCAGGTATTCAGCTATATGATCTAAAATTTAAAGTGGTATCATCCAAGAAGTGCTGTGCCATGTGTTATTTCTGAAGGTATAGTTTAGCTCTTAGGGAGGGACAAAATGTGCAAAACAAGGTATCTCTTAATTCTCCTTTGCTACAAGTTTGATTTATATATACCTAGAAAGTATGCAATTCATAGTGGAAGCACTGATTCAACCAAACAGATAGATCCTTCCTGCATAACCCTGGGACAGTTGTTATAAGTCAATTCAGTACTGCAAATTGGCTACATTACAGATACCACTATTTATTTGAAACAGACTTAAGATTCATTGATTCTTCACCCACACTCTTTATTTAAACTCATCCAATAAGGGATTTTCATTGGAAAGAAAAATCTGATAGGAGTGGGAAGATGAGAGTATATCTTCTTCCACCCTGCTGCTAATAGTGGTCTTTAGTCACTTCCCTCAGTAAATATGGCTGATTGAACTGCTGGCAACAATTAATTTCACCAATTAATTTAAGCCCACCAACAGAAAATAACTTTCAGGAATGTATTTATTTGCAGTTGGTTCTGCAAACACACTGCTGGCTAGGGATATGTCATGGAGTACTTGCTGTTAAATGGTCATTCATTATTTACTATCTGCTGTTCAGACTCTGTGATGTACCACTACAGCCATATGTTTAGCACTGGCTGAGTTTCCCCAGAACTGTAGCCTCTGACACTTTATCAACAGAGAGAAAAAGATCAACTCCACCTCTCTCTGCATCCTCTGCTGATGCGGCACATGGGGGGGAAATGCCTTAAACAAAGAAACAAGGCATGAAATACAAACACATCTTAAATGTTGTATAATTTGGTTTTCTTAGGCAATTACTATATAAAGAGAAAACGAAAGAGGCCAGGAATAAGAAGGTTTGATACATAGAAGAATAATTCAATGAAGATTGTCTGTGTGTGTGTGTGTGTGTGTGTGTGTGTGTGTGTGTGTGTGTGTGTAGGGGCTGTTTGAATGATGGCCACTGGTCTCAACCTCCACAAGTTCATCTGAATCTTTGTACTTGATAACTTGGTCCTTGCACTGTGTTTTGCATTGTTTATGAATAAATGTTGTTATCAAATGAATGAATGAATGAATGAATGTTAAGAATCAGTCAATTGTTGTGTCACGATTAAAGAATTAAATGGTTGTGATCCATCCTCCTATGGGCACAGCTAAGCACATAAGATGTCAATGTAAGAATTAACAGACCCCTCTTTCCCTGCTCCACCTATCCTTGGAGTGGAGAGGGAGAGCAGTACAAGTATATAGACATACCACATGGTCTATCCATTAATGTATGCACAGTCAGCCACAGAGGGGGAGAGAAAAAGAAGATAGGAGGCTCCATTGAGAGTCATGTTAATCTCCTTCTGTGGTCATAGCTGCACTTTTGGAGGACAGACTGTGCCCAAAGGGGGAAACAAAGAAACAAACAGAATATCCCATGGCAGCCTGACCAAGGACATACACATACTGCAGCGGAAAGTAGCCTGTATTCATTTACAAATATATGTCCACAAATGCCAATTTGTACCCCCACTGTGAAATCATTTATGATATTCATATGTACGAGCAACATTTCACTCATTTCCCCCTCTCCATAGCCAAAATATTCACCAGAGGGTGCCTCGGAGGCGCCATTTTCTGTGACCTCTGTCACCACCAACAATTCTGCATCTCATTCCACAGACAGAACAGGAGACATACTCAGGACAAGGAAGCCACATTACAGTGTTACAAAGACCTGCTTTTATTGGCTTAGAAAGAGAGATTCTGGTAAGGAAAGGTATTGGCAGAGAGCCTAAGAACATTAGTGCTGCTAGATCGGACCAAAAGCCCATCCCATCCAGTATCCTGTCAACCCAATGTCTCTGGAAAGCCCCCAAGAAGGACGTGTAGGCAAATAGTCCCCCGCTATTGTTCTTTCCCGTTGTTGCTTCCCCACCTCAGAATAATCATGGTTCTATGAAACTTCCTAGCTACACAGGTCACAATGAGGTGAGTGCAGCCACAATGCAACCTGTCTTCTGCATTTTATTAGAGATGTTACTGAAGTCTGTAATTACCTGGAATAGAATGCACATTTACACAGCTCATAATGTTCAGAATAGATGAATTATGAACTGAATGACATTGTTTTGAGAAGTTATTTTGCAGCTTAGGAACCAATAAGATAATTTGTACATATGAAGTTAACAGCTTTTGAACTCTTCCTCAACATTTCATCTTTTGTGTGTGTCAAGTCCTGACCCTAATCACTTTTCAGATCAACTTGTGCAAAAGCCTCCACAGAAACTCTCCCACCAGATGAGAAAGTCCCATGTGTGCTGATTTGAGTTCTTTCAAGGAATAGTGGGATAGAACTATGCAACATGCACCAAGAAGCCCATCTCTTAAAATTCTAGCAAAATGTTCCCAGGAGTTACAGTATACCCTTCAAATTAACCTACAATGAAGCAATCTTAGCTTGATCCAGTGCCGATGACAACTGCATGCAATGAAGCTTTATCTGTATCCCCCTAGACCACATTCCTCATGAACTAGAATAAAATCCTTCTTCTGGGGTATGTTTTGGGAGGGGGTGGGTGGGATGAGATGTATGAATTTCCAAGCAACTTTCCATCAAGACTGGTGCTGGAAACTGCAGTGCCCAGGTGGTAACATGAAAAGGCACATGTGCGTTGCACCGACAGCACAATGCAGGGATGTTATAGGCTGAAAGAGGAGTATTGTAGACAACTTTTTCTGTATCTTCACTGAGAAAGCTTGCAATTACTGAGATGATTCTGAATCAAGCTGGGGAAAGCTCGCCCATCACTAATTTTTGCTTGACTCTAAGGCATTTCTAGCTATTCCATATACTCCAAATATTGTGCTCCTTGCATATTCAAGTCATTGTTTTCTTGGCAATTTAATCTGTCCTAAGTATAAAGCCCACAGTGACAAATATATTATAAATGAGAATTAAGTGACATTTTTATCATCATTTCTAAGAAACATTTTATCATAATATGCCTCAGGTACTATACAAATTAAATATGCATTCATCTCACATGCACATTCTGTATTTGTAATTGCCACTACTCTGTGTATTTAAAAGGTCTCCTTTACCTTGTTAATAGGATGCAAATGCATTTTCTCAGGCAAAAATTATATTTTTAACTCTGAAGAGAAATAGCAACACCGCCGTGCCTTTTTCTTTTCCTTTTTTCTTTTTTGCTTATTAAATGCACCTTTTCCTCCTTTAATGTTGAAAATGGCCAGGTTCTAAATGAAATTGTTCACAGTCTGTCAGAATGCATGACATAATTTACAGCATCCTGCATTTAATGATGGTGAAAGCAAGGAAATGGAAACTGCTAATTTATACTAAGTAAAAGACAATTTAACACCTGGCTTTGGAGTATGATAATAGTACTTTTTTTTTTTTTAAAGCAGAGGTACATGGAAATATCTCACAGAGCCTCACTTTACCTACTGGCTTGTCCTTCACTTTGGAGATGGAAAATACATGCATAATTTCTCTCATACTGGCTGAGATTCTCTGCAGGGTAATGTGGATGATTCAGCACCGCCCATGCTCCTGTGTGTGTCTAAATAAAACCAGTGATGTTACAAAACAGGGCTCTGACTTAAAACAGCGCAATTGCATACCTGCCAGCATGTCCCTATTTTCCCATTCAGGTGCATGGGAAAATGTGGGTATGTTGGAAGCTCTGCAACTGTAGCTGCGCGATGCGATACCCATTTGAAATAATGTGTGTAGTGTCACACAACTGTGATTGTGCAATTTTAAGTTGGAGCACAATAGTCTTGATCCTCAAGTCTGTGGGCAGTGTTTTAGAAACACCCAGAGAGCAAGCAGTGCTGAACTTCCCACATTACCCTCCAGAAAATGTCAGCCACTGATTTTAACTACCACTGCTCTTTACTAGGGTGGTGCACAAATTGATTTTTTTAATTTGACTTGTGCCCGAATCAAATCACCCCTGATTTGTTTTGGGTCTGAATCTGGCCAGCTAGCACAGGGGTGATTTATTTTGTCCACAAATCTCCTGAAACAGGTAGACTTGGGTACAAATCTTTTTGTACCCAAATCAATTCGCACAGACAGCAGGTGCAGGCAGTGATTCTCTCAGCAGCAGGAAGGGGGTGGGAAAAAATTCTCTTCTCTTTTCCTTAATCAGGAAAGCAGGAACAAAAAGCAGAGAATCCACTGCAGGAAGCAGGCAGGCAAGGCAAGGCAAAGCTCCTCCGGCGCTCTCTCTCTCTCTCTCTCTCTCTCTCTCCTCCCACAAGGCAGGAAGGCAGAATGGCAACTGGCTGCCTCCGTAAGTACATTTGAAAATCCCTCCTTCAAACTACCCCACCCTTCACCTAGCCAATGTAGGGTCAGTCACCCCTGGAAACACAAGATTTTATTGGAAATGAGCCAATCTGGAATCGGGGGGGAAACACCAGCCAACCGTTGCACACTGTAATTCACCAATCTGAAGCTTGGGAGGGTGGGATTTTCAAAAAGATTTCCTGACACAAAATGGAGACAGCAAGAGAGATCGCCACAGAACGGAGATCTGAGTCGACACATTTTTTCAGGTCCGAAATCTGGGCCATTTGTTTTGGACCCAAATCTGGCCAGCTAGCACAGGGGCAATTTGTTTTGTCCACAAATTGCCTGAAACAGGTAGATTTGGGTACCAATAGTTTTGCACCCAAATCGATTTGCACTTCCCTACTCTTTACTATTCACAAGCTATTCCTGGTGTGAACTGCGACAGATGATCAAGAGCTGCCGCTTGGCTTTGTGTGATGAATATGGAATATGCTTGTGTGAACAGACTTACTAGTTATTGCTTGTATGGTGTCATTACCTGGTTTAAGCTCCCACGCTCAGTCAGGAGCATGCAGCAACAAAGAGGGAGATGTCCCAAGGTGACCAGAAGAATAATCACCCCTTGTTTCTTCCATTTGATATTTTATTAGAACTGTGCCAGTCCACAGCAGCATGAAGACAGACACTGGCTTAGATTGAAATGCTCTTTGGAAGCAGCTGATATAGTGGCATTTTGATATTTTATTCATTGTCTTCACAAATGAAGACTCGGCTGCTGATCGAAAATATTCCATTTGTCCAGCTGCCTCAGAGAAATATGGATGCAGCAAACTTGCAACTTGTAAATCAATATATCCACAGTGATTTAAAGTTGCCTTCCCTGACAGGTTTGCAAGAGATAAACAGGAGAGGAAGAAAATGATGGGTAAGGAACATTTAAGAATGTCAGAGTAAGGGACAGTAAGGTCCATAGAATCCTCTGAAAGTCAAATTATATGAAAAGCACAAACCTATACTATTTTCAGCGTATGCAACTGAATCAAGTTGGTGATTTTTATGGTCAAAATTATGTCATTGGGGTTAATTTTATACTGTCTGGGGAAAAACGTTCCTTGAGACATACAGCAGCTGTTTTCGCGAGCAGCAGGAACCAGGCTAAGGAAGCCCAGCCTGGTCCCTGCTGCTCGTGTGCAGCAACGAGAGCCATGTGGCTCCCAGAAGTGGCGTGGCAGCAAGCCCACTTATGGAGCCTGCTGCTTAACCTGGGTTTCAGGTGTGAGAGCACCCAAAAAACAGGTGAAATGATTGTGTGTCATTGTGGCATGGCTTTGTGCCACACCAACTCACAAGTAGCCTCCCAAACTGGAGGCTATGATAAGCCTCCCAGCATTGGGAGGCTCCCCAAACCCTGCTGACCCAATCAGCTCCGTGATGGTGACGGTAATCATCTGGGTGGCCAATCTGGCCACCCAGAGAGGGCTACCTGATCGTCTGCGGGGAGAGAGGGTCAAGCCCGCTTCCCTGCAAACCCCCTTTCAGCACTACACATGGATCAGGTGTAGAGGCTTACAATCCAGTTCAGTTCTGCACAACTTATGACATACAAAGCTGAACTCAGCCGAACAGCCATGTAGGTCAACCCAGCATGAGCGTGATTAGCCTTCTGTTTTGCCGCCTGTCTGGGGTGGCAAAAACTGGGTGGTTGTCAGCTTCCCTGCCAACGGGGCTGTGTTACATATGGTGGGTGACTTCACGAGCTGTGCAGGCTTGTTCTAGTTATTTTATCAGTCATTGGATGACTGTGACATAGTTTTCTAGAATGATAACTCTGGACCTATCTGGAATTGCCTGCATGCTTCTAAATGGTAGAGCATGCTTCTGATGGGTATATGAAGAACATGTTTATACCATGAAGCTGTTCTCACGCACAGGCAAAACTGGACTAACAAAGCCAAGCCCAGTCCTGCCTATGCGTGAGAACTGCTGAGATTGGGCCCAATCCCAGCAGTGCCTTGGCAGCAAACCCACCAAGCCAGCCACCCTCCTAAATGAGGTTAAGAGATCAAGCTCTCTCTTAATCCTGTTTTTGTAATTGTCTGCCAGCTCTGGCTGCTTGGAGCCAGGGCTGCCAGACTGCAGGGTTCCCAGCTGGCTTCAGGGAGGGGAGAAGAATCCCCATAATGCACCGTGCACTCCCATGGTGCATTATGGGAGTTCCAGGTGATAGGGCGATGCCTCCTGGCACCAAGATCTTTGCGCTGCCAGAGGAGGCAGCTGCACGTCTGGGCACATGATCTCCATGCCCAGACTCTCAATGAGGATCACCTGTAGGGAAGTAAACTTTTTAAGGCTTCCTCCACCATTGACCCTGTAGTCCTTTCCCACCACTCGTGAGAAAGGGCTCCATGTTTAACAATCTAGAACATTGGTTATTGAGCGTGTGAACTTCATTATGCTTTTGTGTTCTTTTCCCTTCTTCCACTGTTTTCCTGTATGTGATATTGGGAACTCCACAGGATTGGTTGATTGCCTTCAGTTCTTTAGATGAATCATAGTGTGTTGTTTTTAAGAACAAGACTCAGCCACCTTTGTATAGCAGTGAGGATGATGTCTTACATCGAAACATTTGCAATTTTGCTACATCTGTGGGTTTGTTTTTTAAGTTTTTGAACTTTTGAACGTGTTTAAACTTTTAAGCTTTTAACTTTCAATGGCACATTAAACAAGGTCATTGAAAAAAGCTTTGAAGTGTGGAAATGCGTATTTTATCCTTATTCCATCTTATTCAATTTAAAACAATTAAAAACAAATATTTTTAAATATGCTTTTTAATATTTTATCTGTTACTTATAGCTGGTAGGTTCTTTATTTTGTATAGTTCTCAGTTTTTAGTTTTTTTATTAACTTTTATAAAAAAAATTAAAAAAATTTAAATCTGGTTTTATATTGGTCTTTCAACTTAACTTTATTAATCTCTTATTTTACATTGTATCCATTTTATTAATGTTGTGAGTCACCCTGAGCAGTGGTACAATGGAGGGGTGGGGTATAAATATTTTAAATAAATACATAAATGCCTTTAAATGGTATAAGGCACTCTGGGAAATATCTCTGGCACAAATTTGGCTGGCAGGAAGTAGGAACAGGACTATGGTGGTGAAATTTTCTCCCTGAAGAGGTTTGCCAGATTCCTTACATTTCCTGCTTTTACATGCACAGTCGGGATGACCCTTTTTCACAAGGTAGTAGATGACCTTTTTCACAATTTGGATGAGTTTTATCTGTTTCTCTGCTTTGTTTTTATTGCTGCTTTACTGCTGTTTGCAACCTTATTTGCTCTATCATTTTAACTTGTGACTAGCTCCCAAGTTGGCTTTTGGCCTAAAGGCCAGGATACAAATTTTTAAAATGAATTAATTAAATGCACGCACATGTACAAACACACACATGTGCATGCACATGCATGCCAGCTGAACCCACTTCTACACAAATCTCATTTTGTTTCAGCCAATACTGCTCGGTTCAAGACAGTTGAAATGTAATGCAACAGTGGAAGAGCACAAGTGAAGGAAACTTCTGAGATAGCCACAAGAGAGAGGTATCCAAGTATGAACAGAGAAGTGACAGAGGCCAAATTTGGACAAAATAGGAAACCAGAGGTCCCTTCACCTCTGGTTGCCAAAGCCACATGTCTGAGAAGTTTTTTCTGAGGTGTGAATTCTCATTCTATCATAGCAAATGAGATTTTTTTCAATTAAACAACTCTCATGACCCCACTTTCACTTTTTCACACTCTCTATTACTATGAATAATATGAGGAAGTAATCAACTAGCACACTTCACCTTATGAAGACAAACCTCATAAAAATAAATTCACCAAAATTCACCCCTCTGCCCAATCACTCTTAAATTGGGGATCGGTGGTAGCCTCCACCCATTAGGCACTATCTACCAGCCCACCCCACTCCTCTGGGGCAGATCCACTTTCTGCCCCCAATCTGCCCCAAAGACACCCAAACTTCAAATATTCCCAAAAATATCAGCCCTCTGCCCAATCCCCCTGAAATTGGGGTAGTAGCCTCCACCCATTAGGCACTACCACCCCACCCCACTCTTTTGGGGCAGATCCACTTTCTGCCCCCAAACTGCCCCAAAGTCACTAAAACTTCAAAAATTCTCAAAAACTCACCCCTTTGTCCAAACCCCCTGAAATTGGGGTGGTAGCCTCCACCCATTAGGCACTAACACCCCACCCCACTATTCTGCCCCACTTTCTGCCCCAATCTGCCCCAAAGACATGAAAATTTCAGAAATTTCCCAAAAATCAGCCCTTTGCCCAATCCCCCTGAAATTGGGGTAGTAGCCTGCACCCATTAGGCACTACCACCCACCCCACTCCTTTTGCCCAGATCCCATGCTATGCCCCCGAACTGCCCCAAAGTCACTAAAACTTCAAAAAATCCCCCCATATCAACTATGAACCGAATCACCCGAATTTTTCAGGTCCAAAATTCGGGTGATTCGGCTCGTGCCTGAAAAATATTGGGGGACATTGGGCGTGATTCGGTTTGGCCCCGATTCACCCGAAATTTTTTGCACATCCCTATTTCAGAGGCCCTTTAACGAGCCCCCGAACAGGTTTGAACCTTGGCCGGCTCGAAGGTTCGGTGGTGGGGTGTTCTGCTTTTAAGGGCAGGGGAGGATGCACTTATACCCCCCCACACACACACATACACTGCATTTTCCCTGCCGGCACTGGATTTCCTAAAAGTCAGTCATGGCGGCAGTGTACCTCCCTGCTGCCCCATTGCCCCCTTTACCGGATATGACTGGAAGTACTAGATGTACCTGCGTGTCTAGTACTTAATCCAGCACTGGCAGGGATGACACAGTGATGGCCAGCATTGTGTAGTGGTTAGAGTGCTGGACTAGGACCGGGGAGACCTGAGTTCAAATCCCCATTCAGCCATGAAACTAGCTGGGTGACTCTGGGCCAGTCACTTCTCTCTCAGCCTAACCTACTTCACAGGGTTGTTGTGAGGAGAAACTCAAGTATGTAGTACTCCGCTCTGGGCTCCTTGGAGGAAGAGCGGGATATAGAATGTAAATAAAATTAAAAAATCTTACCCTAACCCTAGCCCTTAAAGGCAGACATCCACCCCCCCGTCGAACCAGCCCCCACTGGTTCCATGCACATCCCTAGCTGATGGAAGAGCAGGGGGAGGGGAGCACATGGTTTCACATTACATCTGAACTGGGCCAGAATGTCTTCCTCATGTTACTGATAGTAGCTGATACCTTCTGTTCTCAGCCAGTGAAGCACACATGCTAAGCAGGTCTGCGGGGACGTGATGGAAACTTCATGCAGTTCTCCCAGTCCTCCTGCCCTCACACTGTTTGCAGGAGAGTTGGGTTCTAGGAAAGCTTTCTTGAGAGTGGAAACACATCGCGCTGGCCCTCTGGAATGTGTTTCCACTCTTACCGAGCACTTCAAGAGCACGAGCAGTGCTCAGCAGTATTATTATTATTATTATTATTATTATTATTATTATTATTATTATTATTATTATTATTATTTTACATTTATATCCCGCTCTTCCTCCAAGGAGCCCAGAGCGGTGTACTACATACTTAAGTTTCTCTTTCACAACAAACCTGTGAAGTAGGTTAGGCTGAGAGAGAAGTGACTGGCCCAGAGTCACCCAGCTAGTTTCATGGCTGAATGGGGATTTGAACTCGGGTCTCCCCAGTCCTAGTCCAGCCCTCTAACCACTACACCACGCTGGCTCTCTTGTTAGCCCTCTTGTGCAACTGCACAAATGCAGGACTGGAGGAGCTGCATGTGTACATCCCCTACTAATGTATGTGTTTCATTAGTCAGGATGTCAGCCACTGTCTCCACTTCCCTTCCATAACCACAGGGACTATAAATTTTCTTTTTTTCAAATGACTGCAGAATTGTTTCCATCTGATGGATGCAACTGATTCAGTGCTAGGAATCAAAACTCGCAATGACCAGGCCATGTGCCAGCTTAGCACTTCTGCTTATAATGTACTTGCCATGTCGATGGGTAAATTAGTAGCAGTCGAAATGCATTGAGTCACTGTTTCATCTGTTTTGCATGCTATTGCAAAGTCTCTGGGCATGTCACAATAGATTTCAATTGCATTCTTAGATAGGCGGAACATTGCCATTATTCTGGATCAAAGGGGTCCATATTTGGGTAGTCATTGGTGAATTTGGGGGATAAGGAAGAAAAGTTAGGAAATATTTGAATCTTACCAACAGCTACGAGCTGCTGACCTTGTTCCATGACCTCACTGCATTCAGCCAAAGGTTTGAACAGAACCCATCAATTCACAACTGTACATGCATAGGCTCTGAATACAGAATCAGGGTAGTTTGCAGAGTGGATAAGATGTATTCAGATCTTCAGTTGAATTCACAGAGGTCAGGAACAAAGATCAGCAGCAATCCTCATTCTGCCCCACTCCATCTTTGAAAAGCTCTCTAATGAGAGAATTTGACAATTCAATATCATGTATATTAATGTGATGATAATTTGCCCCTCCCTCCTCCCCTGCATTCACACACTTGCACACATACATGCATGCATATGCACACACTTGATGCATTTTGAAATATCATGGCCCCAGTCAAGTCTCTGGCCATTAGAGGAAGGGGTTACAGTTGTTTCTACAACTAAAGTTACCAGTTCAGGTTCAGAGTGGAAATGGACAACTGTACTCTAGGGCATTTATGTAAGTATGATGTAAGGGAATAATGAATTATTACCTTTCAAAAGATACTTAAAAGATGGAATGCAGAAATAAAGATTCTACAACTCGTTATCATCTGTCCTTCACGTAACGGTTCTAGGAAATAATGGCACAGTAAAACACACCATCAAGGTAAAGTCACTTTGACAAATTCACTGTTGATGTAATTCCATTAAAGCTCAGTAGAGGTAAACTGTGCATGAATTTGCCCCATTAGTTCTTAAAAAGTGCATTAAGGACGACATTAGGTTGCTAAATTACTTGTGCATCTTGGCATGTATAAATCTGCTAAGATGCACACCCTGATCAAGAGGGTAATTAGACAAGGAGGGATATCATGAGTGATGTCTCAGCATTTATCCTTGAGGAAAGGGAAATGTATCCATTATTACATGGGTTAAAACTTGTTCAAGGAGTAATTGCATTACCGTTAAAAGAGTTACACCGGGGTTCAATGTAGTCCTCCGTGTTCCGAGTGTAAATAACATAATCATTAATACATTCAAACCTCTTTGCTCTTAATGAACTGATCAGGTTATATTCCACTCATAAGCTTCACAATGATGAGGATCATTATGTATTGTCAAAAGAATCAGCACATAGCATTCATAATCCTGATGCTTAACTGAAGTAACGCCGTTAAAAGGCGGATAAATTAAGCAGCTTTAGAGTACTCATTAAGAATGTCAAGCTGCACCACTGTATGTTTTGCCATAGTTAATAGGTTGGGTGACTGGAAGCAATTTACAATAGAACGAGGCCTGCAAATATAAAGAAAAGACTCACAAGTGGGTCTGAATGTACTGCTAACAAAAGGGCTAGCTAGCAAAAAGAGACTGGGGCAACCTCTGTGGCATATGTTCTTTTCTCCAAAAGGCAGGTCTCACCTTATAACAATAGACCAACGTATAAGTAGGCTTACAAATTATTATATAACACGTAGAGGATATAGAGTCAGGCTGTAGATCAATTAAAACTTTTGGCTTTATCCACACCTAACCTTCAGAGGGTGAAAGGGATGCATGTATGCAATTAGGCGTGGATGTCTGAGGGGTACTTAAGGACATAAGAACAGCCCTGCTAGATCAGACCCAAGGCCTATTTAGTCCAGCATCCTGTTTCCCACAGTAACCCACCAAATGCCTCTCAGAAGCCCCAACCACTAGATGAAGGCATGCTCCCACTCCTGCTTTTGCTCCCTTGCAACTGGTACTCGGGCATCCTGGAGGAAGTCAAGAGTGATCAAGACTAGTAGCCATTGATAGACTTGTCTGCCATGAATCTGTCTAAGCCCTTTTTAATGACATCCAAGTTAGTGGCCATCAAGTGGTTTCACTGAAAAACATTGCCAGCAGCAAAAAGATTAAGCTTAATGCTGACAAATGGGGAGTGGGGTCCTGAGGGGAGAAAGATCATGAACTTGGGCTAATGTTAGGGGGCACAAATGTTGAAAGGTTTTGCGGGCCACGGTAGCTTGTCTTACTTGCTTTCATAAAGAATGCCACACTCCTGTGGGTGGATGGAACAGAATGGATAATCTGCACATATTTATGAGCCTGTGGTTATAAAATGGAGAAATCAAGACTACTATCACTCATCTCTTGGTGACTTCCAAACTGGACTACTTGTGCCACATTAAGTGGACAAAGATTGTGCACTTTAATTAAGCACCTTTCTCCCCCCCCCCACACACACACAATTAACTGGTTATTAAGATAAGGTTATTTTTCAGAACCATCCTACAGCCATCCTACATCCTTTACCCTTCTCTACAACATACTGATTAGAGATGTGCAAAACATTTTGACGTTCAAATATTTCGGCTCGAAATAGGCCATTCTGAGTGCTTAGAGCTTGAAACAAAAAACCTCTTTAAATAAATGGCTGTTGCGAGCTCAGAACAAAACAACTCCATTTCAATTTGAAATGCTTTGACGTTCCAAGCACCATTTGGGAGGCCTATTTTTCCCTTGCTGAATGCTGATTGGTTTTCTGGCACTAGCTTACTATTGGCTTGCTATCTCCTTGCTTCTTGGTTGACTTGTTATCATACAAATCAAATGTTGCCATGGGCAACTGTGCACCCATTGGCTGGGGGGAAGGAAGAGGGAGGGGGAACATAAAAGGAGGGAGTTTCAAATTTTATTAAAAAGAACTGGGAGGCAGAGAGAGGCCTTACAGTGTGCTTCTCTTGAGGAGGATTCATCAGGAGAGGAGGAATGAATCAAGGAACGTTTGATTTTGTAGTTTTCTAAGCACCAAGTATGCTATTGCTGCTAGAACTATCTGGTTTTGCTAGATCTCAGATTGACAAAGGCAGAACTTGGGTGCCTGCCTTCCTTGAGTTATGGTTTGTTTTGTTTGTGATAGTATTTTGGCAAGAAGTGGACAGTGGCAACTATGTGTGTGTGTATGTGTGTGTGTAATATTTCTTGATGATTTCCCCCCAAAAATGTATTTATATTATTTATTAAATCTTTATACTGCCTCACCCAGATGGCTCTAGACTGTTCACAAATATAAAAAGATTTTAAAAAATAAATAACTCATTAAAACAAAATTAAAACCAGTTTAAAATCATTTCAGTACTCACTAAGGGCCAAGATAAAAAGGTATAATTTTAGGGCTCTTTTAAAGACTGCTAAAACTCATAAGCCTCAAGGTTTTAAAAAAGATTGGAAATCATTCTTACTGTACCTAAAGAACTATTTTCCTAATATTGATTTTTCAACAGGGTTTGAAATTTAGTGATATTAGCAGGTTGAGTAGACTAATATCGAGTTTGGTAAGATATAGGATATATGTTTTGAATTATTATAGCAAGGGTTAATTGTATAGTTAGTGATTTGTGCTGATTGGTGAGCTGGAAGTCAATTTTTGTTTAATTAGATGTAATGAGATGTTCAAGACATTGTTAAAATCAATAAAAATTTAAAGCAAAACAACAACAACAACAACAACAACAACAACTCATAAGCCTCTAATATCCATTGGGAGCACATTCCAGAGCCCAGGAGCAGCTACAGAGAAGGCCCATCCTGAGTCGCTGCCAGACAAGCAGTACCCCCTGTTCCCAAATCTCCCAGATGATTCAGAAGGATACCATAGTCAATGGTATTGAAAGCCACAGAGAGATCCAAAAGAACCAGCAGAGTTACACTGCCGATTCCTTGGTACAGATCATCCATCAGGACAACCAAGGCTGTCTCAACCTCATAGCCCACTCTAAAGCCAGTTTGAAATGGATCTATATAATCAATATCCTCCAAAACTACCTGGAGTTGATCAGCCACAACCGTCTCAATCACCTTGTCCAACCAAGGGAGGTTGAAGACTGGTCTATAATTGTCATTACTGAGGGTTCTAGAGCAGGCTTTTTAAGGAAACGTCTCACAATTGCCTCCTTCAAACATGGAGGTATTGTGCCCTTTCCAGTGAGGCATTTATGATGTCAATTAGGCCATCTGCCTACTAGATGATATAAACCATGTTGGGCATGGATCCAGAGGACAAGTGGAAGGCCAAACACCTCCAAGTACCTCATCCAGGAGTCACAAATTGTAACTGATCCATTCTAATCAGACAAGAGTTGTTACTGGACACCCATTGGACATTTGCTCTGCAGTAATAGTAGAGTCCAAGTTGGTCTGAATCCGAGAGATTTTATCTGCCGAAAAGTTATTAAAGGCACAGCGGATGATGAAGACTTCAAATTCAAGTCCAGAGAGGAGGTAACCTGAGTCAATCTCCTCACAATTCTGAACAATTCCGCTGGTTGTGAAATTGCGGGTGCAATAAGTGAAGAATAGAATTGCTCCTTTGCTGCATGTACTGCCACAGTATAAGCCTTTAAAGAGGCTTTGTGCTGTATCTTGTCAGATTCAAGTCTAGTTCTCCTGCATTTGCACACCAGTCTTCCCCCTTAAGCTTCCATAACTGTTCTGTATACCAGGGGGCCGATTTCAATGCAGAATGAAGAAGATGCCTAGGGGTGATTGTGTCTCCTGTCCTGGTAAGTTCCCCATTCCAGGTCTCAACCAGGGCATCAACAAAATCACCTTTAGAACAAACTTTAAAACCTTCCAATGCCTCTATATGATCCAATTTGTCCTTCTTGGACAGACCTTTCCCCTAAACCCCACATAGGATCCCACAGGACACCCAACCCACTTTGTTGTCCCTAGGAGCAATGAGCAAAACCCATGGGGAACAATGAGGTGTTTCAAGTTCCCTCATTTTTCCCCATGGCTGAAATATTAGAAACGTTTCACTTTTTGTTTTGTTGAAACAACTGGTTTGGTCACTGAATCAACAAAATGTTTTGGCCATCTGCATTCTGTTTTGAGTGCCAAGCAAAATGCAAAATCCGTTTCATGTACTTCACTAATACTGATTGCATTTATGTAGATTTTTGTTTCAATGTGTACCTCTAATTTATACACACCTCTTCATTCACAAGTGGGACTCTTGAAATATGCCCTGACATCTTCTATGAGTTATGTGAATATGGATAAAATGTACTTTCTGATGACTGAAGTACAGACAAACATGGTTTCAATGCAAATGTGTACATTGTCATATGCTGGGGAAAATAAGTTGGTTAAAACTCCACCATTTTAAGATCTGTCATATCACTCCTATGATATAGCTTATCTGAAGGCAGATATTCCAGTAGTAAATATACTAATTTGCATTTCAATTGTAATTCACATTTCCTTGAAGTGTCACTCTCTAATATCTTATTAAAATGTTTGTAAATTGCATACAACATGGTGAAAACAAATTAAATGAAGAGAAAAAACACATTCATGATAAGCATATATCTAAAAGTATAAATATATATTTACAGTAGGAATTAGATTTCGGCGAGTTGTCACTTGTGCAGCCAAGTATTTCAATGATTTTTAGACTAACTCAAGTTCTTTAATAATCTCCACACACAGAGAACACAACATTTCTAGAGTCTGCTTGGGCTGTTTATGCTGTGCTGGATTTGGTTCTAGAGCTTCAAATGCAGTCAGGCAGATTAGGGTTTGATATTTTTACATTTATGAAAAGTAGGGATGTGCACAAATTGATTTTTTTGTTTTGATTTGTACCCAAATCAAAACACCCCTGATTTGTTTTGGGTCCAAATCTCTCTCTCTCTCTCTCTCTCTCTCTCTCTCACACACACACACACACACACACACACAGACACACACACACACACACCCCAAATCACCCCAGATTTGATTTGTACCTGAATTATCTGAATCCAAATCTGAATCGATTCAGGATTTTTAAAGGGTCCCGAGGCCAAAGGGGGGGGGGTAGTACTGCCAAATGGGTGGAATCTACCACTCAAATTTTAAGGAAATTGGGCAAAGTGGTGATTTTAAAAGAATGTTAGAAGTTTAAAATTCTTCCAATGTTAGAAATAAAAAGAAGATTTTTTTCCATAGGGAATAATGGGGACTCCAGGAACCTTATAGCAATGTGAGGCACCGGTGCGGCCCAGAGTGGGGTGTGGTAGATGGTAATTCCCAATGGGTGCAAGGAAGCTACCACCCATATTTCAAAGGAATTGGGCAAAGGGCTGATTTTTAAATGATTTTTGAATTTTACGTGTCTTTAAGCGTTTTCCCATAGGTGAATAATGGGAATTTCAGCAGCCTTAATTATAACTCCCCAGAGCGGGGGTAGCACTCGGGTGGCCCAGGGCAAGGAAACTGCCACCCAGATTTCAAAGATATTGGGCAAAGGGCTGATTTTTAAAGAATGTTTGAAGTTGGCGTGTCTTTGGGGCAGATTTGGGGCAGAAAGGGAGTTTTGGGGGCAGAAGAGTGGGTCAGGCAGTAGTGCCTCAATGGGTGCTAGCTACCACCCATATTTCAAAGGAATTGGGCAAAGAGATTATTATTTATTTACACAGTCAGACAGGTGTTATTGACTGGTTTGTTTTATCCAGCCATTGAGTACTTCCCAAGGACCTGGGATGGCTGAATTTTATTGTCAATGTTGTTGCTGTTGTTATAGATATCGTCACAAAATATAGGCTGTTCCCAGTAAAGTTGCTTTTTGTAATTGGCTGATGGTGATTTCTGTGGCCCCTATGGTGTTGAGGTGCTCTTCAAGGTCTTTTGGAACTGCCCCTAGGGCGCCAGTTACCACTGGGATTATTTTGGTCTTTTTCTGCCACAGCCTTTCAATTTCCATTTGTAGATCTTTGTATTTTGTGATTTTTTTCTATTTCTTTTTCTTCTATTCTGCTATCCCCTGGTATTGCTATGTCGATTATTTTAACTTGTTTTTCTTTCTTTTCAACTACATTTATATCTGGTGTATTGTGTGGCAGATGTTTGTCTGTTTGTAGTCGGAAGTCCCATACTATTTTTACATCTTCATTTTCTTCAACTTTTTCAATTTTATGGTCCCACCAATGTTTGGCTACAGGTAGCTTGTATTTTTTGCAGATGTTCCAGTGTATCATCCCTGCTACCTTGTCATGCCTTTGTTTGTAGTCAGTCTGTGTGATCAACATTCTGAGTACCCAGAATGTTGGGGGCAATATGCTACATCATTGTAAACCGCTTAGAGAGCTCCGGCTATAGAGCGGTATATAAATGTAAGTGCTATTGCTAAGTGCTATTGCTATCTTTTTACAACAGCTGATTAGGTGGTCCACTGCTTCTTTACAAAGGCAGCACTTGCTGTTTGTTGTGGATTTTTCTACTTTTGCTCTTATTGCATTTGTTCTTAGTGCCTGTTCTTGTGCAGTCTTTGGGGCAGATTTGGGGCAGAAAGGGAGTTTTGGGGGCAGAAGAGTGGGTCAGGTGGTAGTGCCCCAATGGGTGCTAGCTACCACCCATATTTCAAAGGAATTGGGCAAAGGGATTAATAATAATAATAATAATAATAATAATAATAATAATTCGATTTCTATACCGCCCTTCCAAAAATGGCTCAGGGCTGTTTACACAGAGAAATAATAAATAAATAAGATGGCTCCCTGTCCCCAAAAGGCTCACTTTCTAAAAAAACCCACACAAGATAGACACCAGCAACAGTCACTGGAGTTACTGTGCTGGGGGTGGATAGCGCCAGTTACTCTCTCCCTGCTATTTTTAAAGAATTTGTGACGTCTGCATGATTTAAAGCTTTTTCCCTCATAGGGAATAATGGCAAACAATGAATCCACTCTCATTTGCTACCAGGGAATCTACACTCAGAATACCTCAGAAACAATGAAACCCAGTACTCTGTGGACATGTGGGGGTGGGGGGTGGTTGGCACCCTATGTGCACTACACCACCACTCGCTTTGGGCCAACCCAATGCTCCCAAGTGGAGTTATTGTGCTGCTGAAGCCCCCATTATGCCCTATGGGAGGAAATCTTAAATTCCTTTGAAATTTGGATGGTAGCAGGCACCTATTGCGGCACTACCACCTGACCCACTCTTCTGCCTTGAAGCCCCTTTTCTGCCCTGAATCTGCCCCAAAGATGTACAAACTTCAAAAATTCTTTAAAAACCACCCCTTTCCCCAGTTCCTTTAGAATCTGGTTGGTAGCAGGCATCCATTGGGGCACTACCATTCAACCCACTGTGGCACTCCTAGGAGGCACCCACAGGCAGAAATGGGCACTGTCTGTCTCCATTGTCCCATTGGGTGGATGCAGCACACATTAACAACAGCAGAGCTTTGCAAAGAACAAGGTTTCCAAAGGTCAAGCACATCCACTGTGTCCCCCCCCCGCCCAAATAGAAATGCAATTGATCTACACACAACAGTGTGAAACAACAACAATGAAATGCACTGCCCCCATGTGCCCCCTCCCAATGCAGGGTGACAGCAGCAGCCAGCAACAAGCAAGCAATTAAGTGTGATATCACAGATGCAGCAGACCAGGGCCAACCACAGCCTCAAATGTGTCCTGCCCTCCCTCCCCCAAGCATTTTTCATCCACAAGCAACAGACACAGCTACATCTGTGGCACCTGGCCATAAAAGCGGGTTAAGTAAGGAAGGGTGCAAAACAATATTCTGCCAGTGAAATGGTGAGGTTTTGGCCCCCTCCCACCTACACAAGTAAAAGAATAATGATGACAACAATGGTACACAATTTTTTGGCACTTTTTTGGGGGGGGGACATTTCTGCAACAGATCGGAGTCTGTGGCATCAGCACAACCTACTGTAGATGTAAGCAATCTAGTTTGAATAAAAATGATGCTGATGCTAGAAGTCACCATATGACCCAATCTTCATTGCAAAGAAGTCCAGAGAGAGAGAGAGAGAGAGAGAGAGAGAGAGAGAGAGAGAGAGAGAGAGAGAGAGAGAGAGAGAACCTGTCCTGTGCCCATCCATGAGGTCCCCAAAATACAGGCACAACAACAAACCATCCAAGGCCTTTGAATTGCATAATATATATATGCCCCTAGACTTGAGATTATGTAGTAGGGAAGCATAGTATACCTGTCCGTGTGTGCTCTGCAAAAGGGTTAGTGGGTTTAGGGTTAATTTTTGCCATGGCCTCAGAATGCTGCAGTTGGGGGGGGGGTAAATAGGTGCAGGGAGGAGGTTAGAGTCTGTGCCTTCCTGCCCACTCAGAGCCTGTAGGCTGCTGGGCAGAGAATATTAATACTGATATATTATGGGCACATCGTGCTAGAGGACAGGCTTCTGTTTTTTAAAAATGCAAAAAAACAAAAACAAAAAACAAACCACCTTTGCAATGGGAAAAATGACAGAATTGGGTTTTTTAAAACCATGAGGCTATGCTACCCTTCTAACCACCTACTAGTATTAGCTAACGGGGATCCCTCCCACACAGAACCACTGTTTAAACTTCTTCTAAACTAAACAACAAACAACTTTTTAAATTCAATTGCAACTCAAAACCTCCTTCCAAACTGGAAAAATCCCCAAGAATAAAGAATTCTAGAGGGGTGTGTGTGTGAGAGTGAATGAAAATGGGGTACACTCGTTCACTCAATGGGGTACACTCACTCAGTCTAGGGCTTCACCCACATTGTATGTCCAGTTGTCCACTTCTGTGGTCTGTTATCTGAGTCTACTCTTTCTTCTTCTCCCTCAGTCTTCAGATTTGGGGGGGGGGGGTGCTGGGGCAAAAGCCTGGAAAATGTGACTGGCCAGGTGGCCAGTGGCCACAGGGGCTGGGCTGGTGGCTGGCACAGACACAGCAGACACAGGGAGGCAGTGATTGTCTCAGCAGCAGGAAGGAGGTGAATAAAGAATTCTCTTCTTCTCCAGAACAAAAAAGCAATTCAGCAGATAATTCATTACCAGGCTTCCATGCAGCAGCCAATAGAGGAGGCAGGCTGGGTGGCAAGGCAGGCTGGGCTCAGGCTGGCAAGGCAGAAGGCAGTAGGCAAGGCAAAGCAAAGCTCGCTCTCTCGCTCTCTTTTCCCATGAGGCAGGAAGGCAGAATGGTGGCTGCTGCCTCTTTAAAACTAATTGAAAATCTGTCCTTGAACTTCCCCCACCATTGCCCCTTCTTTGACCCTTTCCCTGGCCAATGTGGGGTCATTCAGGAGTGGCAAGAGCCAAAAGAGGCAAACTGGAACCAGGAGGGAATCATCAGCAGATCAGCCCATGCTTTCGTTCACTGATCTGAAGCTTGGAAGGGCGGGAAATTCAAATAGATGTCAAACACAAAATGGAGACTACATGGAGCTCGCCACAAAATGGCAGCTCAAAACAACAAAACCTTTGGCTCCAAAATTCGGGCAATTTGTTTTGGAGCTGAATCTTTCGGGACTTGCAGATGGGCGATTTGTTTTGTGCATAAATCGGCCGAAACAGGCAGATTGGGGTACAGATTGTTCTGTACCCAAAACGTTTTGTGCATCCCTAATGAAAAGACTCTTCAATGTTGGTTTGTCCTTTGGCCTGTAATTTGGCTTATGATTCTTTTCAGTTCTGATCATTCGTCCCACACTCAGTTTCAACTGATTATGAAATGTGTCAAGTTTTGTAGTGACTTTTAAGACTCTGTGGTTGGCTGTACCTTGTAATCTGTAAAATGAAACCCTATTAAGAAGGGTAAGGGGAAACATCCTGATTCAGAGCTTTATCTGTCTGCTCATGTAAGTAAATGTTTTGCACCAACTTTTGCACCAACTGCTTCTGCTTCCCCTCAGTGCCAATGTGCCTGCCAGTGCCAGGCACTGGATATATATCTTACCATCATGTCTGGTGGCCTCCAGGGGGTGTTGCCATAGCCATGGGGTTGGTATCTCCACAGGTTACCCCTCCCCCCACTGGCCTGCCCCCAGTCTTCTATGGGCTGGTTCAGCCCATTTTCGGATGGTTTGGGCCCTTTCTGAGGTGGTGGTGGCCATTTTGAAGGCTGCCACGCATATGCCCTGGCCATTTGGGTGGCCTGGGTCATGAACCAGCCATGTAAATGGCAAGGCACACATGTGGCAGCCTCCAAAATGGCCACCACCACCTCAGAAAGGGCTGAAGGCCTGGGAATGGGCCAAACTGGTGACTGGGAGGGAAGCTGGCAAGCAGAAGGGGAACCTCTGGAAACTGTGGCAGCACCCCGGGAGACCGCCAGACTTGGTAAATGTTTAATTTTTTTTAATTTTAAAGAACACCTTTTAGAACCCCGAACCAGGGTTCAGCTTGACCTTGAGTCAAACTGGTCCCGGTCCAGCTCAAGGCAAGTCCTCAAACTGGCTCGGTTCAATGGCAAACTGGCTCAACCTCAAACTGGTTCATACATCCCTAATCACAGGATCCTTTTGCTCCTCCTTCCTGCTGTAAGACCAAAGAGAAATTTCCCATGGTCCTGATGTAATGATGCAATTCTTTATGAGCATTACCCAGTGATGTGGAGCAAGAATGCAGACTGTCATCATGTCATCAAGGGTAAGTTCTCCTCAAAGCCACAGTAGGGAAGATGAATGCATGGCTTCTGTTTTTGGCATCCATACATCAAGAATAAAGTCTTGTTGGACCTGAAGTGGAGATTTCACTCTGTGGAGGGCATCATTTTCTGTGGAAAATTCTTTCCAGCCTGCAACCTGAAGTGGAACATAGAAACATAGGAAGCTGCCTTATACCAATTCAGACCATTGGGTTCAATATTGTCTACACAGACTGGCAGTGGCTTCTCCAAGGTTGCAGACAGGAGTCTCTCTCAGCCCTATCTTGGAGATGCCAGGGAGGGAACTTGGAACCTTCTATGTGCAAGCGTATAGGTGCTCTTCCCAGAACAGAAGAGTAGTCTCTTATTTAAATGCAAACCAGGCTGGACCCTGCTTAGCAAAGTGGATGATTTCTGCTTGCTACCACAAGACCAGCTCTCCTCCCTCACAGGAAGCTGCCTTCTACTAAGTCAGACCATTGGTTCATCTAGTTCAGTCTTGTCTACACAGACTGGCAGCGCCGTCTCTGAGATTACAATACAGCCCTAACATAGATTTATGTCTTCATCAGCATGATGAAGACACAAACGTATGTGAGAAACTGAGGTGCTGGCATACACAGGTTTGTGGCTAAATCACTTGGTCACCTGGTCCACATGTGCTCCACCTACCTTCACCCATACTGCAGATGTAGGTGAGTCTGTGCAAACTACTTGGCTGAATTGATGGTCTTTCCATGGAAGAAAATGTCTCTGCTTTTATCTCTTCCCACACTTTTGATTTAGTGGTGAGTGAAAAACAGAGAGCTCAGAAGCTTGACATGCAGGCATGCTGGTAGTTGGGAACGAGTCCCATAGAAGGGCTTAGGTCTCTGAATTTTTTTAAAAAAGTGTCCTAGTTTTGTGAGTTGCTAAGAAACTGAAGCTTCCCTTCACTTGTAATGGATGGATACTTGGGTGTCTCTGCTTTGTATACTGAAGTCTGAACATTTGTGCCTGAGGCACTGAGCAGTGGTACATTGGGGAAATTGCCTGGCTTGCACTTCATAGAAATGCTCTGAACTGTACAATACATTGGGAGCTTTGAAAAGTAAAAACTGGAGGAAGATGCAGTGAATGAAATCGCCTTGTGCCAGGGAGCACGTCAGAGCCAAAGAAAACACAGATAGGCGCATGCAGCTATATACAGTTAAAACGCTGAAACTTGAACAGGAGAATGGCAGTGTTGTGGGATGCAAGTCATTATTCACCATTTTCAAAGGGGCCTTTTCAGGCAAGTGGTAGGAAAATGAGTTGTGAACCCTGGAAACCTTCGCAGCAGTAAAAGGGAGGCATTTTTGTCATTATATGGGAGGTGAGCCAGGTCAAGAATGAAATCTCAATGAGAAAGGCTTCTGTTGTCCTGACTAAAAGCCTGCTCACAGGGTGTCTCTTGCACCCTGCATTGTCCCACTTTTCATGCAGATGTTTTTCATATTATTTTCCAGAGGCTCCGGCAATCTTAAAAGCACTGCATCAATTGTTACCGTGTCAGATACACTTTGCTAGGCATTGCTTTGTGAAATTTGTCAGCAGCAAAGAGAAAGTAATTTGGACCCAAAGACAGCTGGATATATATTTTTAACTAGGCTATGCATTATGTTACAACTTTCTGTGCCCTAACTTGTTTAATCCTGGAGTCCTACTGGAGGATATCTACGAGTATTGTTGTCTGCCTTAAATCACTGGGGAAGGTAGGATGTAACATACGTGTGTATGTGTGTGTGTGCAAGGGAGAGAGAGAGAGAGAGAGAGAGAGAGAGAGAATGTTCTCTGACAATTTCCTGTTTACAAACCTATGCCATGAGTGAATATCTCAACACATTAATTGGGGGGGCTGAGAAGGGTCAAGAGGTGCACCCCTGCTCTTCCATCTCTCCCTGCTAACTGGCCAAAGAGAAGCTGCTGCCAGACTTGGTGAAGGCAATTTTGCAGAATTTTGGCTATCATCACCACCACCACCACCACCACCACCACCACCACCACCACCACCACCATCACCATGTCACTTTTCAACAGAAGCAGTACTCAAAGCTTTTTACATAGTAAAATGAATGAGAAGATAGTTCCTTGACCCAAAGGGGATCACAATTTAAAAAGCAACACAAGGGAGACACCAGCAACAGCCACTGGGGAAGATGTTATGTGGGAAGGAATAGACGAAACCACTGTCTCCCTCCTAAATAGAGAACCTCAGTTTCAAAAGGGCCTCTTTGCCCAATTAGTACAAGTGAGCACTTGGGCCTCAGAGGTTAGTTCCTAGCCCTTGGGCTGATGCCCTACTGGCTGACTTCCAACAATGCCTCTGTTTGGATGACTGCTTATATGTGGGAGCTTGAATTTGGCTTGATGCACTCAGTCAATGTATTCCTCCCATTGGCATGGGATACCAAAGAGTCTATTTTTCTTATCTTCCTTGCCACTGCCCCACTTGAAAGATAAGGGAGGAAGGAGGGCAGCAGGTAAAGGTAAAGTGTGCCGTCGAGTCGGTGTCAACTCCTGGCAACCACAGAGCCCTGTGGTTGTCTTTGGTAGAATACAGGAGGGGTTTCCCATTGCCCTCTCCCACACAGTATGAGATGATGCCTTTCAGCATCTTCCTATATCAGTGCTGCGTGATATAGGTGTTTCCCATAGTCTTGGAAAACATACATTGGGGATTTGAACTGGCACCTCTGACTTGCTAGTCAAGTCATTTCCCTGCTGAGCAATTAGGTGGCAGCAGGAGTTGGGAAATAAAGCGGGCAGTTTGGGGAGATTCCCACATGTGCAGGAGTGAGTGGAAGGCAAAGGGGACTCCTTTTCTCTACCCTGTTGTGTGTAGATTTGCCACATATAGAAGTCATTCACACAACTGAAACCTGGGTAGGGCATGTGTCCAACCCAGGTTTGGGAACTGTGTGTGCTCCCAATTTCTGGCTATGTGGGTGCAAACAACTAGGTAAGAGGGATATGTGATTGTGGGTAGGACAGCTTTCCTCCTATCTTGGTCAAATGCTGGGTAGGACAGCTGGGTAGGACAGCGCCATCCTACCCAGCTTTTCCGCCTACCTTGATTCCATGCAATCACTTCTTCCTCCTCCTCCCTAGTTGTTTGCATCCACACAACTGAAAATTGGGAACATACACAGCTACCAAACCTGTGTAGGACACTTGTCCTACCCAGTTTTCGGTTGTGGGAATGACCTCGTAGTGTGTATGCATGTGTGCATTCAAATGTGTAGGATATGTATTTTAAAGTATATGTCCATGCATGTATGATAGTGTGAGTGTGCTTGCTTTTAAGAGAAGCTAGAGACAGAGGGAAAGATGCAACCTTGAGCCCCATCCCCACTTCCACACATATAGTGTACTTTTAATGACTTTTTATGTACTCCTGTACCAAGGACAACATTTATATAATATAGAAAGGTTGTACACACAACCAAAGCTTACCCAACCTGGGGAGGGCTGGGGGGAAGGCAGGACCTGTCCTGCCTTCCCCCACACTATGAGCACCATTCCATCCCAGAACCATGGGCCCACATGAGTGGTGCACGATGGCTCCAGAAGTGATGAGGGGAGGGTGGAAAGCAGACTGCATCCTCCCACATCCCACAATGCACCATGTGAAAGCAAAGCGAGGAAGGAGGGCCACAGGATTGGGGAGATAAAGCAGGCAGTTTGAAGAGCTCACTGGCAGGTGCTCTTCCCTGCTGCCGGGCACTCTTGCTGCCCAGCTCTATGAATGCTCGAACTCCAGGCAAAAGTAGGCTTTGGACACTGATAAATGGTAAAAGTTGGTTTCCAGACTTTCTTCTGATTCCAAACTTCATCAGCATCATCACTTAATTAAAATCCAAATAAAAATGAACAATCAACAAAAATATACCCCATTATACAGCAGGGGGAGAGTAACTGGCCCTATCCACCCCCAGCACTGTATTTCCAGTGACTGTTGCTGGTGTCTATCTCATGTTTCTTTTTAGATTGTGAGCCCTTTGGGGACAGGGATCCATCTTATTTATTATTTCTCTGTGTAAACTGCCCTGAGCCATTTTTGGAAAGGCAGTATAGAAATATAATAATAATAATAATAATAATAATAATAATAATAATAATAATAATGTCTGACTGCATAAACAAGAAATAATAATCAATAACAACAACAACAACAACAACAACCAGTGAGGCACTACCTTGGTGTGGTTGTGGGGCTTGCGTGCTCTGAGAAGGTGAGAGCTATGCCAGAGGTCCAACCATACTGGACAGGTCTCACCAGAAGAGCCAGACAAACAGTACCTCTCCAATCAACAATATGGTGAGATGTAACTTTAATAAATCTATACCGGATCGGTCGTCGCCCGGGTCAACAAGGACTGCGCCAGGTGCTATAGTCCCTGGACATCTGGTGGCAAGTGGGCAACGGGACTCGGGATCTTCAGTTGAGCAACCAGGGATGGAAACTGCAAGGTTACTGGAAGAAACATTGCTTAACAGGAAAAAAATACGAAAAATGCCAACAAGGAAATAATGATCTGCTATTACACGTCAAGTCCAACTAGAAGAGGTTATTTTAAAAGAATGTACCAAATTTGGAAAGAGAAGCATCCAGATACATTAATAACAGAACAAAGGCGAGCAGACCAGAGAAGATTCATAACAAGAAATAAAGTATTCACAGGAGTTGAGCTGGAAGAACTGCAAAGAGCAACACAGGCTCAAGATATCGAAGAAGAATTACCACCAACTAAAGCAGTTGCTCAGGCGCAGGTGGAGGAGGTATTGGAAATAGAGGATGCCACTGTTGCTGAACTGTTTCAAAATCAAAACCAGGCAACCTCCCCTTTGCCTTCACCTCAAAAACCCAAATGTCGTTTAACAGAAAAGCAACAAGAACTAAAGCAAAAAATAACTGAGCACATGAACCAAACAACCACCAGGGTTCGACCTCCAGCTCTAAAAACAGTTGCCAAAAAACAACTTGCTCAGGCATTAAAAGATGTCAATGCTGCACTTGCAGAAATAACGACCAACAACTTGCAAGAAACAAACCAACTAATGTACAGTGCAGCAACAATAACAACACAAGAGCTTGGATATAAGATCAGTGGACCTGTAAAAAAAAGAAAGCAGTACATCACCTAAATGGAAGATGAGATTAGGAAATAAAATCACCAGGCTTAGATCAGATGCTAGTAAATTGAAAGATATGAAAGACAAGAAGATGAAGAATGAAAACACCAAACAGTATCTGATCCAAAAATACTAAATAGATTCAAGGAAAATTAGAGAAGTCCTGGAAATAATAAAGCAGCAAATAACAGCAGTGTCAAAGAAGATTAGCAGATATGAAACCAGAATTACACAACACAGGCAGAATCTTCAATTCCAGTTGAATCAGAGACATTTCTACCAAAGCATAGAAGGAGAAACTGCAAGAAACGTAGAAACACCAAATAAAGAAGAAACAGTGCAATTCTGGGGGAAATTATGGGACAATCCAATAGACTATAATAAAAAAGCAGGCTGGGTGAAAGAGGTCGAAAAATGTAACCAACAAATGCAAGATCTAATAATAACACCAGAATTAATAAGTGAAAGAGCAAAGAAAATTAAAAATTGGATTGCACCAGGCGACGATGAACTGCATGGCTTTTGGCTTAAACACCTAACAAGCCTTCATAAACAACTGTCAAAACAGTTCAATAACATTTTGCAAGGAGGTGATATTGAACAATGGCTAACAACTGGGAAAACTCATCTCATCATGAAAGACCCAGCAAAAGGTGCAGTTCCAAGTAATTATAGACCGATAACCTGCCTGCCACCCATGTTCAAATTATTAACTGGAATAATAGCAGATGAAGTGATGCAACACTTATTAACTAACAAACAGCTTCCAGTTGAACAGAAAGGAAATTGCCCGAACACCAGAGGCACAAAAGACCAGCTGCTGATTGACAAAATGATTATAGAAAATTGCAAGAGAAGCAAAACCAATCTAAGTGTTGCATGGATTGACTACAAGAAAGCCTTCAACTCATTGCCTCACACCAGAGGCGTAACTATAGGGGGGGCAGGGGGGGCACGTGCCCCGGGCGCCATCTTTTCTGGTCACGTGGGGGGCGCCGCCATGACAAAATTTTTTTAAATTTTTTTTAAAATTTTTTTTGTTAATACAAATGTTTCCTGCTCAGTGCAGCAGCGCTGCAGCAGTCAAGGGAGCATGTCGGCGCCCCCTCCCCCACGAGCGGTCCCTTGCGCGCTGCCCGCTCCCCCCCCCCCCATTGCTTTGCTGGCGCCTGGCGGCCAGTCAGTGGCCTGGCGCGGCGGCGGCGGGCGCTTATGAGGAAAAACCTAAGTATAATGTAGTATGTTGGGGGGGCGCCATTTCAGTGCTTGCCCCGGGTGCCGTTTTCCCTAGTTACGCCTCTGCCTCACACATGGATACTAAAATGTTTAAAACCAACTGGTGTCAGCAAAAACATTCAGATATTTAATAAAAAAGCAATGAGCATGTGGAGTACACAGTTAACAATCAATGGTGAGACACTTGGACAGGTTATTTCATTTTATTTATTTATTTATTTATTTTTGCATTTTTATACCACCTTTCGTTAAAAGATAGCCCCAAGGCAGTTTACAAAAGTTAAATACATACAATAAAAACACAATAAAAACATCATGCTAAAAGTATAAAAACATATAAAAACAGGCATAAAACAATACAACAAATAAAAACACCCAGAAGCAGCAGTAAAAACGATTATGTAAAAGCCTGGGTAAAAAGCCAAGTCTTTACAAGCTTTCTAAAAGCCGTGATGGAGTCCGAGGAACGAATGGCCACTGGGAGAGCATTCCAGAGTCTGGGGGCAGCAACAGAGAAGGACCTGTCCTGAGTGCACGACAGCCGGGCTTCTCTCATTGTCGGCACGCGGAGCAGGGCCCCCTCAGATGTCCTCGTCAAGCGGGCAGCAACCCTTGGGAGCAGGCGGTCCCTCAAATACCCCGGACCCAAACCGTTTAGGGATTTAAAGGTCAAAACCTGCACCTTGAATTGGACCCAGGTTAGCATTAGAAGAGGTATTTTCCAAGGGGACTCACTATCCCCTCTGTTGTTTGTAATTGCCATGACTCCACTTTCACAAATACTAAATAAAATGGGCCTTGGATACCAAACATCTAAAACATCAAGTAAAATAAACCATCTGCTCTACATGGATGATCTGAAGCAGTATGGAAATTTCCATTCAGAAATCGAATCACTGCTAAACACTGTCCGTATATTCAGTAGAGATATAGCAATGGAGTTTGGACTAGACAAGTGTGCTGCATTAATAATGAACAGAGGAAATATAACAAAAAACAGAAGGAATAGAACTGCCCAATGGAAGCAAGATCAAGAACCTGGAAGACAAAGAACATTACAAATACTTTGGCATTCTCCAGGCAGATAACATTGCACACACTGAAGTTAAAAGAAAAATTGGAAGTGAATACATCAGGAGAGTTAGAAAAATCCAAGTCCAAACTCAATGGCGGGAACACCATACAAGCCATAATCAGCTTGGCTATACCTGTTATCAGATACACTGCAGGAATAATAGACTGGACCCAGGCAGAGCTAGAGACGCTAGATCATAAGACCAGGAAAATAATGACCATCAATCATGCTCTGCACCCCTGCAATATGTAGATAGGCTATACTTCCCTTGCAGCTCAGGTGGAAGAGGAATGCTGCAAGTCCATCAAACAGTAGAGGAGGAGAAAAGAGGCCTTGAAGAATACACAAAGGACAGTGAAGAAGATGCACTTAAAATGGTCAATAACGAGAAACTATTCAACACCCATGAAACAAAGCAGGCCTACAAGAAAGAACAAGTCAAGAACCGAGCAGAAAAATGGAAAAATAAGCCCCTGCATGGTCAATATTTGCACAATATAAGTGGAAAATCAGACATCATCAAGACCTGGCAATGGCTTAAGAATGGCAACTTGAAGAAAGAAATAGAGGGTTTAATATTAGCCGCACAAGAACAGGCACTAAGAACAAATGCAATAAGAGCAAAAGTCAAAAAAATCCACAACAAACAGCAAGTTCCGCCTTTGCAAAGAAGCAGATGAAACAGTGGACCACCTAATCAGCTGTTGTAAAAAGATCGCACAGACTGACTACAAACAAAGGCATGACAAGGTAGCAGGGATGATACACTGGAACATCTGCAAAAAATACAAGCTACCTGTAGCCAAACATTGGTGGGACCATAAAATTGAAAAAGTGGTAGAAAATGAAGATGCCAAAATATTATGGGACTTCTGACTACAAACAGACAAACATCTGCCACACAATACACCAGATATAACTGTATTCGAGAAGAAAGAAAAGCAAGTTAAAATAATCAACATAGCAATACCAGGGGATAGCAGAATAGAAGAAAAAGAAATAGAAATAATCACAAAATACAGAGATCTACAGACTGAAATTGAAAGGCTGTGGCAGAAAAAGTCCAAAATAATTGGTGCCCTGGGTGCAGTTGCAAAAGACCTTGAAGAGCACCTCAACACCATAGGGGGCACAGAAATCACCATCAGCCAATTACAAGAAGCAACTTTACTGGGAACAGCCTATATTCTGCAACGATATCTATAATAACAGCAACAACATTGATGTTAAAATTCAGCCATCCCAGGTCCTTGGGAAGTACTCGATGTCTGGATAAAACAAACCAATCAATAACACCTGTCTGACTGTGTAAGCAAGAAATAATAATAATATACAAGTTTCAAATAAAAGGCTTCTTGCAACAAAAATGTCTTCACCAAATTACACAGACAGCAACCTTCCTAAGGTTCTCCAAATTTGCACCAGGTTCAGTAATTCTAAGCATGGTTGTGGGAGACATTGCACAAAATAACAGCATTTGCATTTTGACTTAGAACAAGTCTAAATTATTTGAAACAAGTAAGCAGGAAGTTCCTGTCATCTCAAGGTATAGAGAACTGCTGCTAAGCATTGAATGTTTATGCTCTGTGTTCCTTGGTCCCAGCCTCTGGGACCAGTTCTGTCATCACAAAATGGCTGAATGGATCAATGTTAGATGTTTATACAACACCTCCACTGACCTGTGAATTCCCCTGCAGTGACAACTCTGGGATCTTTTACCTAAAACACCAGTGTGAGTGGTCCAGTTTTATGGTCTAGACCACACTGAGAAAAACAGAAAAATAAATCCATCTTTTCAACGTAAGTTTTCCTTACTACCACTAATGGTAAATTAGTGCAGGAAGTATCACAACAAAACTGACTCCTGTGAACATCAACACTCTCATTGTGTTGCATGATTTTGATACTGAAATTATATTCATTGACTTGTTCAAAAGCTGACGAGTGCAGAGTATTCCCTATGTATTTCTTGTTTAGTGGCTCTACCCAACAGATGGAATTTTATGCCATGCAGCATTAGGCTACTGTTAAATTTTAATTTCAATTAATGGTCTTTACACTCTTTCTTTACACACCAGGGATATTTCACGCATGCATTTCCCTTCTAATTAGCTTTTATTGCTGAATTCATTCTGAATCTCCGGAAGTCATTAGATTCTCAAACATTCACAGCTGAATTTACTGCCTTTAATACAATTAATTAGTCCTTTACAGGAGAAAAATAAGAAAAATAGCCAACATTTGATTCACCTTTTATTGTTAGATGTGATTTCTGTATTCTGTTTCTATATCTGTTTTGATCTTAACCTCACTCTTGCGCCCCCCCTCCCCGCTTTATCTTGTATTATAGAAGGCTCTTTGGATAAGTTGGCTATTTTAAATATACAGTCCATTTCAAATCCTTTGCCCCAGAGTTAGGGCACATATCTTGAACTCTTAAAGATCATTTTATTCTACATGTTTCCTTGAAGATTTTTTCTCAAAATCAGAAGAGCAGAAGTGGTTTCAGGAGGTAAGCAAGCTTTTCTAAACAAAACAATATCAAACCTTTCCCCTTCAAACTAACTAACAGGATGAGGGGAGATTTTGAGGGGCTGCTTTCTCTTTAAGAGAGAAGTTCTATTGTTTGTGTTTGTTTCTTGTCAGGGCTAGCATTTGCCAGGGCCAGCCTTTGCCAGGGCTTGCATTGGGGGCTCTGTGGCATTTAGCTGTTGTTTCTCCCTGCCTGGAGGGGGGCAGAGGGAGGAGTCAGCTAGGGCTGCAGTGAGTGGGAGAGTGGGAGGGCACATTCCTGTGTGTTACATTCCTGTGTCTCAGTTTGAAGCTTACTCTCTATATAAGAGGTGAAGGCCTGAGAACTTAGCGAACAGGGGTAGCAAACAGGGCATTGGAGTTTTGCATTGAGTTTAGCAGGGAAGTGTGCAGGGGAGCCTGAAACAAGTCCCCTTGATCACAAGACCAGTGGGAAGATAAGGTAAGTACTACTCCCTCCTTCATATTCTTGAGACAGGAAGTTTGAACAGTTAAATAGCTGACCAATACAGCTTAGACCTAACTTTCTAATAAACTATCTCTAAACTATCTCTGCTAAACATATACTGAGAGAAGCTGGAGTGGAAGAAGAGGAGCGTGGTTTTAAAGTTGGAGGAAGAAACATCAATAACCTGCGCTACGCTGATGACACCACTCTGATAGCTGAGAATGCGGATGATCTGCAAGCTCTAGTAATGAAAGTCAAGGAGCACAGTGAAAAAATGGGACTACAATTAAATGTAAAGAAGACTAAACTAATAGCAACCAGCCTCAGAATTGACAATGAAGACACTGAAGTGGTGGATAGCTTCTGCCTGTTAGGATCAACTGTCAACAGTAAAGATCCAGCAGTCAAGAAATACGCCGCAGACTAGCACTTGGTAGGGTAGCAGTGAAGGCCTTGGAAAGGATATTTTGATGCCATGATGTGTGTATACCGTCAAAGATTAGAATCTTTCGGACAGTGGTTTCTCCTATGACACTCTATGGATGCGAAAGCTGGACTTTGAAGAAGCAAGCTAGAAAAAGCTTTGATGCTTTTGAACTTTGGTGCTGGAGAAGACTTTTGAGGATACCATGGACAGCCAGGAAAACAAACAAATGGATCATAGAACAAATCAATCCAAAATTTTCACTTGAGGCACAAATGACCAGGCTCAAACTATCATACTTCGGAAACATTATGCAAAGTCCCAGCTCCCTTGAGAAGTCTATAATGCTGGGAAAAGTTGAAGGCACCAATGAGAGACCTTAAAGGCCAAGCTGAAGACAGATCATCCTGGAGAGAATCAATCTATGTGGTCGCAAACAGTCTACACTGACTTGATGGCACTTAAACAATCATCAAACAATCTCTAAATACTGTAAACAGACAACAAAACCAGTTATGAAGATCGAAAGTCAGCAGGGGAAGGGGCACTTCCCAGTGTATTGCACATGTAAGACATGTAAGAGAGTGCCACATGTATGACTATTTGCTCCATGGGCAGAAGTCATGGGTGTGTACTCGGTGCAAGGAGGTCCTGGCTCTCAGGGAACAAGTTCATTCCCTCAAGATCAAGGTGGTGGATCTGGAGAAGCTCAGAAAGACAGAGAGGCATGCAGACGAGGCATTCAGGGACGTGATATAGGCATCCCACTCCAGGACTGATAGCTCCTCTGCTTTTGGGGAGAATAAAGGTCAAGGGGAGGGAGGATATCAGTCTGAGGAAGAGGAAAATGCTCCTTTAGAAGGGACCCCTCCCATGGATGATGAGCCTATATCCTCTAGCACAGGGGATACTTCTCCTGGGGATGGGGGCCTCCTTGTAGTGGGTGATTCAATAATTAGAGGTATAGAGAGATGGGTTTGTGACCCACATGTTGACTGCATGGTGACTTGCCTGCCTGGTGCAAAGGTTGCGGACATCACATTGCGTCTAGAAAGGCTATTAGGCAGTGCTGGGGAAGAGACAGCTGTCGTGATGCATCAGCACCAATGATGTGGAGAAATGTAGTCAGGAGGTCCTGAAAGCCAATTTTGGCTGATAGGTAGCATATTGAAGTCCAAGACCCCCAAGGTAACATTCTTAGAAGTGCTACCTGTTCCACGAGCAGATTCAGCAAGACAGGCAGAGCTGAGGGGGCTGGTGCTGGGAGGAGGGGTTTAGATTTGTTAGGAAATGGGATACATTTGGGAGCAAGCAAAGCCTGTACAAAAGAAATGGGCTGCAAAGGAGCCCCTGGTGGCGCAGTGGTAAAACTGCTGCCCTGTAACCAGAAGGTTACAAGTTCGATCCTGACCAGGGGCTCAAGGTTGACTCAGCCTTCCATCCTTCCGAGGTCGGTAAAATGAGTACCCAGAATGCTGGGGGCAATATGCTAAATCATTGTAAACCGCTTAGAGAGCTTCCAGCTATAGAGCGGTATATAAATGTAAGTGCTATTGCTATTGCTATTGCTATTGCTATTGCACTTGAACCAAGATGGAACAAGACTGCTGGTGCTTAAAATAAAAAATGTCACAGAGCAGCTATCAAAATGACGCCTGAGGAATAGCTGACAGGAGCTGGGCAGTATCCGGTTTGGCAAACACCATCTCTTAAGGTGGGAGGGTGTAAAAGATTCAGATAAAACTGAAGGGGACAGAGCAGAACCACATAGAGCAGACAGAAGGCTGTGCTAGCTAGTCAAAGAGATCAAAGAGCCAAAAGAAAGATAGCATACACCAGCTAAGAGATTTGGCATATAGGTGCTTATATGCCAATGCCAGAAGCCTCCAAGCCAAGATGGGTGAGCTGGAATGTGTGGTTGCTAATGAAGAAATAGATATAGTGAGAATAATAGAAACATGGTGGAACGGTGAACCAGTCGGACACTGTTATGCCTGGATATAAACTCTATAGAAAGGAGAAGGAGGAGAGCCTTGGAGGTGGAGTAGCACTGTATGTTAAAGAAGGGAATAGGGGTGTGCAATTTGGGTTTTCGGTGATTCGGTTTGGGACCCGAACTGAATCACCTCCGTTCTGTTCTGTGCCCGAATATGGGCTACCCTGTTGTTTCTGAGGTATCCTGAGTGTGGATTCTATGATAGCAAATTAGAGTGGATTCATGGTGTTTCATTGAAAATCTCATTTGCTATCATAGAATCCACACTCAGAATACCTCAGAAACAACAGAACCCTGTACCCCATGGGTTAGAAACCCATGGGGGTGGTTGGCACCCTATGTGCACTACACCACCACTCACTCTGGGCCACCCCAGCACCCCCCAAGTGCAGTTATGGGGCTGCTGAAAGCTCCATTATTATACCTTATGAGGCAAAACCTTAAATACGCGTAAACTTGAACAATTCCCCAAAAATCAGCCCTCTGCCCAAATCCTTTGAAAAAATTCAGGTAGCTTCCTTGCCCCTACCTGGCACTACCACCAACCCCACACTGCTCTAGGCCACCCCTTTGCCCCCGACGTGAAGCTATACATTTGCTGACACCTCCATGCTTCTTTATGGAGAAAAACTTTAAAGACGCGAAAACTTCAACAATTCCCAAAAAATCAGCCCTCTGTCCAATCACTCTGAATTTGGGGTGGTAGCCTCCTCCCATTAGGCACTACCAGAACACCCCACTCTTTTTGCCCAGATCCCACGCTATGCCCCCGATCTGCCCCAAAGACACTAAAACTTCAAAAATTCCCCAAAAATCAGCCCTTTGCCCAATTCCCCTGCAATTGGGGTGGTAGCCTCCACCCATTGGACACTACCACCCCACCCCACTATTTTGTCCCTGGTACCCAAAATTCGAGCTGAAGTCACATCAGACCTTTTTGCATTCAAATCAATGGAGGCAAAAAGGCGGGAAATTCAAAGAGACGTCATCCCAAATCACCCGAATTTTTCGGGCGTGAATCAGGGGTGATTTAGCTTGGGCACGAAAAATATCGGGGGTCATTGGGGTGATTCGGTTCGGCCCCGAATCACCCAAAATTGCTCGTTTCGGGCACAGATCGATCTGTGCCCGAAACGTTTTGCACATCCCTAGAAGGGAATAGAATCTAACAAGCTAGAAAACCTAGGAGGACCAGAGTCCTCCACAGAAACCCTGTAGGTAATAATACAAGGCCTGAAAGGAAATGTGCTACTGGGGATGTGCAATCACCCTCTGGATCAAAATGCTGACAGTAACTGGGAGATGCAGAAGGAAATCAGGGAGGCATCAAGGAGAGGCAGGGCAGTAATAATGGGTAACTTCAATTACCCACACACAGACTGGGAAAATTCAGTCAGGTAATGACAAAGAGGTCAAATTGCTGGATACGCTGAATGACTGTGCCCTAGAACAACTGGTCATGGAACCAACCACAGAGAACATGATCGTGGACTTAATCCTGAGTGGCACTCAGGATCTGGTGCATGATGTCAGTATCATTGACCCTTTAGGGAACAGGGACCACAGTGTGATCAAATTCAGCATACATGTGGGGAGAGAATCTCCAAGGAAGTCTAAAACATACACTTGAATTTCAGAAGAGGAAACTTCTCCAAAATGAGGAGTACGGCGAAAAGAAAACTGAAAGGAATAATAAGAGTCACTTTGCTCTGGAATGCATGGAGTTTACTCAAAACCACAATACTAGAAGCTCAGTTAGAATGTATACCAAAAAGGAGGAAAGATACCATTAAGTCCAGGAGGATGCTAGCATGAATAACAGGTAAACTCAAGGAAGCCATAAAGGAGAAGTAGACTTCCTTCTGAAATTAGAAGGCCTGTCCAAATGAAGAGAATAGAGAGGAACACAAACTCTGGCAAAAGTAATGAAAGGTGACAATAAGGGAGGTGAAATGAGAGTTTAGGAACGTTTAGGTAAAGGGAATAACAAAAATTTCTTTAAATACATCAGAATCAGGAAACCTGCAAGGGAGGTGGTTGGACCATTAGGGATGTGCGAAACGTTTAGGATACAAAACGTTTTGTACCCAAAACAGCCTGTTTCGGGTGTTTTGTAGACAAAACAAAACACCCATTTTCCAGATCCAAAAGTTTTGTATACAAAACAAAACGTCCCTGTTTCGTCTACAAAACGTTTTGTTGTTTCGGACCTCCATTTTGTTGTGATCTCTGAGTCAGTCTCCATTTTGTGTTTGACATCTCTTTGAATTTCCCACCCTTCCAGCCTTCTGATCAGTGACCTAAATCATGGGCTGACCTACTGACAATTCCCTCCTTGTTCCCCATTGGCTCTTTTGCTTCTTGCCACTCTTTACTGACCCCACATTGGCCAGGGGAAGGGTTGCTAACCCATGGGGTGCTGGGTTCTGTTGTTTCTGTGGTGTTCTGAGTGTAGATTCTCTGGTAGCATATGAGAGTGGATTCTTGTTTTTCACTAAAAATCTCATATGCTACCAGAGAATCTACAATGAACACCTCAGAAACACAAAACCCAGTAGTCCAAGGGCTTGTGGGTATGGAGGTGGTTGGCACCCTATGGGAACTACACAACCCCTCACTCTGGGAAACCCCAGTGCCCCCCAAGTGGAATTATGGGGCTGCTGAAACCTCCATTATTCCCTATGGGAGAAATCTTAAAAGACATGTAAACTTCAACAATTCACAAAAGATCAGCCCTTTGCCCAATGGAGAGGAGAACTGGTCTTGTGGCTGAGCATGACTTGTCTCCCTAGCTAAGCAGGATCTGCCCTGGTTGCATATGAATGGGAGACTTGATGTGTGAGCACTGCAAGATATTCCCCTCAGGGGATGAAGAGCAGAAGGTTTCAAGTTCCCTCCCTGGCTTCTCCAAGATAGGGCTGAGAGAGATTCCTGCCTGCAACCTTGAAGAAGCCGCTGCCAGTCTGTGAAGACAATACTGAGCTAGATAGACCAATGGTCTGACTCAGTATATGGCAGTTTCCTATCTTCCTAATTCTTTTGAGATAATTCTGGAAGTTTCCTTGCCCCCATTGGGCACTACCACCCACCACACTCTGCTCTGGATCATCCCTTTCCCCTTGATTTGAAGCGATACATTTGCTGGAATCCCTATGGGAAAATTCTTAAAGATGTGTAAACTTAAAAAATTCACAAAAAGTCAGCCCTTTGCCTAATTCCTTTGAAATTTGGGTGGTAGCTTCCACCCATTGGACACTACCACCACCACCCACTCTTTTTGCCCTAGGACCCTTTTTAAAAATCCAAATCAATTCGGATTCGGAAAATTTGGCTACAAAACAAAACAGGGCTGATTCGGATTCAGAAAATTTGGGTACAAAACAAAATGGGGGTGTTTCGATTCAGATACAAATCGAAACAAGAAAATTCCAAAATGCACACCCTTATGGACCATTAGACAATGAGGGGGTGAAAGGGATTATTAAGGAGGATATGAAGGTTGCAGGGAAGCTAAATGAGTTCTTTGCATCCGTCTTCACGGCAGAGGATAATGAGCATATACCTGTTCCTGAACCAGGCTTTTTAGGGATGGAGGCTAAAGAACTGAGTCAGATAGAAGTGACAAGAGATGATGTTCTAAACTGTCTAGAAAAACTGAAAACTAATAAATCACCACGGCCGGATGGCATCCATCCAAGAGTCCTCAAAGAACTCAAATGTGAAATTGCTGACTTCCTTGCTAAAATATGTAACTTATCCATGCAATCGGGCCCTGTACCAGAGGACTGGAAAGTAGCCAGTGTAACACTGATTCTTAAAAAGGGATCCGGGGCGATCCAGGAAATTACAAGCCGGTTAACTTAATGCCCGTTCCAGGAAAATTGATGGAAAACATTCTCAAAGATAAAATTGTAAACCACATAGAGGAACAGGCCCTGCTGGGAGAGAACCAGAATGGCTTCTGCAAAGGTGTAAATCTTGCCTCACTAACCTTTTAGAGTTCTTTGAGAGGGTCCACAAGTGTGTGGATAAAGGTGATCGGAGTAACATAGCCTAGCTGGACTTCCAAAAAGCTTTTGACAAAATTCCTCATCAAGGACTCTTGAAAAAAACTGAGCAGCCATGGGATAAAGGGACAGGTACATGTGTGGATTTGTAACTGATTGAAGGTCAGGAAACAGGGTAGGTATAAATGGAGAGTTTTCACAATGGAGGGAAGTAAGAAGTGGGGTCCCTCAGGGATCTGTACTGGGACCGGTGTTTTTTAAATTATTCATCAGTGATCTAGAAGTAGGGGTAAGTAACGAGGTGGCCAAATTTTCAGATGACACCAAACTATTTGGGGTAGTGAAATCCAAAACAGATTGTTAGGAACTCCAAAAAGATCTCTCCTAACTGGATGAGTGGGTGACAAAATAGCAAATGCAGTTCAGTGGTGGCAAGTGGAAAGTGATGCACATTGGGATGAAAAACCCCAACTTCAAGTATACACTGATGGGATCTGAGTTGTTGTTGACTGACCAAGAGAGAGATCTTGGGGTCATGGTGGACATTTTGTTGAAAGTGTCAACTCAATGTGTGGCAGCTGTGAAAAACATGAATTCCATGCTAGGGATCATTAGGAAGGGGATTGAAAATAAAACTGCTAATATTATAATGCCCTTATACAAAACTATGGTTCAGCTACAATTGAGTACTGCGTACAATTCTGGTCACCACATCTAAAAAAGGACATTGTAGAACTGGAAAAGGTGCAGAAGAGGGCAACCAAGATGATCAGGGGCCTGTAACACCTTCCTTATGAGGCAAATCTACAACATCTGGGGCATTTTAGTTTAGAAAAAAGACGACTGCGGGGAGACATGATAGAAGTCTATAAAATCATACATGGTGTGGAGTAAGTGGATCAAAAAAAGTCTTCTCCCTCTCACATAACACTAGAATCAGGGGTCATCCCATGAAATTGATTGCCAGGAAATTTAGGACCAACAAATGGAAGTACTTTTTCAAACACTGCATAATCAACTTGTGGAATTCTGTGCCACAAGATGTGGTGACAGCCCACAACCTGGATGGCTTTAAGAGGGGTTTGGATAACTTCATGGAGGAGAGGTCTATGAAGGGCTACTGGTCTGAGGGTTATGGGCCACCTCCAGCCTCAAAGGCAGGATGCCTCGGTATACCATTTTCAGGGGACTAACAGCAAGGGAGAGGGCATGCCCTCAACTCCTGCCTGTAGGCTTTCAGCGGCATCTGGTGGGCCACTGTGTGAAATATAATACTGGACTAGATGGGCCTTGGGCCTGATCCAGCAGAGCTATTCTTATGTTTTTAAGTACCGCAACCTTTTGTGTGCGCATGAACACATGTCCACACATGCACCTTTAGGAGACTTAATAATGTTTGGACCTAAATGGATTTAAATATGCATATCAGTATGATTGGCTCATATTTTCCAAACGGAAAAGAAAACCCTGAATAAGATATGTGTAAAAGACAGGGCAAAACCAACTCTTTTATTTGCAAAGAATAAGTTAAGAATGTATTTGTTTATTTTTTGTTTGTCTGTCAAATTTGTATGCCACCCCAAACTTCTGTCCTGGGCAGCTTGAATATTAAGTCAATTTGAATATTGACTTAAACCATAAATATTATAGAAATTTGAGACAGAGGGTTGTTTATGTACAGTACTACCCACAAGTACTGAAAGCCCCTCAGGCAAGACAGTGGACTGGTACAGACGATTCTGTCCTTAATTAGGAAGGGAACACTCTGAGACCATGCATGTCATGATGTCCTCTGTGAATGTCCCAATGCCCTCTCAACATATTCCTTTATCACACGGGAGATCTGTTCATCCAAATGGTCCCTCTACACACACTCCAAATATTTGCTTCTAAAAGTATTTGGGGGACATGTAGAGGAGCCATTTGGATAACAGCCCCCCCCCGCCGAACAGCCCCATGGATGCAGCCCCAACTCCATGCCGTGAGGCTGTCATGGCATCTGTGGGGGATGTCACAATAGGTGTGGTCTCAGAACATTCCCTTCCTAACTGTGTAGGCTGAGAAGATACTGTCCAAACTGGCACACAATTGTTTTGTTTTTTTTCCTTATATTGATCCTTTGTTAGCCATTTTGGGCATCTCCAATTCAGAGAGGAATACTACAACAACAACAACAACAACAACAAATATTTATATATGATAAGTGAGGTGGAAATATTACGGGGGGAAATAGAAATAAAAGAAGAGACCCTCATTGGGCTCTCCTCTTCCTTGCTGTGATTGCTACCAGGTTCTGTTGTTGTTGTTGCTCCTCCTCACCACTGCTGCTTATTCCTTTGCTACCTGAGAAGATGACAAGATGGTGACTGAGAAAAGAGTGGCAGCTGCTTTTCCTCCTTCTCATCACCACCATTGTTTTCTTCCCCTGGGCCAAAGAAAAAGGGCAGATGAGTGAGCAGGTTTCTGCAGACCCAGCCATATCTAGGGATGTGCATGAAGATCGTTGTTGCCGATGGGGGGTAGTGCTTTAAGGGCGGGGGAGGGTGTACTCACCCCTCCCGCCGCATTTCCCCCGCCAGCGCGCTGTCATTTGGAAGCCCCTCGGGGCGGCAGCGTTCCTCCCTGCCGCCCCGTTTGCCCCGTCGGCCGGAAGTGGCCAGAAGTCGTGAGCGTGTGTGCGCCCGTCGTGCGTGCGTGCACGCCTTTCTGCCATGTGCGCGCGCATGCACAACGGGCGCACGCGCGCTCGCGACTTCCGGCCACTTCCGGCCGACGGGGCAAACGGGGCGGCAGGGAGGAACGCTGCCGCCCCGAGGGGCTTCCAAATGACAGCGCGCCGGAGGGGAAAATGTGGTGGGAGGGGTGAGTACACCCTCCCCTGCCCTTAAAGTGCTACCCCCCCGTCGGCAACAAAATGCCGAAACGCCCCCAGTGCCGAAATGTTTCGGAGGCCTTCATAATGGCCTCCGAAACATTTCGGGCACATGCCTAATATTGACATATCATCATCATCATCATCACTACCACCACTACTGGAGATGAAGCTAACTTACAAAAACTTAATAAATTGTCGACTCAGTAAAAATGTGTCATGTTTTTCTTCTTCTAGACAAACAAACAATGAAGCTGCATATGACAAAACAAACAATATCTCAAAGGACACATTCTCCTGTTTCTTGGTTATTGTTTCCAGGCAGTGCTTTGTCATAACTTTATACAAAGAATAAATGCATACTTTTATTTTAAAAAATGTTTACAAATGCAAGGCCACAAAGCACAGTGCAACCTCATTTTATATTTTGACTCGTGAAAAATGAAATAAAATAATATTCTCCTGCCACGATTTTAGTTTTTTAAATTTTAAATGCTGATGAGAATGCAGAAGACTTTTTCTTGAACCAGATGATCTGAAGAAAAGGGGGAATTGGTGTTAGCTGAAAAGCTTTAATTTTTTTCTTTAAAAGCAGTTGTGTGTTTTTGTCTGGAGGTTTTTTTGTCAGAGTTTCACAAAAATAGCTTTAAACAATGGTTGCTCCAGATTTATGAATTTATCAGGCTGGAATTTAAATAGCCTCAAGAAATCATGCCAGTCAAATGTAATAATAATAATAATAATAATAATAATGAGCCACCTGCTCCAATTAACATAGGCAATTTTTTCTATGAACATTTTGTATAACATCTTCCCCTCTATGCATGCTCCTATTCCTAATGAAGAAATTCATAAAGGCAGCTCACTTATTCTACTATTTCATTATGAACAATGGTGAAATCTTAACTCAGCTTCTTCTTATTCTCTATTCAGATTTATTTTTTTAAAAACAAAACAAAAACAAAAACCACTCCCACAGAAATAAAGATGTTTGGTGCCTTTGTAGAAAGCTTAATTTTGAAACTTTTCTGTATTTAAAGTGCTGAGCACACCATTCTTTGAAACTGACACATGCTTTGGTTTTTGTGTCTCTCACAGCAGTGCTGCTCAGAATACATAACCCTCACTTCATTACCAGCCCAACTCCATTGCATGAGCAGATTCATTACAACTGTATATTGTTAGGGGTGCATTTCAAGCCTCTCTTTTCCTTCAGGTTTTGTTGGGGGTTGTTTTATTGTGTCAGCAGCAACTAACTGGCTGCCTTGGATTCCTACCGTTTATCATCTGTTCTTGCTATCTGCTATAATAAGGGCTCATGATAAGGGTCCACATATTAAATGAATGCACTTAAAGTGATGCAACCCAAAACATGGACATGTCTGCAGACACTTGTACACATGTGCAATGTAATGTCTGAATAGGGTTCGAATGCATGACAACTGTGAAAAAGGTGAATTCCATGATAAGGGTCATTAGGAAAGGGATCAAAAATAAAGTTGCCAATTACCTAATGCTCTTATACAAATCTATACTACAGCCATATCTGGAATATTCTGGACTGTTCTAGTCATTGCATCTCAAAATGGAGCTGGAAAAATGATGAAGCACCTGCAACACATTTTAGTTTAGGTAAGGTAAGTGCCGTCGAGTCGGTGTTGACTCCTGGCGTCCACAGAGCCCTGTGGTTGTGTTTGGTAGAATACAGGAGGGGGTTACCATTGCCATCTCCCGCACAGTGTGAGATGATGCCTTTCAGCATCTTCCTATATCGCTGCTGCCTGAATCGCCAGCAGGGATTTGAACCGGCAACCTTTGGCTTGCTAGTCAAGTCATTTCCCCGCTGCACCATTAGGTGGCTATAACATGGTAGAGGTTTATTAAATTATAAAACAATATGGTAGACCAATGTCAGCGGAGAATAGCCACAACAATAAAACAAAAAGCAGTTACAGAATACAGGATTTATTCCAGCATGTTTTGATTAATATCATTCTCAAAGAATATTTTCACTGGACTGCCTGGAAGAGATACTTTCCTGCCAGAACTCTAGGCAGACCCTCTTGCCTAGGATCCTGGCAAGAAAGTATCTCTTCCAGGCAGTCCAGTGAAAATATTCCTTGAGAACTATATTAACCAAAATGTGTTGGAATAAATCCTGTATTCTGAAGCTGCTTTTTGTTTTGTTTATAAAATCGTGCTTGGTGTTGAACATCTCCCCACCCCCCTCAACTCTAGAACCTTTATTTACCCAAGGAAACTGGCTGGTTGAGTTTCAGGACAGACCAAATGAAGTACGTCTTCACAGAGAGCATCATCAATCCATGGAATTTACTGCCACAATATATGATGATGGCACTATCCTAGATGCTTTTCAAAGGGGCTTAGAGAAATTAATGGAGAACAAGCTTGTCAATGACAACTAGTTATGATGGTGATACGTTATCTTCAAGTGCCTCTCCAGACCAGTTTCTGGCAAGCAACAACAGGAGAGAGCTATTTGCCTGTGTGTCCTGTTTCTGGCTTTAATGCCACAGGGTGCTGGGCTTGATGAACCTTTGATGCGATCCTTTGATCTGATCCTTCTTATGAACATACAGTACACTTGTACATGAATTGACTTGTATACAAAAATCAAGTGAATATGTTGTCTCACCCCAGATACATTATGTGAAATTTAGTTTGCACATACATTCTTTCTCACAAACACTTGCACACATGAACACATTTGAACTTTTGAAGTTGTTAACCAATATCTCATGACAGCTGTATGCGAAATTAAGAAAAATAAAACCCTTGTGAACTCTGCTAGCCTTGCTCCTTTCATTAAGCTTTCAACTGATTCTTCTTTCCTTCTTCAAGATGATTTTAAAAAAACCATGTGTTCTGCCCCAAACCTTAATCTACTGCTCATACATGAAAGCATGCTCCACAGTTAAAGACTGCTGGAATTGAGGAAGAATGTAAGATCTGAAATGGTGTCTTTTGGGTTATCCCTTGCCAGATTCTGGGGCAGAAAAAAGTACACTGAAGTTTTGTAGGGCTCAAACAAAAATACAGCAAATACTTCATGGTGGAAGGAGCATAGCAAGGCTTAACTTTTTCTTAAGTTAACCTTTTTCTTAACTTTTTCTTAACTTAACCTTTTCCCATTAACTGGAAAATGCTGTGGTAGCAGCAGCACTTCCAAGTGTCACTGATCTTCTCAGAGAAACACCAGTTGTCATTCCATGCCCCCCGCCCCCCGCCAATGAATGATCAAGGGAATTATGCTCAACACAATATAGAAAGATCCCAGAGAAAAAAAATGGTGGCTCCCCACTGGCATGCATAAAAAAGTAAATCACCACAGAACCCCCCCTCCCACCCCCTCCCATGAAATCACCAAATATCCCCTGCTCACAAAAAGGTTGATTGAAAATTTGTGGGATACTCAGCCCAAAATTACATAACTTCAAAGAGGTAGATAGAAATATGTACTCACGTTGCGATAGTGATGGGCAAATCTAATCTTGGTAGGCACAAGTGTCTCCCTAGAAGGAGTAGCTGGTTAGAAAATCCTTTATATGTCAGATAGCCCTTAAAGTAAAGTAAAGTGTGCCATCAAGTCAGTTTCGACTCCTCTCAGATAAATGGGACTAGAAATAAAATACCAAGCTGCCTTCTAAACTCATTCTTTAAGATCACCTGATCTTAAAGATCTTAACCATGGAGACTTAGACTACATATTGCTGGTAAAATTAAAAAGCTATACTTTAAGTAACATTGATTACAGATGAACAGGGATGTTTAATATACAGAATTTGGTCTACTTTGCCCACAAATAAGGTAAGGTAAAGTGTGCTGTCGAAATCAGTGTTGACTCCTGGCACCCACAGAGCCCTGTGGTTTTCTCGGTAGAATACAGGAGGGGCTTACCATTGCTTCCTCCTGCGCAGCAAGAGATGATGCCTTTCAGCATCTTCCTATATTGCTGCTGCCTGATATAGTACCTGTGGGGATTCGAACCGGCAACCTTCTGCTCTTTAATCAAGCATTACTCAGCTCTGCAGTGTCTCATAAGCAGCCATGCGTAACAAAAGATGGAGTCTTTGTTCTGCAATACTTAATCTTCACCTTCATCTCCATCTCTGTTGAATGGCAAACATAGAGATTAACATGTTAGCCTGAAGTCAGATACCTGATACAACAAATGAATCTTTAATTCAGTTTTCAAATTGCTAAAATAATATTAAATTCAAAGTTTTCTGCACCAATGAGCAATAACTCATCTAGAAAAGAAACAGCGTATGTTTAATTCAGCACTTGACTTTTTTCAGTAATTCAGAGATATTTTAATTTCACCTTTTTCTTTTGGTAACTGGCAGCATGCCTAGTGAAAAGTTGTACCAAGAGGCATGGAGAAGAAAAAAAGAATTCAAGTTGTGCTCCTTTCAGAAAGCTAAACAAAATGTACATTATTCAGTAACAGGCTTCTTGTTGGTTAGGGAGTAAGTAATAAACAAAGCAGAACAGGGCCAGGACATCAATTCATTAGACACTTGCCATGTACATTTATAGCTTTTAATAATCATAATTATGTCTACAACACTGCTCTGTAATGCATATGCTTCGTTACTAATGGTATGAATGCTAGTTGCAGAATGGTATTTCATATATTCCAAGGCCAATTGTCTTCATACAATAAGACAGAAATCTTCACTTTACAACCAACTACATATGCAGAGCCAACACTTCAAGCATGAAAAAGGTGTGTCAGTTGATGGGGAGAGAATTCTGACAATATTCACATTTTATTTAACAATAGATGCCCTGAAGGACTGCTTTTTACCTATGAACCTACGCACACATTAAGATCCTTCTTCAAGAACATGGTCCAGGTGGTCTATCCCAAAAGAAATGCCGTGAGTGTAAGACAGGCCAGTCTTATTGATGTCACCAAAGTTATGGAATTCCCTGCTTTGCAAAATATATTAAAAAATTGAAAGGTGTAAAAGCTGGGACAGAATAGGCAGAATAATCCCTTAAAAAACAAACTGGATCCCAAATCTGTGGGATGTGTTAGAGACACTTAAGAACAATGTTTTAGAACTGAATGCTTTACAATATTATAAGCAACCCTTTTACAGCCAGGAATTGCTTAGAACGGCTCAGAGCAGCCTGGTAACCCCACCAACTGGCATTTCATAAATAATTTCTTTGGCAAAAACAGTGGGATGTGTCAAACACATATGCAGACAATAGCTTAGGATGAAATCCATACATTCATAAAGCAGAATTAACCCATTCCCAGCAAAAACCAGAACGGAAAAGCCAGAAAAAACCCTCTAAAAGTCAAACTGAGTGGGGAAAAAGCAGCAGGTTGTGCTGGAGATACTTGAGAAAAATGTGTTAGGACTTAAATCTGTCCAGTATTATACTTTATCAAACTCCTTGCAGCCAGGAATGGCCCAGAACAGTCCATGACCCTTTCAGGGGCTGGGATGACGCCTTAAAAATTAAATCGTATGCAGAAAACAGTGATCTGTGCTAGTGACACATGATAATGGACAAAGTACAAGCTCAGAATAATGCACCAAAAATTCTTCAGAGCAAGAATCCTGGGGAGGAGCTAGAGCTCATTGACAGAGCACACGCTCTGCATGTAGACTTTACTAGGCATTCCCAATTAAAATTGCTCTCTGGCCTCAAGCACTATAAGCAGCTGAGTCTGCAGCCTGCTTTTTTGCTTACCTTGCTGACCCCTCCTCCTGCAAATTTCATCACCTCCCAGCCCCCCACTTGGGCCTGCTTATAGGGAATGGAGCCCAGCTTCACCTTCCATTTCCACCAATGCTCTCTGGCCTAAAGCGGTAGCAGACATATTATTTAATACCAATTTGTGATTAAAGGAGGACCTTGTTAATCACGGGTCCAGCACTTGCTGTTTCGTGTATCTGTGGTTGGGTAATTAGCCTGACCTCGGTATATGTGGGGGAGGAGGGGGAGGGTTAAAACCACGTATCCACAGGTCAGGGTGGCTGGAAATGACCTCATAGGTCTTTTCCAGCTGCCATTTTGTGTTTGGGAGCCATTTTATGGCTCATTTAGTTGAAAAAAACAGGGCAGAAATTGTAATTTTTGGCTGATTTCTGCTGCCCTGGATCACTCTGCAGCATGGGTAGGGTACTTTGAGGCATGATTTGGGGAGGGAAACAGGGACAAAAACTGTGATTTTCTGCTGATTTGGGGCCATTTTGAGCAGTCCAAGAACTTAACCCCACAATTCCTATAGACCCAATGCCCCATTATTTATGAATTCACAATCCACAGGCCCCCCTACGGAACAGAACCTGCACAAATAATGGGATTCTCTTGTATTTGTGATGGTCATCCCTCTTGGTGAACTGTCACTTCTGCCCAGCATTCTGTTAAAATAATTTGTATTTGACATCACACCAGTCATGGCACCCCTGATTTCATTTCCTTTCTCTCAGAAGAACCCCTATCCTGTTACTTTGCTGTCTTTCACTCCTTCAGCTCTGCCACGGTCAGCCATCTGGAGGTCATTTGTTCCCTCAGAGAACTCCACCCTTTCCCTGTAGCTACCCCTAACGCCTGGAGCTATCTCCTGGAACATCAGCATGGTGCCTCTTCTCTTACTTCATTCAAATGCCTTCTTGAAACTCACTTTTTCCACAAAGCCTTTAACACAACACCTTAGTCCCCATTCTCTACTGTAACTATGTTCAAGAACATAAAACATTTGCATATTTCCACATCTAGCTCTGTCTGTTTCCCTTCCTTTCTTCTATTGTTTTCCCCATGCTGATATCTAGATAGTAAGCTCCTCAGGGTAGCAACCTGTCCTATCACTCTTTCTAGAGCATCATGTACCTGGATAGTGTAATAGTAATAGTAATGATGATGATGATGATGATGATACAATACTGAGCAAGATGGATGAATGGTCTGTCTCAGAATAAAATAATCTTCTTTGTTCCTAAGTGTTTATATAGCTCAAAGAAAACAAAACCCATGATGCAGTGCCACGGGTCCACTTCACATCAGTAAAACACAGGCTTAAAAAGTCATGCTACCCTTGTCTGGAGAAGCCGGAAGCCCTCTGGTAGCAGCCGGGAGCTCCCAGCCTGCCAGACAACATGGGAGACATTGTGTCATGAGAACAGGCTCACTAAATTTCATCTGCTGCTAGCTTGACTTCCCTTATGAAACAATTACATTACACTCCAAGTATACATTTAGGTGACACTAAAAGCTTATTAAATATGCTATTTTTAAATATGAGTTGACATGCTATGAACTTGTTTTTTGAGCATGGTAGTGCTTTGAGAGAGTGAAGGCTTTTGGTGGTCTAATATAATCAATGAACCATGTATTGCTGGATTTTATGGTTCTGCATCACTACTGCATTACTACTAGTAGTAGTGGTAGTACTACTAATAGTAGTATTGTGTTGCAATACAATCCGCCACCAAATCAGCTCTTTGTAGATGTAGCCAGTTCTTTGTGTATCGGCAAATACGTTCAAGAAGAGCTGCCTGCAATCCTCTTTCTGAGGAAAATTTCCTGATCTTCCTATCAAGATCATGTACGTGTCCTTAGGGGAAATTTTTTATGCCATAGTGGAGGTTGCTGCTGCTATTCCAGTATTGGTTCTGGCACCAGGGTCAAATACCCACATGCGGAACCTAGGTGTGGATATTTTAGGATCTAAATTTATCCATTCACCCTCTACACATAAAAATTCACTAAAGCCTACCAAGAAACATGTTTAACTCTCAAAATGAGTTGACTCTACAGAGCCATCTAGTCAGAAGGTCTTGGGTTCAAATTGAATAAAAGAGCTATGAAAGATTCCATAGCTCTCTGATTATTTTGTAAAACACATTTATTCTGGTGATTATCATGAGATTGCAGCTGTTTTACCAGAAACAGATCTGATTGGCAGAAACTAGACATTTCAGAAAGATAGCATTCCACCCCTGCCCTACAAACACAGAGGCTACCTTCACACATAATGACAAACCAGAGGCAGCCATGCCAGAGGTTCAGGTTTGCCATTGTCCAACTGCGGGAACCTGTGGTTCTGAAGGAAAAATGACCTGAGGTTCCTGACCCCAACCTGAATTTGAACCCTTGGTTGCACTTCAGTTTCACCGCCAAAACCTCCAATCAGAAAGCAGCATCATGTTGTCCGGAGGCTGCAGCTTGTCTGAAACCAGAGTTGAGGGTAGGAAGCTCCTCCCTCTTCCTTCTCCAATTGGCTGCCAGTTCCCCCCATCCTACCCAGACTCTAGATCAGATTGTCTGGGAGTGCAGTGGGGGGAATGGTTTGCCATTGTGTGAATAAGAAGGGGGGTCATAGATTCTGTGTACATTCCCCATTTTTATATTGTTCAGTGCCATTGCCTTCCCTGGTTGCTTTGTCTTCCTCATTCCTAAAATAGTCACTTGAGTGACCCCATGAATCAGGGATCATGAAAAAGGATACTGTCAGATGGATATGCCTGACCAGCTATCAACGCAAAAAACCATGTGGGTTCACACAACCAATCATATTTGGTTACATGTTTATATCAATGAGGGCCAATGAGGACAAATGAGAAATTAAAAGAGGGCTATCTAAACAAAATAAATGTATTTTTTTGTTGTCAAAAAGAACCAAGGGGAGCCTTTTTGTATGTGCACTGCTGAAAATGTTCGCTAAAAATGGTCAGTAGTTTCAGTGCAGCTTGATTATGGTGACTACTTAAAATCTGTATTTGGCCAACAATATTCAAGATGCCTGTGTTGCTCTGTGCCAAATGAATCAGAATGCAGATGGACGCATCGGCCAAGAGGATGCAACAGTTCCAGAGTGAATAACAGCCTGATGAGCAGTTAAGGCTGCCATCATTTCTTATGGCGGGTTACTGTGTCTTTAGCACCTGCAGAGCTGCCAGAAATGCCAGAGGTAAAAGTTTGTCCACCACTACATTTTCACGATTCACCTGCTGAATTCCTAGCTTTCACCCAGCCAGATGCGTGGCTACAGTGGAGCACGGGGGGGTGGGGACAAGTGTCCTCTGGCCACTGCTGAGCACCTGTGAGACGCCACAGGCTCCCTCACTTCCCCCTGCACTTAGTGGGGCTGCCAGAGCATGCCTGCCCTCTGCACTCCCCAGTGCCATAGCCACTATCGGCAAGGTGGGCCACCTGTTCCCTCTGCTGCTCCCAGCTGACGCTTTGTTCACGCTTTGGCTGGGTACTTCTTTCTCAGCCTTGCTCCAAGCAGAGGAAGCACGCATGCATACAGCGCATGAACAAAGCACCAACTGGAAGCGACAGAAGGACATCATGGTCCATCTTGCCAATAGTAGCCATGCCCCTTGAATATGACATCATATGCAGGGGCATGGCCGGCATGCTCTCACGCATGTGCACAAAGCAATAGAGGGGAGGGGGCCACTGGCAATAGCCTGTCCCGCAGCTGCTGGTGAGCTCTCTATACCCCTGCACCCAGCAAACAAGCCATGCCAGAGAAAGATGGCAATTACACAAAGAACCTTGGCTTGCCTTTGCCCAAAGGTTTTTTGTAAGCCCTTTTCTTCATTCTTATCAAATATCTTACCCCGCCACAGGCCTACAGTTATTCAAAGCTGATGATGCAAATCTTAAAGTTTGCCATGTCAGGCATAGCAGCCCACTGAAACAAACAAATAAACTAACATACAAAAATAAGATGGTGATGGTAAAGCAGCTTGGGAAATGCTTCCTAATTTATGGTGGTCCCCTACTAGTAAATAACTTGCATTCAAGGATATATGCATTCATACCATTTCTCAAAGATATAGACAGGTGGGTGTTTTGAATCACAGCCTTAAAGTCTCATTGCATGTACAATCACCACATTCATCAAGGCTTCTTGACATGCTGTCCATTAAGGATACTGAATGGAGGCAGAACGGAGAAGTCAAAAAGAAGAAATATCTTTGACAGTTCCTATGGGTTATTTGCGGCAAACAGGTATTTTTTATTCTTGACGAAGTGGGGTGAGTGGGGTGAGGGACTTAGAAAATGTGCCATACAGTTTATGACAATAGCGATTGCACATACATTGCTTTGATACTAAAATACTTGGTTCTGGAAATCAAATCCTCTTGAGTTTGCTTTACTGACATTTCAGTCTTTACAAATAAAGCACCTTACTAATCTCTGAAGGAGAGTCACTCCTTCATTGCCTAACTTGTCCTTTTAATTTCAGTGGGACTACTTTGAGTAATTTTCATCATCCTTTCAGGCATTCTAAATGTTTTAGGTGCTATATGGTCTCATTTTTAACAAAAGAACTGGTGTTTATCTCTAGGAAGATTCCCTGTTTGGTATTTGACATCCAGTCATTTTATCATGCCCCCAAACTGAAGAAGTGATACATATGTGCACATCACGGGTAGCCAGAGTTGTTTGTACTGCAGCAGTTCCCACTGATGGCTAAGTGACAGTTCAGTTTTAAAATGGTGGGTCTCTTCAGTGATGGGAAGGCTGCCAAAAAAACTGGCAAGTGATGGTATATTACCTGTGTATAGGTGAGGCTTCACTTATTGGCCATGGATTCAGGGTTCAAAGAACAAACATGTGCAGGACCCTACAGAGGTTTTAATGGATTCAAACAGATAATGGGAGAAATGTGTCATCCCACCCTCTACATGCATACATTTATCCCTACATTGGCTTTCGTGTACACTCAACGGCAAATTGAGGAGGCCTCTACGTAATGTGTGAAATGGCCTAGGGAGAGAAAGGGGGAGAGACTGGAGAATCAGTATAGAAGAATAAGTACATAGATGGATAGATGCCGCTAATCCCATTTCACAACATATTTGACCATGCCAAGAGCATTAAAAACCCGGTACAGTTGTGAGAGCCTCCTGAGACTTCAAAGATAGAAGACTTGCTTTATAAATGAGCAGTTCCTGTATCTGATCCTTAAAATCTTGCCTTTGAATTCTTCCTCCCTCAAATAAGAGTTGGCTAAAGTGAACTAGAAGAAGCAGGCACTGAGTAAGGCTTTTAACAGATCAGCACATGAAAGGCAGTTTCAAGTACTAAGGGGAAAAAAGAGTTGTTTCAGGAGTTGAAAGGGGTGGGGAATGAAAAATGCGGGTGCCTTTAGAAATGTAAATGCACTTCCAGCATCTTAAAATTCCACCTGCTTTGTAGAGTGTTTGCTGGCATTTTCATTAAATGTAATCCAAATAGTAAGTGACAAAAAGTAGGATTTCCCCCCTTTGTCTTTAGGTGGTTCTCTGGTCCCAGTGATGAAATAGAAGCTGCCTTCAGATGTAATGCAGAACTGACCCACACACCACCCCCACTCCCACTCTCCCATCCACATTCAGATGAAATAGAGAGCTCCTTCTCTGCAGTCTCACTGATGAGTGGGAACTGGCTTCCAGGGGTTCCTTCTTTAATGAAGGACAGCCTTGGCAGCCAATAGAAGCCAGAGTGAGGGAGGAGCTTCCTCCATCAACTGTGGTTGCAGAAGGGGGAGACCGTGGTGCCAGTATTTGGACATAATGCTGGCACTGCAGAACTGGAGGCCCAAGTGGCCGACCTCACTACCAACTGAAGGTACAAAACACGGTTTGGGGAGGGAGACTCCGGGTTCATTTTTTTTTAAAAAATGAAACCGTGGTTGCCCTCATTCGGATGTACAGTTTCCCAAACCGGAGGTCCCTTTACTTCCAGTTTACTTTTACATGCAAATGCGGCCAATCTCTTTCTTGGTCTTGGTCTTGCACCCCCATGTCCTGTAGCTATGCCCATTTAGCAACACCCTAAATGGGCTGTTCATGGCCAAATACCTCCTTTAAAGAATGCAAAATAAGATATAAGAAAAATACCTCTGAACACATACAGGGTGCCTTTCCCACACCACTGAGTAACTGCAAACTGTTCCTATGCCTCATTGCCCAATTAGCAGAGCTAAAAAGCAGTACTTTCTTCCAAGCACGTGTCAGATATTCAACTGAATCTGAGCCCTCCCCCCACCCCGCCGCCACCACTCTCTCTAGAAATCAGTGGTGTAGCCTCAAATTTAGAAGCACAACCATTCTCCATGCCAGACCTGGCAGTGGTGTCCTGCTGGCAGGACAAGGTGGGACTCTGGCCCATTCCTTGCCCCACCCCTGGGTCGCAATCAGGTCGTAGTTGAGCAGCCACACACAGTTCACTGAGTTGCTGGGATGGACAATGAGGAAGGCAGTTTACACACCATTAACACTCCCACTGCTGCCTCCATCTCATCCCATGCTCCGACTCCAACATCACCAATCAGCTAAGTCTGACTGATGTGCAGGCATGGCAGCCATTCGAGGGGCCAATCCAATAGAACTGATGCCAGAGAAAAAACCTCCAGTAATGTTCCTGGCCATGTAGATCTATCTGTTCAGGGTAATGATATGACAATGCTATAGTTCTGTTAGGGTTGTACAATGGTACAGTACATTTATCCCACTGTACCATGTCAGGCTCATATATTTTAAAACTCTCATACTTTTTTAAAAAAACCTATGCATATCCAACAACCCTGCCTGCATGGAAAAGATACATTATCTATCTATCTATCTATCTATTACATTTATAAACCGCCCCATCCAGAGGCTCTGGGTGGTGTACTGCAACTTTTAAAAAGACATAAAAACACACAATTCAAAACACAGTGCTAAACACAATATAAAAACAATTCAAAAACAATTAAAATCATTTAAAAACAATTAGAATACTTTTTAAAAAAAACAACACTTTACAAACCTTGGAAGGCCAGGCCAAACAAAAAGGTTTTAGGGCTGACAGCAAGCCTAAACTGCGGATAGCTGCTGGGAGTGCATTCCATAGACCAGGAGCAGCTAAAAATAGGCCCAGTTCTCATTTGCCACCAGATGTACTGGTGGTTACTGGAGACGGACCTCTCCAGATGACCTCAACGAGCGATGGGGATCATACTGAAGAAGGCGCTCTCTAAGGTAGCCCAGACCCAAGCTGTTCAGAGCTTTAAAAGTAATAACCAGCAATTTGTATTTCACCAGGAAACATTTCGGCAGCCAGTGTAGCTGTTTTAAGACAGTCATAATATGGTCTCTCCGGATTACCCCAGAGACCAATCTGGCTGCCGCATTTTGAACGAACTGAAGTTTCTGAACTACGTACAAAGGCAGACCCATGTAGAACACATTGCAGTAGTCGAGCCAGGAGGTTACCAGCTGATGCACCACTGTTTTGAGATCATTGAGATCAGCTGCCGAATTAGCCGAAGCTGATAGAAAGCACTCCAGGCCATAGCCTCCACCTGAGATACCATAGTGAGGCCTGGATCCAAGAGCACTCCCAAGCGGTGTACCTGTTCCTTCTGGGGGAGTGTAACCCCAACCAGCACAGGAAGATCTAATTCATCCCTTAAATTTGGATCCCCAACAATGAGCACCTCCATCTTGCTTGCATTCAGTTTCAATTTGTTATCCCTCATCCAGCCCATTACTGCCTATAGGCAGGCATTTAGGGAGTGAATGCCATTTCTGGAGGAGGAGGAGGAGGAATAGATTTGGGTGTCATCAGCATACTGATAACACCCTGCACCAAATCTCCTGATGACCTTACCCAGTGGTTTCATGTAGATGTTAAAAAGCATTTGTGACAGAATGGAGACCTGAGGAACTCCCTATAATAGCTCCCATTTTGAAGAGCAACTATCACCAAGCTCTACCATCTGGAATCTACCTGAGAGATAGGAGCAGAACCATTGCAGAGCAGTGCCTCCTATCCCAAATTCCCCCAGGCGATCCAGGAGGATACCATGGTTAATGGTATCGAACACTGCCGAGAGATCCAAAAGAACAAACAGTTACACTCCCTTTGTCGATTCCCTGGTAAAGGTCATCCATCAGGCCGACCGAGGCAGACTCAACCCCATAGCCCACTCTAAAGCCAGTTTGAAATGGGTCTAGATTATCAGTTTCCTCCAAAACCACCTGGAGCTGATTAGCCACCACTCTCTCAATCACCTTGCCAACCATGGGAGATTGGAGACCAGCCTATTACTATCCATCACTGAGGGATCTAGGGAAGGCTTCTTAAGAAATGGTCTAATCATTGCTTCCTTCAAACAAGGAAGCATCCTACTCCCTCTCAGCAATGAGTTAATGATAGTAACTAAGCTATCCCCAACAATCTCCCTGCTAGATAGAAGAAGCCAAGTTGGGCAAAGACCCAGAGAGCAAGTGGTAGGCTGCACCGCCCCAAGCAGCTTCTCCACATCATCAGGCATCACATATTGAAACTGATCCAATCTAATACTGCAAGAGGGATTGCTGGACACTACCTTAATAGACTCTGCAGAAACTGTGGAGTACAGGTCGGCCCGAATACAGGAGATTTTGTCCACAAAGAACCCATTGAAAGCATTGCAGCAGAACAAAGTCCCTGAGGATTGAATTTGAATAGGAAGGAGCCTGAATCAAACTCTATGAAGATGGATAAAGAAAAGCTCTAGATTAGTCTTCTCCCTGAGGTACTTTTTTTAGATATGCAAGCATTGTTTGACATGGAAATGCATGTGATCCATCAGTTGCAGTTTGAGGTGATGCAGTTTGAGTGGTGCAGTCTGAGGTGGCGAGAGGGCTCTACCATGTGATTCTTCAGTATGTATAAACTGGCTTTAAGACACATGCTCCAAGAGTATATGAACTGGCTCTTATGGAAAAGCAGGGAGGAATAAATAGCCTTTGGCTTGGGATGACAGATCACCCTGAAGGCCAAGAGGGGTCTGATGTATAGCACTGTTGTGCCACAGATGATGTGCCAGGCATCCGAATCCCCCCTCTACATTTCGTTGTGACAATGGCTGTAATGAATAAGAAGCGGTGCATTATGAATTCATTCTTGTGATGATAATTGTAACGAGAATAGTGATTGGGACTGCAAATCGAATCCATCCTCGTGACAAGTTGAAGACTGTAATTTGATTGCTATGTTGTGATTCTTCCAAAGTAGGCATTGAAGCAGTAGAATGGAATTTGATTCTATGCATGCTGTGGGAGAAAAGAAAGTCTTAATTGTACAAAAATATGAGCACTTGTGCTCTTTGTCCTGTAATAGTTCCAAATGCCAAGGTACAGATCAGCTCGTGTGTAAAAAGAAAGAGATGTTGGGTGGGGTGCAAAGCTGCTAAAACAAATACTTCTCAAAGATATTGCATTTGAATGGCATGCAGAATGTAATGAAGTAGCTAAAGAAATTCAACACAAATCCACATTAGAAAATATGGTGAGTGCCATCTAACTGATTTGTGCATTTTTATAATCAACGTTATCTGATTTTTAAATAGTAATTTCCCTTCTAATGCTATCAGTCATATTATCATGCTTTGTACTTGGCATCCTGGAAGAGATGTGTGTCCTCATCTGGTGCTGTAGATGGGGTAGGCACACAGGAGGGGATTGTTTGGACACCATATTCTTTCAAGAAGAAATGACTTTCAAGAAGAAATAGCTCTGATAGAAAAATTTTAAAAGAGAAAACACCCCACACACACACTCCTAAACAAGGAACAGGTACTTGTCTGGCTTACTAGAAAGCACAATATTGGCTCCATATTTGGGGGAGGTGGTGGTCCTTGGGCAAGACACCCTTTGTGGTCTCCCTTAAAATATGTGGGTCAGGGAGCAAACAGAACTTGTGCCCAAACAATCCCCTCTTGTGGTGTGCCTACCCCATCTACAGTACCAAATGAGAGCACCCATTGCTTCAAACAACACCCCATTCCCTGTGTTGTGGAGAACTGGGGTTGGAGTCTCTCACTTCAGCCTAGGAAGAAGGCAAGTGAGTTGGTAAGTGGATGCTGCTGCTATTCTTCACTGCTGCTGCTATTCTTCACTGCAGAGCCAAAGATGGACAGTATCTAAAATACATGTATTTTAAAATGCATATCTTCAATACTTTTGTATTTTATATCTAAAATACTTTTCAGAACAGTATTTTGTATTTTGTATCTAAAATACATTTGTTCAGGTATTTTGTATTTTTGAAATACATTGCTGAAACCAAAATACATCAGCCAATCATTGCTTTGGTATATATTTTGCTTCAGGAGCTGCCTTTTTAGTGCAAACAAACAGCCCATTAGCATCAGCAAACTCATATGCTCAAGTTCGTCAGTCAGTTGAACAACCCAGTCAGTCCTGTGTTGTCTTTGTAGCAACTCAGCAAGCAAGTTCTTAGGAGGCACACCCTTTCACTCTAGGATTCTCTGATTAGAAGTAGTATAACAAGAAGAAAAGCAAGTGATAGTGCTTGACCAGTTTAAAATGACCAGGCTAATGTCTTTCAGTGTTAAGTGATCAACCACACTGGGATACAAATTCCACCCCCAACCTCAACCCCTTGGAAGGTGGGAGGGTTTGCAGACATGTGGATTAATTGAGATTTGTCTACACATTGTCCTTCTCTGGTCTACAGTACAGTACAACAATCAGCAAAGCACAGTTAGGAGGGCAAGAGGTAAATAATTATTGTATCTTCTTAAAAACTCTCTGCAAACACTTTGGGCTCTGTGCTGGCTGGGAATTAAAGCCCGATTCCCAGCCAGCAGCTACCCTGTTTGTTAGGCATTGGGGGGATTGGGGCTGTTCCATCCTGGGTACTGTATTCTTTTGTAGGATTGTGGTGGGGAAGAGAGTGGGAGATTTTCATTTACTTCCTAATTGCAAAGAGGTGAGAGAAACTGAGAATCCTTATGTTTGTGTGGCTGGGAAAAGGTCCTATGTTTCCTATGTGTAGGGTCCACTGCCCATCCAGTCCAATATCCTGTTTCACACTGTGGCCCACCAGATTCCTCTGGGAAGCCTACAGGCAAGAGCTGAGGGCATGCCCTCAGCTCTTGCTCCCTTGCTGTTGCTCCCCTGCAACTGGTATTTGGAGGCATCTTGCCTCTGAGGTGCCTATAAGATATAAGAGAAATGCTTATATCTGTCATGCTAGATTTGCTTTGCTATGCTTTTTGTGTGTTCGTTTTATGGGAAGTGTTTGGGGATCTTATTTCTGTGGGTGTTTTGTACTTTGTTGTGCTATTCCTAGTATGCACCATAGGCTATGTAGGCTACATGATGAATTTAGAGTCTAGTATTCCCCAAAACCCACTGGTGATGTTTATGTCACCCTGACTTTTTTGATGTTGTGTGTTGCCCCATTTTCAGCAGTGTGGAGCAGCAGAACACTTTCCCCACTGGAACAGGTGTGTGTGGGGGGGGGTGACTGACAGAATGGGCCTTTGTTTGGCTTAAAAACACATTCCAGTCTCATATCAGAACTTCGATCAATTCCAAAAGCCAATTTTGGCCTGGGCCCATGCCCACTGCTTTTGGGGATTTATTGTTGGAGTTGTCCTATTGTTCGGAAAACTTGACCTTGCGGGAAAAACATTAAGCTTTTGATTGTTTTGCCTATCTCCAAGAGGGGATAGTTAACCTCATGTTAGGTGAGGGGAGGGATTCTTGAGATTGCTGTTTCCAACATGCTACTTTGGTGTTGGTTTAGCTTTGTTAGCTGAGACTAGGCTGCATGGCTCCTGGGAATGTGCAGACTTCACCAGAATGCAAGCTTTTGTTTTCTGAACAGCAATTTGAAACCTAAGAGCTACCAAGCCTCCTGTCTAACAGCAGATAGGAAGAAAGGTATCTTGCCTGCGCATTTTTACCATTTTGCTTTGGTTGCCTGTGAACTGTCCTACTTTTTATATCTACTTAAATAGACTAGCTTTTGATTGTTTTAAACTTGATCTGGCTGGAAGCGTGCTCCGTTCTGTCTCCCTATATGCCTGCTCTGGCTACATGCTCCAAAGAGGTTTTAAGGCATTTTGGCTTTAATCTTTGAAAACTTGTATTGCTTAAAGGAAATCGAAACAAGTTTGGATAACAAACATCTCACAATTGTTTCCTTTTTTCAGGCATTGCATTTTTTATTTTAAGATATATTTTAAAATTCTATTTTGTATTTTTATTGGTTATTTGCCAAGTATTTTGTATCCAAAATACATTTTCTCAAGTATTTTGTGTTTTGTATCTAAAATATGTTTTCTGAGTATTTTTTGCATTTTTTGCAGAGCACAGTAGTGATTGGGCCCTGAGTGGGAGGGCAAGTGAGGGGACAGTGCTGAGGAGGAGCAATAACTTCCACACCCACTCAGCTTGCTTACTTGCTCATCTTCTCCCTCTGGTCCCAACTCTTCCTTGGGATGATGGCAAGTAGCAGCAAGGGTGACGAAGCAAAGTATAGCAGGGGCTCTCATTGATGAAAGGAACCTGCGGTTGCATGGGTCCAGCCAACTGCTGACAAAGCATGGTTTTCTTCCGCTAAAGATGAGAGAAAGTGAATCCACGTCTCTCTCCTGTCTCAGCCACAAGTTCAGCATTCAGGAAGAGAGATTAAGGAGCAATACAGTCTGAGTGTCAGGAAGGCCCTATGGCACCACCTAGTCATTCTTCTTGGATGGTTGTGATGGGGCTGAATGAGACTATAAAGAGCAGATGGAACCATGCTCCTTAGACCATCTGCAGCTGGATATTTTTTTGTTGTTGTTGTTGCATAGGCCAACATGATTCTGTGATTATTTCTAAGGCCCCAGCAGATGAAGTGGTCAGGAGTTACAAATTTTGGTCTGTCTCACTTTGAGCTTCAGGGGAAGGGGTGTAATATAGTTGAATGCTTCTATGTGAAGAACAATATTTGAATATACAACCAGCATATCAGGGAGAAATGCAAGGCTAGAACTCTTGACATCTAGATCTTGTTTTAATTGATTTGTTTTTGAGGCACATTCAGTCAAGTATCCTTCCATCTATAGTCTAAAGTGGCTCAGTCCAGTTTTACCAAAGGACTATTTTGTGAGCTAGTTTTCAAAAGGGCATGGGAAGACACATTTACTAAAATAAGCACAAGGGGGCCCCAGGGCATTTGAAAAGCTCGGATTGTTGCATGTGTACTCCCCACAGTGATGGGAAGCTTCTAGCAGCCTATGTAGAGTCACTTTTACAGGCATGTTATAAAATACATATGGGATCTCTGTAGCAATCTGTTTGTTTATCTGCAGCTCACAAAGCTATTGCAGGGTGGAGTGAGCATTCACATAACGTTATACCAGCAAGAACAGCAGTCAGTTCAAACTAGAGATGCCAGTGAGGTTTGCTGGCCTAGAGCCTAGAAGTGAGCTTTCGGTGGTCATAATGTTCACCTCAGAGAAGAGGAAGCATTGCAAACACCCAGTTCTTCTCTGGTTGAGATTAAATCCAAGCTGGAGATGATTCCCTGGTTTACCCTCCCCCACCTCAAACCCTTCCTTCACATCAACCCAGCTCCCCCAGTGCCCTTGCTCTTCATTTTTAACAACACTTAATATGTCTCAGGCAGCAGTGTTTGTGGTTTTCTGGCCATGGAAGGGGAAAGCTGAGATATCTGATTTCCCCTCTGTCTGACAGTCTTACTACAAACACCAGGGAGAATGGTCCTGGTAGTTCTTGGGGAAAGAATGTTTTCAGATTGTCAGAGATTGCCATTTGCCACAGCTTAATTTAGTTATTGAACCAATCTGAGATCAATGGGGGAGGGGAATTCCATCTCTAGTCCAGACAGACCGATCAGCTTTTAGTATTGGAAAAAACAAAGCATTCAGAAAGCCTTTTTCAAGGAGAATTCACATGTTCCTGCCAAGTATAATAAAAATTAGATTTGTATATTATTTATTTATTTATTGTTAAATTTATATACCGCCTTTCATTAGATTTGTATATTAGGTTCATCTACAGTTGCCACCAGTTGTCTGGTGGCTACTCGGGGACAGGCCTTCTCCATTGCTGCCCCGAGGCTTTGGAACTCGCTCCATGCGGAAATAAGAGCCTCCCCATCTCTTACAACTTTTTAAAAGGCAGTCAAGACACATTTGTTCACCCAGGCTTTTAATTAGATACTGTTTTAATAGTTTGATTATTTTTAATAGTTTGAATTTTTAAAATTTTAAATTGTTGTAATGTTTTAACCTTTTTATTTGTTTTTGTTTGTTTGTTTGTGTGTTTGTTTGTTTTAAACCACCTAGAGACTTGCATTTGGGGCAGTATACAAATATGCTGAATAACTAAATAAATAGATAAATAAATAAATAAATAAATAAATAAATAAATAAATAAATAATATTGTATATTTGTATATTAGCATAATATAAATTAGATTCTACTTTTAATTAGATTTATATTCTTATATTCCAGTTTAATATTTTTGTTGTGTAACTGTTTTCTAGTTTTATATTGTTTTAAATGTTTTGTAAAATGACATGAGATAATTTTAATGAAAGATGGTATAAAAATCTAACAATAAATAAATAAATGCTAACACATATTCAAGCATACAGCTGAGGTAAAATCTTGCTTCAGGCACATTGTCCTTTGTAGAATCCACACAGAAGTGGTGCTACAGCATAGTCCATTTAAGACATTGTCACACTAGTAAACAATGTCTCCAAAGGAAAGCCACTGACAGTTTTCATTCTGAAATGGGGAGGGGGGAGCAGCTGGAGGATACACCCCAGAAAGCTCTTGAATTTGCCATTGGGGTATTTGTTTTGTTTTGTACTCAAAACAAACTTTCCGCCTGTATGGTTAGTGTGTGTTCAAGCTTTGGGTGTTCGGGATTTGTGAAACATCTTTTCTTTTGCCACCACACACGATTTCTTTTAGGACACTTCCTACCTCCAACAACATTGGAATTTGATTTTGGGTAGTAAATCCACCCTGCTGGTGTGTGTGTGTGTGTGTAATATAAAACTTCTTGCGCCTCACTCACAGACTGACATAAAGCTCCCAGATAAGTAGGTAGAAAGAAAGATAAAGGCTGCATTCACCCATAACATGGAACTGCAGGCCCAGTGGACCCATGGTCAACTGCCACTCTCCTGTCCACATTCAGACAAAATGGAGATTCAGGGAGACTTAAGAGAGGAGAGAGTACTGGCTGTGTTGGCTTCCTTCTGGCTTGAAGGACAGCCCACACAGCCAATCATGCTTGAAGAGAGGGAAGAACTTCCTCCCTCAACTCTCTTTTCACCAAATGCAGCTTTCAGTGCTGCATTCAGATGACATGCCGGATGGAGGGAACCCCGGTTATGAGCAGTGACATGCATTACAAACCAAGGGTTCAAACTGGAGTCTGCAGAGTGGAACCTTGGGTCAATGAAGGAGCGGGACTGCAATTGCATGCATTCGGACATAACAGTAGGGCAACCTCTGCCCCATGTAACTCTGGTTCTGCGGTTCATGCAACTCCAGTTCTGCGGCCAAAAAGACAGAAACATTACATTTATGCAGGTAGGTTCCAGATCTTGCCCAGACTCCTAAAAAGATCCCAAACCCTGGAAAAATGCATTAATGCCTCAGGAAATGTGAGAAAACTCTGGGCAACATGGGTCATGAAGCCTAATGGAGCTAGTAAAACACAAAAGGCACAGCAACACAAGATGTTGATATGCTTGCATCATGCAAGCCATTTTACTAGTAGATACATAGACAGGTAGGTAGACAGGCTTTGCAGTTGGCAAGCATGGCTCCTGTCCAGAATGTCTATGTCTAAAAGTATCTAAGAAAACTGCCAAAACTTGTTCTAACTCTAACCCTTATCCACACTTTTCCAATGCCTTTCTGTATTTTCTGGAACATAAAAGAATCTTTCCAGGATCTTTCTCTCTCTCTCTCCCTGGCAGTCTGGGTGAGATCTGGAACCTACCTGTGAAAATGGCATGTTTCTATCTTTCATGGTTTGGTCTGGGAGTTTCATATCAATGAGTGAGTCAGTGAGTGTCTCAGTATATGTATATGTGTATGTATACCCTATGTATGTTTGTGTGTCTATCTATCTATCTATCTATCTATCTATCTATCTATCTATCTATCTCCTTTTCTGATGAGATTTAATATCCAAAGACAGGTCACATTTCCTTAAATTTTTCACCTGCTTTCATGAAGTCATGTGATCTGTACCTTAAGATAATCCTGATTGATTTACTATATGGTTTTCTTTTTTTCTTTCCTTTTTCAAAATTGCTTTCTTTTTGGCATGCTAACATTTTGAAATTAGTCCATCTCATTTTGATCTTCTATCTGGATAGAAACTAAATGATGCTTATGTTCCTAATTAAGATATACATTGAGTGGGGGACACACCAGATTTGCTCTTAACAGATAATTTATAGCTACTCAGTGTCTCTTCCATTAAAGGTGAAAAGAAATGCTCAGAAAGCATGACAACAAAATCATATTATTATTTTTCCAAATGACAGCTGGCAATTATTATGTTCTGCTGCAAAATAAAAATACCTGAAGTTTGAAAGTGCTTCATAAAGCACTGACTTGTATTGGAGTAGTCACCTTCATAAGTCATGGGTGGTGCTTATTGAATTCTTTAAAAGAGCGTTATTGATTTGCTTAGGAGAAAATGTACTTAAAAAGTGCCCCAGTGGTGTAATTCTACTCATTATGAAAACACTAAATAGCTAAGGGGCATTCAAATAGTATTTGTGCAAAAAGGAATCTATTTTGAACAAATTAGCTTTGAACCATTTGTCCAGAGAATCCATGTTTTCAATCTATGGCAGCATTTGGAATGTAATTGAAAACCAGCTCTCCAACAAATGTGCCAGTCATTCTTAAATTGCCCCGGGTGTGGAGTGATTCACTGAAGGGCGTAGGAGTATTGGGGAACATGTAAGAAGTGTCAGATGGAATGATCTTAAGTGAAACATGCCTGTTAAGTGAGATGCAGCCCCTTCTAAACATTGGCTGAGGCCATAAGCCTAAGCATACTTACTCGGAGGAAATCAAAGGGGCTTCTTTGCAAGTTAACATATCTAGGACTGAAATGTTACTCAGATTGAGAGATCACCTCAGGCTCTGGATGAAGGGGAGGGGCAGGATGGGGAAATCGGTTAAGAATAGATTTTTCCATTTCTGTAAACTGTGTACAAAGCTCTGTTATTGGAACATGCTGTATTATTTTCTGCATACCAGGATCAATGCACAGGAATTGATTATTTAGGCAACACATCTATAAAAGCATAAAAATAATGGAATCTAGCAATAGGAACGCACAGTTTTGCTGAAATGTGCCTGAGAAGAAAATGTACACTTAGTGGGAGCACACTCAGATTCATTATGGGGAAAATAAATGGGCCAGAGGTATGGAAGCAATTTGAGGAAGCTCCCAAGGGGTAGCTACTAGAAATATTTTATGAAGGTGAAGTAAACATCTAGAAGGCATACAATGAAACAGCCAATTAAAAATCAAGATATACCAGTCCAAAGAAAGGTCTCATAACACAAGAATCCTAATGGGCTTCTAGAGCAATGATTCCCAACCTTTTTTTTTCATCCTGAGGCACTCTTACATAAAAAAAAATTGGGCACAATACTAAAATTTCATTTCATTTTTCTTCCTCCTCTAGCCCAGCAGCACGTGTTGCTCCTGATCACAAATAGTCCCAAGGGAATGAGTCAGCCCCAAAGCAGAAGCTTCAAACTTTTCACTGTTGGAGTGGACTTGCCCCATAATGCATCAGGGAGGTGATGACTCACTCTGTTATGAAGCAGGAGGGAAGCATCCTTCCTAGTGCATTATGGATCAATCAGCACCAATGGGGGGAGTTTTAAACACAGTGAGTCAATGAGGCACACCAGCCAGTGTCCCAGAGCACACCAGGAAATGCTGTTCTGGAGGAAGCCAGTGTGGTGTAGTGGTTAGAATATTGCCCTAGGACTGGGAAGATTCTGGTTCAAATCCCCAATCAGTCATGTAGTCAGTACCGGATCTCTCACCACCTCTCAACCTAACCTATTTGACAGATTGTTGTAAGACTAAAATCGGAGGAGAGAGAACCACATATGCTGCCTTGGGGAGAGTCAGGTTAGAACTGCAGTGAGAGGAAGGGAGGACCATAACTTTGAGAGTGCTGTTCAGAATCTCTTTCTGGGTGTTCTTGAAAGTATGCATGAATGGAATAATTAAGAATGTTACAGGAAGCTGCCATCCCTCCTTGCATCCCTTCATACCCCTCCTTGCATCCCTCCATGCTGGCATGGAGGACCTGTATTTTGAACTTCAGGAGAAATGCATGTACACACTGGCAAGGGAGAGATCGGGAAAAGTCATGTATGCAAGAACTTGGCCACAGGTTTGGCACCCTTTGAAGATCATGCTGTGTGGCCCTGGTAACCCAGGATAGACTTTCCGTATCAAAATCTCCTAAACCCTTCTGAGACTGATGAATCAGAATCCCCATAGCCAGTCTCTGTTTGCTAAATATCACATTTGATTGCAGTCCTTCCTGCATTCCTCAGAAAGCCGTTCAGAGCCATCAGCTCAGACCGTCTAGCATTGTTCAGTCCCAGCCTAAACAAAAGATAACCATTCAAGATCCATCTTTCCAGATGGCCCATTCACATGGACTTCCCAACTACTTGGTGCCAAGGTTTGCACATAAATTACATATCCCTTACCCAACTCCCTCATCCTGTGTCCTGGCACTCAGAGAGCAGGAATTCCCTGGACAAACATGGTTTTTGCCCTATATGAGGGGGCTACACTGACCCCTCTCTCTCTTGCTTTCCAGACCTGGCCCTAGGTTCATGACTTCATGCCATCCTGTTCATCCAGCAGGTATGTCTGGAGATACAGTACATCATACTATCTGTCCCATGTCTCCAGGAGTTTTTATTATCCCCACCCCACCCCTTTTCCTACCCCATGTATGAATAACTGTGTGAATGTGTAGGACTAGATTCTTAGGCATAGATTAAATTAGGTTTTGTTGTAAACCACCCAGAGACTTGCATTTTGGGCAGTATACAAATGTGTTAATTAATTAATTAATTAATTAATTAATTCCCCTGCTAACTGGGCAAAGAGGCACCTTTTACCGTGGTGATTCTCTTTATTTAGCAGGGGGAGAGTAACTGGCCCTATCCACCCCCAGCACAGTACTTCCAGTGACTGTTGCTGGTGTGTGTCTTATGTTTCTTTTTAGAATGTTAGCCCTTTGGGGACAGGGAACCATCTTATTTGTTTTATTTCTCTTTGTAAACCGCCCTGAGCTATTTTTGGAAGGGCGGTATAGCAATAGCAATAGCACTTACATTTATATACCACTTTATAGCCGGAGCTCTCTAAGCGGTTTACAATGATTTAGCATATTGCCCCCAACATTCTGGGTACTCATTTTACCGACCTCGGAAGGATGGAAGGCTGAGTCAACCTTGAGCCCCTGGTCAGGATCGAACTTGTAACCTTCTGGTTACAGGGCGGCAGTTTTTACCACTGCGCCACCAGGGGCTCTTTTTAATTTTTTTTTTGTGCCTGCACTTTATTATATGCAGAATGACAGTGAACGCAGAGAACCACAACATGGAGGTACAGGTAGTGAGTGGGCCCAGAGGCTACATACCCACTTTGGCACAACTGATCAGCATAATTTATACAAACACTTTAATAAATACATCGTAAACCATAAAAATACAAGCAGCAAGGATTGCATCGGGATGCTGTGGCACACTTGACAGCACTGGAAATGCCAACATTATCCCACAAATCTAGGACACCACAGCAGGGCAGACAAAGGTTCATCCCTCACCATGGACAATGGTGAATCCTATCAGGCACAGACAGGAGCTAAATAGTTTTACTGAAGTGTTTCATTGGTCCACCCAGCCAAAAGAGAAAGGGAGAAACCCCACACATGTTACATTCTCGCCCCTGTGTAGGCCAGAATGTTTGGAGGCTGTTATCACTGGAAGATTACCAAGAAGTAGTGACAGCCAATTCAGAATATCATAGCATGAAGAGAGCAGCCCTCCACAAATATATCAAAATTAAGCTGGATTGATATAAGTTATAGAAATTGCCCCCTTATATATATAAGGTATAGAAATTGAATTATTATTATTATTATTATTAATAATAATAATAATAATAATAATAATAATAATTATTATTATTATTATTATTATTATTATTAATTGAATAAATACATACATAAATAAAAAATAAATGACTTGGGTGTTATGTGATGGTTTCAAATTTTATTCTGTTTTTCAACTGGTTTTGTCAGGGAAGTGAAAGCATACTTGTTCTCAGCCAAGCTTATAAGCAGTATAATCATGACTATTATGTTGATTATACAATACATATTATACAATCTGCTGTTAGCCCCCACTCTGAGTAGCTCACTCACTCATTAAGCTTTGTGTCCCTAGAGAGACTCATGTCACTAGAGGACTTTTACCATTCAGCACAGTTAAGAGTTTTACCCAAGGCCTACAATGGGTCCCTAAGTAATATCCATTCCAGTCCTGGTGGGCACCGTGGGCTGAAACTTTAAATATCCCCTTTAAAAGCCCTTTCTTTGGTTTAGTCAAATTCCATGATTAGTTCCATTGATGGCATTCACCTGGTGTGCCAGGAACCATCTCAACTCTTAGGGAAGTTATCCCAGAATTCCCAGATGTGGCTAATTTGCATCCTCACAATGTTGGGTCTAGCCAGGCCTGATCCACCTGAAAACATAGAATCCATCCCCAATCTTTCCTGATCTGCCTACCTGAAGCCATTCAGATACACAGAGTGGCCTGGACTCCTTGGAACGGGTTGAGTGGAGAGGGGAAGGTACAAGATGTGAGTTTTATATTTATCCAAAAGGGCCAGGAGCCACACATCAAAAGGGGCCGCACATCAAAAGGGCCAGGAGCCACACACAACTTTTGGACAGTATAGAAATATTTTAAATAAATAAATAAATAAATAAATAAAATATTTATTTTATTATCAATAAAATAAAACTTGGACCTGGAATAATACATCTCATGAGAAGGGGAGTCCACTGGAGAGTTGGGAGTGCTTCATGATGGCCCTTCTCCCATGGATTAACCATCTCATGAGAATTCTGATCCTTCAGCTGGCAAGCTGGCATGAGGCTGAGTTTGTTTTGGGCTTTCCCTGACATCTTGGCCAAGGTCTGGTTGCCTAAGGGCATCCTTGGTCATAGCGAACCACCAAACTGACCCACACCCAGAGGCTATTCTCGCGCTCAGCTAAGAGTGGGCTAAGGAACATGGCTCCCAGAAGTGGCATGGCAGCAAACCCGCTTAGGAAGCCCATTGCTTAGGTAGGGTTTAGGGTGCAATGGTGGGCTAAGTCTTCATGAGTTAGTGCTGCGTGGCACCGACACAGAAACAGGTTCCAGGGGATTGCCAGAGATCCTCACAATGCACCACACACTTGTGGGAGTTCTGGGGGCCGGGACAACATGTCCCAACCCTCACACCTCCATGCTGACAGGGGAAACAGCAAAGCTGGGAAGATCAGGGCGTGCAGGATCACATGCCCTGATCTTCCCAGCCCAGCAGCCGGATCATCTGTGGGGAAGGCAAGCTTCTGCTGCCTTCTCCACCACCTGCTGCTAAGCCCTTCTCACTGATCATGAGAAAGGGCTCCCAGAATCTTTTGCCTGTCTTCATATACATATCCCCACCTAGGGACGAAATACGAGCCCCTTTCAGAGTACAAGGTATCCAGTCTTTCCCAACCCTCTCTTGGTCCGGCACCCAATGTCTCCCTGGTACCACAAGTTCTGTTACCTGTCTGGTTCCTCCACTTCAGTTTAAGTTAACACCAGAGAATCTAGACACTGTGTATTAAAATCAGAGAGTCTGTATGTATTTCCTAGATAAGAATCCACATTAGTTTAATAATGATTAATGGTTTTTTTTATTAGCAAAAAGGGTAAAACTTTGGGAAATCAATGTTTTGACACACGTTGACATGTGTGTGCAATGCCATGTGGGAATACCCCACTTATTGCTTGTTTTCAATTTCCCTTAATACAATTTCTTTATTGGACTTTGGCTCTATCTTTCATTGTCTCAAATACAACTGCCTGCCTTTTTGATCCCAATGGGGAGGGGAAATGGAACCCTGTAATCGGAAATCCTTCTTAACAAGAGATCCCAGGGACCGCATTTGGGACACGGAGCAGAAATGCTTTTCTATATGTTGCTCAGAATAGAGCCAGCTTCAGGAGCCAGCATTGCTGGACAGCTGCTAAGCATACATGGCCCTCAAAAGAAGCACTGCCGATCCCTGAGACCATCTTTGTGAATATGGCCTTTGTGTGGCGATGGCAGAGCCACTCTCTCAGGGCCCATGGAAGGATGTTTTCTGAGGTTCCCTGAAATCTGGAGCTGGCCCTGATTCAGGGCTCAAGAGGTTACTTTGAGCTGTATATCTCTAACCAGTGGTGTGAGTTCCTGCTCAGGCAAAAACATTTGAAGGGGGGGGAGCTTAAAAAATTCAATAAGGAGAGTGCTTTGTTTTTGCTTTTTGTGGGGATGGGACTTGGCACATCCCTAGCTTTAATTTCTCTGTGTTTTTATGTATTTTAACTTCTTAGTGAAAGTGTACATGCAGAAATGTGCCAGCATTGTTTCATATCCCAACATGTCCGATAAGCTGGGGCTTCTAAATCAAACTTCATATGCATATGCATGTGCCCTTTAGATTTCCCTTGGTCTTTATTTTATTTTATTTTATTTTATTTTATTTTATTTTATTTATTTGAAGGATCACTATTATTTAGATTATTTTAGAACTAATATTATTGCCAGGTGAAACTTCTGCACCTAAGAGATGACAACCCAAGTATATTTAAAGCTCAAGACAGCTTATTTATTCTGGAATAACACCATTATGATTTCAGCAAGATTGCTCTGAATGAGCTAATTGGATGATGACAAAATTAGAATCACTACTATAATGTCCCCCCAAGAGAGAAACCACTCCAGAATTTTCATTCAGGCAGAACTATAAATGGAAGTAGAGCAGAAACCTGAACATTGGGTATCTGTGCTTTGTCATAGAGCTCTTCCTCCATTTCCCTTGAAATTCCCCCTGGTGCTTGCTGCTTTTAAGAGTTTCGAAAGGAGATAGCACCCAAAGGTCTAATAGAACACTATATCAAATCTCAAAGGATCCCCCAACACATTGGATGCATATTTCCTGTATGTTCCGATTGCTTTCCCACTTTCTGAATGTTTGAAACGGAGAGGAGTTGCCGAAGTGAGCCTGTTCACTTATTCTCCTCTTGTTTCTGACCACAAAGAACCCGCAAAATCCTGTGCAATTGGAAGGTTCAATTTCGCTGACTCTCCTGAGTCCTGCTGTGGGTCTGTTTTCTTCCTTTTGGGATATGTCTTCATGTGGCTATGGATGTTGTTTTTCCCCCCTTTGCCCCTTAAAAGATGATAGGGAGTATGTCTGTGTCTTAAGGATGAGTTAGAATGCACCACCACTAGCTTCTAATGGTTTCAGTTATTAACTACACAGCAAGGAAAAAGGAGGAAAAGAGGTTGACAGTATGACACAGACAATCCAGGATAAAATGTTTAAATCATCTGTAGGCATGCTCTAATTTTGCCCCTTATTAATTTCCTGCCAGGAAATTATGGGCCTAACCCTTTGCTTTAATTCAGCCATATAAGTCAGTCTAAACTCTTGCACAGGCAGCTAATTGAAGCCGAGGTTTTTTGTCTCATTACCAAAACCTCCATTTATGGAAATAATACCAGGGGTGGGGGAGCTCTATATAATTGTACATATAAAATAACATTGGTTGTCAGACTCATTTATGGTTAGAAGAATTTGTTTGCCTTGTGTAAATCAGACATTCACATTTTAACAAATCCTGTAAGTCTACTGTATTTTTGTTTTTGATACAATTGAGTTCCAACTGTGTCACAAAATGAATATAATAAAACATATTATCTGAAGGCAAATGATGCAGGAGGGAAAAAAAACCCACTAACCCATTTAAACTGGTCGCATAAAATGTTGTCCCATTACTCATTTTGATCCACATCACTTGTCTTTTTTTATTTTGTTTTTCTTTCATGCATACAGTATAATTTGTATGCATCCTATATGAGGGATAACTGGAAGAAAACTAAGCAGACAAGACAAACAAGGAAATATTTCATAATTTCCAAGGCAAAAGAGCATCAGGAAAACACACACAAACCTGCTCAAGGAATGGGTGCTGTCATGAATCATTTTATTTGCTAGTTGTTATATTTGATAGCCATATTAACAATAGAGGAGAACTGCTTCCATATAGTACACATGAGAGCTGACACTGAAGTTTCACACAAAGTGAAACTGAAAACAAATTTCTGGGTTCCTCCCAAGGAGACACTACTGAGAGTATTCGCAAATTCCAAACAAGTTTAAAGAAGATGTGAAATTTCTCAGGGTGTTTTTAAATTTGTTTATCATTTTATTTGTTTGTCATTTCTGTGTGTAAACCGCCCTGAGCCATTTTTGGAAGGGCGGTATAGAAATCAAATTATTTCTTGTTTACACAGTCAGACAGCTGTTATTGACTGGTTTGTTTTATCCAGACATCGAGTCCTTCCCAAGGACCTGGGATGGCTGAATTTTATTGTCAATTGTTATAGATATCGTTGTTATAGATATCGTCGCAGAATATAGGCTGTTCCCAGTAAAGCTGCTTTTTGTAATTGGCTGATGGTGATTTCTGTGACCCCTATGGTGTTGTGACCCCTATGGTGATGCTGTGACCCCTATGGTATTATTATTAATAATATTTAATATTAATTATTAATATTTAATACTAATTAATAATTAATTAATAATTAATTGATAATAATTGATTAATTATTATTATTCTGTGACCCCTATGGTGTTGTGGCCCCCATGGTGATGCTGTGACCCCTATGGTATTATTATGATTATTATAATTATGAATAATAATAGAGCATCTCCACACCATAGGGGCCACAGAAATCACCAGCACCCAATTACAAAAAGCAACTTTACTGGGAACAGCCTATATTCTGTTATATATAATAACAACAAGAACAATATTGATAATAAAATTCAGCCATCCCAGGTCCTTGGGAAGGATTCGATGTCTGGATTTGATGTCTGGATAAAACAAACCAGTCAATAACACCTGTCTGACTGTGTAAACAACAACAACAATAATAATATAACCCTAAACCACACTGGAACCTAGAACACGGTGTCTGTTCCTTAAATAGCAGTGCACCACATGACTGTTTGTCAGCAACATCCATCCATCTATCTAGTCATCTATGAACTAAAGTGAGTTGAGAGGAGGATTTGCATATGTTTAGTCCCCGGAGCTCTCCTCAGACAAATGCCATAAGTGAGGAGAATGTGGTGATGTGAAGCTTTTTGGCAAATTAGCACTGGGGTGGGGCTTGCCAGTATGCCTTTGAGAGACTTGTCCCTTTTTGGGAACTGTTTAGAAGCTTAGACGGCACAGAGAATGTGCACAACCTGATTGATCAGGACATTTTTTCACACATTGTCTGTTTATATATTATGTATATAATATGTTTAGAGTATATTACACACACACACTTATATATTCTTATATATGATCTATCTATCTATCTATCCATCCAATTTCTATACCGCCCTTCTAAATGGCTCAGGGAGGTTTACACGCAGAAATAATAAATAAGTAAGATGGATCCTAGTCCTCAAAGGGCTCACAGTCTAAAAATATATTCACCTGGACACAAGTGCTATAGGGCAAATTGTCATCACTTGGCTTTTCTATTGAATATTTGTCATTATTAGATTACAATCAAGCCAAGGAGATCTTCAAATGGAGGATCTTGGACACTGAAGACCAGAATGATTTAAGTTCCATTTCAGAGACCATAAGAGGGAGCCTTGGTGACTTTAACCAAGAACCTGCTATTACCTACTATTGTGTTCCCTACCAAGCCATCACAGGGTATTTCTCAGAGCAAGATATGATGCTTTACCATCAGCAGTTCTATCTGGAAGGTTTTTGAACATTCAGTCAGTCAGATTTGCCCTTGTGGCACAGGTGAGGTTGAATCTGTCCACCATGTGCTCCTCCTCCTCTTCTTCTTCTCCTTCTTCTTCTTCTTCTTCTTCTTCTTCTTCTTCTTCTTCTTCTTCACCACACAGTCAGACAGGTGTTATTGACCGGTTTGTTTTATACAGACATCGAGTCCTTCCCAAGGACCTGGGATGGCTGGATTTTATTATCAATATTGTTGCTGTTATTATAGATATGGTCACAGAATATAGGCTGTTCCCAGTAAAGCTGCTTTTTGTAATTGGCTGATGGTGATTTCTGTGGCCCTTATGGTGCTGAGGTGCTCTTCAAGGTGTTTTGGAATTGCACCTAGGGCTCCAATTACCACTGGGATTGTTTTGGTCTTTTTCTGCCACAGCCTTTCAATTTCAATTTGTAGATCTTTGTATTTGGTGATTTTTTCTGTTTCTTTTTCTTCTATTCTGCCTTCCCCTGGTATTGCTATGTTGATTATTTTGACTTGTTTTTCTTTCTTCTTGACTACCTGTACAGTTATATCTGGTGTATTGTGTGGCAGATGTTTGTCTATTTGTAGTCAGAAGTCCCATAATATTTTGGCATCTTCATTTTCTACAACTTTTTCAATTTTATGGTCCCACCAATGTTTGGCTATAGGTAGCTTGTATTTTTTGCAGATGTTACAGTGTACCTTCCCTGCTACCTTGCCATGCCATTCTTTGTAGTCAGTCTGTGCTATCATTTTACAACAGCTGATTAGGTGGGCCGCGGTTTCATCTGCTTCTTTACAAAGGTGGCACTTGCTGTTTGTTGTTGACTTTTGTACTTTTGCTCTTATTGCATTTGTTCTTAGTGCCTGTTCTTGTGCAGCCAGTATTAAGCCCTCTGTTTCTTTCTTCAAGTTGCCATTCTTAAGCCATTGCCAGGTCTTGGTGATGTCTGATTTTCCACTTATATTGTGCAAATATTGACCATGCAGTGGCTTATTTTTCCATTTTTCTGCTCGCTTCTTGACTTGTTCTTTCTTGTAGGCCTGCTTTGTTTTATTGGTGTTGAATAGTTTCTCGTTACTGACCATTTGAAGTGCATCTTCTTCACTGTCCTTTATGTATTCTTCAAGGCCTCTTTTCTCCTCCTCGACTCCTCTGCTCCTCCTCTAGTAGAGGAGGAGATGGACTTGCAGCATTCCTCTTCCACCTGAGCTGCGAGGGAGCTGCTTCTGTGTTGGTGTACTTTGTATGATTGAATTCTTATCAAAATGTAGTATTATTTGTTTGTATGTACATCTGATCAATGGTCGCAATAAAGCTATTCAATCATATATTTAATATATTATATATATATGTTTATATATTGTTTATTTAAGACATTTTTAACTGGCTCTTCAGACAGCAATCTATCAGAGCTTAAGATTAAACAATTCACAATACATAAACATAAAAAAGGCACAAGGGGATGCTGGAGATGCTGGAGACTGCACAAGTGGACAATGTCAGTCAAGGTGCTGACATTTTTGAAAAAGTGAAATTCAACAGAGAATTTCAGGGTTCCTTCAAGAAAAAAAAATCAGACAATTTTTATCAGATGATGGCTGCCTTCAGACATAATGGCAAACCAGAGGCAAACATGCCAGAGGTTTAAAATTGTGGTAGTCCAAATGCAGGAAACTCTAGTTTCATCACCAAAGTGTGGGTCGGTTTTAGCCCCCAAACCTTAATTTGTACCTTATGTCTGTAGTGAGTTTCACCATCAAGACCTCAGGTTGGAAGTGTTGTCCAGATGCTGCCGCTGTGACCAGCATAAAAGGTAGGAAGTTTCTCCCTCTCTCTGACTGTATTGGCTGCCTGGGCTTCCCTTCATACAAAGGAGGAAGCCCCACAGCCAGTTCCTCCCCCTTTGCCAGCTCCCAGACAACAGATTGCTATTGTCTGCTTGCGCACCAGGGGAATTGAGGCAAACTGTGGGTCCGTTGGAACCGCAGTTTGCCGTTATGTCTGAAAGGGGTGTCTGTCTAGGGGTGTGCAAGCTGCCTTGGTTTTAGCCCGGCACAACGTCGAACAGGCTTGGCTCAAAGGTTTCGGGGTTGAACTGGACTGGCCAAGGCCGGTCCAAGTTCGAACTGAACTAGGCCCAGTTTGAACTGAGCCAGCACAGAACTCTACTGGTAAAGGGGAACCCAGTGAGTTTTCCCCTTTACCAGTAAAGGGGGGCTTCCCTAAATGTAGAGCGGGCAGGAGAGGAGTAAGAAAAGTACCTTAAAAGTGTAGCTAGTGGCAATGATCATAAGAGGGTGGGGTGGCTCTCTTCTCCCCCACCAGCCTCGTCTTGAGTAGCCCCGGCTGGTTTGGGCCTGGTTTGGGCTTGTTTTGAGCCTCTTGTGACTGCTTCACCAGTACATTCAGATGAACACCATCATATACATGACCGAAACTAAGCTGCACCCTGACTGGCATCTGCTATGATCAGAAAGGCTACAGTATCGACACTGACAACATATGGGAAATAGGTGGCAAAGCCTCTGAAAGCAGGAAGCCAAAATATTGGCGGCATCCTGACTAATGAAGGATTGCTGCAGCAGAAGAAGCACTGGTGCTTCTGAAAAGTTCAGCTAACTCAGCTCCATTTCAATACCCCACCCTCCCCAGGAAGTGTTCTATGGCACCCACCACAGTGGGATTTGCAGCTGTGGGATGTGCAGCTTTCAGAGACATATTTTTGAGTGACACAGAGGACTACCTGGGTGAGGGAATGTTGCTGAAAAATCCCTCCTCCACCACACACACACACACCCCAGAACCAGTGTAGCATTAATCTGGAACTCTTCAGAACATAGGAAGCTGCCGTATACTGAGTCAGACCATTGGTCCATCTAGCTCAGGATTGTCTGCACAGACTGGCAGTGGCTTCTCCAAGGTTGCAGGCAAGATTCTCTCTCAGCCCTATCTTGGAGATGCTAGTTCTGCACTGGAACTTCTACTATTGTATCAGCACTTCTTACCTAGAATGTCAGCCAATGAATCCTACTGAACATTGCAAGTACATTTCATTTGGATAATTTGCTTTGACTACAAATATTAATCTTCAAGGTGGTTTAAAAAAAAAATCAGAACAGTAAATAGCATTGCCATCTTTGTCTGCCAGCTGCTAAAATAATTATTCCAGAACTTTCCAGCACTTGATTTGTGCCATGCATGTAGATTTGTGGTCCTTTGGTTTGTGTGAAAAAGTGGCCCTGATAGGGTTACATTAGCCATGAACTTTCTAGTTTTAGAAGCCCAAACCTTTAATCATACTGCAAATGCTGAAGTGGAAATTTGGAATGACTGTCATTCTGAATTTATTCACATCAGCAACTCTGGCACGCTCTTAGGAAAGATTTTCACAGCTACAGTCTCCATCAAAGGGAATTACTTTTTTAAAAAAGTGTCTTTAATGCAATAAATGCCAGATATAACAAAGAATCAGCTTTATTAGTGTCATTGCCTAATCACAGTCTATTGCTCAGGCAGCTGGCACTTTTGAAGTCAGGAGAAAAATACACCAATGAAACTAGCTTTGACTTTTTCCAGTGAACACTGAGTCATGAAAAAGCAGGAACAAGACAACAGAGTGCATTTAAGGTAACACTTTATCGTGATTTCTGATCACTGATACAGCGAACACACGTGATTACTGCATAGCAGTGCACATAACTGGATACCAAGGTCCCAGCGTTATGATACCATCACATTGGCTGGGATTGCAGCCAGACAGCCCCTGACATTTTCAAGGTCATGCCCCCTCTGATCCTGATGGAAATATGCAGCTATCCAGGCTAGCAGTCATCGATAGCCCTACATGGGTATGTGCCAATGGTTCAGCGTGGAACCAGTTCTCCTTGAACCGGGTTGGTTCAAAGGTTTGATCGTGGACCGATCCGGGGGTGGTTTGGTCTACAAATGAACCAAACTAGGCCTGGTTCTGGCAAACCAGTTCCACACCAAACGGGTGGCTGCGGTGGTGGTGAGAAAGATAGTTAAAAGGCCCTCTTACTGCCAAGCTTGCTGCCTGTGTTGCCACTCATCCCTCCCGGCACAGCCCATAATGAAAGTGCATGTGCTCCTGCCTCTTTTTACCAAGCTGCCCACTCAGCAGCAGCTTGGTTCTGGCCTCCGAGCATGCACAAACACTATTTTCTGCTGAAACCACCAAACCAGTTCAATTGAAAAGACCAGAGGAGCCAGTCGGTTCGATCTAACCAGTTTGGCGCAATGCGGTTCGGTTCAAATTTGTCCGAATTTGGACCAAATCACTGTTTTTTGGATTGTGCATTCCCCTATAGTCCTATACTCTATGAATTTGTCTAATCCCTTTGGAAACCATCTAGGCTGGTGGCCATCACCACATCCGATAGCAGTAAATTCCATAGTTTGACTACACATTGCATAGAGTACTTTCTTTAGTCTGCTGCATTTCCCAGCATTTAGCGATGCATCAATGGATGACTACAGGTTCTAATATGAGAGAGGGAGAAAAATTCTCTCTGTCCACCTGATTCATACCATGTACAATTTTATACACCTCTCTCATGTCCCCCCACCCCACCTTTCTAAACTAAAAAGGACCAAATATTGTAGGCTTTCCTCGGTGAGTTACTGCAGCCTCCTGATCATTTTGTTGCCCTTTTCTGTACCTTTTCTAGTTCTATAATCATTATTAAGGTGCAATGACCAGAAATGTACACATTAATCCAAGGGCAGTTGCACCATATAGGGGCATTATTATACTGACAGTTTTACTTTCAATCCCTTTCCTAATGATCCCTAGCATGGAATTAGCCTATGATTTGTTCATCAAAGAGCTTTACTTTTTTGCACATTTATTTTTGGCCCTCATTTTTTGCAATCAGATTTCTCCACAGCCTACCCAAACAGCAATAAAAAAGAAAAATGATTCTACAAGAATTCCAGTTTATGTATTTAATGCTGACTGATACTTCAATACCATCTGCAGTTTCTATAGCTATATTGTAGCCTTTCTATATGTTGCCATTTTACAAGTCTCAAATGGTACACTTAAAAGTTCCCTCCTCCTTCTGTTCCTCCCTGTTTCTTCTGAAAGGAATAAGAAAGGAAGTTCAACACTGGTATATTCCCATTGGGACAAGACTGAAATTAGTTTTCCCCCCTCCCTCTTTTAAAGGTGAAATTAGCTTATAAAAACGAAGATACTGTGTAACTTGTCTAATAGCCTGTAAGCTGTGGGAAGTACAGCTGCAATGGGCTTTTTAACAGGTGCTGTGATTATATAGCATTACAAACATTTTAGACTTTGTAGCACATTTAATATCTTATAAAGAACAGGCTAATTTAGGTTAGGCTAATGGGTTTGCTCAAAGGGAAGTCTTATAAAAGGTCTCTGTGCTGTACAAATTTTAGTCAGAACAGTGAGCTCTGCAATCCAATCATATTTTAGATATCCAACATACTGCTATTTTCCAGCTTCCCTTTATTTCTGCATGTTATTTTATTGACAAGGTTTTTGTCAAGGCATGAAGGCAGTGAATAGAGATAAGCCACTTATTCAAGGAGTGTTGGAAGTTTTGTTTTTTAAGATCAGGCGCTAGATATAGAGGGGAAGTATCCATAAAGATAGAGGAAGTTTTTAAAGCTGGAAATTTGACTTTTGAACATGTTTGGAGAAAAGAGAGGTAACAGATTTTCAAGGTCACTTTACATGTTACCCTGAGTGTACACTACTGGGAGCCACAGTCAATCCTGACAATCTGACCAGTGTACCTGTGTGATACACATGTTTGCAAACTCTTTAGGATGTACACTTCAGGGACGTAGTTCTCACTTAGGTGGTAAGCCTGTGGCTGGGCTGAACCACTTCAGATTCCTGGTAGGGACTAACATGATGTTTTGTAGACTTTTTAATCTCAAAAAATACACATAAATAACCAGAAACATGGCACAAAAATTATCCCTCTCCACAGAAAAAATAGTGTTGAAATGTGCTCTCTAAATTCTTATCTGCTATGTGCCGGGTGTTGGGAATTCTCTCTGGTAGGAGAAACCCTTTTTCATTATAGCAGAGTGCACAGAGGGACAACACAGCGGAATTTAGTTAGGCATATGTGTATGCTGAGAGTTATGTAACTTGGAGCCAATTCATAGTTTCAAATCAATATAAATGGTATTTATTAGAGAACTCCATTCTAGATAGGAAAGTGAGGAGTTAGGATCTCTAATCTAGCTAGCTAGCTGGATGCAGATGGATTCTGCATCTTCTCTGCTCATATGGTGCAGGGAGAGAGGCTTGCCATGTTGCAAGGTAGAAGGGCAGGTAGGGAAGAGAGGAGAGGAAGGAAGTTAATCCCTAAGAGTAGCAATCTACATTTCAAAGGGATAGTGTCAGAGCAGTGGAGAAGGGATGACCAATGTCTTGACCCTCTAGCCCTCTGACTTACTAGTCTGTCCTCCACTGTCTGAGACAAGAGACAGTGCAAAGTCCTTTAACTTCCAACACCCCCTCTCGATGTCTCGTGACTCAGCTCAAAAGATTCATTTTCTCTCTCAGCTTTTCAAAGCAGGGTCTTGGTAGTGGCTTAGTGAGTATGTCTGCAAGCATTTCATTTGTCGGGCAATACATCAGCTTGATTAGTCCATCTTTCTGCAGACTTCTCACTACATGGTACTTCCCACTTTGGTACAACCCACTTTTCTGTCCATAAGACTTACTCATGGGAACAATGGGGTGATTTGAGTTCCCCATTTCCCCTATGGCCAAACTGTTGGAAATTCTCTGTGGTGAGAGAATCCCTTTCTCATTATAGCAGAGTGCACAGAGGCACAACACAGCGGATTTAGTTAGGCATGCGTGTATGCTGAGAGTAAAGTAACTTGGAGCCAATTCATAGTTTCAAATCAATATATAAGGCATTTATTAAGGAACTCCATTCTTGATAGGAAAGTGAGGAGTTAGGATCTCTAATCTATCTAGCTAGCTGGATGCAGATGGATTCTGCATCTCTGCACACATGTGCAGGGAAGAGGAGCTTGCATGTTGCAAGGAAGAAGGAACAGGAAGAGAAGGGGGAGAAAGGAAGGAGGAAGTGCAAAACAGGAAAGAAGTAAGTTAGTCCCTAAGAGTAGCAATCTACATTCCAAAGGGATAGTGTCAGAGCAGTAGAGAAGGGATGAGCAGTGTCTTGACCCTCTAGCCCTCTGACTCACTAGTCTGTCCTCCACTGTCTGAGACAAGAGACAGTGCAAAGTCCTTCACTTCCAACACCGGGAACATTTTGTATGGAAGGAGAGGCAAGTCATGTGATCTCCCTCCTTCAATTTGATGCAGTACTGCCCGGGGGGTGGACCACGGGGGATGAAGGGCAACAAGAATACCTCCAGAAACTTAGCTGTCCCCTCTGCCACCTCCTCCCATTGTTGGACCATTGTGGTAACTTGAAGGAAAGACACTTTTTATATACTCAAAGTACTTTTCTCTATTATCGATCAATCACATCAAAAAACATATAAAGGCTGTTCTCACTGGCAGCCTAACCCAGGCTTGGCTGCTTGTGTGCAGCGCCAGCATCCACGCAGATCCCGGCACTGCCCACCTGCCTAACCCTACTTTGTACCCCGGCCTTTAGCTGAAGTTAAGGTGCAAGTGCACCCTTAAGCCCAGCGCCGGGGTTGTGTGTGTGCTTAGGTTGCTTGCCCAAGCCCAAGCAAGTAGAGTTGGGTGCCTAGAACACCCAAATCTTTGTGGGACTCCCCCAGGCACTGAGCTTGGTGCAGTGCATTTGGAATATCCAGTGCATTGAGGGATATCTGCAGGCCGGGAAAACGAGTCCCAGCCTTGAATGATCCATGCTGCATGGAGCAGCCTGGAACATCTGGGCATATGGTGGCATGCTGAAGCATGCAAAGGAGCATCTGGGGGGAACTTAGGGGAAACTCCTAGCCTTTCTCCCACCTGCTGCCCTCCCTGCCCCAGCAGGGATCCTGTGAATAGCCTCAAAGAGTCGTTCCCCATGGGCTTATTTTCACTTATGTTTAGATGTTTAGAATGGGAGCATTAATGTGAGGGACACTGTTATTTTTCTTTCAGATATCTAACATGTGACAAGTTCACACATGTTCTCTCTCTCTCTCTCTCTCTCACACACACACACACACACCAAAATGCACTCCCAATATGTTTTATCTGGTGCTGGCATTGGCCCAGACACCGGATTACTATCTCAATGAAAATGAAACCTTAGTTGTACACCTAAAGCAATATAACATGGAAGCTGGCCTTCCAAGAGAGATTCAAGATCAGAGAGGAAATGAATTCAATCATATGAGCCCAGCTAACATGTGTCTTGGTGACCTTTCTGTCTTAGGTTTTGTACAGAAGCCACTGCTGTGCAACTGAGCACTAAGAGTTTGCCATTTGTATTTGTCCATTCTCAATTATAATTTTGGCCATCCTTTTCTGGAAACATTGCAGGGCTCATGTACTGCTGGCATTGGATTTCAGCATTCGGCAATGTTCAGAAGCATAGATTAAACAGAATTATTGGATGAATAGCTCTCCTGATTCTAAGTTTTGAGAACGGTTTCTGTATGTCTTCTGAACAGCATCATGGCCAAAATAATACTGCAGGGGTGGCCACTGAGGCTCTCCATCTGCTGTTGGACTACAACCCATCTTCCCCAGCCTCAATAAACTGTGGCTGGGTATGATGGGAGTTGTAGTCCAACAACAGCTGGAGAGCCTCAGGTTGGCCAGCCCTTGGATATTGCTTGATGGATCAAGCCAGCAGTTAAACAAACACTGGTGTCTGCTGCACAGCAATCACATGCCTCCTCAGAGCTGTTGTTGGGAGGTGGTTCAGCATCTTTGCTGATTTCATTTTCAGCAGCTTCTGGATGGGCTTGCTTTCTCCTTTAGGAAGCAAACGTGTCACTTTGTGATGCTCCTGGATCCAGACCATATCCCAAATACCCAGGTTGCAGCTGTAGTAGGAATTGTTTTTGTTCCAGGACATCGACCTGGATGGATGGAGTTCCAGGACATCGACCTTTTGTGCCAACTATCCTAATGACCACGAGGGGCACTGGGAATAGAGACAGTGAGTAAGGATCTCCCTATCTGTCCCTACTCTATGACCTCTGATCTGACTTTTCAGCACTTCCTGTGCTGACTCACAATCCTTTCTCTCCTCTTAGAGAGTAGATGGAAACATCTCTCTCTCTCCTTATCTATTCATTATGTAGTCCTTTAGAGTAGGATTAGGTCTTTCCTATCCAAGTGTACTTAACCAATAAATACTCAGTATTTCGTTCTACAAGAATCTTCATGTGTTTTCTCTAAATAGCTACAACAACTAACCATCCTCTGCTACCTACTCTGTAACTGGAGTGTGTGCTCTCTTCCTTAGTGCTCTGCTGTTTACCTACTGGGGGTAAAATTAACAACCCCCAACAGTTTTCCACTGGCTTATCAGCTGTTCCCCCTCAGATAACCTAGCCAGTGACATCTAGATTCGATTAGAGTAATGCAGTATGCATGGGGCTAACTTTGAAAATGGTTCACAAACTCCAATTGGCGTAGAATATAGCAGCCAGATAGTTGTTGGGGACTGGTCAGAGTTTATCACATCCATTTTAAAAGATCTGCATAGCTGCCCGTGTGCTGGTAGTGTCCTGGCACAGTTCACAACATCAAATGACTTCAGAGTTGGAAAGGACCTCGGAGGTCTTCTAGTCCACCCTCCTGATCAGTGCAAGGATCTGCTACAGCACCCCGGCAGATGGTTTTCCAGCCTCTGTTTGAAGAGCTCAAGAGAAGGAGAGCCCACCACTGTCACAAGGCACACTGTTCCACCATCCAACAGCACTTACAGTTAGGAAAATCTTCCTAGCAGCAAGCCGAAAACTGCTTCCTTGTATTTCCAGCACATTGGTTCTAATACTGCCCTCAGAAGCAACGGAGAAAAAACTCCACTCCTTCTTCTATGTGACAGCTGACCTCAAATGAAGGCTTAACATATCTCTCCTCTTCTCCAGCCTTATTCTGCCTGGCTCCTTCAACCATTCCTCACTGGACTTGGTTTCCAGACCCTTCACCATCCTTTTTGCCCCCCTCTGAACCAGCTTCTCAGTGTTCTTAAAATGCAGTGCCCAGAATTAGACACAATGGCTGATGTCCACACTAAATTACTTAAAAGTACTACTCAGGAATTACTCTCAACTACCTGGCCCAGGCGCAGAGCATCAGTGCCTCTAGTTCTCCCTTTTTTCTCCCCCCCTCATCCTCAACAATCCCCGCATTCTCAGTCACCCCCTCCCGGCCACCACCACTTTCTCCTCCCCCCTACTGCTGCCACTTTCTCTCCCTCTGGCCGCCACAGCTTTCAACCCCCCCCCACACTGCCACCACTTTCTCCCCCCCCCCCCACTATTGCTGCTTTCTCTCCCTTGGCAGCTGCCACTTTCTCGCTCCCCACCACCACCGTTTTCTTGCCTCCCACCACCACTGCTTTCTCTCCTCCAGCTGCCCCCACTTTCTCTCCTCCCCACCGCTACCGCGTTCTCTCCCCCTCCTGGCAGCTTAGTTGTGAACTCTCGTGAGAGCTACCATGCATGGGATTAGCCACAGGTATGTCTTGGTGAAAGATAGATAAATAGATAGATAGAAATTGTTTTCATCTCTTTTTAAATTGCCTTATCTAATCATTGGTGGTATATAAATTACCAACAAACAGAGGACTACTTAATTTCAGTAGGACTTCCATGGAGTAATGTAATCAGGATATCAGCAAACATTGCAAGTTAAGTCTAATCAGTTTAGAATAGAGTGTAATGATTACTTCTTGTGATCTCGACACCATGGCCGCCTTTGCACGTAACACCAGACCTCAGGTTGACAAACCAGAGGTTAAATCTTGAAACTGGGAATCGTCCCACAGACAATCTTCCAACCCAGCCCAGACAACCTCTGGTTTCAAGACAGAGGAGCCCCTCCCTCTCCCTGGTCTACCAAGGCTGTATCCCTGAACACTCTGTAGAGCTTGTGTTGCCAGACTGCTGGCAAGGCAGCAGTATCTCAGAAGGGCAGCAGCCATTGGCCACACTCTTCAAGGGGGTGTGCCTAGTGCAATCATTCCTTTTCAGCATGGACTGCCCACCCTTGGCAGCAAAAGGGCATTTAAACCCATTCCCTCACAACATTTTTGCTACTGCCCTTGCAAGAGCCCCGTGGCCAAAAGAATCTCATAAAAGCACAATAACTGGTAATGGGGATGGTGGAGAGGGGCACATTATTCTGTTACTCTGGGAAGGGACCATTATGGCTTCCTAGGAGGGTATATGTATATGAGGGCAGGATCTTGGGGTCTGATCCACTGTGACAAAGGATGCTTTGTGGTGGCAGATTCAATCAAAGCAGGAACCCCAAACACACTCCTGCCCTTGTGTTGGCTTGCCGACTGGGGATTGGCCCTCATGAGAGGGCCGGTCCACTGAGGAGGACCAGAGTCTCTATGAGCTCCTGGTCTCCATCAGACTGTGCTCTCATGGGATTGCCCACTCAACTATAGGGGGATCACTGATGTGGGGTCCCCAGTATACCTGTTAAAAAGAACTCCTACTGCTTGCTTCTTTTCTAAGTGTTCAGAGGCAGATGGTTTAATGATCGGTTTTTCCTAAGTATTGACATCAAGCTGACTGGTGCTGCCACCGTCACCACATTTTTGGGGAAGGTGGTGTGGGCTGACAATAACGAGGAGTCCTTCAGTGGCAACCTTCTCGCCCTCTCCCCATAGGTGAATGAGATTTCCTCCCAGAAACCCCTGCATCATCACAAGGGTTTCTGGGAGGAAGCTCATTGGCACAGAGGGAAGGAAGGAGAAGAAAGAGCCCCTGGTGGCACAGTGGTAAAACTGCTGCCCTGTAACCAGAAGGTTGCAAGTTCGATCCTGACCAGGGGCTCAAGGTTGACTCAGCCTTCCATCCTTCCGAGGTCGGTAAAATGAGTACCCAGAATGTTGGGGGCAATATGCTAAATCATTGTAAGCCACTTAGAGAGCTCCGGCTATAGAGCGGTATATAAATGTAAGTGCTATTGCTATTGTGATTCTACCATTCTCTCACGCTGCTGCTGCTTTTTCCCCACCCATGACCCCATTTTCAAATGGAACTATTTCCCAGAGGCTCTGGTGACATTCCCATTTGTGGGGAATATGGATGTCCATGAAAAACCAATGAATAGAGTGACCGACAGATAGATAAAGGTGATTATTCCAATAGCTGCAGCTATTGGAATAATCAATATTGCTGCAATTTCTTAGATTTTTCATTCTCTAGAAGCATCAGCTGCTAAACAAGTCATGGGGGCAGATCAATAATAAATTACATTATGTTGCAGCATTAATAAATATCCTTTGTTTCTTTTATAGCCAGTCTGTAGGAGTCCAACATAATACCAAACACTCAAGCTTCTTCCATTGTTCCACTTGGCCACCACTTAAGGGAAAGCAGATGGGGAAAGTATAAAGTTCATTGGAGGGAGTTGTTTTGTTTTGGGCTTACCATGCTAAATATGATCCTTGTTATGTTTCTCAGTGATTTTAGTTCCCACATCCTCCTAGAAAGTATGTGGGAAATTCATAGGAACATGGGAACAAAGGAAACCACCTTATACCAAGTCAGACCATTGGACCATCTAGCTCAATATTATCTACACTGATTGGCAGCAGCTGTCCAAGGTTTCTGGCAGTTTGAGTCCTACCTGGAGATACTAGGGAGTGACCTTGAGACCTTCTGCATGTTAGCACATGTACTACAACTGAGCAATGGCTCCATCATCTAAGGGGAATATCTTTCAGCAGACAGTGCTTGTGTGTAGTCACTAGGCCTGTGCAAATTCAGATTTGAAGATTTGGATTTTGTCTCAAATTGCCCCAAATCAGTAAAAGTCATTAAAATCCCAACCCATCTCCCCTGCCCTTGAAAATTGGATTGGTAAAGTAGGAATTAATTCTGAAATATAAAAATTAATTTTGGAAATACTATAGAATTTTGGAAGTTAAAAAGGGACACCATTTTCCCCATAGAGGAGAATGGAGAAATTTTTTTTTAAAAAGAAAACCACCAAAAATTATTGGTTGGTCCAAGAGTACTGAAACTAGCCACACATGTTGGGATGTAGGTTAGAGCTCCCTGTAGTGAATTTGAAGAGAAGTGGTTAATTCCCTGATTTTTGGTGAACTTTTGAGATTTTTTGTTAAAAATGGCTTTTTAAAAAAGGTGAAATCTGGCTTGTCTCAAGCCAGAACTTTACAAAAGCTTCTGAAACTGAAGACCTTCCTTGGACCATCATTCAACCTGCATGTGGAGGAATTTGCCTTGATGAAAAGGGATAACACCATTCCCCTTTTGCTGTATTATATATCCACTTTCCTCCACACAGGGGTGGAATGATTGTCCTAGAGAGGGCTTCACATCCAGAACCATTTGTAAAGTTCTGGCTTGAAACAAGCCAGTTTTAGCCCTTTTAAAAGTTTTTAATCCCCACCCCACCCCCCACCCCCACACACCAAATCAGAGGAGTTAACCATGGCCTTGAAAAGAACAATACAGAGTCCTTCCAATGTGGACTTCATGTGTGCTAGATTTCATCACTTTATACCCATCTATTCTGGAAATATAATGGAGGAGGGGCATGCTGCTCTAGGACCAGTCAGTGGTTTTTTAAATTTCCCCATTGACTGCTATGAGGAACATCTGGATTTAAGTCAGGATTCATATTTGAATTCCGAATCCGATCTGATATCTGACATCGCCAGAGCCCATGGAATCAGAATCTGAAATTGTCAAATTTGGATCAGGTTGAACCTGAATTTTATGAACATGCACAGGCCTAGTAGTCACCCACCCAAATGCAAACCAAGATGAAACCTGCTTAGCAAAGGGGACAATTCATGTTCATTATCACAAGACCAACTCTCCAAACATTCAGTGAGGAGATTCTCACGATCCGCAAAAAGCGGGCTAAGGGAGCCTAGCCCGCTTTTTGCCAATCGTCTGCTGCAACGGGAGCCGCCCAGCTCCTGGCAGCAAACCTCCGAAAGTACCCCTCCCCTTAGCCAAGGTTAACGGAGTGAGCGCTCCGTTAACCTCGTCTTTTTGATCGTGTGTTGTCGCGGCACAGCTCCGCACCGCGACAATACAAGGAGACCTCCACTAGGAGGCTGAAACGAGCCTCCCAGTCCTGGGGGTCCCTCACACTCGTGCGGGGCATTCTGGAACTTCCAGGGGCCGTGAAGCCCCCAATCCCTGCAGTCCCCGCTGGCTCCATGATGGAACTGGCCGATCCAGCTGCCCAGGGCTCTGCAGGCTGGATCTCCGCTGGATCTCTATGTTTGTGCAAGGATGATAATTTATATGAAGAAGCAGCACATTCATTTTTTAAAAAAAATTGTTTCAAATGCATATTATGTTTGATCTTTTCAGTGACCATAGGATTCAATCAGCAAGCAACACCCTGGTTTTTATGTCTCTAGAATTACTTAGCTAATGCATGGAGCCAGTTCCACACTCTTCTTTGTGCTAAGGAGGGTTTCGAGCAGTGAGCTGCAGTGCTCTAAGACAGTGCGCACAGATGCTAATGTAATACCATGAGTGACATGCATGTGCCAATGTGAAATTGCACATAGACAAAAGTACATCACGTGTTATCAAACTTTAAAACTCAGGGTAGATTAAAAAGATTGGAGGATGTGGTTAAAAGACAGCCTCTTGGAAAACCTCCAGTGCAGTTTGCATGCCAGTTTGTTCAAGGACTGGCAAAGTTTAAGACTGATAGTAAGGCTACCAGTTTCAGAATGAAAATGGGTGCTAATGATCCAAAAAGTGTCTAAAATAGACTGTCAGCATACCTAAAGTCTGCTGTCAAAACAGCCCAATTTTCAGAGTATAGTTGCAGCAGCACTACTGAGAAGAAAGTTGTCAGTTATTACAAGACTCCTTTCCACTGTTGCTCCAGTACATGCCCACGGCCAAGCACCCGCCCACACACTCATCTCAGCTCAAACTCGCATTGTGCTGTGTAACTCTCTGGATTCTTTCACACAACCATTCAGGGCTTGGCTGGGGGGAAAGCATGATCATCTGGTTAGGTTTACTTACCCAACCCTCACATGAGCAGGCTGCTGTGCACTCTGCAAGGGGGGAAAAAAGCTGAGTTGGGTCCTCCAGCATCCCACAGTGCAACTTGGGAGCAGTGGAGAGACAGGATCCCCTCTGCCTGGCTCTGCAAGCCACAGGTCTCTGTGGTAAAGATGGTCAAGGGTTGTCGGCAGTTGGAGCTGCACTTATTGCAGCCAAAAAAGAGAGCTGGATTTGCCCTCTCCTACCCAGTTTTATGGCGTGGCAGGGAAATGACTTGGTTACCAAGCCAGAAGTTGCCGGTTCAAATCCCCGCTGATATGTTTCCTAGACTATGGGAAACACCTATATTGGGCAGCAGCGATATAGGAAGATACTGAAAGGCATCATCTCATACTACGTGGGAGATGGCAATGGTAAACCCCTCCTGTATTCAACCAAGGACAACCACAGGGCTGTGTGGTCGCCAGGAGTCGACACCGATTCGACAGCACACTGTACCCTTACCCAGTTTTTATTGTCATGAGAACTCTTCCATCTAACCCCCTTCACAAGGTTATTATGATGCTCGTGTGCCACTCCAAATTCCCTGGAGGATAGAAATGTCATGAGTTCACAATTATTCACAAAGACAATCTGAAGTACTTTGTGGGAAGAATAGGAGTCCTGTGACCCCTCTACATTTCAGTTTTCCAAGATAGCAGAGTGACCAATTTTGATTTGATAAACACATTAATTATACATGTGCACCTGAGCTTGACTTTGTAATGTCCCAAGTTTCATAAATGTCGTGCTGGCAGTCACTGACTCAGAAATAAGCGTGAGTTTTAAGTTTAAATTCAGTAGACTTGTAGTGCTAAATTAATCTCTCTCTCTCTCTCTCTCTCTCTCTCTCTCTCTCTCTGTGTGTGTGTGTGTGTGTGTGTGTGTGTGTGTGTGTGTGTGTGTGTGTCTACAGATATAAACTCATACAGCAGAGAAAGTGCAATAATAATGATCAAATGAGATACTCCATCAACCCATAAATTCCTGTTTAGGATGATTCTTAATCCTTCTTCCTATATTTCTTTAACCAAATCATATGGCAAATAAAAGAAATGCAAAAGAAGCAAGTAAATCATACTTAATTTGATCATTATTCCAATTTCTAGGTTTTAGGGGGGAAACAGCTATGATACTAATAATGCCTCCAGAATCAGGCTATAAATCAGCATTTGTTTATAAGACAACACTCAGCATATCTAATACTTGATAACATGGCATTGCACAATTTCTTGAAATGAAGAAACAAATAGCCCACCCCTGGTTCTTGATGTTCATTTGGATCAATTTAATTCACAGAAGGAAGGTAGTATATTATCTGTAAGCTTTTTGCTCCACCTCTCTGCTTTCTTTTGTTTTGGAAACAGACAGCTCAAGGCATTTTAGTGCCTGACACAGAGAATCCTATCCAAGCCCAGCACAGCATCCCTCCAGTGGCTGTTGCTGGTGCCTACCTTTTGTTTCTTTTTAGACTGTGAGCCCTTTGGGGACAGGGGGCCATCTTATTTATTCATTTTCTATGTAAACCTCTTTGAGAACTTTTGTTGGAAATTGGTATATACATATTTGTAGTAGTGGTAGTGGTGGTAGTAGTAGTGGTGGTTAGGAGAAGGAGAAGAATTCAAATTATACTCCCTCCTGGTAATCCTAAACTAAATAACTGAGCATGTGTGGTTCTTCAGTGGTATCCAAAATCTGTCACCTCACTATGACCAATGGCAGCTCTGTCTGAATAACTTTATATCTACCATATCCAAAGTGATGGTGACAGGAGGCAGAGATTATTTCTATGTAAACTTTTTGTTTGTTTTCAGGATTTATACCCAACTTTTCCCAGACGTCAGCATGGCTGAAAGATGTGATATTTCTTGTTTTGACTTCCTCTTGTCAATGTCCACTATATGGGCAGGAGGAAAAGGAAGTTTCCTAAGAGAAAGGAAGAAGCAGATGCTTTGGGCATCACAGACTGGCCACATTCTCACATAATGAGGTAGAGGTTAGAATTTGTGTATGTCTGAATGAACCGCAGTTTCATGGCAAAAGCGACCTGCAGTTTGCTTCACCAAACTACAATTTGAGCCTTCAGTTTGTAGTGAGTTTCGCTGTCCCAACTTGAGGCTTTGTGGCAGCAGTGTTACGTCCGAACATGGATGCCACCATAACTCCAGTTTCATGCAGTTTCTGGAACCATAATCATAGAAAGGGTGACCCAGACCCACCCAGGATCATGCCTGGGGCACTTTTCGCTGGCCACTTCTCTGAGCACTTGCCCTGCCTCATGTTTCTGACCCAATAAAGCAGTTGGCAACAAGAACGCCACCATGACTCATCCCAAGTTTGTCAGCCTGACAAATGGGGAGGTCACATAAGGGCATGCCCTCTTCCCACTCTGTCCCTTGTTCTCCCCTCCTGGAAATCAGGAAAGTAAGGGGATGGCAAGATAGGCACTAAGGCTATTCTCACGACCAGCAAAAACAGGGCTTGAGGTGTGAAGGTGGGGTTAGCACTCCCATGTGAAACCTCAGCAAGCTCTCAAACAGGGCTCTGTCAAAAGAGGGTCACCCAGTTCCCAGCCCCTCCTCTAAAACCAGGTTTAGCAAGCAGGGGAGGTTGCCTACCCCCTCCCAGTACTCATGTGAAGCCATGGAATGCTGCTGAAGGCTGCCTCTCCTCCATTTATACAGAACTACCATAGAGCTTGCGTACCAGAGCGGGCTGCAAAGCAAGCAGTTTAACACTTGGCAAAAGCCCATCCAGCAACAGCTCTGAGCACTTGCTCCAACTTTCTTAAAGTGACAGGCACCTTGCAAATGAGCCCAAGGGAAAATATGAACATAGGAAGCTGCCTTCCACTGAGTCAGACCATTGGTCCATCCAGCTTAGTACTGTCTACACATACTGGCAGCGGCTTCCCAAGGCTCTCAGGGAGGATTCCCGCTCAGCCCAACCTGGAGATGCCAGGCAGGGAGCTCAAACTCTTCTTCCTATAGCAGCCTCATCCCCTAAGGGGAATAGTTGCACAGACACATATGTCATACTATTCATTCATTTTACATTTTACTAGCTGACCCTGCGCAGAGCATCTGTGCGGTCTTGCACTGAGCCTGTGACATCCCACCCCCACAACTCTCTCTCTCTCGCCGGCCCCCGCAACTCTCTCGACCGCTCTTGCCCCTGCAACTCTCTTGCCCGCTCTCCCTCCACAACTCTCTCAACTGCTCTCTCCCCCTCCACAAGTCTCTTGCTCATGCTTTCTGTCCACCATCTTTCTAAATCTGTCTTGCAGTCCTTGCTTACCCTGCCACTGCCAGGGACTGTCGCCTGCTCACCTGACAGCCTCCAAGCTCCCTGCTCCCTGCTGCTTCACGGCACAGCTCAGCCAACTGCCTGTCGCCCGCAGCCCCCAGAGCCAACTGTCCAGCTCCTGAAGCTGCCCCCAGCCTCCGAGCTCCCTGCTGCTTCACGGTGCCCCCCGCCCCTGAGCCAACTGTCAAACTGCTTTCCAGCTTTCCAGCCACCACACAAAACACCCTGCTGCTCCGGAACTCTCTCCTCCTCTGTCAGCCAATCGCCTCCTTTCTACCACATCCCCACGCATGGCCCATCTTGGAGAATTAATAATATAGATATCCTGCTCTTCCTCCAAGGAGCTGAGAGCAATGTACTACATACTCAAGTTCCTCCTCAAAACAACTGTGTGAAGTAGGTCAAGCTGAGAATGAAGTGCATGGGGATTTTTGTGCTCCTTCCTGTCCCCTGCAAGTCACTGGACAAGAGCAGGAGTGTCCCTGCCCTTGCTTGCAGCTGCCCTTGCCTCCAGCGTGGTGTAGTGATTAGGGTGCTGGACTAGGACCAGGGAGACCCGAGTTCAAAACCCCATTCAGCCATGAGACTTGCTGGGTGACTCTGGGCCAGTCACTTCACTCTCAACCTTGCTGGGATGAGGCCTTGGCAGACAGGGAAGAGGGAGGGGCTCCCCTGCCCTGAAAACAGAGGTTGCCAGGCTGCGGTTGGATGAATGTCTGCAATGTGTTTCACAGTCACCCCTGTTACAGCAGCTATTTTGGCCTCTGACCAATGGGCCTCTGTGCGGCCCATTTTGGCCAGTGGGCCTCTGCATGGCCAGGTCATGACCCAGGCTATACAGAGGCCCATTGGGTATGCGTGGCAGCATCCAAAATGGCCACTGCGACAGGGGTGAGGCCGGGAATGGGCCAATGACCCCCCAAACAGGGCAATTTGCTGCATAATGGAGGCTGGCAGGGGGAGGGGGGACCTCCGGAGACCCTGCTGAGGCTTCAGAGAAGGTGGGGGTTGCTATATATATATAGCAACCCCCACCCCCCAAATGGACAGGGCTGGGTTTTCGGTTAAAACCTAAACCTTTTTAAAAGCTGAAAAAGCTTGGGTGAAGAGGTGGGTTTTCAAATGCTTTTTGAAAATTGTCAGAGATGGGGAGGATTGTATCTCAGTAGGGAGCACATTCTACAGTCTCAGGGTAGCAACTGAGAAGGCCCATCCCCATGTGGCCACCAGCTAAGCTGGCAGCAACTGGAAACGGACCTCTCCAGGTGACCTCAATGGGCGGTGGGGCTTGTAGTGAAGAAGACGCTCTCTTAAATACCCAGTGCCTAATCAGTTTAGGGCTTTATAAGTTACAACTAGCACTTTGTATTTTGCCCAGAAACCTACTGGCAGCCAGTGTAGCTCTATCAGAAAAGGAGTGATGTGGTCTCTCCAAGATGTCCCAGAGACCAACCTGGCCACCGCATTCTGTACCAACTGCAGTTTCTGGACTATGTACAAAGGCAGCCCCACATAGAGCGTATTGCAAAAGTCAAGTCTGGAGGTTACAAACATATGTACCACTGTTGTGGGGTTGTTCATAGGGATGTGCGAACTGGTTCAAACTCAAACCCATTTGAATTCAAAACAGGGTGATTCGATGGTTCGATTTCGAACCAAACCAGCCATCAGGTTGACGCTGCAGGTTCAAATTCGAACCAAACTGGGGGTGGTTCAATTTGAACTGGTTTGAACTTTTTTGAACCTCCAAAAGTAGGTGAGGTAGTAGCTGGCATCCAGGGGTACCTACCACCAAACCCCAAAGCAATTGGACACTCGTATGATTTTTTAAATTAATTTTTGAAATAGATTTTTATTTTTCTCTCATAGAGTATAATGGGACTTGAACCAGCCCATTATTTCCTATTGTGGAGCACTCATGGGTGCCAACAACCACCCAAACCCCAAAGCAATCAGACACTCCTACGATTTTTAATGAATATTTTAAATATTTTTTATTTTTAATTATTTTTCTCATAGGGTATAATGGGACATGAACCAGCCCATTATATTGTGGAGCACCTAGGAGCACAAAACTGGGGTTGGTGGTAGGCACCCAGGGGTGCCTACCACTCACAAAACCTCAAGGCAATCAGACACTCCTCTGATTATTGGTGAATTTTAAAAGTATCTTTGAATTCCTCATAGGGAATAATGAGGATTGCAGCAAATGTATAGCTTCATGTCGGGGGCGGGGGATGTCCTAGAGTGGACTGTGGTGGGTGGTAGTGCCCAAGGGGGGCAAGAAAGCTATCAGAATTATTCCCTGTGAGGAATTCAAAAATAATTTTAAAATTCACCAATAATTGGAGGAGTGTCTGATTGCCTTGGGGTTTTGTGGGTGGTAGGCACACCTGAGTGACTACCACCCACCCCACTTTTGTGCCCCGAGGTGCTCCACAATAGAGTATAATGGGCTGGTTCATGTCCCATTATACCCTATGAGAAAAAATAAAAAATAAAATTCAAATATTCATTAAAAATTGTAGGAGTGTCTGATTGCTTCAGGGTTTGGGTGGTTTATAGCACCTATGGGTGCTCCACAATAGGGAATAATGGTATGGTTCAAGTCCCATTATACCCTATGAGAAAAGTTTTTTTTAAAAAAATTCATTAAAAAAAAGTACGAGTCTCCGATTGCTTTGGGATTTGGGTGGCAGGTACTCTTGGGTACCAGCTACCACCCCACCCACTTCTGGAGTTTTGAATTGGTTCAAATTCAAACTGAACCAGGGGGGGATTCGAGCCAAACCAAAACTGGTTCGAATTTGGTTTGAATTCGAACCAAACCGGGCAAACTGGTTTTGTGCACATCCCTAGTGCATTCATCTCAAGAAACAGATGCAGCTAGCATATCAGCCAAAGCTGATAGAGAGCCCCTCTGGCCACGGCCTCAACCTGAGACACCAGGGAAAGGTGTGGATCCAGAAGTACTCCCAGACTGTGAACCTGTTCCTTTTGGGGAAGTGTGGCCCCATCTAGAACAGGCAGATCAAAATCGTCTCTGGAGTTCTGACCCTGCACAATATGTACTTGCGTCTTATCTGGATTCAGTCTCAGTATATTCTCCCTCATCCAGCAATTACTGCTTACAGGCAGTCATATAGGGAGGATATGCCATCTCCTGAAGAAGTTGACATGGAGAAGTAGATCTGGGTGTCATCAGCATACTGATAATACCCCTTTCCAAATCCCCTGATGTTCTCTTCTAGCAGTTTCATGTAGACATTAAAGAACATTGGAGAGAGTATGGAGCCCTGAGGGACACCATACTTAAGCTCAGATTTTGAAGAGCAACAGTCTCCAATCGACACCACCTGGAATCTGTCAGAGAGGTGGGAATGGAACCACTGTAAAACAGTGCCTCCCACCCCCAACCCTCTCAGATGTTCCAGAAGGATACTATGGTTGATAGTATCGAACGCCACTGAGAGGTCCAAAAGGACCAACAGAGTCACTCTTCCTCTGTCAATTCCCAATTGGAGATCATCCATCAGGCCGACCAAGGAAGTCTCCACCGCATAGCCCACCCGAAAACCAGTTTGAAATGGGTCTAGATAATCAGTTTCCTCCAAGACCGCCTGGACCGGAGAGGCTACCACCCTCTCAATTACCTTGCCCAGCCATGGGAGGTTGGAAACAGGCCTATAATTGCTCAACTCTGAGGGATCTAATGCAGGCTTCTTTAGAAGAGGTCTAATAATTGCTTCCGTAAGACAAGGAGGTATCCTGCCCTCCCTCAGAGAAGCATTTATGATTTCTACCAGGCCTCCTACAACAGCCTCCCTGCTTGATAGAACAAGCCATGTGGGGCAAGGGTCAAGAGAACAAGTGGTAGGCCTCACCGCTCCAAGCACCTTGTCCACATCCTCATGAGTCACAAACTGAAACCGATCCAGTCGAACCACATAAGAGGAGTTGCGGGACACCTCCAATTCAGACTTCGAATTAATTGTGGAGTTTCCATCTAAGTCGATCCGAATCTGGTAGATTTTATCTGCAAAGAATTCTTTAAACACATCACAGTGGGTAACTGATGGCTCTAATTTCTGATTCAAGGAAGTGGGGTCGCATACTAGCCCCCTCACAACCCTGAACAACTCTGCCGGATGTGAACTCGCAGATGCAATATGGGCAGAAAAGAACTGCTTCTTTGCTGCACGTATTGCCTGAGCATAGATCTTTAAATGTGCTCTATGTCGTAATCTGTCGGATTTGAGTTGAGTCTTTCTCCACATGTGCTCCAGTCACCTCCCTTGCCACTTCTGCCCCTGTAGATCTTCCGTATACCAAGAGGCCAGTGTTTGAAGTGGGTCGGAGGGGACGCTTAGAATCAATCGTGTCTACTGCCCTGGTGAGCATGTCGTTCCAGTTCTCCACCAGGGCATCAACAGAATCAGGAAAGCCAACATTCAATTCCTCCAAGGCTTCTTGGAATCCTATTGGGTCCAATAACCTCTTCAGGCAGACCATTCTAAAAGGCCCCTCACCCCTGCAGACGTGGAAAGTGGTTGTATGCTTAACCTTAACCAGATGGTGGTCTGTCCATGACAATGGGGAAATCACAGGAGTCCCCACCCACGGAACACCACCCTGATCAGAGTAAAAGACCCAATCAAGCATGTGACCTGCAATGTGCATCGGTCCAGAGACCACTTGAGATAGGCCCATAGTTGTCATGGCCGTTATGAACTCCTGAGCTGCCCTGGACAAATTGGTCCCAAAATGAACATTGAAGTCCCCCAGCACCAAAAGTCTGGGAGACTTTAACGTGAGTTCTGCAACCAAGTCTGTGAGCTCAGTAAGGGATTCCGTTGGGCAGCGGGGCAATCGGTACACCAACAGAAGTCCCAATCTATTCCTGGACCACAAACTTAAGTACACACATTCAATATGGTCTGATACCCTAACAGGGACCCTGGTAAGGGAGATGTTATCCTTATAGACCACAGCCACTCCACCTCCCCACCCACGTCCCCTCACCTGCACCTCTACAGAATACCCAGGCGGAAGAAGCTGGGACCAAACTGGGCCACTAGACTCCCTCAACCAAGTCTCAGTAATACATACCAGGTCGGCCCCTTCATCCATAATCAAATCATGGATGAGTTCGGGTTTATTTTGGACAAACCTGGCATTGCAGAGGAGCAAGGTAAGGCTATGTGGGTGGGTGGCAGTGTTCCCTGAGGTCACAGAGCTGGCAGGACAGCCGGAGGGGGAGACAGCTATTAAATTTCTGACTACCCTTCCCTTGGAACGGCCTGCTGACCTGTCAATTTTACTTCTTCTATTCCCTACCACTACCAGAATAGCTGCCCCACATTCAATGAAGGTGCCCCCTGTCTCCCCATCTCCAGACAAACCCAAACACATTACAACTACTTCAACCCAATCTCAATAAAAAAGCTGGCGCACCTACTGCTGCAACTCCTCAAGCAGCCAAACTGAATATAGTGTCCCTCAGTCCTACACTGAAGGCCAGCACCAAAGGTGCCTGCCTGCAGGCTGGTTGCACTGCCTGCTGCGGCCCCCTTCCTTAAAAAGCCTCCAGAGTCCTTCCTCTCACAAAGGACTCTGGGCAGGGCTGATGTAATCAGTCAGTGCCTGCAGGTGGTAAAGGCCAGGCACTTGGAGGAACGGAGGTTCCCAGTCAGGCAGCAGGACTGTTCTGGTCTGAGTTGTCCTGGCCAGCAGACCAAGGGTGGGGAGGAGGCAGCTATAAGACTCCCAGTCATCCACAAAGCAGGCTTGATAGTAGAGTCAAAGCTCACCTCCTCTAATCTTCTTCTTCTTAATTAGAGTCCTCAGTTCACCCAGAAGAATGCACTACCAGTATTTACCCAGTCTAACAAGTATGGCTGGGTGCTTAGGGGACAATAAGGTGGAGGGACATATCTCAATGGTAGAACACTTATTTTGCATGCAGAAAATCCTAGGTTCGATCCCTGATATCTCCAGACAGAGTTGGGAAAGACCTCTGAAACCCCGAAGAACTGCTGCCTGTCAGTATAGACTGGAGTAGGCAATTTAGGCTCTCCACCTGTCATTGAACCACAACTGCCATCATCCACAGCAACAATTTATTGTGGTTGGGGATGATGGGAGTTGTGGTTCAACAACAGTCGGAGAGCTAAGGTTGCCTAGACAATACCAACCTAGATTAACCAATGTCCTGACCCAACAGAAAAGAGCTTCTTGTATTCAAGGTGCACATCCAAACTTTAAATCTCGTATTCTCTCTCAAACAAGGTTAATGGTAAAGCACCTCATTCTATACTGGGGAATCCGGTAGATCATTGAAAGGTAGATATAAAGAACATCTAGCAGATATGAGGCATTGTGCCCAGAGATTGAAACCTTGGTCATTGCATATGAGGATAAAGCATGAAGGTCAATGATGCCTACTAAAATATCTATTTGGGAGATTGAAAGGAACCTACAAAGAAGGGAACTAAAGGAAGTGCTATTTATAGAGAAATTGAGACCTAACGTTAATGCTCGGGAGGGATTGGCTGAAGCCATAAAGTTTATTAGGCTCTGAGAAGAATCAGGTGATTCACCTTTACACACACACACACACACACACACACACACACACACACACACACACACCCCGCCCGCCTCACTCATTATCTCTCTGCCAGTCATGGAACAGAATGTTATCACATCCAAGGAATTTAACAACTGGGGGATGTAGGAGGTTTTTATCTGTGCTTATTTGTGTGCTTAACTGAGAATGGTGTGTTACACTGAATTGTCTTTTATGTATATGAATTTTTAGTTTTACTTTTTGTGCAATAAAGGGTCTTTTTGTTGAGAGCTGGAGTTAATATGCGCATTGCATTGCTGACATGTCATCTTATATTAAGGTAAAGGATTTTAAACAGTGTTTATCTTAAAATTTGTGTTACCAAAATATAATTTGACTGCCTCTCATTTTACAAATTATTTTCTAAGAAATCTACCATACTGAGTGTTTCTAAAAAATCAGGGAATACCTAAACCATCTAGTCTCAGACTTGGTTTAAAATCTTATTAGTAATTTTCTTGGTAAGTTAGATCTGTGCAGGAATAGCTGTCCAGCTAGAACAGAATATTAAGAGCTATTCAAATATTATTATAGATGAACCATTCCAATGAGTGGATGTAGCTAGAACGGTAGGTGTAGATAGCATTGTTCTGAGTAACAATAAATGTAGGCTTTTGATGACAACGGCAGTTATTCATCCACCTCAACTCCTTTCTCTTTTTCAATCCACAGTGTTGTGCTCTGAGAAAAACAAGCACAGTATAGATTTCCAGTGAATGTCCAAATACCCTGATACTATAGAATTAGCATGCCAATGCCAGTAGAACTGAATTGTAGCAATTCCGAGTGGACAACATTTTACAAACCCTTATAGACAAGCTAGAGATCTTTAAAGTGAGACCTGATTACTCTAGTGCCTTTCTATATAACTTTTCCTGTAAGGCTGTATATGTACCTGGTACAATCAGGAACACAAAAATTGCCCATATGTCCAAAATTAGGGAAGCAATAAAAGAATTATCACCTGATGCCTCAGTGCTCCAGCTCCCATTTATAGAAAGAAATCCCATACTGAAAAGAGGAAATCAATTCAGCATCATTTTATTGCTTGCCTACATACTTCTTAGGTAAATCCAAGGACCTATTTATCCTCCCATTGTCGGTAAGAGTCAATAAATAATATTCTCCATGGTCTGTAGATGGAACATGTTCAAAGAATACGAAAAAATATGAGCTAGCAACCAACTAGTTTTATCTATGGATATACAGAGAGGTTCACAGCATGGTTGTGTTTGCTGAAAAATTCAGAACACATTTCTCCTAAAATCTATTTTTTAAACAACATTATATTTTGATAATAAAAATCACACCCTAACAATCCAGCTAGCTTTCACATCCTTACAATTTCCTCCCATTGGTACTGCTCCACATGCTAAATTTTGCTGCCACTGCTTTTCTCCCCATCAGCAGCCCTTTCATAAGTGGAGAGTTCTGCTTGCAGAACAATTGTGCACACGTAGTGATACATGGAAGGGATCGACTGGATTGGGCCCCCAGCGTCTGCTCATAGTAGAAGAGAAACAGTGGCCAACCAAAGTTACATATTTCAAAGTTCTGCTAATTTTAGTCAGAGAAAATTAAATATTGTGCTGAATTCTCAATATAACTTTAAAAAAAACACCATTTAATCTTGCTGGCTCATGCCCAAATATTATCAAATAGTCTGCAATCTATAGTTAGCACATAGCTGGAAATAGATGACACTCCACCGGTATTACCATGACAAAAGCCACAGACTCACCCTGATCCTAAGCAGCTACAGCAGCTCCATGCACAGAATATAACCTAGCCTGTCTGTCTACTTTTTACATATGCATGTGTTTAATTAAAAAAACCAACTAGCTTAACCTGCACAGAGCATATGCACGCTAGTACTTGATTGCTCCCCTCACCCGCCACCACAGCTTCCTCACAGAGACCTCTCCACCCTCACCTGAACCGCACTCCTGCTCTTCCTCTTCCACCCCCCTCACACCTCTTGGATGCATCTGCAGCGTTGCTTGCGCTAATTGGCCAAGCTGCAGCCCCTGACTCCAGAGACCCCTCCACCCTCACCTGAGCCCCACTCCTCCTCCTCCTCCCGGCAGGAGCAGCAGCAGAGGTTGTCCGGGCCCTTCCTCGCTGCTGCCACCATGGGCATTCATTCCCCTCAGGATGCTGACAGGCCTGGGCCCATCCCTCGCCTGCCTGACTCCCTCCACCAATGGCCTTGGTAACTCTGAGCTGCAGCAGTGGTGGTGTTTGACTGGGCCCTTGCCACTGCCATCATGGCTGCTCATTCCCCTCAGGTTGCTGACCGGCCTGAGACCGTCCTTCACCCTTCCTTCTTTCTCTCTTCCCCTTCCTCCTTTTTCTCTCACTTGTCCCCTCTTTCTTTCTTCCCATCCCTCCCCCTTCCCTTCCTGAGTTAACAGATCTTCTTCATCTTGTTTCCTCATCTAATTTGCACAGTGGCAGCCTCCTTGATTAGGTGATTAGTCAAAATAGCATTCTACCATGATAAGCCCTGGACATTTTGTTGGTTGAAAAACCTAAACAATGTGTCCAATCCACTTGAAATTTGTCGTGGAGTAACTAGGTGACAACAAACACATTGTCTTCTGCATCTGGCAGAAATCCATCAGGTGAATCCCTTGGTATTGGTTAGGGAAGCTGCACCTGTTGAGCTTCTGACTCAATGCATGCCCAATGTCTAGCTGAAAGACCAAGGCAACATGCTGGTGCATGGAACCTACTTCTGTAAATTCAGCTGAATATACAAGACTATACAAGGAGGCTGTTCACATGAGCAGCCCTACCTGGGTTTGCACAGCTTGCACAGTAGGACATCATGTGTGAGCACCCAGAATGGGCCCAGTCCCAGAAGTGCCCCACCAGGTAGCCTGAGTTCGTTGCCCAGGCTTTTACTGGGGCAGAAGAGCTGGAATATACCCTTCTGCCCCAGTCCCTGGTCACGTGCATGTTTGAGCTGCCTGCAGCCCCAGCATGTACAAAGCCAGGTGGCAAGAGTGCCCAGCAGTGAGGGAATCCCCCAATGTTGTGAGGCAGAGCCTTCTACAAAACTTTGATTGTATGTAGAAAGGTAGGTAGGAGTCTTCCTTCCTGACAGCCCTCCCCACCCCCATCATGTTGGGTAGTGTGAATGACCTTACTGTTTTTTTTATGGTGCAGAAGTTACAGTAAGCACATTAACTTACAATCTAGCCCAGTTAGATTGTATACCCAAAAGGAGGAAAGGTACCAATAAGTCCAGGAGGATGCCAGCATGGCTAACGGGTACCATCAAGGAAGCCATAAAAGGGAAGAATAATTCCTTCCAAAATTGGAAGGCATGTCCAAATGAAGAGAACAGAAAGGACACAAACTGTGGCAAAAGAAATGCAAGGTGACAATAAGGGAGGCAAAAAGAGAGTTTGAGGAACATTTAGCCAAAAGTATCGAGGGGAATAACAAAAACTTCTTTAAATACATCAGAAGCAGGAAACCTGCCAGGGAGGCGGTTGGACCATTAGACATTGAGGGAGTGAAAGGGACTATTAAGGAGGATATGGAGGTTGCAGAGAAGCTGAATGAGTTCTTTGAGTCTGTCTTCACGGCAGAGGATACTGAGCATATACCTGTTCCTGAACCAGGCTTTTTAGGAATGGAGGCTAGAGAGCTGAGTCAGATAGAAGTGACAAGAGATGATGTTCTAAACCCTCTGGAAAAACTGAAAGCTAACAAATCACCAGGGCTGGATGGCATCCATCTAAGAGTCCTCAAAGAACTCAAATGTGAAATTGCCAACCTCCTTGCTAAAATATATAACTTATCCCTGCAATCGGGCTCTGTACCAGAGGACTGGAGAGTAGCAAATGTAACACTGATTTTCCAAAAGGGATCCAGGGACGTTCCAGGATATGACAGGCCAGTTAGGCTAACGTCCATTCCAGGCAAATTGATGGAAAGCACCCTCAAGGATAAAATTGTAAAGCAGCTAGATGAACAGGCCCTGCTGGGAGTGAGCCAGCATGGCTTCCACAAAGGTAAATCTTGCCTCATCCACCTTTTGGAGTTCTTTGAGAGTGTCAACAAGTGTGTGGATCAAGGTGATCCAGTTGACATAGTCTACCTGGACTTCCTAAAAGCTTTCGACAAAGTTCCTCATCAAAGACTCCTGAGGAAACTTAGCAGTCATGGGATAAGGGGACAAGTACATGTGTGGATTGCTAACTGGTTGAAAGACAGGAAACAGAGGGTAGGTATAAATGGAGAGTTTTCCCAATGGAGGGAAGTAAGAAGTGGGGTCCCCCAGGGATCTGTTCTGGGACTGTTGCAGACCAGGCCTGATTTATACACCAAATATGCTCATTAGCTAGTATACAAAATTAGGTCTGGCCCACAATGTCATCAAGTTCTTTATATGGTGACCCATGTGTGATCTGGGCGCAAGAGGAAAGGAGATCAAACCACTCCTGAAAGGGTTCAATGGGCTTTATTGAACATAAAAAGCTTAACAACAACCTAGCAAAGCAGAATTGCTAACAGTATTAAAACAGAACATCTAGCCAGTATCAATATTTTCCACCCAGTGTGCCTAATTAGCTTATGTGCGTGCAATTAAATCTTCCTAGGTCTAATACCTTTCAAATATAGGCAGAAAAGAAAAAGGGGGGGAAGGCTGCGGGCTGATAAGGTTTGGGGGGAGATCAGAGATTAGTAGAAGGGGAAAAGGTGGGGGGGGAGAAGGGAGCAATAAAAGAGGAAGGGATAAGGGGGTTCCGAGCAGCATATTACCATGATCAGAGGCTGGAGAGAGACGAATCACTTCAGCTGAAGCAGTGAGGCGCTGGCGGAGACAGGAGTTGTGCAATTGTTTCAGATCATAGCTGAGAGCTCCATGGATGGGGAGCCTTGACTTCTCACTGAGCAGTGAGAGGCATAGCCTCTGAGCACGGGCAGAGTTCCTGCTTAGCCCCTGCGACTGTGCAGCAAACTCTGGGAAAGCGTGTGAGCAGATCTTGTTGTAGGCATAAGAATGCTAACTCTCTGTCTCAAAAGCCTCATTCTTATAGTCAATTTCTCTTTGATCCTTGAATAGGATCTATTCAAAATTCTCCTCTTTTCCTGTATGTCCAAACAGGTGATAACTTCCTGCCACCTTCTCAACAAAATCTTAATTATTCAGGATATCAGCTAGTCCAGAGATATCTTTGGATTTCATCTCTGTAAACTTGTAAACTCTGTAAACATTCAATACAATTTGGCTAGGACAGAATCATCAGTGAGAAAATACTTAAAGCCTACAAGTATTTTCTCAGTATCCATTTGGCTACAGCAATTGTGCTAATCACTTGGACATTGCAGGGCCATCACTGACAATGGAAGGAGGAACTCCAGGTCTGGCAAACCCGCCACAGACACCTTGGTGGCCAGTGGTATTAGCATATGGATTGCAGCATTCAGCATTCAGACCTGGCTCCATTGTTCCCTTGCATATCCCATTTTAACAACACAATGCCAGGTTCCTCCTCTCTTCGCAGAGCAGGGAACAGCATGCCAGAGTTCAGGTTTGATTTCATTTCTTGTTATAAAACGAAATCAGATACAGGCCTGTATTCCGGGCCTATATTTCACATACTTCTGAGTTGGTACCCCTGGTTATGATGGGTTATGATCGTCCACAACAGGACTGGTGCTTTTTAATTTATTCATAAATAATCTAGAAGCAGAGGTAAGCAGCGAGGTGGCCAAATTTGCAGATGATACCAAACTCTTCCAGGTAGTGAAATCCAAAATGGATTGTGAGGAGCTCCAAAAGGATCTCTCCAGACTGGGGGAGTTGGCAACAAAATGGCAAATGAGGTTCAATGTTAGCAAGTGTAAGGTGATGCACATTGGGATGAAAAACCCCAACTTCAAGTATATGCTGATGGGATCTAAGCTGTCGGTGACTGACCTGGAGAGGGATCTTGGGGTCGTGATGGACAGCTCACTGAAAGTGTCGACTCAATGTGAGGCAGCTGTGAAAAAGGCCAATTCCATGCTAGGGATCATTAAGAAGGGGATTGAAAATAAAACTGCTAATACTATAATGCCCTTATACAAAACTATAGTGCGACCACACTTGGAGTACTGCATACACTTCTGGTCACCACATCTTACAAAGGACATTGTAGAACTGGAAAAGGTACAGAAGAGGGCAACCAAGATGATCAGGGGCCTAGAGCACCTTCCTCATGAGGCAAGACTACAACACCTGGGGCTTTTTAGTTTAGAAAAAAGATGACTCTGGGAGACATGATAGAGGTCTATAATATCATGCATGGTGTGGAGAAAGTGTAGAGAGAGAAATTCTTTCCCCCCTCACACAATACTAGAACCAGGGGTCACTCCATGAAATTGATTGCCAGGAGGTCTAGGACCAACAAACGGAAGTACTTTTTCACACAACACATTATCCACTTGTGGAACTCTCTGCCACAGGATGTGGTGACATCCAACAACCTGGATAGCTTTAAGAAGGGTTTGGATAACTTCATGGAGGAGAGGTCTATCAATGGTTACTAGTTGGAGGGCTATAGGCCACCTCCAGCCTCCAAGGCAGGATGCCTCTGAGTACCAGTTGCAGGGGAGTAATGGCAGGAGAGAGGGCACACCCTCAACTCCTGCCTCTGGCTTCCAGGGGCATCTGGTGGGCAACTGTGTGAAACAGGATGCTGGACTAGATGGACCTTGGGCCTAATCCAGCAGGGCTGTTCTTATGTTCTTAACTTACAGTTTCCAAGTTCTCTCAGCATGAGTGAAGACTTCCTCCCCTGTAATCTGAGTGGGAGGGAGGGAGGGAGGGGTCCACCGTGAACCCCAAGGAAGGAATCCAAATACTCTCTGAAGTGCTGGAGAGCCACTGCCAGTCAAAGTAGACAGTGCTGCTCTAGGTGAATGTACGGTCTGATTCTGTACAGCTTCCTATGTTCTGATTTTCCTATGATCACCTTGACCTAACAGAACTGAAAGTATATCTTATCCATCTAGTGCTGGCTGTTGTGTTTCATGCCAATCAGCCAGCTCTTCGGGGATTGTGGGCAGTACATTTGGGGACCCAGTGGAACCGTGATGGTTTGAGAATATTACAAGTAATTTATGGTTCAATGATAAAGCCACAAATCCAGAGATAAGAGTGATTGCCAAGCTGGTAACCATTACAGGTATCTGGGCCATATTTGTGATGAAGCTGCCGCAAGCTACATTCCTGGGTCTGACCAGCAGCTGTTAGATATTCAAGATGCTGTCCTTTATGGCAACACATTCCAAGGAAGTCAAAGATGTACATTTTGAAATTATGGTGGTGCTGTGATGCAGAAAAATCCTACCCACTAACAGGAGACGTTTGCCTAGGGAAGCAAACTGGAGGACTACAACAAAGACTGCATCAGAGAAAGTTTATACTTGCCACAGACCTGATGTTCTTGCGTATGCAGGGCAATGTTCATCTGAACCTGTCCTCTGAGAATTGTGGTGAGGGATAGCTCCCCCCTCCTCCCCAGTATATGGCTGGCAGATGCTGTCCTGAGCAAGGGGGTGGCTTGTGTAGGTACTATGAAGCACAGGAAGCCAAACACATCCCCTGACATGCAACCACATTCACAAAGGGAAGTGTTGTGAACTGTGTTGGGATTAGATGGACAAAATGCATTGGTATTGTGTGTGCCCTGGAAATTTGTGCCCAGGACAGCTGACAAGAAACCAAGCAAAAAATGTGATGATTGTGGATGACTGGCTGTAGAATGCACTTAATGAGCTAGCAGTTTGGCTTTAGGTCACCCACAGCATATCCTTTCAGCTGAAATGCTGACAACTGAACTGTTGAAGTATGGATCCTCATTAGTGTAGCCTTAGAAATGTTTATTTTTATTTACTAAAAGCTCACATTCTGAGTCATGCAGACACACAGGACACCATGCTTGGGATGTGGGGGTCACTGCTGCACTCCCCTGGAGTGAAATGTTAAATTGTTGTGGGTACTGTGGCCTGAAAAAGTTGGGGAACATCCAATGTAACCAATAGGACTACTTGGGAGTAGGAAGTTCTAGTCATGCATAAAAAATCATGACTCCAGAAAGGGTTAAATAAAGAGCTGTTCAAAATTCCACTGCTCTTATTCTTTCACATTTAGAAAGTCTATAAATACTAATAGCTGTTGTAGCTATAAAGAACCTCATGATAAGATACAAGTGTGTCTCTGAATACCAGAGGCTAACCAACAGGAGAAAACCATCAGTTTTATGCCCTTTTATTTTATCCCATTGAGACCTGGATGGCTACTGTTGAAAACAACATGCTGAACCAGATGCACATTCAGTCTGAGACAGCAGAGTCATTCTTATGGCACCCCTCCCCTGCCAGTTCTCTGTACATGCAAAAACTGGTTGCTTACTCCTCTCATTTGAGCCAGTGTGATGAGGAGAGGAATGTCCATGTGTTGGTTGCTCACTCTTTCATTCCACCAAACTGTCAATCAAGCAGGAGATGATATATGGCAGCAGCACCACAATGAGCAAATGAACTCGTGAGCAGCTGAAGGTGGCATTTGGTTGATCAGTCAGTTCCCATCTCCAGGGCCTATGAACCCCCAAGGCAGTACTTGCTATATTTGTCTTCACTGGATTCTGATGGACCCTTCAGAGCCAGTGTACACAAAAGATAGATCAGTTATTATAAAAAATACATTATTTACCTTCATGACAGAGACAAAATCAACACTAATGGTCTTATGCATTCAAATGGTCGAGCTTTAATGGCCTTAGCAGCTCTGGCATGTCGGGTTTAGTGTGTCTATTTTTACTGCAGGGGAAATGATGTTTGCAGCATACCAAGAACGCAGCCCCATGCCCCTTATCTGTCAGAGCTCTGGCGCTTATAGAAAATCACTGAGGTTGTGATAAGCTTATACCTGAAGCTGAGGCTGACAGATGTTTGCTTTTTACAAGGTGAATCATTTTCCTCCCTTTAAAACATATTAGGAGGATTTTTTTTTTTTTTTTTAAAAAGACCTCTAGGAAAAAGAAATGACTTTTATGGAGGTCAGGCTGAGACTTTGCTGGTGAATATTAGAATTCCAAGAAGCAGAGCTGGTCAAATAAGAAAGGGTAACCCCTACACGGATGGTGAACGGTACTGGATGTGGCCGTAAACAGTCCCAGCAATCTTTCCTATAATCAGCTGGAAGAAAGCACATAAACTGAGCCATCAACATCTTTTCACAGGGAATCTCAGAAGGAGTTGCATTATGTTAGAGGTCAGCAAAAATGCCCACTGGGCAAGGTGGCTACAGAGGGAAGATTTTAGATTGTAGGGACCCATAAGGGTGCACTGCACCTCCAAACACAGCGAAATGTTATTCACTCCTCAGAGAACATCCACTAATTGTGGCCCAGTTCTTTGTCAATAAAGACGGGGCTACCCAGTGTCGGAGTAGGGGGGAGTTCTTAAAGAACATCTCCGTCAACAGCATCTTCATGTGCAACCCATATCTTTCTCCTACAGCAGGGGTTCTCAATGTGGGGTACTTGAACTGCTCTAAGGGGGTACTCAGAGCCCTTCTGCCTCCTCATGCTGCAGCCACGCTATTTGTTCCCCATCTGAGGATCACCGGCTTGAAACTGACAAATCCTCAGTGATGTGTCCACTGCAGAAGGGGAAGAAGGAGGGTGAAGACCCTTCTCCTCTGCTCCTGATTGGCTGGTTACACATTCAAGCTCAGCATACCCCTCCCCACAGCCTGATGGACAGACTTCAGAAAATTAACTCTGAATGCTCCCATTGAAATGAATAGGCCTATAATTTCAATAAAATGGCATATGAGTAGCTTAGCATGGATGCGAGCCAGTGACTGGAGTATTCTGTCTTCCTAACAGCAACACTTAAATTTGTGCATTTATGTATATTGTGTATACATACGCACACACAAATTTAAAGTGTTACAGTTATGAGAATGGCTTCTCTAGTTACTGGCTGACATCCGGATTAAGCTACTCTTAAGCAATCCTATTAAAATTAATGGAACAGCAATGAATGCACCACTGAGAGACTTTCAAGACTTTCAAGGCCAAGCTGAAGACAAACCATCCTGGAAAGTTTCTATCTATGTGGTCGCTAAGAGTCAACTTAATGGCACTTAAGCAATCAATTAATTTTACTGGGAAGACTCATGAGTAACTTAGTCTGGATGTAAGCCAGTGACTAGAGCAGCCTGTCTCATAACTGTAACATTTAAATTTATGTGTGTGCATGCTCTCTCTCGCACGCGTGCTCTCTCTCTCTCGTGCACGTGCTCTCTCTTTCTCTCGCGTGCTTGCTTGTGCTCTCTCTCTCGCTCTCTCTAACACACACACACACACACACACACACACACACACACACATTGGGGCTGTTCTCATGACCAACAAAAATCGGGCTAGCAGAGGCTAGCCCGATTTTTGATGGTTGTCAGAACCACCGGGCTCGCAGCTGAGCCTGGTGGCTCTGGAGCGGCTAACCCGCTTGAGAACCCCTGGCAAAAAGCAGGTTTGCGGAGTGAGTGCTCCTGCAAACCTGCTTTTTGTGATCATGAGTAGCCACGGTGTGCCTTCGCGCCGTGCCTACTCATGAGTAGACCCCTGGCTGGGAGGCTTAAAAGCAGCCTCCCGGCTCAGGGGTCTCCCCAGTATGCCCTGCGCACTCACGCAGGGCATACTGGGGCTTGTGGGGGCCGTGTGGCCCCCGCTCCCCCCACCCCCCGCTGGCTCTGTCTTGGGGCCGGCCATCGTGCGGGTGGCTGATCCGGCCGCCCAGGGCTCCCTGCCTGCTCAGTGCCCTAAACTGGGTCTCACTGATCATGAGACCCGGTCCATTATCTGTGGGGTGCTTGAGCTGAAGGTTTACAACAGAAGGAGTACACTTGTCTACAAAAGGTCTGGAATCCCTGACCTACAGGAATGAATGGTAGCCATTTACTTACATAGGATGAAGTCAAAGAGTGCACCTGATGACACCATTGTGGTGGGTGTGAACCCTTTCCCCTGTCTTGTTGAGCTAGGTCATTGAGAATTGACTCTTTCTCTAGCCCCATCCTGGGTTTGTTTTCCAGGCATGCTAGTATATAATGCATTCCGAAACAGAATTTCAAGAATTGACTTTTATAGAAAAGGATGTCCATTGCTTGCCACTTCCCCCAGCCTTTAAAGCTGCAATCCCATGTATACTTACTCGGGAGTAAGTCCCCATTGAACTAAATGGGAATTACTTCCAAGTAAACATGCACAAGATTGGGCTTCTGCATAGTATCTTTTTGCTGTTTAACCAAGGTCTGAGCTTCTCCTTCTTCCTCTTACACCTACATAAATCAGGAATGACTCCTTTGAGGAATCAGTTAGCGCGCTGTCCTACAATATTAGATCACATTTGTTCCTCTGCTAACTAGATATTGGATTGATGTTGTGAGCAAACTTTCTTATAAAAATATATATATATTTCCCAGTAAAGCTGGGAAACTGTGGAACTTTCTAGATACACAGGTCATGTAAAAGGGGACTCACAAGCTGCTCAAATGAGCAAAAGAGACAATAGGTCATTCCTATTTTCCTCCTAATAGGCAATTGATAGAATTCGGGTTCAGTCTGATGTGAGGGCGGCTTGTCTGAACTTTCTGCTGAGTAACTAGTAACTAGTATAGAGCTTAGGAAGTGTTTTATTCAAAAAAATTCCATTCCATTTGTGATTGAAAATCAAAGGCAAAAGAAGAATAACTGAACTTTTCAGAATTAAGTCAAAGGTATGCCAAATTGGTGGGTTTTTTAAAAGCTGCAGTATTCTCCCAACCCAAGCTTAATCAAAGTGAATTGGCATTGCACGTTCAAATTTCTGAACAAAAGGCATGGGAATGTTTCAAGATGTACGCATACTGATTGGAGTTCTCACAATCCTTGTTCAGAGACAGTGTCTCTGAGTGCCAGATGTTGGGAAGGAATGTGAGGGGTTTGTCCTAACCATCATGCTGAGCTTGCTGCTGAGCTTCCTGAGGGTATCTGGCTGGTCATTTCTTAACAATAGAATTCTTGGCTAGTCAGAGCTTGGTTTGATCTAGCAAGACCATTCTCACACTTTTATTATACACTAAGGAAGTTTTTTGGCTTTATATACAAAAGAGGCAAATTAGATTCTTGTCTGGGCCTCTGGCACGAGTGGTTCTCTTAGTGTGTGCTAGTGCTTAACACCAGCACTATTGCCCCTGCAACCACAATTAGCTGATGCTGTTTGCACCATATGGAATGACTTGCCATACAGAGCCCCTCACTTCCTGGTTTGCTTTTCCCATATCTTGTTGGCCTTAATTGGGCCATCTGTATTGTACCATCTGTAGCTGTTAGAAACTTCCCTGAACACACTTGGTACACAAAGTGAAGTTCTCCTCATCTTCTGTCATCATGTTCTCATCATCATGTCCACACCATCTGAACACATTTAGTTATTCTCATCCCCACATATTGTTGGTGCACTGCAATTCAGCAGGCCACTTGCTTGAAATAGAGGCTTCCTTGATGTCCTATTAGAATATTGAGCAGAGTGCTCCTCACCCAAGGCCCTCATGATCCGGAGGCTCTCAGCAGCAGAAAACAGCTTGGGCAAAAGCTACTACTGGCTGCTGTCAGACTCTAGAGGGTTTCCACAAGTGTCCTGCTGAGCTCTAAGTACAGTTCAGATATTCTCCGAATGTGAGTACAGTGGGGCAGAGTTATGCCCCCTCACAGCCACTAGCTCTACCTTATATTCATGTTCGGCAGGAGGTCTGGAAGAGCTTACACACATATACGCATATGGGCTGTGTCTACATGGATGCAAGACTCGTGAATAATCAGGATCCATGATTGACTGGGAAAAGCCTATGCGCATGATCAAGCAGGCATGCTCCTGCTTCTCCCATGTGCATCTTTAGACAAATTTTTGAACAATACTAAAGTACATTGAGTGTTCACCATCTTGTTTCAAGATGGCAAATGCAGAAAATATATCTGTATCAGGAGACTCCCAGAACCCCACTTCTATGTGCTGTAAATTTGGTTTGTGTTAGACAGCCACCACATTAGTTCTAAAGCCGCCCTGAGTTATTCTGTAAGGGCGGCCTAGAAAATTGAATGAATGAATAAATAAATAAATACATAAATACATAAATAAAGGGGTGTTGCTTGTACCTTGACAACTTTCAGATGAGGGCGGGAGAGCACCATCAGCTAATACCCTAGAATCCTCTCCCATGTGTTGTAAATTGGCTTGTACCAAATTGTTAACACAAAAGTTATTAGGGGTACATTTTGAAAAATATAGCTTTGGCATAGGATGTCCAAGCATAGAAATCATAGGAACTCAACAAAATTTATGTTAACATGCTTCAGATATTGCAGTTCCATACATTCACCATTCGTGAGCATGAGATGGAGTTAGAAAGAGGTGTTCCTGGAGTTGTATCTGAAGGGAAAAGCAAAACTTGTTTCTGAAGGTTATAGAGTTTTTTTGAACACATTAGAGATAGGTGTTAACTGACAACTTCCAAATTTTTATTTTTTAAAGAAACCTTCTTGACAATTCCTTTAACATTTCTGAACTTGTCATATTGCCTATCCTTTTCATTGGCAATTTGGAGATTTGTGGCTGTCAGAGTTTTAAGAGGAACTCTATATGGCAGAATTTGATCACCTCTGACAGCCAAGAATTGACTCTTTACAAGAAGCCATCATCAGAAACCGGAACACTTCTCAAGTATTTGATAGCACTTTGGTTTCTTCCTTCCTTCCTGATCTGCACTTCAGATACCTTATTTTCCAGCAAATTTCTCCTAAAGCAATTTTTTGAGGCAAATTGCTAATTTCAGCTTGGGTGAAACATTCAAGGAATGAATAAGGAAGCTAAATGTAGTTTGGTATGTGTTTTTTTCCATTTCTCCATGCGGCTTCCCATGTTCTAAAGTTCCTTCGTCACTCTGTGCAATAAAGTTGGTCTAATATGTCCTTAACAAAATTGTTTTAGTCATTAGACTCACCATGTCTCCCCAAGCTGTGTCATTGAAAGCTGCCTTATACTGAGTCAGACCCAGGGGCGTAGCAAGGTTGGAGTGGGCCCAGAGACAAGATTTTAAAATGGGCCCCCCCCCCAAAGTCCAGGGCCTCCGCACACCCCAGGCCCCCAAGGATTTAAGTCTGATATTCCAAAATAAGTATGCTGCCTGCAAATACATTTCACTGAATACACACACACACATCACAATATATAGTGATATACATTGAGTACTATACATTTGTATTACTTTTAATGCCTAGAACACACTAGAAAGATGAATTATTAAAATGGGCCCCTCGCTGCAGATTAGCAAAGGAGACTTTCAACCATGCAGGGTGAACCTATGTTTGTTTTCTCAGAATTCTGAACAAATTCAGTCAAGTTTGATTGCAGGAGGTTTTTCACAGGAGGCTTTTAAAGCCCTTTAAGACACATCTCCTCTGGAATGGAGGTGCTGCATTCACATGTTGGCCAGATTGACCCTGAAGTCCCTGCAAGTTATTGGGGAGCAGTTCACACACAAGAAAAATAAAATAAAAGCACCACACATGCTTCACAGTTCTCACTCAGACCTTCTGGGTTGCAAAACAACTTGAACATAAGTGCATTTATGAATGAATGAATGAATAAATAAAATTAATAAAATACTGTTCCAGAAGTTTTTGCAATTTTCTGCCATGAAACAAGCCACTTATAGGACTTTTTAGATAGTTTTTTTTTAAGTCAGCAAATTTTCCAAGCTGTTTCAAAATAAATATTCAGAGACTTCTCGGTCCCTCCTCCCCCCCCCCATATCCAAGCCCTATGGCAAGCAGATCCCTATATATGGGGTGGGATGGGGTGGGAAAGGTAACCACAAAAAGGAGTTCACACTCTACCTGGCAAATGCTGGTCTGGGTTAAGCAGTGCAGCAAGGGATCTTCTGCTGCAGAGAACACTCTGGCTGCCTCCTCCTTCCTGGCTTGCTCGGGCCCTACTCGAGTTCAGGCTTCACTGCGGCCTACACGGAGGCCTCCGTGGAAGCCCCGCCCACCCGCCGATCAGCTGAGAGGCGGGAGAAAAGGAGCTCTTTGCAGCTTGCCTGCTGCTTCGATTGCGGGCCAGCAGAACAAGCAGGAGAGACGGCGAAGAGGGCAAGTGGCTGAGAGGCTATGGGGCTGGGCAGGGGGCAATGGGGAGTCACATGAGGTGTCTCTGGGGTGCCCCTCCAGGCAGTGGGGCCCCCAGACAACTGTCTCCCCTTGCCCTATCATTGTTACGCACCTGGTCAGACCATTGGTCCATGTAGGTCAGTATTGTCTACACTGACTGTCAATGGCTCTCTGGGGTTTCTGATATTGGTCTGTCTCAGCCCTTCTTGAAGATACCTGGGATAGAACCAAGGACTTTCTGCATGTAAGCCATACATGCTTACACTGAGCTATGGTGTTTCCAAGAGTATCCCCTCCCCAAGCACATCCAAATATTTACAGCATCCTAAAAATATAAAATAGGTATAGATGCTTCCCACTGCCACTCAGTCCTCCTCCTGGCTTTACACTCCATCCCACCTGAAAGGAATTTTATTGGTGGTTCAGCTTAGAATATCCAGAATATGAAATAGCATGGAAAAACACAACCTGTGTTGCCCATGCTGAACCTGTATGCCTGATGCATGGTAGCACAATGCTGTAATTTCAGTGAGATTATCTCACCATGCATGGATACTATCATCACCATGTTCTGAACATATTCCCATACTATAGCAGCAACCAAGGATGGACACAATAGTGTACAACAGACAGCCGATCTGGCAGACTGTTGCAATGTCAAACAGAAGTATTTACATATGGGCTACAGACTGCTCTACTATAAAGGCCCAGATGTCAAAAGAACTGAGAGATCCAGATTGGTAGACCGAAAACAATAAGTGTTATGGGTCAAAACATTTTGAAATTTGCATTTAATTAATGTCAGCAGCAAGTCTTAAAATAAGATATGCAACACAATCCAATGAATGTCTGCTTGGAAGGAAGCCCCACTGAACTTAACTGAACTTAACTAAACAGGGATTACTACTAAATATGTGTGCACAGGACTGCAGTCTTAAACACATAATTCAAACACAGCACCCCCATATTACATCATTCAAATCTCAACCTCCTTGTTCATATGCAGCTTAATTCTAGACACTGGCTGCTATCCCAAAGAAACAAGTATTGCAGAGCTAGTGTGGATCTCCACAGTATTGTAAGATGAGTCCATTTTAGTGGGAGATAATTTAATAATAATAATACTTAGTATTTATATAGCATCTTTGGATGTGCAAATACTTCACATGTATTATCATCTCAATGTAATCTTCACAACAATCTTATGAAGTAAATAAGTATCTCTCAGGAGAGAGCTGAGACAGAGTAGCTTGACTAAGGCCACCTAGTGAGCTCATGATACAGGCTAGCTTCAACCCAGAGAAGTCATGATTCGTAGCTCAGTCTCTTCATCATATTACATAGTCATAGAGTCACTATTGCTAATATTTTTCTGGAGGGGCAGCTTAAGACAGACTTGAGGTGGAGCACCATTGCTACTACTCACCTCTGCTGCCACACCTGCCTTATCGATTGGCTGCAGCATGAAATGCCACTTTGATTCTTTGGCCCCATTCTCACAGAACGCAAAACCAGAGTTGAATGGGGCAGAGGTAGGAATTCTTGTACGTCCAAATGCGTGAAACTGCAAAACCAGTTTCACTGCAAAACCAACCTGTGATTTCCCTTGCCTCACTCCCATTAAACATTCAATTTGTAGTGAGTTTCACTGCTCCATCCTGTGGTTTGAAGGCGGAAGTGCTACATCCGAATGCACACACTGCCATAACTATGGTATTGTGCTGTTTCTGGAACTGAAATAATAGAAGGTGGCCCAGACCTGCCCAGGAATGGACCTGCTCCATGACTGCCCATGCTTCTCGATGGCTGCCTCTCTGAGCACGTGCCCCACTTCCATGCTCCTCAAGCCATTGCTCGGTAACATAGAGACCACCTTTTCTCATCACCAGCTTCTAAGCCTGTCAAAGGGGAAAGTCGCATTGGGGGATGCCCATTTTCCACTGCCTCTCTTGTTCCCCCCTCTGGAAACCAGTAGAGAAAGGGGGAGGAATGGAAGGATAGATATTATGTAAAGATCTATTTCCCAATCCCATTGTTTCCCTAGTCTGCCCACCTTGTATCACCTAGATACATGGAGCAGCCACTACTCCTTGGGAGTATGGAACGGTTGACTGGTGAGGAGCGGGTCACAGTGTACAAGTTCTGTTATTTATATTATTATATAATGTTATATTAAAGGCATGTTCAGGAATGCCTTTAATGCATTTGTGCTACACAAATATATATAATGTATTATTATACATTAATACGTATAATGGAGGGTGCCAGGCTACAGTTGATGAATGTCTGTGATGCGATTCAGGGTTACAAAAATTAATCTCGGGTTCATCCACCCGCGGTTTCCTGCTATGTGCTTTCTTATTCAAGTCACTGGATTTGAAGAGGAGATGGACAGAACTGGAGAGAAGAGGAGATTTGTATCTAAAGCTTCTACTAATTGCTTTCCTCTCATGCTCTCCACACTTCCTCTTCCACTCTGTTCCTCTCCTCTTTTTCAAATATGGTGCACAGGTGGGAGTGGCCAATATGGCAACTAGCTAGCAGCACTATTCATGAGTTCCTGCCTTAAATCTGAACTTCTCTTAATTGGAGCTGAAATTCTCTAGCAAAAACTACACAAACCTCAACCATGGCAAATAAAAGCAAGAAGAGGAAAAAAAATACAAACAGCCCTAACAACCAATCAGGAAGGTGGGGAAGCAAATGAGGATTGATTCCTACCTTCCCCCCAATAAAGCCACAGTACAACCTTTATACTACTTACCAAGAACAGATTTATGGCCCTGTGAATGGGGAACCCTCCCTCCCACCCACCCAAGAAGTCTGGGAGATTGCATTATACCAGGCATCTCCTTTGCTATCTAAGAATTCTGGCTTAGCCCCCTGGAGCAGGGAACATAGGAACATAGGAAGCTGCCATATACTGAGTCAGACCATTGGTCCATCTATCTCAGTATTGTCTTCACAGACAGGCAGTGGCTTCTCCAGGGCAGCAGGCAGGAATCTCTCTCAGCCCTATCTTGAAGAATCCAGGGAGGGAACTTGGAACCTTCTGCTCTTCCCAGAGTGGCTCCATCCCCTGAGGGGAATATCTTACAGTGCTCACACTTCTAGTCTTCCTTTCATTTGCAACCAGGGTGGACCCTGCTTAGCTAAGGGGACAAGCCATGCTTACTACCACAAGACCAGCTCTCCTCTCCTAAAGAAGAAAGAGAAAGGGAAAAGAAAGAGAAAGGAGAAAGTGAGAAAGTGGACCTAAGCGAGGCAAACATCCCTGCATATACTCTTATAAACTCTTACCAAAATATTTAGGAGATGCATGTTTACTTGAGAAAAATGGTCATACAAATGTTAGGGCATTTAAACACAATCTCTATGAAAGTAGATAAGCTTGGGCATGCCTATGAGTATTAGTGCTACATAAATATAAAATTAAACCTCTGAACACAGCCCCCGGCAATATCCAGGCAGCTCCCTCTTCAGTTCCCATTGGGACCTCTGCCAAATAACAGGACACACGCTAGACTGCCCAAAACAACCTATTCATCTAAATCAATTTGTGTGCTTCAAATTTCCTAGTTGCTACTACAAATAGAAATGAACCTGATTAATGTCAGGAGATGGGCTAATTGTAAATTGATTACTAACTCTCTAAGACAACTGTTAAACTGCCATCTCAGATCTGAAGACCTGGACCTGATCTAATTTCTGCCAAGCTGTCCAGGTTTAAAGAGATTTCTGCTCATCTTCAGACATCCCACCCTCCCACACCACCTCCTTCGTATTGGGGACACTTTCTCTATGACTTTAACATTAGACCCAATAGAGTGTTTAAAGACAACATCATTTGGCCTCTAACTGCAGCAAAGACCAAAAGCCAAAACATTCCTGCTGAAAATGACCTTGATGATAAAGTTGCCAAGGAAATGAGATCCAGCCTTAGCAAACAGCATGCAAATGACCCTGCTGATCTCAGCTACCTCCACAGTCTAACTCTTTAAGGCCTGGAAAATGTGTTGATCATAGAGCTTTAGGTTGGGGAATTTATTCACAGTGATTAAAAAACAGCCACAGCCACTGACACTCCTTCCCCCACCCCAAGAACTTGAATCCACAGACAGTGACAATGACACCCTCCATCATCAGTCTTCATCTGAGGGCCACATTAGTTAAACTACCAAAGCCCTAATACATCCCCTGGAGCATGACCTGATGACCTTCTTGCTGGGCACCATCCTGTAACCTCTCCCAGACCCAGGAGGAAACTATCAGTTCATTTTTCTGATTTTGACACAGAACAAGAAGACAGTGATTTGGTCATCACTGAACCCAGCCACCCCCCACCCCCAACACCAGCTAATTCAAGGAGCAGGGATAGAGAGCTTTCCCAGCCCCAACCCAAGACAGCTCTATCTATGCTCCCTCCTGGTGCTGAAGAGCCTCAAACGCTCAGCATAGACACAGAAACCCCAAAGGAAGGGGCCCCTGAGCTACCCCAGCCCCAGTTCATAACATCACTATGCCAACCTCTTATTGGTGCTGAAGAGCTTCAGATCCTACATACAGACACTGGTATCACAGAGGAAAGGGCCTCTACATCATATTCATCATCCCAAAAGCAGCTGTTACCACACACAACCTCCAGGGACACTACCTTGTCTACTATGGGCCCTGGAATGTTGTTTGCCAGTGATTCTCATCTTGATGACATCACTCAAATTTCTTCAGTTTGTTTGGCTGAGATGCAGGAGCTGCCTGCTTTTTCTGTGGAGTTTGTATGCTTGGAGAGAGGTTTGACGGCACCTGAGCTGAGAACTCAAGATTCCGTGCTTCCACCATCTTCATGCCAGAATCATGATGATAACGATCTCTGGTCTCTGCCTGTTGCATCGTCAGAAGTACAACTGGAACTAGCTGCAGCAGAACCCACCCGAGAAACTACCTTCCTCAACTGTGTGGCTCCCTGAATCCAACCCATTACTGCCCCACTGGGAATCCCTGCACTGGCCCCTGCCGATACCAATACAGATTGACATCCAAAAGACCAGCATAAGTTCTCCCTCCTGACCTGGAATGTGGCGAGCTGGAACTCCAGCTCTAGGGAGTTCATAAACCACATTTGTTTGCATGGCATCATAATGGTGCAGGAAACCTGGACATCTGTGGACCTAGCACTTAACGGCTCATACTCACTGGAAGCAGAAGCCAGCATGGGCAGGGGCAGACCCAAGGGTGGATTGGGAGCATTAGTTTCCACCACTTGCATCATCCACAAGTCTTCCTCCATTCAAGCAACATGCTATGGTGGTGGCAATCCACTTCAGACACTGCATTTTGCTAGCAATCAATATCTATCTATCCCCCCAGAGATGGAAATCTCTGGTCAAGAAACTGTGGCATGAACTGGAACACTACCTGACTGACCTCCTATCCTCCTTCACCAATGCCTATATTGTGGTAGGAGGGGATTTTAATGCCAAGATAAGTCCCTACAATGGCACCTTATACGCACGCCAACAATGCTGCCTGCCCAATCCTGAAGCAGACCTACTCCCCTTAGCATTCTGTTTGAAGGACAAGAAATCAAATTATGCTAGCTTCTAACAGACTTAGTCTCCACATTCTTAATTGCCCCATTGAAACCAACCACCCTGCAGAATTTACCTTCTGGGCCAGGACCAAAAAAAGTGTAATTGAATATGTAATTGTAGCACCTTGTAGTCACACCTCAATTCGACAGTGACCATTTTCCAGTCATCCTATGCATAAAACCTTTTGCTTGGCAGTTCCATGCAGAATCTCTTTACCAACCTCACATACTACCAGCAGGAAGAGCCTGCCACATCAAATGGTCCACCCAATTGGATCTTTCAACAGCTTCTCATAGATTTTAGCCCTTCCGTGACTCAATAGTCACAAGCTTATGTTTTAGCAATTTTATAGGTCCTTTATCACTTTTTATAGACATTCAACATTTTTAAACTTATGGTAATTTCATAGTAACCTTGCAATCTTTATGCTAATAGGCATAGACTCTATCACTATTATCTCTTTTAATATCACCTGTCGAATGTTCCTTTTACCTTGTGCTGGTCTGAGACCATAATGAAGATTGATTAAAATATAGTGCACTGAGGTGGAACAGCAGCTCCCACACTACCACTGAGTGGCAAGGCTGGACATGGCATAGATGAGGCCAGGGCAGAAAGGGTGGGAGCCAAGTGCAGAGGTGGTGGCAGGGAAGAGGCAGGGGAGCAGTCCTTGCCACCCCCTGATAATATGCCACCGGAGTCAATCATCTCAGTTCACTTTATTATGAAGCCACTCCTCTCTCTGCACATCCTCATTTGTACAGACCTGCAACAGAAACATTATAGACAGGAGGACATTCTTCATCATACCTCTAAGGTATGAAGGCATTGAGAGCTTGATACCAAAGTCCTCTGAAGACATTTAGGGCTTGATAGTGATAATTGTAAAGCACATAGAATTACAGGCCCTGCTGGGAGAGAACCAGCATGGCTTTTGCAAAGGTAAATCTTGCCTCACAAAACTTTTGGAGTTCTTATAGAGTGACAACAATTGTGTGGATCAAGGTGATCCAGTTGACATAGTATACCTGGACTTCCTAAAAGCTTTCAACAAAGTTCCTCATCAAAGACTCCTGAGGAAACCTGGCAGTCATGGGATAAGGGGACAAGTACATGTGTGGATTGCTAACTGGTTGAAGGACAGGAAACAGAGGGTAGGTATAAACAGAGAGTTTTCCCAGTGGAGGGAAGTAAGAAGTGGGGTCTCCCCAGGGATCTGTTCTGGGACCGGTGCTTTTACATTTATTAATAAATGAACTAGAAGCAGGGGTAAGCAGCGAGGTGGCCAAATTTGCAGATGATACTAAACTCTTTCGGGTAGTGAAATCCAAAATGGATTGTGAGGAGCTCCAAAAGGATCTTTCCAAACTGGGTGAGTGGGTGACAAAGTGGCAAATGAGGTTCAATTTTTGCAAGTGTAAAGTGATACACATTGGGACGAAAGCCCCCAACTTCAAGTATACATTGATGGTATCTGAGTTGTTGGTGACTGACCAGGAAAGGGATCTTGGGGTCGTGGTGGATGGCTCATTGAAAGTGTTGACTCAATGTGCGGCAGCAGTGAAAAAGGCCAATTCCATGCTAGGGATCATTAGGAAGGGGACTGAAAATAAAACTGCTAATACTATAATGCCCTTATACAAAACAATGGTGTGGCCACACCTGGAATACTGCATACAATTCTGGTCACCACATCTTACAAAGGACATTGTAGAACTGGAAAAGGTACAGAAGAGGGCAACCAAGATGATCAGGGGCCTCGAGCACCTTCCTTAAGAGGCAAGGCTACAACACCTGGAGCTATTTAGTTTAGAAAAAAGATGACTCGGAGAGACCTGATAGAGGTCTGTAAAATCATACATGGTGTGGAGAAAGTGGATAGAGAGAAATTCTTCTCCCTCTCACATAACACTAGAACCAGGGGTCATCCCATGAAATTGATTGCCAGGAAATCTAGGACCAACAAATGGAAGTACTTTTTCACACAATGCATAATCAACTTATGGAATTCTCTGCCACAAGATGTGGTGACAGCCAACAATCTGGATGGCTTTAAGAGGGGTTTGGATAACTTCATGGAGGAGAGGTCTATCAACAGCTACTAGTTGGAGGGTTATAGGCCACCTTCAGCCTCCAAGGCAGGATGCCTCTGAGCACCAGTTGCAGGGAAGTAACAGCAGGAGAGAGGGCATGCCCTCAACTCCTGCCTGTAGGCTTCCAGTGGCATCTGGTGGGCCACTGTGTGAAACAGGATGCTGGACTTGATGGGCCTTGGGCCTGATCCAGCAGGGCTGTTCTTATGTTCTTATAACTGAGGCCTCTAAAACTTTGAACCTTACACAGATGCCTTCAAAAAACTATAAGGCTCTATTGTAACTATGAAAATCAGAGCAAACTACGAAATGCGAATGTGTAATACATTCCTATTCAACGACATCCTCCTGTAGAGAGTTTGTTGTGTTCTGCATTAGTGTCAGTTTCTAAACAGTCATTAAAAGCAAACTCATACATAGCTCATTAGAGAGGTAGCCTCAAGGCTTTCAAGACAGCAGCTTGTGGGATGAGGCCATTAAGGAGCCAAGGAGTCCTCACATTTCTTGGAGATTAAGGGGGATATAATGAAAGTATACTTGAAGGTGTTCAAAGAAATTATTAAAACAAACTTTAAAAATCCTCATAGTACCTCTCACTTGAGAAAGCCTGCATCCTAAATATGTAAAGGCTAGGGATTGATGAACTCCCACACAATAAAATTAGGGGAAATAGACCGATTCTTGGGTGTACAGAAATTAGTGTAGATCTCCAAGTGCACCTTGGTTTAGCAGCTTCCAGGTGCTGACATACTTGACAACATCATCCAGAACTTGGGTTCCAGGGCAGCACTGGTCTGGAGGCCTCCAAGCTTTTTGCACCACGCATCTTGCAGATTTTGACTGGACATCCAAAATGAGTAAACAGATTCCCCATCATCACCACAGACTCCTCACACCCGACCAAAATATCTGGCATAACTGGATTTTACTGGAAACTATTTACAAAGGCTAGTAGTATAAATTGAGATTTTAAAAGCTCTAATGATGGAAGCTACAAATACCAAAAGATGTTAGGATGCAGGACATATCCATCCACATGTTCAACTTGTCCACTGCCCTCTTAAATCATGAAGGTTGGGTATGGTAAGAAATGGAATTCTTTGGCAATATCATACTGTTAAAACTCCTGAGGAATTCAGACCTGCCCACTATTTGAGGAAGGAAACTGGCCTACTCTTACAGAGGCAGTAAATCTGTCAGGCTTGTACCACTTCAGTTTGCAAGTTAAGACTTTCATGATTTAATGCACCTCCATATCAACATTCCATGTGCCTAGAGAATGGAAGAAGCCTAAGTTAGGACCTTTCTTCCTGACAGTTTTTGGTATGGAAGGAATCTTTCATACATGGGGACCCCACCCCCACCCCCCCCACCCCACCCCCCACACATTTCAGTGTGAAGTTGTTCAGCTCAGACACAGGTTTTCCACTTCAGTGAAAATTAGGCCACAGCCATACATGATGGCTAGAATAAACTGTTTTGAAGGGTTACTTTTAGTTCTGTGGGGTTGTTTTTAATTTAATCCTCTTCTCTGGTGATGTGTTGCAGAGGTGCACTCTTTAACCAGGATTTCCCCTTTGTATTACAGTGACAGTTTCTCTGGTTGTGGTCCCAGGAGACCATTTTGTAACTTTGGCAGAATGCCTCGTGAGAATGTAATATGACCAAACAAATCAAAAGACTGTCAAGAAGACTTGAGCTGCAAAATCTGATAGATAGTCCAAAGTCCTCGCACTTTAAAGAAGTTTGTCATGTTTTGGCCTTCAGAATCTTGACATCAGCCTTTGCTTGTCTTTGAACATCAGCTAAAACACAGGACTTTAATCAGAGAGTTGGTGCTTGTGGGATATTTTGGCAGAATGCAAGAAATTACGGGCTGAACTTAGATCTCTTCAATTGTTTTGTAACTGCTTCTCTTGTAAACACAAAGAAATATTACGCTGCTTTAACTAAGGCTTTATTCAGAAGCAACTCCATTTTTTCTCCTTCCTCTTTCCCTCCTTTTTTCCCTGACTCCCCCCACCCCCACACTCTCCACAGGATCCCCACTGGGACACACATTCAAACAACAAAACACAAGAGATAACTAGATTGAATACAACACATCCCTCCCCTTGATAACCACCAAAACTGAATTAATTTATGCTCCTCTCCAGACCTCCTTTATTGCATAAAATGAGATTAAAACATAAGAAAAACTTAAAACAAACCTTTTGACATAAACACATCAGCCTCAGTGTTCCACTGTTTAAATGCATTCTTATATTTGAAAGTCTCCCCAATCAAATCAAGAGACAGATAACACACAGTTATGCCTGCTTATCATTAACAAGAGAAGAAACAAGGAAGGGGAGGGAGGAGGGTTAGAGAACAAATTCCTTTATACACCCTTTAATGTACCAATGTACTTTAGAGTTTCTTTAAGTTCTTCCCTGCCATTCACCACAGGTCTCAGTATGTCTAACTATAACGCTTCTCTAATCTTTATTTTGAGCATGCAAAGTTCTGACTCCAGAACACACACTTTAAGTGGCATTGTTACTCCATAGTGTTTATTTTTCATATGTGTTGACCAAGGTCTTTCCCTATTTATGTATTTCGAGTATGCTAAATATTCTTTAAATCTGGTGACTAAATGTCTTCCAGTTTCTCCTATATAGCATTCCTTACACTCCACACAAGTGATTTAGTAATCAACTCCCTTCCCCATTTTCACAAGCTGGACAAGCTTTGGTTTCACACCTTTTGTCATATAATCTTGATCTTCCTAACTGTTGCTTTAAAGTATTGGCTGTTTGACATACCACATTTGCCTTGATCCCATGTTTCCTTAAACCTTTCTGGCACTGCTTAATACAATTATCTGAAATAAAAGGGATTTTCAGAATGTGCAATCCTTCTACATATTTAGTTCCCTCTGATCTTCTTAAGGGGAATTTATACACATTAACCTCTGCCAGATGTTTGGCTCTTTCTATGGCTTGCCCTTTGTATTCCTGAGAAGAAACTTCAGCTGCCCTTTTAGCAATGTTTTAAACCATTTGTGTTTTAGTTGTTTGTGGGTGTGCAGATGTGCTGTTTATGATTAAATCTTTTTTACCTGGTTTCCTATACCATGTAGTCTCCATGTTGCCCATCCCAAGACAAATTTCTATCTCTAGGAAAGGTAACCACCCTTGATTATCTGGTTCCTCCCTGGTCAAGCTTATACTCCCTCCTTCATTTATTATAATTAAATATCTCATCAACATGTTGTTTAGTTTTTGTAATAATTATTACGTCATTGATATATAAAATTACATCCTGGGTAATATACCTACTTTCCAAATTGTTCATATAACTAATAGCCAGGAAGGGGACCAAACGATTACCCATAGCCAAATCTCTCTCATGATAGTAGAATTTCCCATTAAATTTCAAAACATTACATTGTAAACAGACCATAATCATTCCTGCAATATCCCCTACAGATAATCCATAACATTCTGTGTGTCTTTTATTAGTCCGTAGTAATTGTATAATTTAACCTTTAGTGACAAAGTCTTGAACTGACAGGAGACAGGTGGTCTCCTGTCACACACACTTCTCCTAAGTCTTGGATTCTCTGGCAAGGAGCTCTTTGTGATTTTTCTTCTGGTACCTAGGATTGTCCATTATTTTCATCAGCCTCATCTCTGAGGTCAAAAACTGGAGGCAAGATCAAATTCCTCTCCAGTTCCTCTCTTGAGATCAGACTCCCCTCCCTCTTGTCTCATAGTATGCATGATGGAAAGTATTGAATGGTTCCATTTTGTTCTATCATCCAATATGACAGAATCTTCTCGGATTTTGATTATTTGTTTTGGTCCAGAATATTGAGAACATACCTTTCTCACGTTATAAGGCAACGGGACTCAAACAAAGCCCCCCGTCTGAAATGTTCACTGTTTCGCACCCTGTTTCCAATCCACATACCATTTATATTTTTGTTGCTTCTCCCTTACCCTGTCACGAATCTCTGCATCCACAGAGTAAGATGGCATGGAAAGCCCTATCAGTTGCTGCAATTGGGTAAATTTGGTGGTAGCTTCACATCCTCTCAGCAGTTCAAATGGTGATTTTCCTGTAGTAGACTGAGGATGCTAAGCAAATAGAGTTTCACAGATTGCCTCTTCCCAGGGTCATTGTTGAGTAGTAGCCAGTTGTAAACTTTCCTTCATGAATCTGTTTATTCTTTCTACTAAGCCATTCCCTCCAGTATAGGGGTGTGCATGAAACTGGTATTCCTGGTTCAGTTTGAGTCTGAAATGGACTCAAATGGAACCGGGCACGTTCAGTTCCCTCCACCCAAACACACCCCTCCCCAAGTTTGGCTTGAATTCGAGCTGATCTGAGGGTTCAAATGAAAAAAAAAATTTGTTTAGAAACTCACTGCCTCTGGGAGGCACTGCCATGGCCATGGGGGTGTGTGTGTCTTCTGGTGGTTCCCTCTTCCCCTCCAGCCTCCCCCGGTCTCCAATCAGTCCAGTTCAGGCTGTTTTAGTCTGTTTTGGGACCATTCTGGGCCTCTTTGCTGTTTATGTGCACTGGCCATCTACATAACTCTTCTACAGCTCTGTGTGTGTGTGTGGAGGGGGGGTGTTATGCAGATTTTAAAAATTTAAATATTTAAAATTCTTATTATTTTGTTAGAACCCATGAACCAGCCTGGGGGTGGGTGGGGTGCCTTAGGCTTGAGCTTGAGCTGAACCAGGGGCTGAGCCGGGGGCGAGCCCTCAAGTTGGCCAATGGTGCATCAGCTTGCGCTGGTTTCCACATCCCTACTCCAGGATGGTACAAGGAAATAGTCTTATGTGTTATGCAAGTATTGCTCCATCTCAAAAGAGGTAAGCTGTATCCCATTGTCAGTCACTAGTTCTTTAGAAAGACTTTATCTTGCAAAAATTGCAGCCAAGAACTGGATCACCTTGTTTTTATTAATGTTGTCAGCAAAGGAAACTTTTGGCCACCGGGAATAGTAACCCACCATCAAAATCACAATGTCAAATCTTTGCTTTGTGGGTTGGTTATCAAAGATTCCTATTATATCCAGTGCAATTTTCCCCCCAGGAACCATTTGGATACTCTACTGGAGTCAAGGGAATAATAAATATCTTCTGCAATTTGTCAGATACAGCACAAGCCATACAGTTCCTGATTACAGTTTCAATGTGTTTGTCCATACTTGGCCAAAAGAAACTTTCTCTGATTCATCTTTTAATCAAATTCGTGCCCAGGTGACCTTCATGAGCCATTTTGATCATTTTTGCTTGTAAGGAGCTAGAGGTTAGCACCACCAAATGATCAGTCCTCAGCACCAGCTCATTGAGAAGGGGCAGCTCACTTGCTATGTGCATGTATGGTTGAAGATGTTCAAGTACCTTGTTTTTGCAAGGCCATTCATTAGTTATGTAGGGTTTAAGTTCAGTAAGCACTTGATCAGCACTGAGGGCTGCTTTCAATTCAAAAGATGTGATCATTCCATGAGTGAATGAAGCTATTTGCACAATTACTACTCCTCCATCCTCTTCTTCTGTGATTTCCTCTTGGCGTGGAAGCTGAGATAAACAATCTGCAGTTGTATTCTGAAGACCTGGCAGATATTCTACCTGGAAATCAAAGTCCATAAGTCTGGTGATCCATTTGGCTATTCTTGGGATTACTCAACTTGATCCCTGAGCAGTAAATAAAGCAGATAGGGGTTTATGGTCTGACTGTAAAGTGAATTTTCTGCCCCACAAGTAGGTCCTGAAGTGCCTCACCACTGAGAAACATGCTAGAGCTTCTTTTTCAAAGACAGAATACATCTTCTCTGATGCAATAAGCACTCTAGAAGCAAAGGCAACTGTAACTTCCCTGTCCCCTTTTTCTGGGTTAAGACAGCACCCAAACTATATTCTGAAGCATCAGTGGTTACAATAGTGTGCCTGTTAGTGTTAAAATAAGTGAGAGCAGGGCTTTCAGCAATGGCCGCTTTGATATTCTGAAAACTAGCCTTGCAGGACGCATCCCAATTCAATGCTATGTTCTTTTATTATTATTATTAAAAATATAATGTAGCAACTTTCGAGGCACATTGTCTAACAAATTTAGAGTAATACTCAGAGAATCCTAAAAGTTAGTGAAGTACATCCTTGTTGTGTGGCTCTGGTGCTTCCCAAATAGCTTTCACCAACTCTGTTCTGGGAAGTACACCACTCTGAGATATTATATATCCCAAGTATGTCACTGTGTGTGCAAAACTGACATTTCTCTGCAGAGATAGTTAAGTCTGTGTTGTCAGAGTTTTCTTAAGACTTCTGTCAGTTTAGCATCATGCTTCTCAATAGTTTTGCCATACACTAAAATGTCATTCTGAAAGTAAGTGATTCCATCCATAGTCCCAAAGACTGCATGCATCATTTGTTGAAATACCGAAAATGCCGAGGCTAATCCAAAGGGCAATCTTTTGAATTGAAAAATGCCCTCGGGGTAATGACGGCTGTGCATTTGCGAGAACATTTCAGAACAGGAATTTGATGATAGGCCGAAGACAAGTCCAAAGTTCTGAACACTGAGGCCTCTTTCAGAGTAAGCATCATTTCATTGATATTGGGTAATGGATGACAATCCACTACCATATTAGAGTTCACATCTCTTAAGTCTTCACACATTCTATTTCTGCTCAAGAACAATGGGAGAGACCCATTCTGATGAATCTACAGGCTCTATGATGCCAGCATGCTGTAGTCTTAAAAGCTCCTCTTTAAGTGGTTGGCACAATGAATTTTATGTTTGAAATGGATGGCAGTGCCAGGGGTATCAGCAACAGCTCCAAGAAATCAACAATAATCCCATCATATGAATGCTCCATCATTTGTAATACAGGTTCTATGCTATTTCGGTCTCACACTATTCGTATTAGAGCTGATATTTCCAGCCCAATATTAAGACTCCTTTTTGTGGCATGTACACTTTCCCTTCTGCAGTATGTCCTTTGTATTCCAGGATAGCAGTGAAGTATCCATTTGTGGTAGTAGGGGAACCTGCATATCCCCATGGATGGATGTCTGAAGGTGCAGATCTGATGTAGTAAGGAGTTTCTTGTAAATCAGATTAGAAATGATAGTGTATGGAGGGATGTCTGAAGGTGCAGATCTGATGTAGTAAGGAGTTTCTTGTAAATCAGAATAGAAATGATAGTGTATGGAGAACCAGAATCAGCCATCATATACACTCCATGGCCATTATATTTTACTTGACAATGTGCAGAAGCAGACTCTGTCACACTTAAAATGCTGTCAGGAAGTGGTTCATCTGCTCCCTCTTTGTCATATAATGTGAATCAGTTATGGAGTGACAAGAAGATAAATAAACCATACTGAGATTTGTAAGATCAAACCATATGCTATAATCCATATGCACTAATTCATATGCTTACTCAAAAAACTAAGTTCTTGGAGGTTGGTTTTGGTTACCAAAGAAAGCAATTTGGCATAGTGAACAGCACTTTCCACCCTCTATACAGGGGCGTAGCTATAACTGAGCGAAAGGGTTCAAAGAACACTGGCCCCCAGCTCCCAAGGGCCCTCCAGCTCCACCCCTCCCTATTTCCTTCATTATCTCCCTCACTCTGGGGGGCCGCCAGAGAGAGGGATGAACACGGGCCCCCTCTCCCCCAGCTACGCCCCTGCCTCTCTAGCTTTATTGAAAGTAAGCTTTCCCTTCCAGCATCAGTTTTTCATGCAGTTTGTTTTCATAACAATCGGATCCCTAATCATTTCATCAGTAAAGTTAGCAAAGTCACAGGTTACACTTAAGGCACACAGTGCTGTGACATATCGATCAATGGATTCATCAGGCAGTTAGGATCTAGAAGAGAACTAGTAACATTCAGCAATCACATTCAAAGTAGAGCTGAAACAGTCATCTGAAGTGTGAAGAGCAACTTCATAAGATGGCACCCCCTTCCAAGTTGGTAGGAAAGGGAAAATGTACCTTCAGGGGTTGTGCAGGTAAGAAAGCTGGAGAAACAATCAGCAGCAGCAATAGTAGAACGCAGCAGTTCAACAATTTAGACCCAGTAATGCAATGAGAGGAAGATCCAGGCACTTTCACAAGCTATGCAGGCTCACATACATATCTGCTTCAAAATCTCATCGCCAGATGTTTTATAACTGCTTTCCTTGTAAACATGAAGAAATATTATAAGAAAGATGATGCTGTTTTAACTATTCAGAAGCAAATCAATTTTTTCTCTTTCTCCTTTTGCTCCTTTTTTTCTTTCTGACTCCACCCCAACACTCTCTACAGGATCCCCACTTGGATAAATGTCCATACAACAAAAGATTACTAAATAGATTACTTTACATTGTTAATCAAATAATTGTGAAATATTACTATGCATTTAATGGAGCTATTCACACGACTGCATGGGTGGGTGGGCGGGCGGTTGGGTGGGTGGGAGGGGAGACAGGATTCAACCTACCTTTCCCAGATGATCAATGTTATTTGCTTCAGCACATGAGCCAAACACCCACACGACCCCATGACCCATGCTGTCAGGAGCAGCACGGATCAACAGAGACCGGGACTCATTTTCATGGTCTCCAGATATCCTCCAATGAGCACAGAGCCTTGGGTGATTCCCCCATCAGATAGGCCCTCTAGGTGCCCATCTTTGTGTCTCCTCGGGCTCCTTTAATGCTTGTTTCCTTAACCTTGGCTAAGAACAGGCTTGGGAGTGGGGTTAGGCAGGACAGGAGTCCTGGGATCTGCACGGACCCCAGTGCTCCACACAAGCAGCCTAGTCCAATGCTGCAAATATTGCATGGATTCAGTCAAGCAAAAGCATCTCACTGATTTCAATAGCAGAGATATCTCTACTTGCATTTTAGGATGTTTTTGTTAGTTATATTAGTTTTTTTAGGGGCCATACTATATGTGACTTTAATCACACCTTTGACCACAGCAGGCCTGCTTTTACTTTTGTAAATAGCATGTGCAGGGGCCATCTACATTAATTCCCCTACTAATGGGCAGAATCTAGCCATAAATACAGATGTGCCATTTTTTAATGCTCCCATTAAAATAAGTGGCACATCAGTATTTATGGCGAGATTCTGCCCATTAGTAGGGGAGTTAATGTAGATGCCCCCTGCACATGCTATTTACATAATCAGCAGGCCATAGGAAGCACAGGAAGATAGGAAGCTGCCATATACGGAGTCAGACCATAGGTCCATCTAGCTCAGTATCATCTCTTCAGAAGATTGATTCAAGTCTGTTTCAGACATTATACTTTAAACACATACAGTTGTATGTACGCATGCACATGTCTTTGTGTGAAGGACTGTGCCTGTGATCATTTGTTTGTTTATCACATTTATATACTGCCTGATATATGTGTCTCTGGATTCATTTGAAACATGAATCTGGGTACTGGTTTTTCAAATGCAGGGTACAGATAGGAAGTGTACTATTCTACCTGCATTCAGCATAACATGTGAATAACTGTACCTGCATACAGATCTGTACCTGTGTACACTGCACATAGTAGACTGTATGAGTGTACAAAGGACTGAAGTGTACTGCCTTACATGCATTTGACATAATAAGCCTATTCCCACGATCACTGGAAAGTGGGCTAAGAGAGCCTAGCTCACTTTCCAGTGATCATCGGAACCACCAGGCTTGCGGGCCAGCCCGGTGGTTCCAAGGCGGCTAGCCTGCCTAAACCCCCCTCCCCTTAAATGAGGTTAACGGAGTGAGTGCCCATTAACCTTGGTTTTTTGCTCATGTGCTGCCATGGCGCATGGCGACACATGAGTAGACCTGCGATCAGGAGCTACAAGCAGCCTCACTGTCTCAGGGGTGCCCCCAGAATGCCCCACGTGCTCACGCAGGGTATCCTGGGACTTCTGGGGGCCGTGCAGCTCCCAATCCCCACAGCCCCCACAGGTTCCATGACAGAACTGGTAGTCATGTCAGCGGCTGATCCGGTCACCCAGGGCTGCAGGCTTGATCATTTGAGGGGAGGACTAAGCCCTCTCTCCCTGCAGAGCCTGGTAAGGTGCTTCACACTAATCGTGTGAAGTGCCTCAGTATGTGAATAATGCTAGAGTTGTTGCTTAATGTATACAGTTTTTGTACCACCATTATTGTGCCATAATGCTGTGAAAAGTTGAAGGAAAGAGAAGAAGAGGACAACCAGCAGCAAGGTGGATGGACTCGATTACAACAGCAATGAATGCATACTGAGAACCCTTAAAGGCCACGTTGAAGACAGATCATCCTGGAGAAATTCTATCTATGTGGTCGCTAAGAGTCGACACTGACTGGATGATACTTAATTTAAAAAATAACACTCCTGTACCCCAGCAGAGTAGAGGGGAACTCAAACTAACAAGCTAGGGTCTTGGCATATCACTAAAAAAGAGCTGCAGACTTTAATCAGTTTAACCAAGATTAATCAAATAAGCTTTCAGTTGATTAACTCGCATGAGTCAATTTGAATAAGTGAGGGATACTTTTTTAATTGTTTGAACTGTGAGTAAATACACAGGTTTGTTTCTTGACATTGTTTTGATATGTTAGTTTAATATGTAAAGAAGTCTTTCATTCTAACAGTGAAGGTTAGTCTTTGTATATTGAATTCCAAGTTATCGAACAACTCTTATCTTAAAAAGACATTATACAAGGTTGACATTATGCAAAAGTATTTAAATATAATAATTCATTAACTGATTGGATAACAAAGAAGAGGAATTATCAACAAGATTTTTTAATCAGTCAGCAAATAAAAAAGGTTATAAATTAAATCTCCCATATGATCTCAGCACACACTGGCATATGCAAAATCTAAATAACTTCTGTTACGGTTCCCTTGATCCTGGCTTTTTTGTTTTGTTTTACTAAACAAACCTCAAGCGGCTCACCTTTTACACAGTTCACCTTTTCACTCCATCAGCTTTCCTCCCATCTTTTTCTCCTCTGGCTTCCTGTCATTATTCAGTTCAGCTTGAGAAGTCAAATGTATCCAAGGGATGACATATTGGCATATCTTTTTTGTTTTTCCTTCAGCACAACAATCACAATGAAATGCAAGAAGAATACACCATAGAACTATTGCAAATCTGCATTTCCAGGTAAGCATCTTTCCCCACTTAGAAGCTAGAGCCAATGAACATTTTCAATTAGGTGTAACTGAAACATTTCACATTTGAAATGTACATACAAATGGAAATCAGCTTTACCCAGAGTTTGTTCTTGTTCTCTTGACTTTAAAGGTGGATTCTATAAGTCACAGCTTTATTGTTCACAAAACAGCAGTAAAAATTATACTCTCATACAGGCGAAGTGTCACATTTTTACTTGTTTTCTAAAAAACTTTAATGGATGCTGAGGAGAGGATGCCAGCTGGGAGAACATTTGAACTGGAAGAGGTTTGAATCATCAGATATTTTTGCGCGCGCACACACACACACACACCACCAATTGTGGTAAAGACTCAGCATAGCTACATTTTATAAGCACTATTTCACCATATGGTTAGACATGGGGGTCATTTTTGCTGATCTCCCCTTCCCCAGAACACTCTGAGCAAATTGGAAGCATGTCCTTGAGGGTTCTGTAGCCTTCAGGGACATGTTTCCAGATTGCTCAAAGTCAGAGTGCTTCTAGTGAAAATCACCCCTCCCCATACATGAAACACCAACCAAAATTCCAAAGCATGGATGCTACTTATGTGGCAAGGCATCCTTTTGCTGCATGGATGCAGTATTAGGACATTGACTAGATACTGATTGTTCTTTATCTTAAGACAGTCCTTATTTGGAACTGAAAGCCAATACAACTTTATTCAGCTGAGATGCATAAAGATAATTAAGAATTCAGAAGGCAGATTCTATAAAGACAAGTGGAAGACCTGGGTGTATCTCACCTAGAAAAAAGAAATGTTAGTGGCCTTCTTGGCCTGTCTTGAAAACTCTCTCCAGGGAGGCTCAGCTGTCAAAACCTTTTGGCACCAAAAGAAAATCTTTTTGTTTTCTCAGGCTTTTTATAACATCAGTTGAATCCACTTTATAGCATGCTTCTTAGATGCTTTTATTACTGGTCCCTGTTTTTTCACAATTCAATGTTTTTCATGTTTTCTCCTGTTGATTTGCTTTTAATCAACCTAAGTCACTCTGAGAATTTTCTTTTTAAAATTGAAGGGCAGAATACATTTAAAAAAAAAAAGATATTAAAAGACTCAGAGAGAAAAGGATAACAATGGTTCATCCTGCCCACTGAGGTCAGGTGGTGCTTATCACTTATATTGAAGTTCTTTCTCCATCTTTTTTTGTAGCATACATGAACATTTTTCAATTAAAAAAAATACTAGAGGGGAAAAAGTTTCTAACTGAAAGAGAACTTCAGCAGTAGTAGAATGGCATGTTGCCTTAATGTCCTGCTTGTGGGAATCCCAGAAGCATCTGGCTGGCTGGTCACAGTTGGACACAGAATGATGAACTACATCCACCTTTTGGTTTAACCCAGCAGGGCTGTATGTATGTTCTTAAGGCTGTTGATCTGCTTTCCTTGGACATTTCCATATTTGAGCAGATATTTATTGGGAATACTGTCTTCTTGGGGTAGGATATTAGACTAGATGATCCACTAGGTAACTTAGACTCTCTGAAAAAAAGAAAGGATCATGGATTTGACCATATGTCTCAGCAATTTTCCAGAAAAAGATCCACCCCCACCCAACCATTCTATTCTTTATACATTGTCATAATGTGCACAGTTTCCAGAAACAGGGAAGTAGATAATTCTCACTTGGAGTTTCAGCAAGATAGGCTCTGTGGTAACACCGCACTCCTTACTTTTCAGCAAATAGTTTTGAGGGTGATTTTAGGATTCTGGGGACCAACTGAACCTCATTCAGCCCAATCTTTTATCCTGAGATACTTAGTACAAAAGCACATCCTGGACTGTGAATAGCAGGGGTAGGGAAATACAATAACATCACAATGACATCTGGACAAATTGGACTAGATGTTAAGGAGAGGCGAGAGATGAGCTAACATGGAGATACATTCTTTGCAACATGTTTTATAGATGTCAGTTATTACCTCCTCATATCAGCAGAGGCGTAACTAGTGAAAACGGCGCCCGGGGCAAGCACTGAAATGTCGCCCCCCCCACCGTGCCCCCCGCCCCCCCAACATACTACATTATACTTAGGTTTTTCCTCACAAGCGCCCGCCGCCGCTGCCAAGCCAGGCCACTGACTGGCCGCCAGGTGCCAGCAAAGCAATGCGGGGGGGGCGCAGGTGGCGTGTAAGGGACCGCTCGTGGGGAAGGGGGCACCGACGCGCTCCCTTGACTGCTGCAGCACTGCTGCACCGAGCAGGAAACATTTGTATTAACAATTTTTAAAAAAAAAATTGGTCATGACGGCGCCCCCCACGTGACCAGAAAAGATGGCGCCCGGGGCACATGCCCCCCCCTGCCCCCCCTATAGTTACGCCTCTGCATATCAGCTGCATTAGTGTTCTTGAAGTCAGGTACCTTAGATTCTTAATTATGTTGAAAACTTGCATTTATGCTATACAAATTATTGTAACTGTGCTAACATTTCTTTTATCTCATGTATGTAATGCCTATGGGGTAATTTCAGTATTACCATGGCCAAGGAATAAAGCAAAAATGTTTGCTTCGTATACAGATGGATAGGCTTATTTCAGCCTATTCCACCATATCTGAATCGTATTAATTTGTTTTCATTATTTTGATCATTGGAGGATAAAAGATCCAGAGATGATCTTGATCTACCTGTTCTAGATGGGGTCACACTTCCCCAAAAAGGAACAGGTTCACAGTCTGGGAGTGCTTTTGGATTCACACCTCTCCTTGATTTCTCAGGTTGAGCGGGGGCCGGAGGTGCTTTCTATCAGTTTCGATTGATACGCCAGCTGCGCCCATTTCCCGAGATCAATGACCTCAAAACAGTGGTACATTTGTTGGTAATCTCCAGACTGGACTTCTGTAATGCGCTCTACGTGGGGCTGCCTTTGTACTTAGTCCAGAAACTCCAGTTGGTTCAGAATGCAGCAGCCAGGCTGGTCTCTGGATCATCTCGGAGAGACCACATTACTCCTCTGCTGATGGAGCTTCACTGGCTGCCAATAGGTTTCTGGGCAAAATACAAAGTGCTAGTTGTAACTTATAAAGCCTTAAACGGCTTAGGCCCTGGGTATTTAAGAGAGCATCTTCTTCACTATGATCCACACCGCCCATTGAGGTCATCTGAGGAAGTTCGTCTCCAGTTACCACCAACTCGTCTGGTGGCTACACAGAGACAGGCCTTCTCGGTTGCTGCCCTGAGATTGTGGAATATGCTCCCTACTGAGATATGATCCTGCCCATCTCTGGCAATTTAAAAAAACAACAACACCTGAAATCCCATCTTTTCACCCAAGCTTTCCCAGATTTTTAAAATGGTCTGTTTTTAATTTTAAGGCTGTTTTTACATTGTTGCATTGTTTTAACTTTTATATGTGTTTTAACTGTTTTTATGATAACCGCCCAGAGACAAACGTTTGAGCAGTATAGAAGTTTAATAGATAGATCGATAAATAGATGGATAGATTAAAGCATAAAGTTCTACACACATGTTCACATTGATAAAAATTGTTATTATTTTTTCCTTGTTAACATACTTCTTGTTCAGATTTCTTGCAGGCCTGCTTCTGTTGAATGGTCTTTCCTTCTGAAGCTCAGTGTCTTACACACACACACACACCCCAAAACAATTTCAAATGAATCATACATTTATTTATTTATTTAAACAATTTTCTATGCCACCCCGAACTCACGTCTCCCAGCAATTTACATTAAAAATACAATTAAAGCAAAATTAAAACATTAAAACAATTAAAAATCTAAAATATGTTAAATGCGTTAACTATTAAAACTGTAAATCTAATTAAAAGCCTGTGTGAACAGATGTGTCTTGACTGACCTTTTAAAAGTTGTCAGAGATGGGAAGACTCTTATTTCAACAGAAAGTACATTCCAAAGCCTCGGGGCAGCAACGGGGAAGGCCTGTCCCTGAGTAGCCACCAGATGAGCAGGTGGCAATTAGAGACGAACCTCTCTGGATGATCTCAATGGGTGACGAGGCTCATAATGAAGAAGACATTCTCTTAAATACCCAGGGCCTAAGCCATTTAGGGCTTTATAGGTTATAACCAGCATTTTGTATTTTGCCTGAAAACATTTTGGCAGCCAGTATAGTTCTTTTGATACAGGAGTAATATGGTCTCTCTGAGGTGACCCAGAGACCACCATGGTTCTCGCATTCTGGAACAATTGCAGTTTCTGGATTACATACAAAGGCAGCCCCACATAGAGCGCATTACAGTAGTCAAGTGTGGAGGTTACCAGCAGATGTACCACAGTTCTGAGGCCATGTATCTCAAGAAACGGATGCAGCTGGCATATCAGCCAAAGCTGATAGAGAGCATCAATGATCACTGCTCAACCTGGGACAGCAGGGACAGGTTTGGAACCAGAAGCACCCCCAGACTGTGCACCTGTTCCTTCTGGGAAAGTGTGACCCCATCCAGAACTAGCAGATCAAAACAGTCTCCCGAATTCCAACCCTGCACAATAGGTACCTCCATCTTGTCTGGATTCAGGCTCAATTTGTTATCCCTCATCCAGCCTGATCATCAACAAACACAAATAAAATAGTCTGGGAATCAAATGTCCTGGATTTTCTTGGCAAATAAAATCAATGCTGACAAAGGCATTAATATCCAAATAAACGTGTATAAAAACCAATGCATATGATGGCATTGGTTCCTTTAATGTCACCTCTTCCATGTAATAATTTTGTCACTCCATGATCTCCACTGCTGGCAATGACTATTCAGCACTCTGATCCCAAATATGTTAACCAGCACATTTGTCAGCTGCTCCAGAGTAAAATCATTGTTAATATCTATATATATAATTCTCCCGTGTGCTCCTTGGAATGTGCGTCCCAGCACCCAGCTGATTGGCTGGGCGGTGGACGGGCCTGATTGGCTGAGGTGCACCCAGGAGGATTGGTCGTCATGGGAGCAGCAGGCCTGGCTGCAGAGGCCAGAGGTAGTGGCGAGCCCAGCCCAGCCGCGGAGGCAAGGCCCGGAGGGGGGGAGAGAAATGGGGGGGGCAGAAGTGGCGGTGGGGAGGAGAGGCGGCTGGGCCTGGAAGTGGAGACTGGGGCAGAAGGTGGGGGGGAGAGGTAACCACTGGCTCCAAAGAGGACACAGATGCTCTGTGCGGGGTTGGCTTGTTCTAGCTTAATGTTGTATAGTGTTGCTTAACACTAGAAGGCTATGAACACAAGCAGCCAAACACAGGATAGGGCAGCCCAGCCTGGGTTTGGCTCCCCATGTGCACCACCAGGAGCGAGCCTAATGCCGGCACTGCTCTCACTGGGGCCATGTGTATGCTTGCTGCATGTAGCATGAGCATACACAGAGACGGGTGCCTAGAGGTCTGTCTCATGGGGGTATCCCCCAATGCACCATGCTCATCATATGTTGCATTGTTGGATATCCAGAGGCTGGAATGCATCGTCCTGGCCTCCAGAGATCTGCATTGATTGGAGGAGCAAGGATCATCTGGTAGTGCTCCCAGCAGCATTTCCTTGGTCATCTAGGGGGAAGGTGACTTGGACCCTGCCTCCCCTCTCCCGCCTGCCTGCGTGTGTGAATAGCCTTTAGCTGTATCTGTTGTGATATGATACTAGCAGCAAGAATACTAAAGTGCATTATTGAAATGCACTTGTTTCAATTTTTTTGTTTGTCATTTTTAAAAAAATCATGGCTCTTCATGCAGGCTCTGGTCAAATTGCTGTGTAGTGTGTGCACATGCACATGCGCGTGCATACACAAGCATGCACAAACACATAAAAACACATGCTACACACACACACACACACACACAATTAATTCAGGAGGTATTTGCAAAATCTCGATGCCACCCCTTATCTTTTTCTCCTTACAAAAATTGTGATGGGTTTTTGATACCAGATGTTCTTCTGATCCACAGGCCAAAATGTTTAAAATTCCATTTGACAGGTCTTCAGGATTATTATTCATTATGCTCTGTCAAAGCTGTTTAATCATGTGTAGGGCCTACAAAGGATTGCTTCCCCTTTCTCTTTTTAACAAACGTGCTTTTGAAGGTAAGCTTGCATAGCAAATAACTTATCTGATAGAAATAATTACAGACAGAAAAGGGGGAAAAATCTAATCTAATCTGTTGGGAATTAGCTCTTGCTTTCATTGTCCTGCAGCACCATTTTATCAGAAAGAGTTTTGAATAATTAAAGGTCTGCTAATATGATTGCAATATCTTCTGATGTTCCCTACAATGGCTCTAGGTTGCCCAGATAGGTAGTTTTATTCAAGGCTCAGAAGGAGAAAATGTAATGAACTCAGACAGTGACAGCAGTAATACGGAATAGTTATTAATTCAATTGAAAAACATTGAGGTCATTCACACAATCAAAAACTGTGTCCTGCCCAGGTTTGGGGGCTGTGTGTGCTCCCAATTTTTGGCTGTGTGGGTGCGAACAATTAGGTAGGAGGAAGGGGGAGTGACTGTGTGGAATCAAGGTAGGAGGAAAAACTACGCAGGTTATCCTCCTACCTTGCTTCCACTCAATCACTTCTACCCGGGTTTTCTTCCTATTTTGCTTCCACACAACCAAAAATTGGAAGCACACCCAGCTCCCAAACTCAGGTAGAACACAGTTTTTTTTTTTGTTTTTTTTTGTGAATAACCTCTTTGTTTAGCACTTGGCTGTGTATTAGTCTGTCCTTTTTTCTTTCTTTCTTTTAACTTTTTTCACTGCCTTTTTGGCAGTAGTGGTGCCAAAGAGGCAGTGTCTGCATCCACATGTAATGTGCAACTGTGTGTCCAATGGACCCACAGTTCCACTCCCCCTTCCCCCACTCTCCCATCCCAATTCAGATATCATGGAGAGCTCCCTCACTTCAGTCAGTGAGACTTCAGAGCGGAGAAGGAACTGGTTGCCGGGACTTCTTTCTTGACTGAAGGACAGACCCAGCAGTCAATAGCAGCCAGAGTGAGGGAGGAGCTTCCTCCCTCAAACTCTGGTTGCAGCGCCACGTTCAGATGCAATGCTGGCACTGCTAAACGGAACATCCAGGAGGTGAATTTCACTACAAACTGAAGGTACAAATCAGACTCTGGGAAGGGAAACCACAGGTCCATTTTTTGTCTTAACTGTAGTTCTCCACATTTGGATGTACACAAATGGAAACCGGAGACCCCTACACCTCTGGTTTCAAGTTATGTGAGAATGCGGCCATAGGCTCCTGCCAGTTTCCATGAATGTTCACCCAGAATTCTCCTTAAATGATGTCATCATGAAATTGCATCACTTTGAGGGATCTTATTTATCATAGTAGTAGAGAGAACAAGAAGCACCTGCAAACCACTTGCGGTATAAAAATTGAATTAACAACAACAACAACAACAACAACAACAACAACTCTTTTTGTGAAATTTGGTGACCAGGAACTCTCTTAAAATATGAAATTTGTTTTTCATGTTTGCATTCTCTCAGTCTATCATACAACTTTCTTCACTCCTTAAAAATACAATGTTCAGAATTTTGAAATCCTGTACTTTCCATCATCCCAATCTAGAGAATCTATCACAATCTTCAAAAAGTTAGAATGAAAAGTAATGCTCATCTGCAAAATGGTTAGTGAGCCACAAGTATGAATCTCCCCATGGGATTCTTCTGACACCGTTGTGTATTTGTACCTTTTCCTCCCATTCCCCCATGGAGTGTATCACTTTGTTCCCTCTTCTTTGCCGGATCCAACCTGGACGGTGAGTCTGTTTTATTATTATTTTTAAACTTAGAAGCCCAAAACTGGCTCTGAGCTGGCTGGTGGGGGGGGGGGCGGTTTGGCTCGAGGTCAAACCAAACTGGATCTGGTTCGATGGCAAACCAGTTTGACCTCAAGCTGGTTCGCACATCCCTACTGGTGCTGTGATTTTACTGCTGCCAGTGAAAGGTTTTAGATGTCATTGCTTTGGACTTATCTGTGATAGTTTTATATATTCAGTGATTTTGGATACATTCTGATAACCACATTGAATATTGTACTATAAATCAACAGGTAGGATAGAAATAAAAGTAACAAAATGACCCTGAACTGCTGCATTGCATTGGGATTGCTTTATACAGAAGCTGCTCTAATAGGTCATTGCACTGGTCACCCAGTCAAGCTGCTTCCTTTTCTGTTCAGATCTCTGCTGCCTCTACTTTCCCTCTGCATACTGTTGCTATGATATCTATTTCCCTTTTTAAAAAAAATGCAGTATTCTTTTGCAAATGAGTGATGTTGATCACAAAAGCCCTAAAAAACCCCCATCTTCCTCTTTTCCCAGCAAGATGAGGTGAGATGCTTTCTTACCTCCCCCACCAACCTCCTCTCTCTTCTGTGGAGAAGTGAATCATGCAGTGGAGCCAGGAAGGAGAACACATTGTAAATGTGGGCCTATGCCCATGGCTGTTTTCTGATATAGAGGTCATTCACACAATCAAAAACTGTGTTCTACCTGGGTTTGGGAGCTTTGGGAGCTCCCAATTTTTGGTTGTGTGGAAGCAAGGTAAAAGGAAAAGCTGGGTAGAAGTGAGTGTGTGGAAGCAAAGTAGGAGGTAAAGCTACCCAGGTCTTCATCCTGCCTTGTTGGATGAAAACAAAACTGAAAATTGGGAGCACAGAGTAGGGGTGTGCAATTCGGTGTTTTTGGTGTTTTGGTTCAGACTCAAACTGAAACACCCCTGTTCTGTTCTGTGCCCAAATTTTCCTCACCCGAATCACCCCCGATTCGGTTCAGATTCGGATTTACCCGAATCCGAATCCAAATCGATTCAGGTAAGAAAAACGGGACCTGGGGCCAAAAGAGTGGGGTGGGGTGGTAGTGGAGGTGGAGGCTACCACAAATTTAGTGGTAGTGGAGGTGGAGGCTACCACCCAAATTTCAGGGGGATTGGGCAAAGGGCTGATTTTTGGTGATTTTTTGAAGTTTTAGTGTCTTTGGGGCAGATCGGGGGCAGAAAGTGGGATCTGGGCCAAAAGAGTGGGGTGGGGTGGTAGTGCCTAATAGGTGGAGGCTACCACCCCAATTGCAGAGTGATTGGGCAGAGGGCTGATTTTTGGTGAATTTCTGAAGTTTACACGTTTTTAAGGTTTCCCCCCATTAGGTAGAATGGGGGGTGTATCGCTTCACGTCGGGGGGAAAGGGGTGGCCTAGAGCGGTGTGGGGTTGGTGGTAGTGCCGGGTAGGGGCAAGGAAGCTACCTGAATTTTTTCAAAGGATTTGGGCAGAGGGCTGATTTTTGGTTAATTGTTGAAGTTCATGTCTTTAAGGTTTAGATTCTACTAGTGGGCCCGGGAACAGAGCATCTGTGCCTCAAGCAGGCCCACCACCGCCGCTTCTGGCCTCCCCGCGGCCGGGCTGGGCCCGCCGCCACCTCTGGCCTCCCCGTGGCCAGGCTGGGCCCGCCGCCACCGCCTCTGGCCTCCCTGTGGCCGGGCCGGGCCCGCCACCGCCTTTGGCCTCCCCACGGCCGAGCCGGCCCGCCGCTGCCACCTGGCCCACTGCCTTGCCTCCACAGCCGGGCCTCCACGGCCAGTCCAGGCCCGCCAGCCACCGGCTCGGCTCCACCCAGGCCCGCCGCCACCTCACCCGGCCGGGCCCACCGCTTCGGCTCCGCGGCCACCATGGCCACCCACACTCCTGGTCCGCTGGTTCTCCTGGGTGTGCAGCCAGGACCAATCAGGCGCCCCCGCAGCCCAGCCAATCAGCTGGGCTGCCGGGACGCATTTCTCCTGGGCACACCCAGGAGAAATATATATATATAGATGATAGCAAATTAGAGTGGATTCATGGTGTGTCATTGAAAATCTCATTTGCTATCATAGAATCCACACTCAGAATACCTCAGAAACAACAGAACCCTGTACGCCATGGGTTAGAAACCCATGGGGGTGGTTGGCACCCTATGTGCACTACACCACCACTCGCTCTGGGCCACCCCAGCACCCCCCAAGTTTACTTATGGGGCTGCTGAAAGCTCCATTATAACTTATTATGAGGAAAAACCTTAAAGACGCGTAAACTTCAACAATTAACCAAACATCAGCCCTCTGCCCAAATCCTTTGAAAAAATTCAGGTAGCTTCCTTGCCCCTACCTGGCACTACCACCAACCGCACACCACTCTAGGCCACCCCTTTCCCCCCGAAGTGAAGCGATACACCCTCCATTATACTTAATGGGGGGAAACCTTAAAGACGTGTAAACTTCAGAAATTCAGCAAAAATCAGCCCTCTGCCCAATCCCTCTGAAATTGGGGTGATAACCTCTACCCATTAGGCACTACCACCCCACCCCACTCTTTTGGCCCAGATCCCACGTTATGCCCCCTTTCTGCCCCAAAGACACTAAAACCTCAGAAATTCACCAAAAATCAGCCCTTTGCCCAATCCCTCTGCAATTGGGGTGATAACCTCTACCCATTAGGCACTACCACCCCACCCCACTCTTTTGGCCCCAGGACCTTTTCAATTAAAGTAAAAGGAAAGCAATTTCTGCATTGAAATCAATGGAGGCAAAAAGGCGGGAAATTCAAAGAGACATCAAACTGAAAACGGAGGGGGAAGAAGAAGACAAGGCTGGCACTTTTATAGGGCACAAAAAGGAGACCCAAAACACCCAAAAAATTCGGACCCAAAACAGGGGTGATTCGTTTCAGGTCCGAAAATTATCGGGTCTCATCATGGGTGATTCGGTTTGGCTCCGAATCACCCAAAATTGGTCGTTTCGGGCACAGATCGTTCTGTGCCCAAAACGTTTTGCACATCCCTAGCACAGAGAGCTCCCAAACCTTGGTAGAACACAGTTTTTGATTGTGTGAATGGCCTCCTCATGCCCATGCCTTGGGTGACCTCCTCACCTTGAATCATGGAAGGACTGCAATTACAAAAGCAATCCAACAACAGAGAGGATAACCAGCAAAACAATCTATCCTAATATCTTTTTTTTGTTGTTTTGCCTGCAAGACCAAACCATATACAGCAACAGATACCATAATACAATACAGAATAAGGAAATACATGTACATGTGATCTGATTCACATCTACATGTCATTGCTTATTCTGTCTCCCACATATTCTGGGCAGCATCCAGACTAAATAACTCCTGAGTAGTCTTACTGAAATTATGTAATCCTATAGAGTAACTCCTGAGTTGTACTGTTGAGTAAGTGTCTGGATGTTGCTTCCTATTCCATGAAGGGTACCCTCTCAGGCCCAAATAACTCAACCATAGTTCCAAAAATTGAATGTGGAAAAGGAAAAGCATTTATACAGCAGCCTTACCATGTAAAAATGAACAGATTCACAGAACAGACACTGCATTTAAGGGACTCTGAGTCACATTTAATTCCTATCAAAATCAGCAGGACATGTTAGAGATAAGTGCAACCAATTTTCTCTGGACCGGTTCCATTGAATTCAGCATTAAAACCTGAGGGATGTTGAATCTCTAATAAGTTATCTCTTATATAGCTTCTGGGAATATTTGGCTTGGTTGGTGGGTTGATGAGCTGTTCAGATAATGGTGAAGGAGTGAAGCATAAGAATCACATGTAGATCATCATACTTCACACATGCCTGTTTACTGTGTGTATGTATGAAATAAGATTAATGGGTGGTCATCATATGTAACGATCCACAATTATTACCATGCAATGTTCAAATGTTCTAAATAAAAAATAGCTCAAATTTGTATAAGCGGTATCTTCCTTCTGTTGTGTGCTATGTTCCGTAAAATGAGTTATGACTAAACAAGTTGTTTTACCTAACCCTTTTCTATTCCCTCAGCAAAAATCTGTAAAGGGCATGCAAAACAAGACTTGGAAAAAACCAACCTGTCAAGGTCAGATTTTTATCCAAATCTTGAAAAAATGCTCCGGAACTGAGAAAGGAGAGAGGGAGGGAGGGAGGGAGGGAGAGAGTGTGTGCATGAATGAATTTGGGGGTCCTGAGAACACATGTTCAGAAAACAAACACCAGCTGCTTATTACTGGAATCCTATTCAAACCCTAACCTAGACCAAGTCTAAGATCTGTTTCAGAAACTCTTCACACATGTGTGCACAACTGGGTTAAGGAAGCCTAGCCCAGTTTTGCACGCATGTGTGTATCGCTGGAATCGGCCCAATTCTGGCAGCAACATGGCAGCAAACCCACCTATGGAGCCTCCCTCTAAAATGAGGTTAGAAGAGCGAGCGCTTTCCTAACCCCATTTTTTCTGATCATCTGCCAGCTGTGGCTGCTGCCAATTGGCAGTGGCCGGTAATTGTCTAGAGGGGCAGTACTTCTCTGCCACAAGTACTGCCAACTGGCCAGGGTTGGCTGGCTCTAGTAACTCAGTAACCTCAGTAATGGCTCAGGAACCCGCTTCTCCTTCTTTCTGGGTCATCTCCAGAGTTAGCGAGGGTGGTAGTTGGCCTCTGGGTTTAGCTGTGAAGTAATGGCGCATTGGGAAGTCATTTGCCTAGGGAGCAAGAGGTTGCTGGTTCAAATCCCCGCTGGTATGTTTCCCAGACTATTGGAAACACCTATATTGGGCAGCAGTGATATAGGAAGATGCTGAAAGGCATCATTTCATACTGCACGGGAGATGGAAATGGTAATCCCCTCCTGTATTCTACCAAAGACAACCAGAGGGCTCTGTGGTCGCCAGGAGTTGACACCAACTTGACGGCACAACTTTACCTTTACCTTACACGGACACAGAGAGAGCCCTCTATTGGCACTGTCAAGTACTCTTTCCAATCGCAGTGAAAAAAGGTGAGGTTTTACATTTGCACACACACCACTTTGACAGTTGTGTTAAGGGATTCCCCCCAACAAATTTGGCAACCCTACCTGGCAACCATCATTCATACCTCCATACTGCTGTACTGTGGTCCATGGGGCTTCTCTTGATTATTGTCCAGAGTAAAGTGGCCACCAAAAGTTCCACTTGAAGTACATAGGTGTGTGAAGGATCTCACTCACGCAAAACATTTGAAAAATTGTGAGGAGTCCAAAAGAGGTTTGTTAAGGTCAATGAAATTTCTGAGGAAGGTTTGCTAGTTATTCTAGTCCAGAGGCATACACAATAGTCCATCTCCAGTAGGAAGGGAAGACAGGGGATCAGGGTTATTTCCAGTGACTTTTGTTTTGAGTTGCAATTCAAAGGTGATAGCCTTGATATATATAAAACACTAAATGATTTGTCAGAAAGCCTACTGTGATTTCTATGGTTTATCAAGAGTGCCTTCTTAATAATGTCACTTATGTGTGTCGTGTTCATACAGCTTAGCATATAATTGCTGCTCTGGAACTCCATGCTGTTGGAAATTCAGCCTAACCTGAAGCATTTTTAGAGCATTGTGAGGTCATTCACACATTCAGACACTGGGGCTATTCTGATGATCAGCAAAAATCGGGCTAGCCTCTGCTAGCCCGATTTTTGCTGATTGTCAGAACCACTGGGCTCGCAGCCGAGCTCGGTGGTTCTGGAGCGGCTAACCCGCTCCTCCAACCTGGGCTATCTGTTCATGAGTAGCTGTGGCGTGGCTCTGCGCCATGGCTACTTGTGAGTAGACCCCCGACCAGGAGGCGAAAAGCTGCCTCCCGGCTCTATGGGTCTCCCCAGTATGGGCATAGGGCATACTGGGGTTTCCAGGGGCTGCGCGGCCCCCGAGCTCCCCAGCCCCCACCAGTTCTGTCTCGGAGCCGGCAATCGTGTGGGCGGCCAATCCTGTCGCCCAGGGCTCCCTCCCCACTCGTGAGACCCGGTCCACTGTGTTCTACCCAGATTTGGGAGCTGTGTGTGCTCTCAATTTTTGGTTGTGTGGAAGCAAGATAGGAGGAAAACCTGGGTAGCTTTTCCTCCTACCTTGCTTCTGCACAATCACATCCACCCAGGTTTTTCTCTAACCTTGCTTCTGCACAACCAAAACTTGGGAGCACACAAAGCTCCCAAACCTGAGTAGGACACAGCTTTTGATTGTATGAATGACCTCTGTAAGTGCAGCCTGATAGAGAACTGTTAAAGTGAGACTTAGTAAAAAATATCCATTATGCCTTTAACAGGATACTTTGCATTTGCTATTTAATACTGTTACTCAGCCAAAGCTTTTGCGGGGTAGGTAGTTTATGTGTATGCGGTAGTGTGTGCAGACAATAAATTAAACTATACACAATGATAACAACCACAGTTCTACAGACATCAAGATCACTGTCCCCAGCAGAATCTCATATCTTGGGAATCTCTAGGCCAATTCATTCTAATAGTCAGGTACTGCTGCTTGATTTTTGCTGCAAAACTGGCAGGGGCAGGGATCAGGAAGGCCACAATCCATGGTTGGTGAGCTGTATTTAGCTTGGCATGTCATTAACAGAGCAACCTTAGCCTACAGAATATAGCACAGGTTCCATATCTGTGACCTGAAAATAACCTCTCTAAGTGACCTCATCTTTCAACAATAATGAGATGAAATGCACAGATCTGATAACACACACAACACACCAAGCTAGTTTGGGAGTAAGTGGCTTCTTAATGTGTCTGTGTTCTCCCCCACCCTCACCCCCGGGAACATGGTGCTCTTAAAACTGGCTGGCATTAAGAAACCCTCCTGACTCAAGCAATCATTGAATACAGCTAACATTACGCTGCGGGCAACACTGACTTGAGCTGCTTAATGCCTTACTGTAGGTAAGAAATCAAATCAAGCCACTTAGCCTGCTATATATTTGGAGCTTTTGGGGGCTTGGTTTCAAATCATTGGCTTGTACATTACACAAAGCCCATGAGAAACTCAGTTAATTGTCTCTGTCCATCTTTGTCCTTGTCATATATTTGCTGAAACAACAGCCACTCTCCAGAGCTGGGAAGCAGATGCAGCTTGCAGGCGGAGACAGATAATTTTCCAGTGCATTGGGCTCCTTGAGCTCGTATGTCTCCGTCAGCTAGAAAGCATGCTGTCATTCTGGAAGGAAATGCTTGATTTTGATCGTATGGAAAAGACTGGGTTAACAGTTTAGGGGGCCTCAGCTTGACTGAGCTCCTTGGATGTTCCAGGAGGTCACTCACAGAAAACTGTGTTCTGCCCAGGTTTGGGAGCTGTGTGTGCTCCCAGTTTTCAATTGTGTGGGTGCAAACAATTAGGTAGGAGGAGGGAGAAGTCATTGAGGCTATTCACACAATTGTAGAAAATCGGGCTAGCCTCCGCTAGCCTGATTTTCTACTATCGTGAGAACCACCGGGCTCGGCTGCGAGCCTGGTGGTGCTCGAGCAGGTAACCCGCTCCAGTAGCCTGCCCCTTAAACCGGGTTTGCTGAGCCGGTTTGCTCCACGCCACAGCTACTCATGAGTAGACCCCTGGAGGGAGGATGAAAAGCAGCCTCCTGGCTTGGGGGTCTCTCCAGTATGCCCTGCATGCTCGCGCAGGGCATACTGGAGCTTTCCGGGGCTGCATGGCCCCCAAACTGCCCAGCTCCCACCGGCTCCGTCATGGAGTCAGCAGCCATGTGGGCGGACGATCCAGATGCCCAGGGCTCCCGCCCTGCTCGTCTGCGGGAAGAGCGGGCTTAGCCTGCTCTCCCCGCTTAGCTTCCCAAACCGGGTCTCACTGATTGTGAGACCCGACTCATTGTGTAGAAGCAAGGTAGGAGGGAAAGCTGTCCAGGTTTTCCTCCTATCTTGCTTCCACACAATCACTTTTCCCTCCTCTTATCTAATTATCTGTATGCACACAACTGAAAATTGGGAGCACACACAGCTTCCAAACCTGGGTAGAACAAACCCAGTCCCAAACAGTTTTTGCTTGTGTGAATGACACAAGCTCTTTTTTTGCTTCTACAGCATTGTATGATATCTACCCATTTGCCTTTGTATTTCTCTCTACCATGTGCTCTGGTAAGTTTCATTGTCAAAATAAAAGGACATTAAAGTTCAGGTTCTCAGGTTTTTGCAGCAGCAAAGACATCTTGCACTAGAGACACACAAACCCTAAAAGAAGACACAAACACAATGAGGCGGGTCTCATGATCTGTGATACCCACTTTTCCCCAAACTGTGGGGAGAGTGGGCTAGGCCCGCTCTTCCCACAGACGAGTGTGGAGGGAGCCCTGGGTGGCCGGATCGGCCACCCACACGATTGCCGGCTCCGTGACGGAGCCAGCGGGGCCTGGGGAGCTTTGGGGCCACGCGGCCTCTGGAAGCCCCAGTATGCCCTGTGTGAGCGTGCAGGCCATACTGGGGAGACCCCCGGAGTCAGGAGGTGGCTACTCACAATCCGGAAAACCAGGTTTGCAGAACGCTCGCTCCACAAACATGGTTTGGGGGCAGGGGTTCTTGAGCAGGTTACCCGCTCTAGAACCACCGGGCTCGCAGCCGAGCCCAGTGGTTCTGACAATCTGCAAAAATCGGGCTAGGAGAGCCTAGCCTGATTTTTGCAGTTCGTCAGAATAGCCCCAATGTGGGATGGGGATATGTTAAAGGCCTGGGAGGGGACCCCTCCAAAGGCCTTTAGATGATGATGCTCAACTTGCAGGCAGGAGTGGGGGCTCCAAAGGCCTTTAGGTCCAGGCTCCACAATTTCCTAGGTGCACCTCTGTCTCCATTGTACCTAACCTGCCAGTGTAACCTATTTGGCTTAGTCACCAGCTGGACAGAGTAGAGTATATGAAAAATATTTCTTTACCATATTTCATTTCTGGAAGGCAACAACAACAAAAAACTGATTGGCTCCAAGAGGCACATAGGAAGCCACCAAGTCAGACCATTGGTCCATCTGGCTTAGTATCGTCTGCATTGTATGGCAGTGGCTCTCCAGATTTCGAGACAGGTTTGAGACCTTTCTGAGCCGTACATGGAGATGCTAGGGGTTGGACCTGGAATCCCCTGTGTGTAAAGCCTGGGTTCTGCCACTGAGTTACAGATCCTCACAGGTAATGGGCTAGACGCATCCTGTCAAAAACTTGGTGGGTGGCTGGGTAGGTGGGCCACAGATATGCCTAAAGAGGACCTGTCCATTTGCCTAAAAAGTGCAGGACAGCCCTCAGTCTCAATATACATCCTCCAAGTACTAATGACCAGCATACCACATCTTCCTCCCCTAACACTGTGGGGCAACGCCATCCCCCACTGCTCAGAGCAGGAAGGGAGTGTAATATTCCATAGTTCACATTCATACATAAGCCCTATTCAGATGATATAAGAAGTGAAGATCCTGTATGTGAGAATAGTGTCCCCAAGAGCACTTTCTAAAGCCCTGCCCTTATGCTGATGCACTCAGAAGCCCTGCCTCCTTGCTCTTCATGATTACAGCATTTGTCTGCAGAGGCAAACATTGTACTCACTGTCAGATGCTCCCCATTATCAGGAAGGCTGGGCAGACTAGCAGATTGGGCATTCTGATCATAGGGAGAATCTGATCACAAGTGCAGCATTTGTCTCTGCAGACAAATGCTGTAACTGAGGATAGTGGAGAAATGGGGCTTCTGAGTGCCTGAATGTGGAGGTTCTTCAGAGTATACTCTCAGGGATGCTGTACTTGCATAGAGCATCCTCACTTTTTATAACATCTGAAGGGGGCTGCAACATAATCCCTATTCATGTATTATGCTCAACACAGATATTACATGGAAGTAATAAACTTCCTTCAACAATATACAAACTGTGTATATTGTACGCACCTGCAGTTATTCACATATTATGTTCAATGCATGCACAGTAGTGCACTTCCTATCTTTCCCTGCATTTGAGGGGGTCTTCATCCAGGTTTGCTTTCAAAATGAACACATGGACAGTCATTCACAAAAGCATGGACATGTCTGAAGTGCAAAACAATAGGGCTAGTCTCATGAGCAGCCTAACCCAGGCTAGGGCAGCCCAGCCTGGGTTCAGCTGCTTGTGTGGCACACAGGGATTACTTCTGATCCCGGTGCTTCCACCCTGCCTAACCCATTTTTTAACCCCAGCCTTTAGCCAGGGTTAAGGGCATGAGAGCCAGGTCGTGAGTATGATTAGCTGCACGCAGCCCAAGCATACACAGAGCTGAGTGCCTTGAGCACCCGATTCCTAGGGGAATCCCCCAGTGCGCCGTGCTCATCATGGGGTGCATTGTGGAAATCCTGGAAGCCCAGAAAACAAGTCCCAGACTCCAGTGATCTGTGCTGCATGGAGCAACATTGCCAATAAGCTGGGGAGGAAGTAGATCCATCCCTGCCTCCCTGCCACCCAACCAATGGTCATTTGCACAACCTCAGTGTCTGAACAGGGCTATGGTTTCAGTCAATCAGGATCTTTGCCCATAATCTGATGATTTGGATCACACTTATGTGTGAAGTGGGGGATTAGTATCCAGCCACAGCTAAACTAATTATAAAGAGTTAGGCTAACATATTTTCCCTACACTCAGTGGTCATTTCCCCCCTATGTTCATAGATTATATGAAAAGTCCTAGTTGCAGAATGACTTGAAGATGCTATGTCTCCTTCTCCAGTGCTATCATTCTGACAACTCCCTATCCATAAAGGTGGGGAAGGTCTATCTAAAACCGGTTTGTCATTGACCCTATATCTCGCTGCTTTTCAAAGTGGTGCTCTTCTAGCAATCAGTTAGAAGCAGCAACTTAAAAAGCATCATATTTTTCTAAAACATCTACAGCACTTGCAATCGATGTTATGCATTGTCAAAAGGCTGTACGGCAAGAACTCCATGCCAAAATAAACCCACCATCCATCTTGCGGAGAAGAAATTATATCTTATAGTCCCACTGACATGGTGATTTTTTATCCTGTCTTACCATCCTTCTTGCAAACATCACATAGGTAAAACTGAGCAATGTGATTTCAACATCTACGTTCCAACAGATAAAACTGACCTGTTCTGAAGCATAATGGAAATTTCTTTCTCACTCTGGTGGCGTCATTTCAGATTCAAGTAGATAGTAGGGGGCTAACAGATTTTAGTAGTGAGGCAAAAGTTAGAGCAAGGATCAAAGGTCCTCTAGAGATTAAATGACCCAAAAGCAACATTTTAAGAGCATTTGTTGCAGCTACTTTTTATATCTCATAACATATGTGGGATAAAACTGGCAATGTGATCTACACAAGTCCACCAGTCACCATCTGAATGCAAAGAGAATTGTGCATTTAAAATGCATACCCAATATTTACCTTTTTTTAAAAAAGTCAACTAAAACTATTTATTTGCTTTATAACAAAAGTCACTCATGTACAGTACCAGCGAAAAGGCCAGAAATATGAATAGTCCTGAGTAATAATTGCATGTGTGCTGAACCACTGTTCAGCAGGGCCTTGGAGGGGGGGGGGCAAGGGAGCAATCACCTTGGATCTGATACATGGCAGGGGGGACCCAAAGTATGGTTCAATATTTGAAATGGTCAGATTAATCCTTTTCATTCAAGGCCATGGAAATAGTCAGTTAAAATATAACCCCAAGATCAAGAGTTATTTCAGTATTTGAGGTGATTAAATCGATGCAGGATGCAAGTGTCTGACATACTCTGCAAAGTCACACACAAGGTAGAATGTGACTGTGGTTCAGTTGCACAGGCACAAAAATCGTGCAAATGGAGTCATGCGACATTAAATATATCTACTGTGTTGCATAATGTTGCACAGTATGTCAGCTAGAGAGAAGAAAGTGAGGGGGGCACAAATTCTGCCCCTGGGTCTCTCAGAGTCTTAAAAAGGCCCTATTATTGGGGCAGATATGTTTCCACCCACCACCCTCCAAGGATGACATCCGTATCTTAGCCATCTGATCACTGACCAGATTTCCTTTTGCTCCCATGTCAGTACATTGTGCATGTCAGACTCCCAGGGGATGAGGTGGGGCTCCTAGCCCTTCCTGAACTCCAGAATGACTGGAGCAACCCCCAAAAGGTCAGCCTCAGGAACAGCCAGGGAAGGAGATTAGCTTGTCACCTGAGTCGTCCTCCTCCTGGCTTGCTGCATTCAGCCAGTTCCATCTCCTGGTGAACTCCTGGCTCCCATACTCAGAAGCAGCCCCTCATCATCAGTTGCCTTGTCTTTAAATACCCCAGTGCAGAGCTAATGGGGCTTAAAGCCTACTTCCAGCCCCACCCCCTTCCAGAACTTGCTTCCTGTTTCCTGCCAACCCAACCTTGCTGTCTCTCTAGAGTTCTTTCCTGCAGCTCTCCCTGCCTTGCCCTCTCAACCCCACTGGGATCCAACCAGCCTGGGCCCTTCTCATCCCCACCAGGAATGAAAAGGGAACAAAAGCCACAGAGAGATGCCACACCCTGCTCCAGCCTCCACAGGGCCATCCAAGCAACCAGATAACATGGCATCCCGACAGTGCATATGGAAGAACTTTCTCAACACTGTGTAGATGAATACATGCTGGAGTGAAGCAGTAATAAGGAGAACTGGTGTAGTGTACTGAATAGGATGATGAAAGCAAAAGTTCCAGACTGAAGAGACCCTAGCTCCTACTCATTCATGAAACTCACTGGGACCACTCAATGGCCGCATTCGCATGTAATGGGAAACCAGAGGTAAAGGAGCCTGGGGTTGAATTTCTTGTACATCTGGATGCATGAAATCATGGTTCTGTCAGAAAAGCAACCCGAGGTTTGCCTTCTCAAACTCCAATTTGAACCCTCAGGTTGTAGTGAGTTTTGCTGCTCCTACCTGAGGTTTGCATTCTGCATTATTATTTCTTGTTTACACAGTCAGACAGGTGTTATTGACTGGTTTGTTTTATCCAGACATCAAGTCCTTCCCAAGGACCTGGGATGGCTGAATTTTATCACCAATACTGTTGGTTATTATAGATATCGTTGCAAAATATAGGCTGTTCCCAGTAAAGCTGCTTTTTGTAATTGGCTGATGGTAATTTCTGTGGCCCCTATGGTGTTGAGGTGCTCTTCAAGGTCTTTTGGAACTGCACCCAGGGCGCCAATTACCACTGGGATTATTTTGGTCTTCTTCTGCCACAGCCTTTCAATTTCCATTTGTAGATCTTTGTATTTGGTGATTTTTTCTATTTCTTTTTCTTCTATGCTGCTATCCCCTGGTATTGCTATGTCGATTATTTTGACTTGTTTTTCTTTCTTCTCGACTACAGTTATATCTGGTGTATTGTGTGGCAGATGTTTGTCTGTTTGTAGTCGGAAGTCCCATAATATTTTTACATCTTCATTTTCTTCAACTTTTTCAATTTTATGGTCCCACCAATTCTTGGCTACAGGTAGCTTGTATTTTTTGCAGATGTTCCAGTGTATCATCCATTATTATTATTATTATTATTATTATTATTATTATTATTATTGTTGTTGTTGTTATTTTATTCGATTTCTATACTGCCCTATATGTCCAAAGGCAGAATTGGAGTTACAGCAAGCTGCAATCGGAGTTGAGGGAGGAAGCTCCTCCCTCACTCCAGCTGTGATTGGCTGCCAGGGCTGTCCTTCATGCCAGAAGGAAGCTCACACAACCAGTTTCCCCACTTGCACAGCAAATCCCCCCTCCTCTCTGCAGTCTTCCTCTCTCTGCAGGGCCAGGGGCACGAGTCCATTGCACCCATGTTTTCTTCTTACGTGTGAATGTGGGCATTGTCTTTCAGGCTAACTTACATTACAGGGTGGTTGTGAAGATTTCATAGGTGGGACCATGTATGCCACCCTCCTTGAAGGAAGGTGGGGGGGATGAAATAAATGAACATCTCTATGAAGCCAAATGTGATTTTGCACATTTCAAAAATGCCAAGAGCAGCATGGACCAGTAAGTAACTAAAGGAATGAAATGTGCTAAGACACAACTAGTGAAGGATTTATACTATCATGTAGCCAAGCAGTAGAATGTCATGTGGTAATTAGTCAGCTAAAAACATGATGTCACCAGAGTACATGCTAATACTAACTGGGAGAGACTGCAACCTTTATTGCCTGTCATGACTCCTATGCCCTTAATAGCCTCACAGTAGGCAACAATTAATAGCTGGAGCTTGTCCTGCCATAGAGTTACTGCAATTTGAAAACTACCTGTTGAATTGATTTGAAAACTGTACCTTCAGTTATTTCACAAACATCAGCTGTGCAATTAGGGATGCATAGAGTGAGGGCGTGGGAACCTCTGAGAAAGCTCACTAGTTGTATTGGGTGGGAACTCTTTTCGCTTCCTTGGCAATCCCTTGGATATTTCACCCAAGAAGGAACCTCCAAGTTCACCTTGAAATGTCTTGTTGGGAGAATTGTGGTAGCAGTTTTACAAGACTTATGACAACTTTGATTTTGTTGCCTGCTTGTGTCGATGCCTAGTTTTACTGCATGAAATATAGCATTTTCTTTATCTTCTCTCCTTCACTGTTGCCGTGTGTTTTTTCTTTTGTTTCATTATTATTCTGCTTGAAGTGTTATTATTTTAATATGTTGTTAGCTGCTTTGAGTTTTTTTCTTTAAAAAAAAGCAGGATACAGTTTTTACTAAACATATAGTATTTTGCTTCACTTCTCTTGAAGTGCCTCAGCTGTTTTTATGTACACAGGACCTTCTAAGCTCTCTTCAACATTTCATGTGGCAGCATTCTGTGCAAGTCACTCATGAATTCAGTTCCCGGCATGCAAAGCAACTCACAGGTGTTTGTGCTACCTTGACACAAGTTATTTTGAAGAATAATCCAGATTGCGCAAAGCAGAACAACAAATGCAGGGAGTAAAAATCAGCAAGTGGAAGATGATAGTGAGGAAGGCTGGATTGCTGTATCTTTCAACCTCCTGCAAGTTCTGGGCTCCCCACCCCTGCCTTCATGACACTCTCCCCGCTTGCATTCCCTTTAGCGTATAAATTGCACGGCTGCCTCTCTACCACCATTGAATACCAAGTCCCTATCTGCTGTCATATTTATGTATATCAGGTGTTTGGCATCTATAATAGCAGCTTTCATAGATGAAAATGGCAACATTTAGAGGTCTTTGTCTCTTCACAGATTTCTGACAGATCCATTACTAGTTCATTAGCCTTCAGTGGCAAGAGACATTCAGTAAACAAATGAAAATAACTCTGTTTAAAAGCTACTGAGCTAAATACGGTTCTTCTTCAGCTCAGTTTGCTAATTACCTGGGGTGCTTTGCTTGCTTACACACTGAAATTGGTGCCTGCTTGTAATAGAAGGTGCGCTGAAAAATTGTAAATGCTAAAGGCTGCTTCCCACATGACCATTTAAAGTCGGGCCTGTGGCTAAAACCCGAAAGGGCTACAATTCAGAGGGCTCTTTTAAGTGCCCCGAGTGGCTTATCATTCCCCAGCAAGGTTTCTGACTTTTCCTTCCCCTGGAGTAGCAGCCCATCCCTGCTGCATCAGAATCAGCTTTTTGAACTCCCTGAAGTTTACAACCGTGCATTACCATGCAGTGCAGAGGGCTGCTGTTGAAAGAGATGTAAAAGGCCCTGCTGGAATCAGTCATGTGGTTCTCTGGATTAGAGCCTAGGGAAGGATTTATTAGAGCTGAGACAAAACGGAGAACTTTGGGCTCAGAACAGAGGGGGTGTGAAAGGGGCGAAATTCACTGCCACTGCCAATTTGGCTGTACTGTCTCTCCTCTTGGTAGTCATGGGCTGGGGGCTCTGGGGAGGTGTGCCACAGCTGCTAAGTTCCAACCCTAAAATTCCTCCTAAAATCACTCCCTGTGATAGGGCAGCAGAATTAGAGGGACCATATTGAAGCAACACTAGGATTTATAAGCTTTTCTCTTTGTGAGCTGTTACTTTTCCCAACAATGCTATCAGCTGGCACATTTTAGAATACTGTCATATTTGTCTGTAAGTTTGTGTGTCTGTTTGTTCCTCATGAAACCCTTTGATTATATGTGAGAAACAGATACTATGGGTGAGCTGACAAGGCTGGGGAAAGGGGACTGTTGTCGTGATTGCTTAGTTAAGATACATTGTAAACTGCCTTGAGATGTATTATGAAAAGTGGTATACAAACGGAACAATAAATAAATAACTTCCCTTTTGTAGCATCCCAATCCACTGGCCTGTCCCACCCCATAAGGCATGGGTTCCCAATGGTGGGTCTCCATCACGATGGGTTCCCAAAGGTATTTCTCCACCATCCCAGCCACAATGGTCTTTGGCTGTTTGTTCATGATGGGAGTTGTAGTCCAACAACATCTAGAGACCCAAGGTTTGGAGTCCTTATCAAAAGGATTTAACTCTTCATAAACCTCTGAGTTGTGGGAGTGTAACAATCTGGAACAGAAGGCAACAAATCACTTAATGAGCCCTTTCTCACAACCAGTGAGAAAGGGCTACCCATTTCGTGGTGAGGATGCCTGAAAGCGCTTACCTCCCTGCAGATGATTGCTTGGATGTCTACCCGAGCATCCGCCCACACAAGCACCAGCTGCTATCGGCAGCTCCAAGGGTTGGGGTGCTGGGACGCACCGCCCCATGCCTCCCCGCCCCTGGAACTCCCATAATACACTGTGCAATTACGGGGATCCTCCTCTCCCCCCCCCCCCCCAATCTGCCAGCCACAAGCAGGAAACAGGGCTAGGAGAGTGCTCACTCTCCTAACCCTGTTTTCAAAGGATGCCTCATAGGCAAGTTTGCTGCCATGGTGCTGCTGGCATTGGCCCAATCCTGGCAGTTCACATGTTCATTCAAAACCGGGCTAGGCTCCCTTAGCCCAGATTTGCATGCACGTGTGAATAGTCTCAATGACAAGCAACAGAGAATTGGCTCAGTCAGGTGGGGAAGTAACAGTGAAAGCAACAACTGCTTCCTCTCTTATCCCAAGTGAACCAGAATTAATGGTTGTCTATGAAAGAATCATGTCCTTGGAGCATTATTACCTGAGCTCTACCTCCTTCTAAGCAATGATGAGCTGAAGATGTTTGAAAGCTGAGGCAGGATCTCAGTGATGTACCCCATGTACTGCAGAATAGTCTTAGCTATGCAGATGACCCAGGCTTTAAATATAACAAAGGGGGGGATCAGAGGAGGTTTTTTTAATAACCCATATAAGATAAGGCTGTTCATTGCATCAGTCCCATAACTGGGTTCGAAGAGATGCAAGCCCTATTGAGGCCTTTTTCACTGGGAATGATTCTGATGCAAAATGTATTTGCTATCAGGGAACTTGATACAATACCAAATAGTATCCGTATTGCTCAGAATAATATGAGAGTTTGGAGGGCTTACCTTTTAATGAAGAATTGGCTTCCACGAGGTAATTGACTGGCTTGTGATCAGCTGCAGCAGCAGTTTTTCAAGTTACAGGGCACGGCCAGGTGAACACAATGGCATGACATTGCATGCTTGCTTTGTACATTCTAGGGTGTACCAGAAAAGGGAAGGCATCAGTTTGAAACGCTTCACTGTGGCTAAATGCAAGGCAGCTGATTGCTTCATAGAAGCTGAATCTTCATTAAAAGATAAACCAACCCCATCCCATTGCATTGAGGTGATACTGATTATCAACTTGATGAGATCCAGACCATACCCTGCATTATTTGCATGATACAAGAATGGCCTGGATCATTATGGAGATTAGACTGATAATTTGGCTCATGCACAACCCTAATCTCAATTCACTTCTAATCTGAAGTTAAATAAGATAGTTCTTTTGTTGTGTTTTAAGCAGAAACATTTTCAAAGGACAGAAGTCTATATATTTGAGAACATGCCCCCCCCCCCGACTCTGCAAACAATAATGCATCCTTTGCTGGTGTAATTGCCTGCTATATAAATATGTGCATAGACAATTTTAAAACAGTTTGTTATTCAGGGGCCTTCCAGAAACTGGTTTATTTAATCTACCAGTCAATAATGGTGCATGCTCCTGGTGTCAGCCCACCATTTTGTCAAAATGGCTCGAAAAGGGGCAAAATTTGCAATGCACATTGCAACTGAACACAAAATCCCCACTGGTAAAATTGAGGTGAGGACTAAATGTGAGGCAAAAGTCTGATGTGGCCTATGTCAACCACTTGCCCAGCCCTGTTATAAATTAATGCTGTGCCCAGCTTGTCAGCATGATCTTTTTATATTTATTCATAGAGTTGCATCTGTGAATGGGATTTTCTTTTTTTCTTGTCCAGGACCTCCCAGCTCTGCTGAGCTAATGAATGAAAGTTCTATGGAGCTTTTTAGTGCATCGTAAAACTCTTCCTCCATAATGATATGTATCTGTCTGAAGTCATTTCCACATTTTATTGGTGACATCTTTCTCTATGAGAAGTTAAAAGCAGTGCTACATTACAGCAGTCATTTGAAAGCCCAGTTCCAAACAAGGAAACGTAGATCACGCTAATAAAATAAAGCAAAGATAAAACCATCTTCATAATATCAAGGATTTTAAAATGTTGTCTTTTGCAAGAAATCACGAGAAAGCACTAAAAGCTTTAGTGTTGGACAAAGTGCTATAGACTACTGATTACTTCCCAAGTGGCTGCTCCAGATGAAACTTATCTTGAAGTGATTGGCTGAGCTGTCCTAAAGTTACAGATAGGAGGACAAGCTGGTTATATTGACTGAGCTATTCCGGAGAGAGTAAGGAAAAAGGCCCAGGAAATGAGAGGTCAAAGAGCCTAGGAATGGTCCATACAAGGACCTAAGAAGGCAGCAAAGGGAGCTAAGAAATATAACACAGGCCTCTAATTGGACAGGAAAGAAACAGGAACAAGCAATGGCCTGCAGTAAAGGTTTGAGATTGTATGGCTTTTCAGCAGTGATACTGACAAAGATGAAGTGGTGGGGCTTAAAATGTGACCTCCCCACTAAGGATGTGCAGAATGTTTCAAGTCCGTTTCAAGTTCTTCAAGCTCAAAACAAAATACCCTTCAAATGAAGGACCTGTTTGAAGCCTAGACGTTTCAAGTGTTCTGAGTGCCATTTTGGAGGGCTGTTTTCCCCTTGCTGACTGGTTTTGGCACTGGCTTCTGACTGGCTCATGATCTCTTTGCTTCTTGGTTGGCTTGTTATACAAATCAACTTGTTTGATTTGTATGATAACAAGCCAGCCAAGAAGCAAGGAGATTGCAAGCTCCATCACATAGAAGAACCCTGAGATTAGCTCAGCTAGATGTGCTGCCCTCTGTAGTATTAAAAAGTAGGTTTAGGAGAGTCCCTTATTTGGAGAGACTGTGTCCTCGTGGGAATGGCTATGTTGAGCCATTTACTTTTGTATTGTTCCTTCTATTGTGATTTGTGTTTTGGATACATTTCTCCTCTTGTTATTAGATACCAACATAACTCTGATGAGTTTTATATATGGTTAATTCCGGTTTTTTATAAGCTTGTTTCATCCTATCCAATTTTATTTCAATTTTATGTAATAGTTCCTATATGTATGTATATATACATCTGTATCAATATTCACTTTTAAGGATCCTTTTATCAGGGTTTGGACTGTACATCAATGATCGTAATAAACTAGACTGAACTGAACTGAGTTCACAAGCCAATTGGAAGCCATTGCCAAAACCAGTCAGCAAGGGAAAAACAGCTCTCCAAAATGGTGCTTGGAATGCTCAGAACACTCAAAATGTTCTGAGCTAGTTCTGACAGAATGTTCTGGGCATTTTGTATTCTGTTCCAAACTCAGAATGGAACATAAATTCCATTCCAGGCACACCTCTCTCTCTATTTCTCTCTCTCTAGTTCGCACACATGCAACTCCGTATGCGTTACTTCCAGATTCCTTCAAGTCTGGGGCAACTCAAAATAGAATTTGTTTACTGCCTTTGCTATTACTTGCTCTCCCCCCCTCCCCGCTTCTTAACTGGGAAAACACACACACCTTATGTTTGTGAAGGGGAAGGGCAAAACTGAGGGCAGGGAGGGGTCACAGACAGATGCCTGACTGATTTTATGCTGAAAATTGTGCTTCTGAACATGCTCAGGAATGTCATTCCCTGTCAGGATCAGGAATAGTATTAGCAGTGGTGGCACCAGCAAAAAAATAAAAAATAAAAAATAAAGGGGGCACAGATGGGACAAGTGTGGGAGAGCTGTGTCCCACATGTTAGATTATTTATCTATTGTATTTTTATACCACCCTATATAAAATTGCAGGGCAGTTCACAATTTGACCAAACAAAGCCTTAAAATCATGTAAAAACTAATTAAATTTATTTATTTATTTATTTATATATCGCCTGATATAAATATATCTCTAGGCAGTGTACATAATCCAAATTACAACAATTAAAACTTTCACATAATAAAAACAATTAAAAACAATACACAGAAAAAAAACAATTAAAACAATTTCAGGGAGTAAAACAATTAAACAGTTTAAAAGTAGTTTTAGTTCAAAGCCTGAGAAGACAGGTGTGTCTTAAGGGTCTTTTTAAATGCAAGCAGAGATGTAGAAGTTCTTACTTTGACCGGGAGTGCATTTCAAAGCCCCGGGCAGCCACAGAGAAAGCCCGGCCTCGAGTCATCACCACCAGATGAGCTGGCAGCAAGCATAACCAGACCTCACCAGATGATCTTAATAGGCAGTAGGGTTCATGACAAAAGATGCACTCAGGGACTGCACTCTTTTAAGTACCCTGGACCTAAGCCATTCAAGGCTTTATAGGTAATGTCCACCACTTTGTATTTTACTCGGAAACATATTGGCAGTCAGTGCAATTCTTTCAGACTAAACTAGCTGACCCATTCTATACCAGTTGTAGTTTCTGGACTATGTACAAAGGCAGCTCCACATATATTTATTTATTTCATTTCATTTCATTTCATTTTATACATTTCTATACCGCCCCAAACCAAAGTCTCGGGGCAGTTCACAATAATAAAACAATACAAAAACACAAAACATTAAAATAAATTTAAAATGCAGAAAAACAGCCTAAAAACAATTTACAGTATTTAAAATTTTAAAAGTTAAAAGGTTAAAAGGCCTGGTTAAAAAGATGACTCTCCAGAACTCTTTTAAAAACCACTAGGGATGGGGAGAGTCTTATGTCAGCGCATTCCAAAGTCTCAGAGCAACAACTGAGAAGGCCCATATAGTGCATTACCGTAGTCAAGCCTAGAGATTATTAGCTGAAACTAATCAATCTGAGAAACCATTAGAGAGAGTTTTGGATCCAGGAGCATTCCCAAGCTACATACAATGATGCAGCTTTCCTGCTCTCTCAAGCCCTGAACTGTTCCCTTCTCCCCACCACCACCCCACAAACCCCTTCAGCCCACCCTCCCTGGTGTTGAAGCAACAAGAACTTCTGCTGCTCACCCCTCTGATTTCCCTGCTCTCCCTGACTGTCAAGGGTGGGGAATGGAGCAATAGGAAGCAACTCACTTCCTGTAGCAGGGAGCAGTAGAAGTCTGCTCAAGTGAGCCAGAGTAGCAGTTCTGTAACCTTCACAGAAGGTTACAGTAAGAAGGACAGAAGGGGAAATGGTGGGTTTGGGTGAAATTAGGAGACTGCAAGGGAGACAAGGGGGAGCCTGAGTGAGGCAGCATTTGAAGTGGTGCTGCAGGGTGTCTTCTAGCACTTCCAGTCTGCTGCTTGAGGCAATGGAGGAGCCATGGAAGGACCAGTCATGAAGGAAGATCTGAGGCTTGAAATGTCAGAATTAGGGGTATGCAACTTGGATTTTTGGTGTTTTGATTTGGACACAAATCGAAACACCCCCGATTTGTTTTTGGGTCCAAATCTGACCCCTCCGAATCACCCCAGATTAAATTTGGATCCAAATTAATCTGAATCCGAATCAATTCAGATCAAAAAATGGGTCCCAGGGCCAAAAGGGTGGGGTGGTAGTATCTAATGGGTGGAGGCTACCACCCAAATTGCAGAGGGATTGGGCATAGGACTGATTTTTGGTGAATTGATGGAGTTCTGAGTGTAGATTCTCTGGTAGCAAATGAGATTTTCAGTACAAACCATGAATCTACTCTCATTTGCTATCAGAGAATCCACACTCAGAACACCTCAGAAACAGAACCCTGTACTCCATGGGTTTCCCATGGGGGTGGCTGGAATCCTCTGTTCACTACACTGCCACTCACTCTGGGCCACCAAGTGCCCCCCCCAAAATTTCAGTTATGGGGCTGCTGAAACCTACATGATTCCCTATGGAGAAAAACCTTAAAGATGCGTAAACTTCAGCAAATCACCAAAAATTAGCCCTCTGCCCAAATCCTTTGAAAAAAATCTGGTAGCTTCCTTGCCCCCCTTGGGCACAACCACCAACCCCACACCACTCTAGGCCACCCCTTTCCCCCCCGATGTGAAGCAATACACCTCCATTATACCTTATGGGGCAATTGGGAATTCAACAATTCACCAAAAATCAGCCCTTTGCCCAATTCCTCTGCAATTTGGGTGGTAGCTTCTACTCATTAGTCACTTAACTTAAACTGAGTAGTTCCACACTGCCTTGAGGGTGGGAGTGGGGTGTAGTTGGCACATGGCAGTTGACAGTTGGTGCTGTCAAAATGAGTCAAAATGAATACAAGAAATGAAGGTGTGTAATGAATCCTCATAAGGATTAATTGAGTGAAAGTTATTATACACCAAAGAATCCAAACACTTGAAAAATAGTGACCACACATTTTGCTCCATAACCCCACTTCTATAAGGACTCGAGCTTAGCTTTTAAAAAAAGAAAAGAAAGAAAGCTGGCAGTCTGGGGGAATTAATAGGAGGGGTCCGAAAGTCCAATCGATTCAAATTGAATCAGGTGCGATCCGATTTGTATGCAAATCTAGCCAGTGGACCACAGAGGTGATTTGTTTTGTCTCCGAATCACCCGAATCAGCTAGATTCGGGTACAAATTGAATTGTATCCGAATCAATTTGCACATCCCTAGTCAGAATCCTTTCATATTAGATTGTATTGTTTTGGATCCCCCCTTCTTTCATTATCACTGTATTTTGCACTTCCTACGCCTTGTGCAGCACAGCTGCATTATAAGAATGTAAGAACAGCCCTGTTGGATGAGGCCCAAGGCCCATCTAGTCCAGCATCCTATTTCACTCAGTGGCCCACCAGATGCCACTGGAAGCCTACAGGCAGGAGTTGAGAACATGCCCTCTCTCCTGCTGTTACTCCCCTGCAACTGGTTCTCAGAGGCATCCTGCCTTTGAGGCTGGAGGTGGCCTATAGCCCTCTATGTGGCTCTCATTTCTTGGGCATTTTTCTCATACTGCTTGCATGGAGAAAACGCACTTGTACAGCCCAAGTCTGTTAATGGCAGGACACTAGTTAATAATGAAAACATGTCAGCAGCTTGCTTCAGTCAGCCGCTAATTTATTTTCAGGGGAGAAATGGGGCGGGGGGGGGGGAATGCCTGTCTCTTTTAGAAATGACACTGTTCTTTATGCATTCCTAATATGCCTGCCCATATTTTGTAATTTTATCACCATACTGTTGTAACAATTATCAGCAGCGCCTTCTCTTCTTGGAGTGCCTGTCTGCATGAGAAAGCATTCTTGTCAGGGACTTGGAGTTAGTTTGAATATTATACTTTTCACAGGATCTTCCTGAGATGCATCTTTAATCCACCCCCCCCCCCCCAATATTTTAATTGAAGTCCCGAGGGATAAAAAGTCATTCCCCACATTAAACATGAATCCCATTATGTTAAAATGTTCCTCATAGTCTATTTATAGATGTTCAGCTAGAGCTGTGAAAACATGATACCACTAATGAGTAAGCATCCCCAGGCTCTGCTTAACACTTTTATGCCCTTGACATGTTTTTTCCCTCCTTTTCTTTTTTTCTTTTTTGTTTAAATTATCTGGAGCTCTTTTTTGTTTGTTTGTTTTTGTGATGGCCTGTGTGAACCTTTTCTTTGGCAAGTTAACCATTGAGGTTCTGACCAATAAAAATCCATTTACATTCTGGGGGTTTTGTGGTAGAAGGCAGAGCTGTGAGCCTGCAAGAGGCATCCCAAGGTCTGTGTATTTCATTTATTAATCTCATTTATAAGACAACTTACAGTGCCTTATCTGAGTTCAAGGTGATGCACAACAACATTAAACAAAATAAGGCCAGTAAAACCAAAAAAAAAAAAAATACAACAAATAGCCACCACCAACAAAAGATGACAGTGCTACACCAAAGAGCAAGTTTTACACCTCTTCTGTAAAGTCACCAAAGGGGAGGATTACAGATAGCAGAAGGTGAGTGTTTCACAGTCCAGGGGCTACTCATGGAAAGACTCTCATTCTGGCTGCAATGTTTCTCACCTACATAGTGATGGAATCCAAAGCAGAGCCTAAATAGTTGAATGAAGGATGCTTGCGGGAAGATGCAAGGAGAAGCTCTGGGTCTAAATCCAGCCAGCACAAGAAAACACTCAATTGAAGAGCCTTGGATAATCACTGCCAGACACAGCAGATAAAACTGGGTTAGAAGATGCAGCACGGTACAAGCAGCTTCACATCTGGATATGCAATAAACATTTTAATTTAAACTAGCCAGGCCAGGCACAGAGCATCTGTGCCTCTAGTTTTCTCCGCCCGGCTGCCTGCCCCCACCGCTGTTTCCTTCCTCCCCTCCCCCACCACCGTTGCCATTTTCACTCACCTGCCCCACCTTCTCCCCCTCCAGTTCCACCCACCCCCGTCTTCTCTCCCCTCAGCGTCGTTGTTTTCCTACCTGGCTGCCCACCTCTGCTGCCATTTCCTTCCTTCTTCCCTCACCCCGCCCGCCTGCCTCCAGTGCCCACCTGCCTCCACTGTAGTTTCCTTCCTCCCTCTACCTGCCGCCATTTCCTACCCGCCCGCCCGCCAGCTGCTCCTGCCTTCTCTGCCCAGCTGCACTGCCGTTAACTCCTGGGCCCACTGTCTGGCTAGCTGCCACCACCATTTTCTCCCCCCCGCCCATCCCTGTCACTATTCTATCCAGCAGCTCTCCGAACTCGCGCAAGAGCTGCCACACATGAGATTAGCCATGGGTATGCCTTAGCAAGTTATATATAAAGAAGGTATGAAATTAATAATAATAAAAGCAATCTTAGCCAGTGTGATCTGCAGTATTAAGGGCCAAACTATACATTATTCAAAATAGTATTAGCCCTGACAGGCTTAGTTTTTCTTCAAGGAATAGCAGCCAGATTGGATCCCTATACACTGGGACCAAGGCAGAGGGTAGGTAGAGTTTAATTCTACCCATGGATCAAAACCCACCATGGTTTTGATCCATGGGAAGCCCAATCCAGCTATTTACCCTAGAAAAATCTCCTATTGATGCTAGTCAGCCTAAACGATTTTACAGGGCTGCTGTGAGTCCTGTGTAACATGAAAGAGGAAGAACTCTGTATGCCACCCTAAGTTCTTCAAAAGAAGGAAAGATATTTATTTATTTATTTATTTTAGAAATGTATATCCCACTTTTTTCACAATTTGCTGCAGAAAGTGGTTTACAATAATAAAAAGGGAACAACGGCCTTTGCACATACAGGAGAACCTCGTTACTCACAGCGGTTCTGTTCTTTGCCTACTACTGCAAGTATTCTGAACCATGAGTAACCCTGTTGTGATTAGCATAATGAACATTCAAATAACATCATGTGGAATTAGCAAGTTCGTACTTCTCTAGTTGTGAGCTAATGTGGAGCAGATGGCATCAGTAAAATGGCTAGTGGAACATATTTTAATATGCAACCAATGTTTTCCTATAGTGAGTAAAGTTAGAACATGGTCTTATGACCCTCTTCATATAGAAGTTACTGCCTTGAATTCAAGCCAAGGGTACCACATACTGAGACAACCATATGATTTGGTTGAGCACTAAAATTTCAAAGTGACATTTGAAAGTTAATTTCAACATCCCTCCCAAGGCAAAAGATCTGAGAATGTGCATTGAAAGGCAAATTTAAGACAAGTGATATTTTTCTGGGAGGTGGGTTTTTTTTTTCCTTCTGGTTTTTTTTTAGTGCCTCCTTGTATATGATAGTTAATATCATGCACAGAATATGTGGATTGCCTTGTTACATAGTGCAAGAGTGGCTTTTTGACATTTGAATTTAAAAAGCAGCTCATATAGTGGTGAGATAATTGTTTGATTAAGACCTTTGCGTTTCTCTGTGTAGTGATAACAAACTATGCATGAGACATTTCAGTATAGTTTTTTATTCTCATGAATTAAGCTCCAACTTGTTTCCCTTAACACCCAGGCAATTTCTTGTCCTTGTTACAAGATTATGAGTTTTATGAATGTCTGATCCAAGGCTAGCAGCAGCTCTATGTTATCTGGTATCTACTAGTCATATCTTTTGAAGGGAAAACATGTTCTCTGGGCGTTAGTGCTGAGCTGAGGTTACTGAAGGAACAAGCTTTTTGTAATCACTTCTTTACACGGGTTGATGCACCAGTTTAAACTACAGATGCAACTCTGCTGTGTTAGTCTCTGCTCCAGTGGTATTGCTCCAGTAAAAACAATATGAGGATACATTTAGGACCGTAGACCTATTCAGATATGGGGGGGAGTGAAAGAAGGGAAGAAGAGGGGAGTGTTTACAGCTATTCAGACACGACATTGTATGTTAGGTGAATTATTGAACATGTGTTCATTTTAAATTTGAACCTGGGAACAGCCCTCTCAAACGCAGGGTAGGGATGTGTGCGGACTGATTTGTGCACTCCTAGGACGCAGGTGGGTCCTTTAAGGGGCAGGGAGGGTGCCCTTACCTGCCCCCCCCCGCTTTCCCCACACTGGCACTCTCCCCAAAAGCATTGGTGGAGGGCTGCAGTGTATGTCCTTGCAATGCGCATGTTGGCCATTTGCATCATGATGTACACCAGGGCTGCAAGGAGGTATGCTTCAGCCCCGCATCTGCTTTTGGAGAGAGCGCCGGCAGGGGGAAAGCAGTGGGGCAGGTAAGGGCACCCTCCCTGCCCCTTAAAGGATCCCTCCACCTCTGAACCAGCTCAAATGCCAGACTTTCAAAATGGTTTGGCGCTCCAGAAAAGGAGTGCCAAACTGGATCATGCGCATCCTTAATGCAGGGTACAGATAGGAAGTCTATTACTCTGTGAGCCCATTCTCATGGCCAACCCTACCTGGGTAGGCTAGGGCTAGCCCAGGTAGGGCTAGTTGTCTAGGGCCCTGGGATCACTCCCCTAGGTAGCCCTGATCGGCTACCCAGCTTTAAACTGAGGTAGGACGACAAGCATGCACCTCCTGCCTCACTCTGGTCATCTGGGGCTCCATGTTGCTGGCAGCTGCTTCCAGACTGCTGGCAGCCATCTTTATAAAAGAGTTGGGGTATATAGAGCAACCAGACAGCACAGAGCTTCCCCAATGCACTGGACTGCTCAGACAGTGCATTGTGGGATGCCTGGAGGCCCTGCCTTGCTCCCTCCACCCCCGATCACTGCTGGGCTTGCAGCTACATCACTTGTGTGGGCACGCAGGCATCAGAGCCCTCATGGACAAATGGGCTCTACTCATTTACAGCCTCCAAAAATGAAGCCAAAGTCTCAACAATCAGTTTCCCCTGCTGGGTGGGTCAGTCACACTTACAGCCTTTGTCTGGAGGGGTGAAGGCTGTGAGTGTGATTGCACACCTTCCTGTCAGTACAGGCTATGTTAATAATGTCTGGATGAGGCTTTTATGTGCATTGAATGTATCATGGGAATTTGTCTACAGACAAAACAAAAGCCCTGTTCAAATGTTATTGAAGTGAGGCTGTTGTACACAGCTACAGCATTCCTAGAAGCATGCCCCCCTACCTGTCCCCCACCCCACTGTCCATGACTACAACATTAGACTGAAGAGACAAATGCTGAACAAGTGGAGGGGTTCTCTCCGTGATTCAAATGCTGGGGCACCCTAGCATTCTCATCACAGGAAAAATATCTCCATGAGTCCAGCATTTGTTTCTTCAGTCTAATGCTGTAACCAGGGACAGTGGGTGATGCGGGGTTAAAGACTGTTTCAGCGTGGGGATGGGGCTTACAGCCACACTCTTGTCAACGCTATATTTTGGTATAGTGTCTACAAGCAGGAGAAAGCCTGTGCAGGGCTTTAGTTGGAAGTAAGCTTAATTCTGCATATGCAACAGAATGAAGAGGGAATGAGGTGTCAGAGTTCTGAGGTGATATAATAGACTATAGCACTTTAGATTTTTTGTAAGTGTTCTGGTTAAGCAGAAAACCAGTACAGTAAGGAGAGGTTTGATCTAGAATCTTTCTCCTCTGTTGCTAGGTGGGTTTTTTTAAACTTGCTGAGTTTTGCAGTACAGCACTGAAAGATGACACCCTCTGCCTGTATGAAGTGGTGCAGTCTATCCTTATTACCTCAAGATTCTGTCATGTCATTTTACTGCATGTCTAGATCAAGCCATAAGGAATAGACCAGGGGTCCTCAAACTGTGGCCCTCCAGATGTTGCTGAACTACAATTCCCATCATCCCAGCCACAATAAGTTGTAGTCGGGGTGATGGGAATTGTAGTTCAGCAACATCTGGAGGGCCACAGTTTGAGGACCCCTGGAATAGACTCTTGAGATGGTAGCATAAACTATACCACTTCAGAGTGGTACCACTTTCAGAGTAGAAAGGATGATGTTCCCTGGAGGAGGATCCCAAAACATCCTGCAAGCAGAAAACTGGCACAGCAGAGAACAAAACTGGGCTAGCTCCCTTCTCTCTAATTTTCTTTTTAAAGTATTTGATTGATTTGATTTGATACGATATCGCCCTTCCAAAATGGCTCAGGGCGGTTTACAATTAAAACAAAAATTATAAAACAGTATAAAACAATTAATTAAAACATTATAAAACAGTAATTAAACAATCACAACAATTAAAAAAACCCTGAAAACCAGGTAGGTTTCTTTTAACTTCAAGGGATTAAAAAAAATATATCAAAAAATCTGGGAAATCATTCCAAAATGTCAACCTCCCACCTGAAGTCTAAAGTAGTACAGTCCACTTCACTACCTCAGGGTTCTATCACCTCAGTCTGCTGTATGTGTAGGGCAGGCCAAAGGTCTGGGTTGGCTTTGACTATCCCAACCACTTGCAATAAGGATGTGTGCATGTTTTCAAACTAGTATTTGCAGCACAAGTAGAGCAATGGTTTGGAGAAACAGTGTCCCTCCCAAGGAAATAAAGAAAGGTGCCCCAGCATGCTTGGAGAGGGAAGAATGTGTGCATTGACAGTGCTCACAAAATGCACACATCCATAGCACTGGTTAGACTGGTTGGAGAAGTATCATCTGGGGAAGAATAACAATTGTGGGAGGTGGAGAGGATAATTTTCATGATAATTATAGTGTGAAGGGAAAGGGTTAAATATCTCTTCTCTGTGCTGTGGTGCTGATCCTGCTGAGGCCCCTTGTGACTTCTGTTTAATTTAAGCAAAGAGGGTCAAACAACATGTGTAACATAATAAATCCTTTCACATGATCATCTGGAGGTGGCTTTGTTGGAGATACAACCCCTGATGGCATCTATCTATCTATCTATCTATTAAATTTGTGCACCGCCCCAAACTTGAGTGGTCTACAGTGACATAAAACAGGTTAAAACATAGGAAATAAAAACCTTAAAACCATTTAAAACCGGAGTCAGGTAAGTCTTCAGGTGGTTTTTTAAAGTTGTCAGAGATGGGGAGACTTGTTTTTCAGTAGGGAGTGTATTTCACAGAATTGGGGCAGCAAACAAGAAGGCCCATCCCCATGTGGCCACCAGACGAGCCAGTGGCAACTGAAGAAGAACCTCTCCAGATGATCTCAGTAGGTGACAGGGCTCATAATGAAGAAGACATTCTCTTAAATACCCAGGGCCTAAGCCGTTTAGGGCTTTATAGGTTATAACCAGCATTTTGTATTTTGCCTGGAAACTTATCAGCAGCCAGTGTAGCTCTTTCAACGTAGGAGTAATGTGGTCTCTCTGACATGACCCAGAGACCAACCTGGCTGCTGCATTCTGTACCAACTATAGTTTCTGGACTATGTACAAATGCAGCCTCACATACTGGAGCAGGTCTCACGATCAGTGAGACCCAGTTTAGGGCGCTGAGCGGGCAGGGAGCCCTGGGTGGCTGGATCAGCCGCCCACACAATGGCCTGCTCCGAGACAGAGCTGGTGGGGGGTGGGAGGAGTGGGGGCCATGTGGCCCCCCAAGCCCCAGTATACCCTGCGCAAGCGCGCAGGGCATACTGGGGAGACCCCCAAGCCAGGAGGCTGATTTTAAACCTCCCGGCCGGGGGTCTGCTTGTGCATAGGCGTGGCGCGAAGGCACGCCATGGCTACTCATGATCGCAAAAAGCAGGTTTGCAGGAGCACTCGCTCCGCAAACCTGCTTTTTGCCAGGGGTTCTCGAGCGGGTTAGCTGCTCCAGAACCACCGGGCTCGGCTGCGAGCCTGGTGGTTCTGATGACCAACAAAAATTGGGCTAGCCTCTGCTAGCCCAATTTTTGTTGGTCATGAAAATAGCCCCAGAGTGTATTGCAGAAGTCAGGTCTGGAGGTTACCAGCATATGTACCACTGTTCTAAGGTCATTTATCTCAAGAAATGTATGTAGCTGGTGTATCCTCCAAAGCTGATAGAACCTTTGGCCACCCCCTCAACCTGAGTGGTGGATGCAGAAGCACTCCCAGGCTGAGTACCTGTTCCTTTGGGGGAAGTGTGATTGCATCTAGAACAGGAAGATCAAAATCATCTCTAGAGTTCCGTCTTATCTGGATTCATTCTCAGTTTATTATCCCTCATCCAGCTCATTACTGCCTCCAGGCACTGACTCCTAGCACCAGCAAACCTATTGATCACTGGGGCATTAAGGATAGAGATAGCCAGTAATGGCATTTCCTCTCTACCTAGGGATTTGTACGGAACTGGTATGACCAGTTTGGTTAGAATTCAAGCCAAATTTGAACCGAACTGGCCTGGCCCATTTCCAGTCAAATTGGCCCAGTCCGGTTCAACTGCTACACTGGCTAAACTGGTTTGGGGCAATACTTGTAAAGAGGAATCTGCTGAGGATTGTCCTTTACAAGCGAAGGGGGATTCCAAAAGGGTGGGGTGTGTGTGTTACCTTCCCATAAGCATCTGCAGCAGGGTCGGCACCAGTAGGGCTCCTCTAAATTGCCTGCTGACCTCCCTAATAGCAGCCTGGGCGGCTGTGGCCCAGTTCAGTAACTGGACATGGGCCTCTGCGTGGGCGTGGAGGCCATTAGAATAGATTGCCCAGTGCTCTTGTGCAAGAGCATCAGGTGCTCCTGCAAGAGCATTCATTACACCAGGAGCACACACTGCTCTTGTGTAAGAGCACTGAGCGATCTATTCTAATGGCCTCCATGCATGTGGAGGCCTGCTGCATGCTCTGCAATTACCAAACCAGGCTGCAGCCATGCAGGCTGCTATTGGGGAGGCTGGCAGGGGATTTAGAGGAACCCTACCACCACTGTCCCTGCAGCCACCACTGCTGTCCTGCCGGCAGGAAAGTAAGTTACCCTATCCTCCTGCCCTTTGGGAATTCCCCTTTGCTCATAATGGGGAATCCTCAATGGATTCCTCTTTGCAAGCATTGCCCCAAACTGGTTCGGGCTGATTCTGTTTGAACTGGGGCTGGTCTAGTTTGAACTTGGACCAGCACCCCCTTTGGGGGGGGGCGGTTCGAGTTGGACTGGGGTTCGAGCCAAACCGGTTTGCACACTTCCACCTCGGATCATTCTTTTTCTTCTCTGATTCCCCTGATTAGACTGAAAAGTCTCAGGTTTCATTCTATCACCTGAGAAACAGACTTGTTTCTTCTCCCTTCCCTCTTCCTGTATGTAGCTAGCCATGAAGCATGATAGGTCTTATCTATCTCCCTGTTGAATTTCCTAAATAAACTAATTCATTTGGAACTTTAACTCTGTGTCTCCAGACAATATTAATTAGCAGTACTCCCTTACCTGTGTACTTCTGCTGTAGCTGACGCAAATAAAGAAATCTCCCCCCACCCACCCCGCAAGCTTGCTAACAGGTTTTGGGGAGGGAAGAGTTCCAACCTTGACCTTCACACACAAGAAGAGCCTCTCTTAGACTCCCCCCCCCCAAGATTATTAGGCTGGTGCATGAAAATGTATGGAGTAAATGTAGCTGGGTCCTCCAGGATATCCCACAATGCATTGCACATAAAGCAGACAGGCAGCCCTCACTACAGCAGCACATCTCATCTGATGGGCCCCTCTAGACACAGGACTCTGTGATAAAGATGGCCACCAGCTGGTTCAGCACCGCAGGGAGGGGAGGGGAGAGTGGAAGCTTTAAAAGGAGGAGGGCAGGTGCATGCATCTGCGCACCCATGGGCACAATTCACGTAGTCAGCATGGTGTTGCTGACAATGCAAATAATGCCTGCACATGCATGGATGCTGTGTGTGCTGGCACTGTGTGCAGGTTCTTGGAATGAATGCAGGAAGCTGCATACAGAAGCAGAGATCAGGTAAGGACCTGCTCTCCTCATTTTTAAAAGCTCCCACTCTCCACTCCCTTTCTGTGGCACCAAACTGGTTTGGTCCTCATCCATGGTTCATGCACATCCTCATGGTCTGGGATTTTACAGCAATCTTCACATATGAGCAGAAGACCAAGGTATGGGGGCTTCTTTACCCCTCCAATCTGGGTTAAGACCTGAGTAGATAAGTGAGATGTCACCTGTTTTGACTGAGCTGGGTTTGCAAGAGTTGTGTGAGTTCACACGTGCCTGCAAACCTGGGCTACATGCCTGTTAGCCCCCTTCTGCTGCTCATGTATATGGCCCTAATGTGTAGTTTGGTCCTTGGTGGTGGTTTGAACACTTTGCAGTTCCCGAGAAAAGATAAAACTTCTCCCTGGGTATAGACAAGTATTTGTGGATTTGTCTAAATTAGTTTTCTAAATCGTGGCCTGTGTCACAGATTTCTCTGGCACTGCAAAGTCCTTCTGAAAGGCCAGAGATGGCACTGAAACAAAAATGACAAACAAGGTGTGTATCTACTATTGCTACCTAAAGCAAAAATTTCAAGGTAACTTTGCAGCAGGCAAACACACACACACACACACACACACACACACACACACCAAAAAAACAACAACAAACCAGTAGGAATTTGAGGGATTGAAAAATAACTCCTGATAAAATCAGCAAAATTTATCAGGGATATTTCCCATAAGTTTCAAGTTTCACCTCTTACATAGACTGTAGGTAATGTACCCCTAAAATCATGCCTTTCACGGATGTATAGAGTTGTGTTTGTCATCCTGTCTAAATCCATCTAATGTTAAATGAACTGTTTGAGAAAAGCAAGCTAACTTTGGAGCTGGGAAGCACTTTTGCTCATGTGGTGGTCGGGGGGAGAAAAAGCCCTTTTGAAATTGTGACATTAGGATTTAATCGAATGATTTATGAGGCCCTAAAGCTTTCTGTTTCCTAGTCTAGAGTCAAGCTGAGAGCTTGAGAAGTAACACAGTACCCCTTTCTCCCCACAGTGCTCCATTTATCTAATGTGTTTCTTAACAATCAAACGAAAAGCAGGACAGAGAGTGGCTGAATGGACTGCCTAATGTAGTTCCATTTCTGAGGTGAAGAAGGTCTGGGCCGCCTGGGACAGTATCTGCATCAGAGACTATGTGGGAAACAAATACAAAAATCTCTCTCTTTATCATGTTCTATCATCACACTGATTTTTAAGCACCTAAAAAAATTAACCATACTTTATGAAACATTGAATGAAGGGCAACAGAGTCTCACCCTCAGGCTCACAAACTAAATATCTATCATGACCAAGGAAACCACTCCAGCTACTGCATTTCAGGGTTGAACTAAAGATTACAGAAAGTATATGCTTAATGCTTTGGTGCTTGGTGTTCTGTATTCTTTTACAGTAAATAGCATTCAGACTGGGCTCCTGAGGACTGGAGCGCAGCAGGAGAGGGTCTTTAACTGTTCTAATCTGGATTGGGCCCCAGTTCTAGTCTGGATTGGGCCCCTCTGTGGCAATTATTTGTCAAAGGGCACAAGAGTTCCCCCCCCCCCCGACAAACAGCTATGCCAGTGGGGACTTAGACTGGTATTGTGGTGGGAAATGGGGTCAAAGTCTCTTTTCTGCACCACAGTCCCAATCCATGGGGTCAATCCAGCTGCTATTTATTGTGAAAAGGCCCAAATACAAAGTACTAAGCAGGCACTTCCTGGCACTTCTGATTTGAACCTCACTGAGCAAGATACGTGAGGCACACACATTGCGTAGAGCATCCTAGAGATACTGCTTGAGCCAAGATAAAAGGCTCCTCGTGGAGAAGGAGGTATATGCAAGGTATATGGAAAGAAAGGAGCTAGTGTAAGGTAGTGTTAGGAGCTGAGCCATGGGCAGTGGTTGCTAGGAGGCACAAGTCTAGGTCCAGGACTGAGAGAGCCAGAACCACATCAGAGGCCACACCAGAGCAGACAGTCAGAAGCCAGAAGGTCAAACAGGAGCCAGGAACACCAGAGATTTAGCTAGCTAAGTAACCCAGAGCACAGAAGCCAACAGCCAGAGGCACACCAAAGAGCAAGTCAAGTAAACAGCCAGAAGGTCAACCAATTAGTCAAGAGTCTGGGATAAGCCAGTGAGCAGCCAGTCAGGAGTAGAAGGGGGGGACGGGACAGAACAAGGGAAACTTAATACTGAGGTAAGGCCTGCCTCAGCCGGAAAGGCTTTTATACTTCCTGCTTCAGGGGAAAGCAAATCGGTGATCCCATAGGGCAGAGCTTAAGTAGAGCCTCAAAGGCTTAAGAACCTGCTACAATGCAGTGAGCTGACACAAGGGGTTGCAACACAGAGAGCCAAAGGCAGGCAGAACATTACAGGAGGAAGAAAAGAAAGGAGCTAGAGCAAACAGGATTGGAGGAAAGGGCTGGATGGCAGTGGGAAGAAGAGAGGAATAGCCAAATTGAGTGGGGATGAAAGAAAGAAATTGACTGCAGGGAAGGGAAACATAGTTCCCCACAACACACTTCTACCAGAACACACACATGCTACTCCTCAAATTAATGGGTGTTAGCTGGTAATGAAATACAATAACCAGAGCACTGTGGAAATGTAGGTGACACAAGGAAACCTTGTTACAAAATGTGGGGCAAGACTTGTGTGTAATATGGGACCTCCGCAGCAAGGGCCAACCTATGTGCAGACATGGAGAATGATTATTATTATTATTTTTTTTACATTTATATCCCGCTCTTCCTCCAAGGAGCCCAGAGCGGTGTACTACATACTTGAGTTTCTCTTTCACAACAACCCTGTGAAGTAGGTTAGGCTGAGAGAGAAGTGACTGGCCCAGAGTCACCCAGCTAGTTTCATGGCTGAATGGGGATTTGAACTCTAGTCTCCCCGGTCCTAGTCCACAAATGTGGACAACAAGCCCCTAATGCAAAATATTAAACATTTATTGAAAAGCAATCAAAATACAGAATCTTGTTGGGGAATCCATAAAATACATCTCTAGTTGTAATGCTAGTAAACCAAATCATTAATGTGGGGAATTTGAGAGACTAAGCTCGCTTGCATGAATACCAACACAAAAAAAGCAAAGCATTCAATAATTACCATTGAAATGAATGGGGTAACCATAGAGTTTTGGGATGATGACTTCCTGAAAGTGCCCTTGTTGTATCAGTAGTTGCTAGGTTGGCAACACAATGTGGGGATGGTTTCTAAGACAGGTGGGGAATTAATTGACACAGGGAATAGCAAATCAAGCGAATAGGCTGGTCAGAAAAGGAAGGTATAGACAAAACAAATCAATGCAATGCAGCTGCTTTTGAGGTAGATCAGGTAACTTAAATCTAAGTTAATGGGCTTGGTGGCAGCAAGGTAGATCAGGTGGCAGGTTGCCATGGTGTTCCCTAAATGTTATATAGTAAAATCAAATTACTTATTCCCACTGGCAGTTTCCCATGGGAGTGCTGTGGTGGCTGTGGGAGACAGCAGCCCTACCCCTACCCCCGCTGGCCTCCCCCCGAGTCTCCCGGCACAGTTCACCCTGTTGCAGGACCTGCTTGGCCTTCTGTGTGCATGTGGTGGCCATGTTTTGGGCCTCTGTGCATGCAATCAGGCCATTTGTGTGAGCACGCAATTGGTGAAATGGGCCAAACCAGACCCAGGAGACTCAGGGGGAGGCTTGTGGTGTTAGGGGGAGCACTGCTGTCTCCCGTGGCCACCACAGCACCCCCATGGGCCACTGCCGGAGGAAGTAAGCACTTTGATTTTACTAAATAATATTAGGGAAGCCCCCACCCCACCCCCTTGAACTGGCCCTGAAACTGGCCCGAGTGGTTTGGCTCGAACTTGGACTGAACTTGAGACAGTTCGGTCCAAGATAAAGCCTTCAAACCGAACCACTTCGAGTATGAACTGGCTTGATTTTGAGTTGTTTCTCACATCCCTGTTTATGTCACCTTAAAAACCTGGGTAGGGCTAGCAATAGCCTTGAGCCATGAATGAGGCAAGTCTTACAAAATTTATTGTATTTACAGCACTGGCTGGTTTTGTGTGTGTTACTAATCTTCACAGTTTATTGTAAAAACAGTTATTTTCCTCATAAATTTTTCGTAACATGATAAGGCTATCCTTACTAGGGATGTGCAAATCGATTTGAGTACAAATCAATTTGTAGCTGAATCTAGCTGATTTGGGTGATTTGACATCAGAACAAATTGCCCCTGTGGTCCATTGGCTAGATTTGGGTCCAAAGTGAATTGCACCGGATTTGATTTGAATTGATTCGAGATTCAGATTCCTCCTAACAATTTCCTCAGATTCCTAGCTTTCATTAATAATAATAATAATAAAGCTAAGCTCTAACCCTTGTATAAATGGAGTTATGGAGCAAAATATGTGGTCAATATTTTTTTAAGTGTTTGGATTCTTTGGTGTATAATAACTTTTCCTCAATGAATCCCTATGCGGATTCATTACACACATTCATTTCTTCTGTTCATTTTGACTGTCTTTGGAGCCTCTACTCCACATGCCCTCAAACAGGATAGCAAAGCCTGCTACTTCCCCACTTAAACATATACTGTCTAAATGGAACCATGTTTGCCTACTAGCAAAGTAGAAGGCGGACTGGAACTTTTTGCATTCCCATTCCAGTCCAAGGTAACTTTGTTAACTAAGGAACACTTGGTGGCAGTGATACAATCTACCAGAGATTCTTCTTTTCCTTTTAATTAATTTTAAACCCAGTCAGTCCACAAGGCTCAGAGAAGTGTAGCTCAATTAGAGACTCCTCTTAGGTGGGCTGGGCTTGGGTTTGGGTTTGTTATATCCCCGGTATTGGTTGTGAGAACAACCTTATTATATAATAGGAGTACTTTGAGCTTTTTTTTAAGACAAGTGAAAGACAACTCAAGAAAACTATCAGGGAAGGCATATGTCTTACCTTGAATAGGCATATATTGAAGTCTGCATATTTGCTTCATATCCACATTGCATGCACGAAGGATACTCATAGGTAACTATTCAGGAGCCATTAAAGTCCTTCCTTAATACACACACACACACACACACTTTTCATTGTGCACTTCACAATTGAAGTCATGCACATTACTGTCAAGGGGGTGTTAATTGGATTTGGGATGTGCATGAAGTGTTTTGTGAACATCCGGGGCAGCGAAGAGCGAGCACTATAAAAGGAGAAAGGCAGGTCTTACTTGCCCCTCCGTTACACCTTCGCTGCCCTCCAGCCACCCCAGAGTGGCACTGTTTGTACTAAGCAGCCAGGCTGTTTTGCTGTATTTGCTTAGAAACAGGAAGTTCCCTGTTCCCAGTGTGGATACCATTTCCTGCTGGGAACAGGGAACTTCCTGTTTCTAAGCAAATGCAGCTGGACAGACAGAGAACCTGGCTGCTTAGTACAAACAGCACCACTCAGGGACTACAGTGGGGGCAGTGAAGGTGTAACAGAGAAGCGGGTAAGACCTGCCTTCCTCCCTTTAAAGTGCCTGCTCGCCCCCAGCTGAAAAGATTCAGCTGGGGCAGCCCGAATCATTTTGGCACTTGGAAACAGAGGTGTCGGAATGCTTCAAGCACATCCCTAAACCAGATGAAGTTAATCAGATGACGTTTTCTCCAGCTTGGAGACACAGTAACAGGGAAGGCATGAACAAATATCAGCAGCAGGATGCCCCCATAAAGCTATTAGGTCCAGACCCTGAAATTATCTTGCTGCACTGCACCTGTATGTACAGCTATTCTACTCAAACCACTTTAGAATTATTATTATTCTGTTAAAGGGACCACAATTGTGAAGCAAGTTTAATAGCGGCACACACACACACCCAGTGAAAGAAGTCCTGTGATTTTCTGAGTTAAGGTGGCTTTAGTAATGTTCCCTAGTTGTAGATCAGCTTTTATTACAAGCATGGACTAAGATCGTATGATTTCCTAAATAGTTAAGTAGTTTTCACCAAAGATTTGAGAGCCGAATATATTCTCCAATTTAATATCACTCATTATTGTATTGACCTTTTATTTTTCCACATTAGGATTGGCTGGCACTTTTTCTCATCCAATTAAGCAGACTATAAGAAAAGGTGAAAGTGAAACACCAAATCAGTATAATTCACCAGTTATAAAAGATAAATTTAAAATGTTATGGATAACAGTTTGCTTTGCTTTAAATGACTAAAGGTTGTTGCACAGAGGCTGTTTTAATTGGAGTGGTATCTTTGAGTAAGTGAGTGGAAAGAGATGCATTTGACTTGGTTAACTATGCAGCTCTCTCCTTCGACTGAGATCTACCACTATGCCACTGTCAAAGTCTCAGGTTTGCACCACTTATCTCCCTTCCTTGTCCCTTCCGTCTGCCTTCCTAAGGCCTCAGACATAGAGGAGAATGAATTTCTTAGCATTTCATCCTGGTCCTCCTTCTCCAGCTGGGTTCCTCCTTGGCCTCTTCCCCCTCCCCTTCTAATATACAGTACCCTCACTCTGCCTAATGCCTAACTTGTCCTTTTAATTTCAATGGAACTAGGCGCAGCAGGGAAATGACTTGATTAACAATCCATAGGTTGCCGGTTCGAATCCCTGCTGGTATGTTTCCCAGACTATGGGAAACATCTGTATTGGACAGCAGCAATATAGGAAGATGCTGAAAGGCATCATCTGATACTGTGCAGGAGGAGGCAATGGTAAACCCCTCCTATATTCTACCAAAGACTACCACAGGGCTCTGTGGTCACCAGGAGTCGAAATTGACTTGATGGCACACTTTTACCTTTTTCTTTTTTTTACAGTACCCGTCCAGCCTTTACTCTTGCAAGAGTTTCCACTATCTCTGTTCTTGCATACCTCCCTGAGATCCAGCCCTGCAAGACCTGGTTGTGTTGCCTTAGCAACCTTGCACATCTCTGGATGCTCTCTGAGATCTCAGGTGCCAGGGAGGCTTCCATAAGCCTTCTCCTCTTATTCTCCTACAGTCTCCCTCTGGGTGCCTCAGCAGAATCCTTTCTGCAATGTCACTGAGAGGGAGAGTGCAGGTTAGCAAGAGGAGGGCAGTGTGTCTGGGAAAAATGGGCAAGTGATGGTTATAAAGAGCAGCAGCTGCTGATTCCAATCAGTCTCCCATTCAAAGACTATATTCTCCCTGTTGAAGGCTCTCCCTGCTCAATTGCCCTTTCTCTTTGGGTGGCGTAGTGGGGAGAACTGGTCCCCTTTTGAATACTCAGTGAGCAGAAAGAGAGGATGAGCAATCATGCAGACAGCAGCTACTCCTGCAAGGAGAAATCTCCTCCTGCTGCTCACCTACAGTTTCTGTCAAGTGCATCCAAGCCTCCCTACTGACCTATCAGAAATAAAAACCTGGGGAGTGGGCAGAATTAGTGGCTCATGCTCACAGCCCACCCTAAAAGAGTATCAGTCCTCTATCTCTGCCCATATGCTTGCCCCCTCCCCCCATCTCTTGGGGAAGATTGGTATATTGGCTGAGGAGGAAAGGAATATTGTGGATGATCTGTGAAAGTCAGCAGAGTGGAAAAGTGAATGTGACATGGAAGAAAGGAGACAAGTTCTCTCATCTCTAATTTCATGAAGGGTTCCATCACATCCCCTTGCTTTCTCTCTTGTGTCATCCTTGTACCACAGTATTTTTCTCTTCCATTCAGTAGTAATAACGGGCAGGATGCAGGTTACACATAGCAAAGGTGAGTATAGAGCTCCTGTTCTTGAAGGTTTTATCGCTCTTTCAATACACCAACTTCCAGTTAACCTTCTGTACAGGTAAACAAACCTGAGCTGATATGAATTCAGTGGCTATTATGCTAGGATGCCATGGCATTCATATAATGAACAAGCAGAACTAATCTGTCTACTTTCACTATCTCTACAACTGGACTAAATTTGGTTCAAAATCGGTTAGGTAGATCACAAGTTAGACAACTTGTTCCTCAAACATTCATGCATCTTGAACTGCAGTTAATGACATCATCACAAACTAGGCCATTGAGGTGTCCCTTTCTGTCATTCACTACAGCTGCACCAAATTTGGTCCAAATCGGTTAGGAGGGACAACTTAGGGGCCACATGTTAACACACTTATGCCTCAAATGTTCACACATCTGCCATCTTGAATAGGGATGGGTGACATCATTACAAACTACACCTTTGATATGTCCCTATGTTCCCCTACACCTGTAACAAATTTGGTTCAAATTGGTCCAGGCATTGTGAAGTTGATGGGGGGATGGACACATACATACATACACACACACAATGCCTGGTGATCTCATAAATTTACTTTCCTTAAGGAAAGTAGGCTAGCAAAATGGTGCAGCTCCTAGAGCACTCTGAAATGATTGCAGGACTGAAGTTTTAGCCATATTTTAAGTAAAGCATTTAGAATTGAGGAATATGGTCCTATTTTGGCATCCTTCTGCATTAACCTTTCAACGTTATTGTAGATTTTATTCCCATCACCTGATTATTTATGTGGAGTTGAAATAGCTGAAACATTATTTTTCGACCCCTTTTTACAGCCTGCTTAAGTGTCTATTTTTTGAGTGCTTTTTCAAGTTGATTCTATTTCAAATCCATCAAAGTTTCAGCATAGATCTTTCCACTGCCACGCCCTCACTTCTTCCACTGCATTTTTAAATTGGAAATATGGAAGCTAAGGCATTGTCTAGGAAACAGGCCTCTGGGATTCAACCTATCATCACTGAAGTGTGAAGTTCTAATTGTATTGCTTTTCATAATGTATCTGTTAGATAAATATTATTCAATACCTGCACATTCACACTAGTGGGAAATGGGAGAGGCTATAATGCAGGGAAGATTTATGCCCACTAGATGCTGGGCTGTCATGATTAAAAATTTTCCGCCCATTATGCGAATCCTATTGATCATCGCAGGAAGCAGAAAATGGTGCTGTTCATTGATTTTGTGTGGCTACCGAAAGCATTAGGCCTGATGCGTTTGATGGGTAGGCAAGTTTTCAAAGGGAGCTCAGTTAAGCTAATCTTAGTTCAGAGGAATGTGCACAATGGAATAAGAAACCTTGTAATTGCAAGAGCAAATATAATGTAGTCCTCTGACTCTTCTGAGCTAGATCAGCATAAGAATGAGACATGAGCCTTCCCAGGAGACAACACTGAAACGTATCAAGGCTTTGATGCTGGTTTTCATGAACATAGCAATTACTGAATAAATTGGGTTTCAGCTTCTCCACCATCAACCAAGACACTCAACTGAAAGCAATTAGTGTCCTGGACTTCTTTAGCTGAAGCGGACATGGAGATGCCATCAACTTCATAAGGCAAAAGCTGGGGGCAGGAGAGATGTGGTGACTAAATTATGAAAGAAAAATGGATAGAAGGTTGAACAATGCGTTTAAATTCAATTAAGGATGTGCACAGCTTGCCCCATTATTTCCATAGATATTTCCTCCTTCCTGTATTGGAGGAAATATCTGCATTTGAGGGAACATTGCAGACTGGGACAGGGTAATGTGTGTGTATATATAGATATAGATATAGATATCTATAGATATATAGATATATATAGACACACACACACACACACACCATTTTTGGAATTAATTCAGATTTTTTTAAAGCAATTGTATCATAAAAAAATAATAACAACCTGGAGATATAGTGTTCTACCCAGTATCTAAGTAACCCTTTCTTCTGGAAAGTTCTGGACATTTACAGCCCAATTCTAGGTATGTTTTTTGCAGAAGTAGTAAGTTTCACTTTATTCAATGGCTTTCAAATACAGAGAAACCTTGCTTTTCTTTACTAATTGTGAGGAAAGGTGTCTCCAGATTAGGCAATTGTCTGGAAAATCAAGGCAAAAAGAATATGGTCACAAAAGTTACTAAAGTACGCTAAAATAAGTTTTCACAACACAAAACACACAGCTTTTAGAAGGCGACAGACAACAAAAATAGTTTTTACACTACCACATAAAACTTCTTGGGACACACAACACAGTGATTTTTCTGCACAAAGTCACACAGCATATGCTCAACTCAATGATGAAAAGCAGACTGAGGAAGCAAAATGGCTGAACATCCAGTTGCACAAACACTATCCAGAAAATCTAAAATCCAGAATAACAGGCTCCAGAAAATTGATTTTTCTCTATAAATGTATGTTGGGTGCATAGCCAAATAGAAATCTTGTCTCTAAGTAGATGGAATTCTGTAATGGCAAAGCTTGGACTGCAAGGCTGTGGTTGCAGTCACAGGATTTTCTATTATGCTACAAGTTTGTAGAAAAGAGGTTGGTTGTTTAGCTGAAACCAATATGTTTTAATAGTTATTAATTACCAGTCAGTAATTAGTCAACAATCAGTTAGTAGGGATGTGCGAACTGGCTCAAGGTCGAGCCAGTTTACCACTGAGCTGGTCCAGGGGTTCTAAGTCAATTAATTTTTTTTTTTTTTAGAACGACACACCAGTGAGTCCGGCGGGCTCAGGGGAAAAGGTTGGCACGGCTGGGGGGGGGTGGTTCTCCACAGTCTCCCTCTCCCCCACATTGGTTTCCCCCCCCCAGTCCTCTAAGGGCTGTTTCAGCCCATTTGGGGGGCATTCCGGCCCTTTCTCCAGTGGTGGCAGCTATTTTGGAGGCCGCCACACATACGCCCTGTCCATTTGCATGGCCTGGGTCATGACCCGACCATGCAAATGGCTGGGGCGTATGTGACTCCAAAATGGCCACTGCTGCTGGGAAAGGGGCCAGAATGGCACCCAAATGGGCCAAAACGGCCCTTAGGGGATCAGAGGGAGGCAGGTGGGAGGAGAGGGAGAATGCGGAGACCCCCTGTGATTGTACCAGCATCCATTTAGGCCCCCAGACCCACTGGTGAGTCTTTTTTTTTAAAAGTTTTAATGTTAGAACCTCCGAACCAACTTGAAATCTAACCAAGCTGGCGGGAGGGTTGTTCAGTTGCACACAACCAAACATGCCCAGTTCTGTTCAAGTCCAGATCGAACACAAACTGAACCGGGAAAACCGGTTTTGTGCACATCTCTATCAGTTAGTATGTGTGGTGTTCAGGAAACATGAAATTCAAATTTGGTTTAAATTGTCTTATTCTTCTTGTTTTAAGTCAATGATCCAAATAAACTCAATTTGCCCTGTTTGGGACACCCTGCAGTTTTTCCAATACAAATACAAATTTCAATTGCTGCTTCTCTATTACTAAGCACAGTTGGCTTAACTGTGTGAAAGGAATTGAAATGCAATCCAGTTTGGTTAAGGCTTTGTTGGTATTAATTGTTAATATGGTATTATCACTTTAAAAAGGAAAGCCTAGTAGAACTCTGGGAAAAGGGAGGGAGAAACCCCATAAGTGTCCTAGTGTTGGCCTAGTCAGAGAGCAACATGCTTGTAAAAGTGTCTGCTGAGCTGTGAAGCAATAATGGTTTGATTTCTTTTCACAATCTCCTTGCATTGTGGTGTGACAATTGCACCATTCAAAAGTATAGACACACAGTATAGACTTCAAGTTTCCAGTTTTGGTTTTGTTGGTTTATGTTGCTCTGATGGTAATATTCTCAAACCTGTTGCCTATTAGGGACACTTAACCATTATGGGGAATATATGACCATAGTATCCTTCTGGAACATCTGAGGGGATTGGGCGTGGGAGGCACTGCTTTACAGTGGTTCTGCTCCTACCTCATGGGCAGATTCCAGATTCCCTTGGAGAATGTTGTTCCTCCAAATCTGAACTTTCCTATGGTGTCCCTCAGGACACCATATTGTCTCCGATGTTGTTTAACATCTACATGGAACCGCTGGGAAAGATCATCAGGAGATTTGGTGCAGGGTGTTATCAATATGCTGATGACACCCAAATCGATTTCTCCATGTCAACATCATCCTGAGAAGGCATAACCTCCCTAAATGCCTGCCTGGAGGCAGTAATGGGCTGGATGAGGGATAACAAACTGAGGCTGAATCCAGATAAGATGGAGGTACTTATTGTGTGGTGTTGGAACTTGGGAGATGATTTTGATCTGCCAGTTCTGGATGGGGTCATGCTCCCCTGGAAGGAACAGATACGCAGGTTGGGCGTGTTTCTCGATCTGAACCTCTCCCTGGTGTCCCAGGTTGAGGTGGTGGCCAGAAGTGCTTTTTATGAGCTTCAGCTGATATGCCAGCTGTGTCCGTTTCTTGAGATGAATGACCTCAAAACGGTGGTACATATGCTGGTAACCTCTCGCAGGCTGGATTACTGCAATGAGCTCTATGTGAGGCTGCCTTTGTACATAGTCTGGAAACTGCAGTGGGTCCAGAATGTGGTGGCCAGGTTGGTCCCTGGGTCATCTCGGAGAGACCATATTATTCCAGTGTTGAAAGAGCTATACTGGCTGCTGATACATTTCTGGGCAAAATACAAGGTGCTGGTTATTACCTATAAAGCCCACAACAGCTTAGGCCATGGGTATTTAAGAGAACGTCTTCTTCATTATGAGCCCCATCGCCCATTGAGTCTAATCCAGAGAGGTTTGTCTCCAGTTGCCGCTAACTTATTTGGTGGCTACTTGGGAACGGGCCTTCTCTGTTGCTGCCCCTGGACTTTGGAATGCACTCCCTGTTGAAATAAGAGCCTCCCCATCTCTGGCAACTTAAAAACAAACAAACACTGGAGACACTATAATTCACCCAGGCTTTGGTTTAATGGTTTAAATTTTTAATGTTGGTTTTAAATGATTTTAATGTTGATGATTTTAATGTTTAAATGATCTTAATTGTTCTAATGATTTAAATATTTTTAACTGTAAACTGCCCAGAGATGTAAGTTTGAACTGGAAGCAGAAAATCATGGATATTCACATGGCATTGCTAAATTCAGTACTCCATGTGGTTCCCAAGAATTTCTTTTGGGGATTAGCAGATCTTCCAACTGTCTGCTAATAAGGCACATGCACCCAACAACGGCCTTTGACAAACTTAATCTCCAAGATGACTTTCCTCAGGATCTAATTTAAGGATTAATTGCCATCTTGCAAAGAAAGCATGTGAAAAGAATACCTTGCTTCCCACTTGGGTGCTGTCTCAGTGACATGTTATCATGTGAGCTTATAGCATTGCTTCTCTGTAATACACAAAGTGTCAGAGGGTCTTGTACCTCTTTCCAGTACATTAAGCATCAGGGGCATGGTGCATCTCTCTTTTTTAATCATAATATTAATTAAGTCACCATAAACAATGGAGGCCTTTATGTCTCCAAGGCAAAGTTGCATGCTGCATAATCAGGCCATCTCATCTTTATCGTTCCAGGCCATTTAGTGTGCAGCTTTACTTCATATGAACAAATGAAGTTATATAGCCATTTAATGGTGCTTTCAAAACAGAAGCCTAATGCAAACAGGAAGAAAGCAGATATTCCATCTAGAGACATTATGAGTCAGCAGCTTATCTGTTATCTCCTTAACTAACTATAGCGTGGATTTCCAAGGGGGAAGCCATTAAGAGGGCAGTGCACTGATGACTGCCTACTTTACTTGTTCTCTCAGGTCACTAAATTGAAGCACTGACTTCTGAACTCAGTGCTCCCTTTGCACGTGAGAATAATCACCGTTCTACTGTGACAAAGCGACTCATCCTGGGATGGAACACTGACCTTCAGACTTGTTTCTGTAAGTTACAAAGGAGTCAACCCCCAACGCACCGCACCCCCACACACTCAGTCCTAAAAGGGGAATTCATTTAGCTTTCAAGTGAAGTGTAAAGTGTGCTGTTAGGTCAGTTCTGACTCCTGGCACCCACAGAGGCCCGTGGTTTTCTTTGGTAGAATACAGGAGGGGTTTACCATTGCCACCTCCCGTGCAGTATGAGATGATGCCTTTCAGCATCTTCTTATATCACTGCTGCCCGATAAGCTATCCATTAACAACCCTTTGGCTGCTTCATATAGAAAAGGAAGTGAGGTATGAGCAGCCAGGGTCCATTCTGAGCCCAGTTGAGACAGACAGCTAATAATGTGGTAACTGGACCAGTTTAGGTGGCAGCAGGTAGTGGATCTCAGCTAGCCAGGCAACCTCTATCAGATATACTGATGGCTACAGTAGAAGATTGTATGCATTCATTTCTTTTTATCAGTATTCAAAACTACTTGGGGAATTCAGGTTGACATGTGGGATAAATATCTAAACAAACAAACATTTAAAACTAGTCTGAATACTTTCTCACCTCTCTCCTGTGTCCTCTGTTCAGTGCACAGTTTGCACCCACAAAATGTTAAGTGGTAGTGGCAATCTGAGGTTTCCTGGTTGTTTAAACATATTTTTCAGGTGACGTTGTTTTTAAAAAGACAAAGTGGGGGTGGGGGTGGGGAATCAAAATAAGTGCTCTGACCTATTAATGCCATTTGGCTGCTTTGGATTGTTAGCTGTGAACCACAATTTTCCCTCTCCAAAATAATACACACCACCACCCTCTAGAAGTAGCTTTTGGAGAATATACAGATGTGCCAGCTTTTTCACCAACCCTTTTTCTCCCACATTCAAAGTAGTTGTCAAAACTCATTATAAGGCACATTATGGTGACAAGTACCAAGACCAGATGGAAGAAAAACAGATTAAATGTAAGCCAAGATGGAAAGAAGTTCTAAGCTATTGAGTGTAATCTGAATGACCTCTTGATGGAAGGTTTAACAAAAAGCATATAAATGGAGCTGTGTAATGCTGTTGTTCATTTTCAATATCAGGTATCAATATCAGGCATAACTTTAAAAAAAGAAAATTAAGAATAAAGCCATCCAATTGTGTTTTTCCAAAAGAGATTTCAGGACACAGACTTTTTGAGCAAGGCTGTCTGCCAATTTTTTAAATGGTCTGATTTATTTTTAATGACCTGTTCCTTAGGGCTACTTTAAAAAAACAAAACAAAACAAAACAAAATCCCAAAATGATACATAGAAGCCCTATTTGTGAGACAGAACAAGCTTTTTGAAATGGTGATTTCAAAGCTTCTTCTAACTCTTTGTACAGTGACTACTACATGGACTGTGTAATTATATTTTGTAGAATAATTAAACAGCTGAAATGGGTTTTACACTCCTCCTGATTGTAATGAATCTTTATGGGGAACTGTAATTAACCTCTGCTGATGCTAATTATGCACCAGTAGGGGACCCTGGAATTGCTGACTGTGTAATCCAGTGGAAGACTCAGGAGGCAACATGGCTTGTGGGATGCTTTGAAGTGCTCCTTCCAAGGGGCCTGCTGCATGAAGCTCAAATGGGCTACACCTGTGTGTCTTGAACGTGGTTGGCGTTCAGAGTAGTTACCAGGGCTGCATGCTTAAATCACTTACATTGGTGGGTTCACAACACATCAATTCATTTCAGAGCCAGCAGTGTTCTAGGAAGCCAGGGAGATATGAGGGGGAAAGCCAAGTGTGAGCTCTTACCCAGCTAGTGGCCCACCCCTCCCTAAGGGTCCCAGGGACACTTGTCCCCGCCACCCCACCCCATGATAGCTATGCTCCTGAAGGAATGGTAGAGGAGAGCAGTTGGTATACATAGATGACCACAATCATGCACATTCACAGCCTAAACAACCATCCAATTGTATTCCCTGTATTTATTTATCATTTCATTAATTTATGTTTTAATTTATAGACCTTCTTTCACCATCAGCCTCTAGGGAGTGTACATCATGAACATAATGATACAAAAGCAATGAAAACAAATATAAACCAATGCAAAATTAACACAGAAGAATTCCTTCAGCAGCATCTAAAGATGTAAGAGAAAATGCCTATTATTTGTGGGATTATACGAATCCTACACAAATATAAAACAGAGTGAAAAATAGTTAAAATTTCACAAAATAAAAACAATCTCATAAAATAAAAACAAATGAAACCATTTAAAATTAATTTCAGTTAAAAGCCTGATAAAGCTTTTAACTGAAAAGCTGAAAGACATCTTGAGGGTCTTCCTAAAAGCAAACAGAGAAAGAGATGCTCTTATTTCAACAGGGATCATATTCCAAAGCTCCGGGGCAGCCACAGAGAAGGCCCAGTCCTGAGTTGCCACTAAATTAGCTGGTGACAACCGTAAGCGGACCTCTCCAGATGATTTTAGTAGGCGACAGGGTTCATGACAGAGAAGGTGCTCTCTTAATTAATTACCCTGGACCCAAGCCATTGAGGACTTTATAGGTAATAACCAGCACTTTGTATTTCGCTCAGAAACCTCTTGGCAGCCAATGCAGTTCTGTACCAATTGTAGTTTCCGGACTACATACAAAGGGAGCCCCTGTAGAGTACATTATAGTACTCCAGCCTGGAGGTTACCAGCACATGCACCACGATTTTAAAATCATTTACCTCCAGAAATGGGCGTATCAGCTGAAGCTGATAAAAAGCTCTCCTGGCCACTGCCTCAACCTGAGAAACTAGAGAGAGTTTTGGATCCAGGAGCACTCCATACACATACACACACTACAGGAACAAGCAAAGAGAATGTGGGAAGAATTAAATATATCTGGCTTAGGCCTCAGAGGAAGCATGTCTATTTTAGCTATTCTGGCAGCACTAACAGCATTCATTAACTCTTTTCTGGAAAGCTATAAATTAGGTTTTAATTGATATGTTTTCATATCCCCTACATTTTGCCTGTGAAGTTCTTGTAAACTGTGATTATGTGCATTTCTGAAATGCCAGTCACTATGGTGGCATTAAGCCAAAGCTGTCACAACATTGTCTCACCAGGTAATTTAAAATTTGCTCTTTTTTTTGCTGCCTGTGATTCAAATACTGCAAGCATTTTTGCATATGTGTATGAGTATGAATCAAATGTTGCTTCAGTGCTCATAGACTCTGGCAGGAGATGAGGATGCAACCATGGTGGTGGGGGGAAAATGTCCTTTCAAATCTGAGCCTGTATTTGTAGAAACATGGTGTGTGTCTGTCATCAGTATTGAAACAAAAAACCTTGTAGTTCAGAAGAGAAACAATAGATTCTTAGTAGAATGAGTATTGTATGCACTATCTTTCCTTGCAAGTACAATTGTATTGAATCTCCACAATGGTTTTCAAAGTGAAAAGTAGGCTCTTAAAGGGTGTAAAACAGCCCTTTTAAAAAGAACACCCCTTTCACATATTTTCATGCATTTTAAAGTAAAGGTAAAGTTATGCTGGTGAGTCAGTGTCGGCTCCTGGTGACCACAGAGCCATGTGGTATTCTTTGCCAGAACACAGGAGGGGTTTACCATTGCCATCTCCCATGCAGTATGAGTTGATGCCTTTCAGCATCTTCCTATATCGCTGCTGCCCGATACAGGTGTTTCCCATAGTCTGGGAAACATACCAGCGAGGATTCGAACCGGCAACCTATGGATTGTTAATCAAGTCATTTCCCTGCTGCGCCTAGTTCCATTGAAATTAAAAGGACAAGTTAGGCATTAGGCAGAGTGAGGGTACTGTATATTGGAAGGGGAGGGGGAAGAGGCCAAGGAGGAACCCAGCTGGAGAAGGAGGACCAGGACGAAATGCTAAGAAATTCATTCTCCTCTATGTCTGAGGCCTTAGGAAGGCAGACGGAAGGGACAAGGAAGGGAGATAAGTGGTGCAAACCTGAGACTTTGACAGTGGCACAGTGGTAGATCTCAGTCGAAGGAAAGAGATTCATTCATTCATTCATTTGATTTCTATACCGCCCTTCCAAAAAAGAGATGCATAGTCAGCCAAGTCAAATGCATCTCTTTCCACTCACATACTCAAAGATTCCACTCCAATTAAAACAGCCTCTGTGCAACAACCTTTAGTCATTTAAAGCAACCTTTAGTCATTTAAAGTCATTTGAACCAGCAACTTCTTGCTCCCTAGGCAAGCTAATTCCCTGCTGTGCCATTAGGTGGCTACTGACATCATGCATTTTAGCAGCCCCAATGTACTGCTGCTGTGCTGCCATTTTAGATTTATTTCTTTTCCACTACATGATCTCACCATCAAGGATCAGATAGTAAATGTGATAATGCGACAACACTATGGTAACCAGTACTACCATGTGTAGCCAGCTAGATCTGGTTACCTTGCAAAATCAGGGAGGACAAATAAAGCCTTCTTATTCCATCCATTTGGAACTGAGCAGGTAGAAGGACACCATTTTGCCATGGCACCTGAACCATGTGCTTTCTGTACTGTGACAGTGGTTTCATTCCCTTCAGTACTGCTCAGTAAGACCCACACCCTGATCTATTCTTGCATAGTTACATATGAGTAGTTGTACTTTGATCTGTACTGCAGTACTTCTAATGGGACACATATTTACATGTTTATCTGGACATGGGATGCACTTAATAACATTTTGCTGCAACTGTTCCACTCTGCATCATTGGATCAAGGCAAGGAGGCTTCAGTCCAGTAGCCTCAGCAATGGGAATTCTCACCATTTCATCCCTGAGGCTTGCCACCTTGTGAACACTGTTGAAACCTTTTGTGACTGGGTGCAAAAAGCATCCAAAGGGAGTGTTTTTCATGGGGATGAAAGGGCATGTGAAAAGTACCTCCTTTGTATGCCACCTTTGGCATAAATCAAATACATAAATAAAGTGAGGTGAGGACAAATTTAACCCCCCCACACACCATGAGGGGGGATACTAAATTCTTCAGCTGCCCATACTCCCTCACCCATAAAACAATTTCTCTACCAGGGGTGCAGGTCCCGCCTAAATATTTGAGACGTTTCTTCACCTCATTCTCCCCAATTCCTCCTGTTAAACCTAATAACTGATACCCCTCCTCAAAAGTAACTCTCCTCTTTACTTTATTTAATTAATTAATTAATTAATTAATTAATACATTTCTATACCACCCCAAACACAAGTTCTCTGGGTGGTTTACAAACAATAAAAGCTGTTTAGGGCTTTATAGGTTATAACTTTTTAGGTTATAGCCCAGAAACATACCGGCAGCCAGTGTAGATGTTTTAAGATAGGAGTGATATGGTCTCTCCGAGATGACCCAGAGACCAACCTGGCCGCCGCATTCTGGACTAACTGCAGTTTCCAGACTACATACAAAGGCAGCCTCACATAGAGCACATTGCAGTGGTAGTCTGGAGGTGACCAGCAGATGTGCTACTGTTCTGAGGTCATTTATCTCAAGAAATGGACGCAGCTGGCGTATAAGCCAAAGCGGATAAAAGGCACCTCAACCTGGGACACCAGGGAAAGTTTTGTGTCCAGAAGCACCCCCAGACTGCATACCTGTTTCTTCTGGGGAAGTGTGACCCAATCCAGAACAGGCAGATCAAAATCATCTCCCGAGTTCCGACCCCGCACAATAAGTACCTCCGTCTTACCTGGATTCAGTCTCCGCTTGTTACCTCTCATCCAGGCCATCACTGCTTCCAGGCAGGCATTTAGGGAGCTTATGCCTTCTCCTGATGACATTGACATGGAGAAATAGATTTGTGATCAGCATACTGATAACACCCTGCACCAAATCTTCTGATGATCTCTCCCGGCGGTTACATGTAGATGTTAAACAACATTGGAGACTATATGGAGCCCTGAGGGACACCATACCGAAGTTCAGTTTTTGAAGAACAACAGTCCCTGAGAGACACCATCTGCAATCTGCCTGAGAGGTAAGAGTGGAACCACCGCAAAGCAGTGCCTCCCATCCCCAACTCCTCAGATGTTCCAGAAGGATACTATGGTCGATAGTATCGAAAGCTGCTGAGAGGTCCAAAAGGACCAACAGAGTCTTACTTCCTCTGTCAATTCCCAATTGGAGATCATCCATCAGGCTGACCAAAGCAGTCTCCACCCCGTAGCCCACCTGAAAGCCGGTCTGAAATCGGTCTAGATAATCAGTTTTATCCAAGACTGCCTGGAGTTTGGAGGCCACCACCCTCTCAATTACCTTGTCCAGCCATGGGAGGTTGGTGACAGGCCTATAGTTGCTCAACTCTGAGGAATCCTGGGCAGGCTTCTTCAGAAGTGGTCTAATAATTGCCTCCTTAAGACAAGGAGGCATCCTGCCTTCCCTCAGAGAAGCATTTGTGATCTCTACCAGGCCTTCTACAACAACCTCCCTGCCGGATAGTATTAGCCACATCGGGCAAGGGTCAAGAGAACAGGTGGTAGGCTGCATCGCTCCAAGCAGCTTGTCCACATCCTCACAAGACACAAACTTCCCAAAAATGTGAGGAGTTGCTCCTCAAACCTACCCTCTGCCTGCACCCCTGCTCTCCTCCCATTATTGTTACAGTGGGGATTAACAATAATTTAAGATTACAATAATTGAAGATTAAGATTAATTTCAAGTTCAGATGACACTGAGAGAAAAACAGTTTGGGAGAGAAAGATTTGACAGGGGGATGGCTCAGCTTCCCCCTGCTGTCCATAATGCTGTTTAAATCACCTCACTTTACCCCCTACTTTGAATGAATTTGGCACCAACCAAACCCGTGCACATAAATTTGCCAGTTTGACACTTCAGCACTGACCTTAAACTTCTTACCTGGAAGAAAAAATCTAGATGAAGGATAATTGCCAATACAACTGGAGGTGGCCGGCTTAAAGATTGAACAGTATCCATGGCATCTTCCTCCTGATGAGGCCCTACTCTGTGGCCTTTGTTGAGATAAATTCCTTTCGCCTTCAAACTTGCATAAGGAGGCAATACTACCATGGTATTAAGTGGCTGACTCCTGAAGATAGAGATACCTACCTAACTCCACCACACTTGCCTAGCATAAGTCCTTTAGAATTCGTCTACACCAGGGATTCTCAACGTGTGGGTCCCCAGATGTTACTGGACTTCAACTCCCATAATCCCCAACCCCAGTGGCCTTTGGTTGGGAATTGGTTGGGAACCCCCTGCTAACTTGGCAAAGAGGCACCTTTTACCATGGTGATTCTCTTTATTTAGCAGGGGGAGAGTAACTGGCCCTATCCACCCCCAGCACAGTACTTCCAGTTATTGTTGCTGGTGTCTATCTTATGTTTCTTTTAGATTGTGAGCCCTTTGGGGACAGGGATCCATCTTATTTATTTATTATTTCTCTATGTAAACCGCCCTGAGTCATTTTTGGAAGGGCGGTATAGAAATCGAATTATTATTATTATTTCTTGTTCACACAGACAGGTGTTATTGACTGGTTTGTTTTATCCAGACATCGAGTCCTTCCCAAGGACCTGGGATGGCTGAATTTTATTGTCTATTATTATTATTATTATTATTATTATTATTATTATTATTATTATTATTGGAGTTGAAGTCCAATTACATCTGGGGACCCACACGTTGAGAATCCCTGGTCTACACATTACAATTTCCTTATGCATGCCTCTAAATATTGTGATTTTCCCTGCCTCTGTCAGTGGTAACAAATTGTATGAATCTGGGGTGAGGAGTAGTGTTCCCTCTAATTGATTCCCAGATGTTGCTGACTACAAATCCTGGAATCCCCAGCTGCAATAGTTTTTGCTTGGGGATTATGGGAGTTGTAGTCAACAACATCTGTGAATCCCTGTTAGAGGGAACACTGGTGAGGAGTCTCATAATTAGAAGCTAATCTATGTCATGAGTTCTTCTATGATGCTATGATGGACAAGATAAAAACTTGCTGTGGAGATGTCACTGTGAGTATTTGGCATACAAAATTTTAGTTGTTCAGGCCTCTGCACCCTGCAGCTACTCCCTAAAGGGTTTTTGCTGCTGCCACATTTGTTCCCTCTAAAAGGGATTCCCAGATGTTGCCTTTTGCTGGGTATTATGGGAGTTGTATTCAACAACATCTGGGAATTCCTGTTAGAGAGAACACTAGCTACCACCAACCATTTACAAGCAGGTTGGATGCCTAAGACACCCTAAACTCCCAAAACACTCAAAGGAATATTCAGGTGAGTATTCCTGAAAGCCTAAGGGAAAACCCCTGAAGTCCCAGAGCATTTGCAAAGTGTGTTTGTCGGAGTGGGTGCAGATAGGGTGAACATAATATTATGAAACCCACCCAGCACAGTCCAGTATTATAGCAAAAAGATTAAAAGATGTAGTTCATTGGAGTAAAGATCAAAGAACAGAGTTTTACAGGCAAAATACAAAATGTAAAAAATGCATGAAGGACTCATACCTTCTTCCTGATCTAGATGTTAGGATCAGGAGGTCATAGTGGCAAAAGAGATATATTCAAAATCTCACCTTACACACATGATTGGCCATGTGCGTGCCAGTGCTGCGTGCATGCTGCAGGGAACAGCACTGCAGCTGCACATGGCCTTTGGTCGAGCGAGCACCGCACCCTTAAAGGTGGTAGGGTGGCAGCGGAGCAGGTAAGGGCCTGCTTACCTGCTTCTTAAAGGAACCGCTCACCTCTCCACTGAACTGGTTCAGCTGCAGGCACCCAAACCAGGTCGTGCACACCCCTACACAGCAATAGTCAGAAGAAAAGGAGAGATAGCTCTCACATATACAGCCATTAATCTCATTCTCTCAGGATGACCAAATGGCTAGGTGTGACTGACAAGCAGAGCATGGATGATGTGCATACTATGGAGTGGTGTTTGTTTTTATTAACTCATAGGAATCAATATGAAGATTCTGGCCAGGCATCTAAAGAGAAGTCGTTATCTGCAGCTGCATCCAGCAATATTAATAATATAAACATAGCATGCCACAATGAGTGAGTCTGGTGTCATGTGTATGTGTAATCCCATTTTCTTGTCCTTTCCATGCACTTTGTGTACACTTTCCATGCACTTACAAGCCTTTGCAGCAGACCTTTTCAGGCATTTGTACCATGCATTTAATGCATGTGTTTGGGAACCCTGATTTTCCAAGATTCCTGAATGGGTGGAGGGGAGCCCCCCATGCCTGTAACTGTATACATTGTAATTAGAGTGTACAATGAATGTCCATACATTAGAGTAGAGCCTCCCACAACAACGTTACCCACCCCTACTATCTTCCTGTGGTAAAATCTTCTGAAAAGCTTTAGTGTGTTGAGTGTTTGACACAAAAAATCAAGACAAGAAGTAAAGCCTCTGGTGTTCAGAAATGAACATATATTATGACATATGATATGCCCGACACATTTAAAAAATTATCTTCTGCAAGGGCTGAAGAGTCTTGCTTTGCCTTATTCTGAGAGCTACAGCTGCAACAGTTTGCCTGGGAAAGATTGGGCATATTCTCCCCTGCTCCCCCTGCTCTCCCATTCAAATCTGGATGTTCAAGAGGCTGCAGAGAGGAGAGGGAACTGGCTGCTGGGGCTTCCTGCTTTACTGAAGGACAGCCCCAGCAGCCAATAGCAGCTAGAGCAAGGGAGAAGCTTCCTCCCTCAACTCTGGTTGCAAAGCTGACTTTAGTGTCAGCATTCAGAGGTAACGCTGGCACCGTGGAACCAAAGGCATAGCAAGGTTGGAGTGGGCAGGGACAAGATTTTAAAATGTGCCCCCCCCCCAAAGTGTTCAGCTCATGAAGTAAAGAAATCTTAAATGAGGCTGAATAGTGGTAACAAAAAGCATAGCAAAATTTTTATATATATATACACACACACACACCATGTGTCACAATAGAACATCATCCTAGATTCTTTTTTAAATGGTTTTGTAAATGTGTAAAGTTCTGGTAGCTCCAGGTCTTAACACTCACCTCAATTGCAAATTGTGGACGATGCAAGTCATTTAATGGTACTAGAGAAAGACATGCGGTTCTGGTAGCTCCAGGTCTTAACACTCACATCAGTTTTGGAAGATGAATACAACTGAAGGAAGCCTGGGTGGATGCGCAGCTGGGGGAGTCAGTCATGTGAGTTGCCTCTGGGGGCCCCCCCAAGGCAGTGGGTCCCCAGACAACTGTCTCCCTTTGCCCTATTATATTCCCCCCCCCCCCTGCGCGGAACCACATTTCCAGGTGGCAGACTTCACCCCTGTCCAAGGAGGAAACTGCAGGTCCAGTTTCTTTTATAACTGTAGTTGCCAGCATTTTGGACATTCAGAAATTGAAACCAGAGGCCACTTCACCTCAAGTTTTGTGTCACATGCGAATGGAAAATTTCGTTCCTTGGTTCACACTTGATGAACTCAAGTGTGAACCAAGGAATGAAATTTTCCAGGAAGTTTCCCAGCACCATCATTACAACAAACAAAAATCACGAACAGGATGGTATTCACTTACCTGTACTCTCATATGGCCTGCATTACTTTGTACATTTCTTCAAGGTATCTGGTGAGGTATGCTTTCTGGCAGCTGTCAGGTAGTATCATCCATCACAACAGGAGCTCAGGCAGACAAACTGTTCACTGGGATGTTAAAGGGATACAGAATTTAATCCTGAACTGGTTCATATGATAGACATTGTGACAGATGATTGCCAGAAAGACTGAGAGACCCTGCCTGCAATTGGCAAGTTTTCAAGAAAATAATTGGACAGGCCTTCAGTTTCTAGCAAAATAAACAAAACATTGTTATCCGGCTTTCTTAGCATGTGGCATTATCTGGATCCCAGTTTTGATGAGACCACTCTTTTCCATTATAATTGTAGGTAGCATCCTTACTTTGCACTGGGGTTTGGTTGACAGAGTGTGTTCTCCCCACCTGAGAGCAGCTTCAGCTCCTCAGTTACAAATGTGCACACACGTATATTGAAATCCATAACTATACACTAGGTTATAAATGGTCATAGCTGCAGCTACTCCCATGATCATGGCATCTGACAAACGTGCTGCCATTGCCATGAAAATAGCTGCTGGCTGTCTCCGGGCACAGCTGAGCCTACCTCACACAAATGTCTCCTCACACAATTGTGGTGCACTCATAGGGGACTGTTCTAATTCTATCTGGAGGCTGAAGTGAAACAATCCCCAGAAAATCAGTACCATGTATTTATTTGAATGGCCCGGTTTATATGTTCCTGGGCCAGCAACAGGGTTTGTGTGTGGAATAAACTTGTTAAAAATTGAAAAGGAAGGAAGGAAGGGCCTTTCAAAATGTCCTTTACCAAAATATTGTATCTATAACAGCCAAATAAGAATTAAAATAGCTTTAAAAAAAAAAAACCTTCAGTTTAAGATGAGACGCAAGGTGCTTACCATTTTTACTCTTGCTCTAAAAAGCATGGAAATTGCCCATTAAGGTGGTCACCTTCACTTCCACATCCTATAACCAGAAAAAAAACTTTGTACAGTCTCATATATTACGATGAATTTAAACAATAGGCTCTATGCACTCACACTTAGCTTTGGTCTTGCAGCTTGGTATTAGAAGGGATGCATCCAGGCAGAAATCCGGCAATTGCAACATCCTCATCTCTTCCTAGAGCTGCACCTGATGAATTTCTGCTTGATTCATTTCTACAAGCCACAGTACACAAAACAATGTTCTCCACTATATTTTCAAAAATTTGCAAATGGTGCTCAAAGTAAATTAAAAGTTAAAATAAAACGGAGATTCATTGGGTGAGGGGGCAAGGGCATTATCTCGGCATTAGTGCAGTAGTGTTTTACAACAGCCCTACAATGCCATGCACTAAAGAGTCAACACCGTTTCTACTTCATTCATACTGAAAACCTACTTCAAATTTTCTTTTCCCCAGAAGAAAAATAGATAAGCAATTCAAGATGCATACATCCCATTCAGAGGACTAGTGCCAGGATTTATTGCAGATAGCTATCAATGCCAATGTGCATTAGCTTATTTGTTTGTTTGTTTGTTTGTTTATATCTATACCACCTGATATGTACATCTCTAGGTGGTGTACAAAATTTAGAGAGGAATTATAGGTACCTCCTCCACACAAGTTGCTAATTTCATGTTGTTTTAATAAAGTAGTGGCATATTTATTATTTATTATTATTATTTGTTTGTTATTTCTCTGTGTAAACCACCCTGAGCCATTTTTTGGAAGGGCGGTATAGAAATTAAAAATGAATGAATGAATTTATTGATATCTGTCTCTTTCTTTCCCTGCTGTCTATACGGCTGCACATTTTAAATGTTGTTAACTGAGGGCAGAGCCTCTGAGCATGTACAAAGTGCATTTCTCTTCCTCAGGTCCTATGGATGGGAGTACAATCAGACAACTACTTATTTCTGTCCGTAGACAGCACAGAAATAAAGACACAAAGTACTATATTATAAAAGTTAGGTTGCCCTCGGCAAGCAGAAGTCATCAACAAATGAAATCAGCTACTTAGGGGTCAATTTTCAAATCACTGTGTCTCAGTCATTTCCCAACCAATCTTCATGAAATTTGGAGGGGTGATAGCAATTTCCATCTAGGTGCTCTGACCGTGCCCAATTACAGGCAGCTGGGGTGAATGATTTGGGTTTTATGACCACTAGAAAGTTCAGGGTGTATAAGGATTGAATGTGTCCTACAATTTACCTTAACTATACCGGCACTACTGTTTTGTAATAGGATATTTTACTTTGGAAAGATAAAATGCACACTTCAGTAAGAAGTGTTCCAAAAGGAATGGAGACTATATCTAAATAATAATTGCAGTCAACATCAGTTTGAAAGATCAGATGGATTACAAGATTGCTAGCCACAGGCTTTGAGTTCAGTACTTCGAAGTTAAAAGTACAAAATTGTTGAGTTCAATCTGTACTAGCCCTTTGAAATGTTTTCTTTGTTCCAGGATGAGACAATTTTAGGATTATAGATGCCGTTTGCCCCCCCGCCCCGCCCGCCCCCTCACTACTACAATTCAAAAGGTTTATAGAATTCTTTCACAAAAAACTTCACCTGAATGACTCTTAAAATGTATGATTCTTTTACTGAAAACATAGGAATGTTTTCCTGCCCTTCTTTAAGCTCCTATCCCATTAGCAACACATGGACAGAACTTCCATTTGGGTCCATAAGTCCAGGAAAGAGATGAAAAGGCAACTGCAGTGTCCGTTGCTGCAAGCCCTACCCTTGATGGAAAACCCTCCAAAGGCCCCTCTGCCTCCCCAGCATGCCTTGTACTGCAAGCAAAATGGGAAAGCCTCATGATGTCAGCATCTGCCCTCTGATTGGTCACAAAGAAGCAGGAAGCAGATGCAAGAAGGGAAACCCCGCTGAGGTTCCTCCAGCTTCAGGATCATAGACTGTGAGGAGATTCTCACGATCCGCAAAAAGCGGGCTAAGGGAGCCTAGCCCGCTTTTTGCTGATCGTCTGCTGCCACGGGAGCTGGGTGGCTCCCGGCAGCAAACCCTCCTAATTCCCCCTCCCCTTAGCTGAGGTTAGCGGAACGAGCACTCCGCTATCCCCGTCTTTTCTACCGTGTATTGCTGCAGCGTGGCTCCACACTGTGGCAACACACGAGGAGACCCCTTCCGGGAGTCTGAAACAAGCCTCCTGACCCTGGGGTTCTCTCCAGGATGCTCCGCACAGTCGCACAAGGCATCCTGGAACTTCCAGGGGCCGCGTGGCCCCCGATCCCTGCAGCCCCTACCGGCTGCATGACGGAGCCGGCAGTCATATGAGCGGCCGATCCAGCTGCCTTGGGCTGTCTGGGAATTGTCTGCGCTCTCCCCGCAAACCCATTTCGGCGAGTCTCACCAATCATGAGACTCGCCTCTGTTTTGTAGAGTGTCGCATCTATGGATGGCAACTGCTGTAGCCAGAGCTGTCTATAATCCGCATGCCGGGGGAGGGTGTGCCCTGTGCGATGACTGGATAGAAAAACAACATGATTTCTCACAAGCAGAGAATCAAGGTAGGAGAGCTCTCCTCTCCTTCACCCTCAGTTAAATGTGGGTTTTCCTGCTAGGAAAAGCCTGCACTGGAGGGATTTGTGTAATTCTCATGATCATGCAAAACACATTGTCAAGCTTTTACCCTGGTTTTAACAGCCGTGAGAACCAACCTCCTGACTTTGCCTTTCTTTCTTTCTTTCTTTCTTTCTTTCTTTCTTTATTTATTTATTTATTTATTTATTTAGTTTATATCCCACTCTTCCTCCAAAGAGATCTCCTCATGTTTATCCTCACAACAACCCTGTGAGGAAGGTTAGGCTGAGAGATACGTGACTGGCCCAGAGTCACCCAGTGAGTTTCATGGCTGAATGGGGATTTGAACTCAGGTCCTCCCGGTCCTAGTCCACTGCACTGGCTTTAAACTAGGGCAGCAGGGTAAGCAATGGCAGAGTAATGTTGTGGGTAGAGTAGAGCTTTCAGCAATGTATAATAAGTCCCATTCACACATTATATTCAACTCACATCAATCTGTGTACAGTGTATTCATGTACAGATCTATACACACATTGTGTTCAACACACATGCAGTAGCACACTTCCAAAATGTACCCACTCTTGAGGGAGTTTGTACTCAGTTTTTTAAATTAACCCATATACACTCCTTCACACAAAAACATGTACATGTGTACAGACACCTGTGAACATGTACAAGACAAAGTCTGAATAGTGTAGGTGGAGGGCTTGCACAGTATGAGAATAGGGTGGATGTTCCTCACATGTTTTTCTTCTTATCCATGAAATGTTGTAAGGTATGGTTATGTACAAGAATTAGGCCAAAAGTTAAGCGGCTGGCCCAGAGTTATTCAGTGAGGCTCTACACACCATCCGCTCTCCCCGCAGACGAGCAGGGAGCTTGCACTAGTTGGCCGGATTGGCCACCCATATGATTACTGGCTCCATCCCGGAGCCTGTAGGGATGGCAGGGATCAGGGGTCACCCAGTCCCCGGAACTCCCAGGATGCCCCGCGCAAGTGTGTGGGACATTCTGGGGAGACCCCTGAGGCTTGGAGGCTTGCTGCAGCCTCTTGGTCGGGGGTCTCCTCGTGAGTCGCTGCACTGTGGAGCCATGGCAATTCACAATCAGAAAAATGGGGTTAGAGGAACGCTCGCTCCACTAAACTCATTTAATGGGAGGGCTATTTTAGGAGGTTTGCTCCTAAAATAGCATGGCTCCCATTGCAGCACACGACCTTCCCAAAGCAGGCTGCGCTCCTTTAGCCTGCTTTTGAGAGGTCATGAGAATAGCCTCAGTGAGTTTCATGGCTGAGTGGGGATTTGAAATTGGGCCTCCCCAGTCCTAGTCCAACACTCTAACTACTACACCACACTGGGCAGTGCTTGTTTGGCATGGTGATAACACATTACATAGGGAGATAGAAAGCTGCCTTATATCAAATCAGATCATTGGACCATCTTGCTCAGTATTGTCCATACCGACTGTCAGCAGCTCTCCAAGGTTTCCTGCAGGAGTACTTCCCAGCTCTGCCTAGAGATGCCAGAGATTGAACCTGATACCTTCTGCATGCAAGCAAAGCAGATGCTCTGCCACTCAGCTATGGCATATCCAAGACAGGCTAAATTGGCCAGGCCTGTATTGAATGGCGTTAAGACAAGTTCACTGTTTTAGGAGTGGTGCATTGTTATAACGGTTTTAAACAGGTGTATTTAAAATATATATATTTTAAAAATCACCAGATTTTAATGATATTGTATGCATTAAGGATGTCTTTTCTATTCTGATTGTTTGACTGATATTGTTTTTGCTGACTATATTGGTTTTTTATGTAGGCTTCTTTGGGAGCCTTGTTAGCTGAACGGGGGGGGGGGGGTCAGGGGAAGTTCAAAGTAATTAAAACAAGTAAATGAAATAATTGTACCCTATACATCCAAAGTGCTTTTGGCAAGCATTTGTTCTGGACACAGGAACACAGGAAGCTGCCATGTACCGAGTCAGACTATAGGGTCATCTAGCTCAGTATAGTCTACACAGACTGGCAGCAGCTTCTCCAAGGTTGCAGGCAGGAATCTCTTTCAGCCCTATCTTGGAGATGCCAAGGAAGGAACTTGGAACCTTCTGCTCTTCCCAGAGCGACTCCATCCCCTAAGGGGGATATCTTACAGTGCTCACACATGTGGTCTCCCATTCTTATGCAACCAGGCTAGACCCTGCTTAGCTAAGGGGACAAGTCATGCTTGCTACCACAAGACCAGTTCTCCTCTTCTGACATCTCTGCACAAGTATCCTGTCAAGGAGGGACTTCAAAGTTGGAGCATAGCATTACCCATCATGCTGTGCTCCTTTTCACTTGGAAAGGCAAGCTGCACTTTGCCTTCATACCTGCTCCTCTGGTGCTCTTGTTGCTTTCTTGTGTACTTTGAGCCTGTTTGTTTTAATACAGATAAACAGTGACACAAATGCATTCCTCTTTTGACCTTCAGAAATGGAAAAGGATTTTAATAGCACTGCAGACCATTTTGTGCACACATATTACCACCCAAGGGTCCCAGAGTTTCACGTGGCTACCCATTCCATCGCCTTTTGCTTGTCTGGCTGTGATAATTTGAAAGGTCACACACCTTTCTGACTTTGGCATCCTGAGTCCTCCTGAGCAAGCCCTCGAGGAGCATTGCTCCACTGTGACAAGATTACCACAGAAGAACAAATTTCCCATCAGGAAATGATCAGCCTCTTATCCGACAGCCAAAGGAAAAGTATTATGTGCTGCAAAGATTGTCTCTGGCAGCTTGCTTCTCTGCCTGCCCTTGTTGTGTGGCATGTTGGGACTGGTATATGCATACATCTTATGATTTGCTGATGTATTTAAAATAAACAACAACAACAAAAACCTGTTACATAAATATAGAACTGAGCTCCATCTACTCCTGCAATTAACATTCTGTTTTTCATGCTGCAGCCTGGAAATATGTGCATATGAACTTCCGTGTTTAAGAAAGGTTATTGCACATTGTTGTTTTGGTAGGAATGGGGGATAGGGATGCACAAAACTGGCTGGCCCGGTTTGGTTAAAGTCCAAGCTGGAAATGAACTGGACCGGACCAGTTCAGTTTTGCCCCCATCGAAATCCACCCTCGGTTTGGTTTGGGGGGGGGGCGAGGTTCATGAATGGTTTTTTTTTTAATTGTTAGTACTTACTCCCTCTGGGGGGCTTCTCCAAGGCCACGGTGTGTGTGTGTATCTACGTAGTTTCCACCTTGCACAACCGGCCTGCCTTATGTAAAAATGTTCCTGGTTTGGGCGATCTTTGGCCTGTTCTGGGCCTTCCTCCCTTGTGAAGGCCATTTTGGAGGTTGCTACGCATGTGCAATGGGCCTCTACATGGCCTGGGTCACAACCCGGCCACTCAGGGGCACATTGTGCATGTGCAGCAGCCTGCAAAATGGCCACCGCAATGGGGGGAAAGCCTGGAATGGGCCAAAGAACGCCCGGATTGGGCGGTTTTTTGGCAAAATGAAGGATGGTAGGGGAGGGGGACCTCCATGAATCGCCCTCCCCGTGGCCTAAAAAAAAAACAACCCAGAGGGGGTAAGTACTAAAATTTTTTTTCCCCTCCAATAACCACACATGAACCCCGTACAGCCGGGGAGGTTCAGTCAAGCCGAACTGGGGTGGTTTGGTTCAACCCCGAACTCTCGAACCGAACCAGTTTGCACATTCCTAATTGGGGCTGCCTAGATTAACAGGCTGACAACTAGACAAAATTACTCCTGAGCAGTCCTATTGAAAGTAGGTAGTCCTTTAGAGTAACTCCTTAGTAAAGTAGCTACTTTGAGTAACAGAGTAGTAATTTAGTATTGAGTAACTTAGTGCAGGATTTCAGCCACAGTTTTGTTTTTTTTAAATTATTTATTTACATAAGTCATCTCAGAGATACACGAATATGTTTGTCAAGCACTTGGTGAGTGTTGACATTTACAAATAATGTCTGACATATTGTGCAAGGGTGCATCAGCCCTGTACAGTGCATGCACACAAGTTGCACAACTGCACAAATGGTGTTACACAAGAGTAAGTCAATTATCTCAAATGGGCGTACTCTTTCGTGATGTCACTTGCATGGCTGAGCGCATGCATGTAACAGTATTGGACAGATGTTCCCTTGCACCATATGTCAGCCACCATTTATGATTTGAAGAGGTCCAACTGGAAATATCAAAACATTCTGTTATTTTCTGATAACACTTGATGTCAGCTGAGGGCCTTTGGAAAGTGTTCAAATCCTACCCTATTATTTGTCCTTCCTTCCTTCCTTCCTTCCTTCCTTCCTTCCTTCCTTCCTTCCTTCCTTCCTTCATTTTTTTGAATACATTTGTATACCACCCACTACTGAAGTCTCTTTACAGCTTTAAACAAACCAAGAATAAAACAAACCAAGGATTTAACAGTTAAAACACATAAAAATCAGGTTAAAATATTCATAAAAACACACCTTTTAGTTAAAAAGCTTGGCTAAAGAGATGTGTTGTTCCCTAAAAGCCAACAGGAATGGAGGAGCAGGAAGAGCATTCCATAGTCCTGGGGCAACCACAGAGAAGGCAAACCTTTGAGTCGCCACCCGATGAGCTGGCGGCACCCTCAGACGGACCTCCCCTGAAAATCTTAATAGGTGTCGGGGTTCATAATGAAGAAGGCATTCTCTTAGGGTCCAAGCTGTTAAGGGCTTTATAGGTAATAATCAGCACTTTGTATTTTGCCCAGAAACCTACTGGTAGCCAGGGTAGATATTTTTAAACCAAATCTTTTGTGGACACAATTTACCATGGCCCATGTATCAGGCCAAAAGCAAGCCTTGAGATAAAATAATTTCTAACAACTGCAGGTGAATCTCAGGAACCACCAAGCATCTTCAGTAAATTAGCCGTTTCCACTGTCATTTCCACCGATGGCTTTTTGGACACTTTTTGCACATCTGATTTCTCTGAAATCAATTGCAGGGATTGCACTGAGGCCAAGAAAGGCATGGCACATTAATTGTGAGGAAATGGCACAGTGAACACCAGGTCACAACTGTATGAAACAACAATGAGGCTCTACGCACGATCATGTGTGTAGAGCCTTATGGGGTTCTGTGGGGTGATCAGGCTTGACCTGCTCTCCCTGCAGATGAGCAAGTAGCTTGTTGCTGGGCAGCCGAGACTCGCTTGGGACCTCTGTGGGTCAGGGGAAGTGGAGTGCTGCTGCATGGCGCCCCGGCCCCTGAAGCCCCAGGAATTCACCACACAAGTGTGTGGTGCAATGCTGGGGTACCCCCTCCCCTCTCCCCACCACCCGAGTGTGCAAGCAGCTGCAGTAGAGACACGACCAAAAAAACACAAGGTTAACAGAGGTCTTGTTCCATTAGGCGGTGTGGGGTATTTAATTTAGGGGGAGTGGTATTTAAGCAGGCTAGCCACCTTTGAACTACCGGGCTTGCCCATGAGCCCAGTGTTTCTCACGATCCTTAGCCCGGTTTCCATCGATCGTGAGAATGGCCCTATTATATAATAAGGCTTTGAACAGGTATGCTGGATGGAAAACCCAACGATATCTATAATCCATGGGGAATGAATAGGAATTGCTTCCTTCCTGGTTTGTCCTCATTTCCTGTCTGAGTGCAAGTTACAGGACCTGTCCAAGCATTTCCTCTTGCAAGCATACCAATAAAGAAGCTCAGGCAAATACCAACGAATTGGCTGTACTTTGCCTCAGCCTCCCTAACAGGCACGGACTCAGTCTTCAGCCAAGACCCCTTCTAAATCTGCCCCAGGGGGAGCCCCTGAGACCCACCCGAAAAACCCTGACACCCATCTGACATCTGCTGAAATCCAGCTACCCCACCAGCTGTGACTAGGAATATAAACAACCCCAAGCCCTGACAAGGGCAAACATTTCCCCATTCAAAAGCCAATCCAGAGAGGTTAAAATGCCTTCACAGGTCCTATAAAGGGCAACTAGCAGAGGAGAGTAAACAAATAAAATAAACATATTCATGATCCCACCCAAACTCCAACTGGGAAGACACAATGGCCAAGCCCCTTAAATAACCAGTTTTGGCACTTCACTCCTAATGCCGTGATAGCTCGAGGCCAAGCTGGTTGGACTGTCATGATATCTCTTGAGGCTATACTGATTGGACTGAGCATTTGCTTTGCATGCAGAAGCTACCATGTTCAGTCTCTGGCATCTCCAGGCAGGGCTGTGAAAGAATTCCTGCCTGAAACCTTGGAGAGTTGCTGCCACTCAGTGCAGACAGTACAAGCTAAATGAACCAATGATCTGACTCAGTATAAGGCAACTTCCTATGTTCCTATTACCATGCCACCCCAGCACAGATCTTCACTGTCTTTTCACTGTGGAAAACTTCCCGCTTCTGCAGTTACAAGGAGAAGGGGGAGTTCTAATCAGTTTATTTGCTCCAGCCAATGAATGCTAGGAGACACATGCCAATATTAATATAGGAATAATTAAGGAACAAGAAAGACACAATGTGGGACAAATGCACTGGGAACAACATGGAGGCTAGTGAAAGCATGTTGTTTGGGAAAGCATGAAGATACCTTTTGTTCCCCACAAAAGAGGTGGCAATATCAGAAGGAGACACACAACTCCCTCAAACTCTAGAAGGAGCCATTATTCAGTCCCAGTGATTGCAGCCGATAGGGGTGTGTAGAATCAATTCAAATCAAACCTGGTTCAATTTGAACCAGCCTAGTTTGACTGTGCCTCTGGCGCGGGGTGGGGTGGGGGTACCTTACTAGATTCCCCTTTACAAGCATCCCAAACTGGGTTGAACCAGGCCAAACCAGTTTGATTTGAACTCAGCCTGGTTCAGTTTGAACTCGGACGAGCCCCCTTTTGGGGAGGTCAATACAGTTCAAACATGTCGAACTAGGCTGGTTCAAATAAAGCAGAGTTCGATTCAAACTGGTTCTGCACACCCCTATGGGCTGCATTCTCTGGGATTTAATAATATAAGGGGGCACCTTAACCACAGTGGCGGAGGCTCCTTGGTGGTGGTGGACCAGCGGTGGCTCCTCTAGGACATGCCGGGGCTCCCCTCACCCAAGCATGGGCTGGCTATAGTCCGGTTCCGGCCTCCACACATGTGTGGAGGCTGGAACTGGGCCCCTGCTGGCCTGTGCTGCTGGGGTGTGTGTGCCGGTGGGGCTTAGAGGAGCTACTGCCACCACAGAGCTGCCACTGTGGGTAAGGTACCTCCTTGACTGCCCTCCTTCCCACCCTTTCAACCTCTCTTTAGTGTTAGTTGCCCACTTTGCTTGTAAAGGGGAATCCTTACCAGATTCCTCTTTACAAATATCCTGAACTGGGCCAAAGAGGGCCAAACCAGTTTGACCCTGTTCAAGTGTACAAACCAAACTGTCAGCCAGTTCTAACTAACCATTTTGCAGACTGGTGGTTTGGTTTCAATTCAGTTTGAATTTGAACTGAAACCACCCAGCGTGATTCTGTGCACACCCCTAGCAGCCCATTAAAACATTACTACTGAACATTTTACTTTCATTGGAATGGCCTATTTCCCCCTGGAATGCTCTCTTAGTAAGCAACGCAGGTGGTTAATCTCTTTAATGTTGTGTTGCAGTCAGTGAGGGAGATATTTATATCATTGGATTAGATTGGTCTTCATGCTCTTCCACTTCAGTCATTGTGAAAGCTGAAAATATTGTCCCCAGTGAGATTCTGAGTTTCCAAATCAAAAGGTGAAATTTACTGGGAAATTGGGCCAAGTTGCCACATGTTAACATTTGGAGACTAGCAGAGCATTTTAACTGAAGCCGTGTAGAGGATTCTCAGACTTTACGATTTAGCGCTGTTAATAGTTTGCACAGTTAATTACTCTGTTGAAGAGGTATTCTGTTAAATATCCATGGAAATGCACATATTGACTGTTTCAAGGTCAACACTTTTCTAAAGCTTGAGCTATTGAGTGTTGCCTCTCTGTGGTCCAGTCCTATAATTGGCAAACGGTGTCTCTCGCTTTCTTTCTCTCTTGTGGTTTTCTTTCCTACTTAAAAACCAAATATGAACATTGATGTCTGCTTTGAGGGGCATTGCAGGAGAAGATGCTGTCTATATATTTAAGGCTAATTCTAAAGTAACGTTTGGCACTCATATAATGAAATTGCAAGTTGTTCTATCACAACATATGTTTAGAAAAAGGATGCTGAGGAAAAGTCATCTGCAGAATCAAGAGAATTTTTTCAAGGCCAATGCTGTGAGCAAGGTCCAGCATGCTGTTTGTAGGGGTGTGCAAGCCGGCTCCATTTGAGCTGGATTCGATGTCATACCACTCCAGTTTGACAGATTTGGGGTCAAACCAGACTGGCCTCTGGCTCAGTGAGGATTCCCTTTTACCAATAAAGGGGCAGGAAGTATCCCTAAACCTAATGGGGGCGGAAGGGGAGTAATTTAATGCTTACAAGTGCAAGCCATGGCTGCGGCAGTGGCAACAGGTGGTGGGGTGGTGGGGCAGAGGTGGCCAAGGATGGCCAGGAATGGGGGGACCACCTGGCTGGTTTTGTGCACATCCCTAGTTGTTGGTAGTAATGGAGGCAAAAACTGAATTGAGGCAGTATGGAATAGGAACTTCCCCTGTTCAAAATGCCTGAATGCAATACAAGGCAAGCCTATATTCCTCAAAATCTTTGTTTGGGCTTGTATTATTTCATTGTGCTAAGGTCCTCAAGAATGAAAGGAGAGCCCTGCTGGATCAAATCAAAAGCCTATCAAGTGCTCAAGATGGCCAAACAGATGCCTCTGGGAAACATGCAAAACAGGCCCTGAATGCAACAGCCCTTCCCTGTTCTTCTGATATGAATAGTGCCCCTGAATATAGAAGTTCCATATAGCCATCATGGCTACTAACCATTGATAGACCTGTTCTCTGTAAATTCATCTAAACCCTGCTCAGAGCTATCTAAGCTAGTGACCATCACCACATCCCATGGCAGTAAATTCCATAAATCAATTATGGATTATGTGGAATACTTCTCCAGTCCACCCTGCCTTCTGCCATTCAATGTCAGTGGATGACCCAACCACCAGTAGCAGCCAGCTCATCCTCCCTTCCCTGCTGCCCCTTTCTCTTCCCTGAAATTGACCTGGTCTGGTGGTGGGACATAGATAGCTAGCAAGTTATCTCTGCTTTCCTCTCTTCCTGTCTCCTGAACTTAGAATGGCCGAGTGTCCCAGGGAGGCTACTAGTGCAGCCTTCTAGATGCATGCAAGAAAGTGTGGGCGAGGAGAGAGGGAGAGGCCTCTGGAGGCAGGGAGAGAAAGAAAGGGGCAGTTCAGACAATACTTTGATTGCTCTCTCTTTAATTGTATGTGGCACAAGAATGGGTACGCACACCTCCCAGTATGCTGTCGTCGAATCATGTGAAGGGTGGTTGTTCAAATTGCCCCTTATGCACTGTAAGCTACTATTAGAACTATCTGGAGAGGGAGGTTTGGGTGAACCATATGATTAGGTACCAGAATGCTGGTGTGCTGGGTGGGAGAAGACATGCACGCCCCTGCCACTCCCCACCATGCAGAAACCAGAGGATCAGTCTACTATTGTATGAAGGAAGGAAAGATTGCAAATGAGGGCGAAAACAAGGCAATCGCATGGTAGTTCTCCCAGAACTAACTGTTGGTTAATTCCTAATGCAGACATATGTAGGTTCCAATTCCCCTCGAGCCAAATGCAGTACCCCAGTCAAATACCGCAACCAACCTCAATACTTCTGCTTCTGATGCTTGCCTGGTACTGCAAAAACAGGGGGAGGGGTCAAGAACCTGGAAGGCCACAATATATGACCAGTGGATGTCATTTCATATATTGATTCTGTTTACAAAATATGAACAGAATGAATGTCTATATGGTCAATGTATAGTGGGAGGACCTGCTTCTGTCTCGACCCTCTACACCAGGGAGTCTCAATGTTGGGTCCCCAGATGTTACTGGACTTCAACTCCCATAATCCCCAACCAAAGGCCACTGGGGCTGGGAATTATGAAAGTTGTAGTCCAATAACATCTGGGGACCCAACATTGAGAATCCCTGCTTCTACACCAGGGACAGGTATTAGGTAGCTTGAGAGCTATTGATAGCTCTCGGACTTATCTGAGGTAGCTCTCCAGGTGTTTGGGCTTGCTTCTTTCTCCTTTCCCTTCCAACCAATACAGAAACTTTGATTGACTGGCTGAGTGGGGCATGGCCGCACCACTTTTAGTCTTTCTCTCTTCAGGGGCTCAAGATTGCTTTTACTTTCTGTCTCATAAATTTCTCTCCAGTTTTGTCTCCCATAAAGCACCTCTCTTGCTCTCCTCCTTTTCTGCAGCAAAATTATCTGGGAATTCAGAAGGGGGTGATGTTCAAATCCTGTATTCTTTCAGTTTTGGTACAATCTGCCATTTGTGACTGGCTCCACCTCTCTTAAGGTGCCATTTTGTGACTGACTTCATCTCCTCAAGCTTCTGTTTCATGCGGGTAGCTCCAAGGCCCCAGTCAAAAAAAAAAAAAAAAGGTCATTTCTGGAAACCTTAAGGCTACCCACCCCTGCTGTACATAGGTTTTGTGAACTAGAGCATATAAAAGCTCTAACAAGAGCTTTTATATAGGCCTGTCTCCAACCTCCCATGGCTGGGCAAGGTAATTGAGAGGGTGGCAGCTTCTCAGCTCCAGGCGGTCTTGGAGGAAACTGATTATCTAGACCCATTTCAAACTGGCTTTCGAGTGGGCTATGGGGTGGAGACTGCCTTGGTCGGCCTGATGGATGATCTTCAGTTGGCAATTGACAGAGGAAGTGTTGGTCCTTTGGGACCTCTCGGTGGCTTTCGATACTATCGACCATAGTATCCTTCTGGAACATCTGAGGGTGTTGGGGGTGGGAGGCACTGTTTTACAGTGGTTCCGCTCCTACCTCTCGGAAAGATTCCAGACGGTGTCAATTGAAGAGTGTTGCTCTTCAAAATCTGAGCTTAGGTGTGGTGTCCCTCAAGGCTCCGTACTCTCTCCAATGCGTTTCAACATCTACATGAAACCGCTGGGTTTCAAATAATCAAACCTAGGGGATCATCAGGGAATTTGGAGCAGGGTCTTATCAGTATGCTGATGACACCCAGATCTATTTCTCCGTGTCAACTTCTTCAGGAGATAGCATATCCTCCCTGAATGCCTGCCTGGAAGCAGTAATGGGCTGGATGAGGGATAATAAACTGAAGCTGAATCCAGATAATACAGAGGTACTTATTGTGCGGGGTCGGGACTCCAGAGACTATTTTGACCTATCTGTTCTAGATGGGGTCACACTTCCCCAAAAGGAATAGGTTCGCAGTCTGGGAGTACTTGTGGATTCATACCTCTCCCTGGTTTCTCAGGTTGAGTCAGTGGCCAGGGGTGCTTTCTATCAGCTTCGGCTGATACGCCAGCTGCGCCCGTTTCTCAAGATCAATGACCTCAAAACAGTGGTACATTTGTTGGTAACCTCCAGACTGGACTTCTGTAATGCGCTCTACGTGGGGCTGCCTTTGTACGTAGTCCGGAAACTTCAGTTGGTTCAGAATGTGGCAGCCAGGTTGGTCTCTGGGTTATCTCGGAGAGACAACATTACTCCCTTGTTGATGGAGCTACACTGGCTGCCTATAGGTTTCCGGGCAGAATACAAAGTGCTAGTTGTGATTTATAAAGCCCTAAATGGTTTAGGCCCTGGATATTTAAGAGAACGTCTTCTTCTTTATGTGTCCCACCGCCCATTGAGATCACTTGAGGAGGTCCGTCTCCAGTTACCGCCAGCTCGATTGCTGCCCTGAGACTGTGGAATGCGCTCCCTGCTGAGATACGATCCTCCCCATCTCTGACTATTTTTTAAAAATATCTGAAGATGCATTTCTTCACCCAAGCTTTAAATTTTAAATTTGTAGGTTTTAATTTGCTGTTTTAAATTTTTAAACTTTTAAAACATTTTATATTTGTTTTAATGGTTTTTATGTCATTTTAACTGCCCAGAGATGAAAGTATGGGTGGTATATAAGTTAAATGAATATATATATATGAATGATACATTGTGCATGAGCAAGTTAGCTCTGCAAAAATGGGAGGTAAAGATCAACCAGAGTTTATGCACATACAGTGTATTCCTGCACTGACTCTGCTTAAGGCCAACTCCAGGTTTCAGGGGGTTTGTGGAGGACCATGTGTTGTGTATGGCCCATGGGCCTCCTCCTACCTAGTTGCTCCCCAAGACAATCACTCTGCTACCATCACACAGGGGCTATAGGCAGGGCTGCCAAGAGTGGATTTGGGTCCCATTAAAAAAAAAGGTTTTGGGCCCCCCTGCTACAAGGTCCCCCTGCTACTGCCGCCAAAAAGCTGAACCACCAATTTTAAAAATAATTCTAGCAGCCATGTGCGCAGCCGGAGGTGGGGGTGAGCTGAGCACCCTCTGTGGTGGTGACTGCAGGCAGAGCGGGAGCAGTCACTAAGCTTGCCCATGTGGCCCAGCAGCCCTTGAGAACTGGAAGGTGTTCCAGCATGCCTGCACAGTTTGAATCAAGCATCGACACTCTACTCAAACTGCACAGACATGCTGGAGTGCCTCGCCGTTCTCAAGGGCTGCTGGGCCACATGGACAGACTTACCAGCCACTCCTGCTCCACCTGCTGGCACCACCATAGAGGGTGATCAGCTGACCCCAACCCCCGGCCATGTACATGGAGGCTAGAATTATTTTAAAGATTGGCAGTGGCGGGGGAGATGGGTGGCAGCAGGAGGCAAGACTAAAATATATGCAACATAGGCAGGCCCCGGGGCCCCTTACAGACTGCCGGGCCCCGGTAATTTCCCCCACCTCCCATCAGTCCTGGCTATAGGCACAAGTCTAAGAGATCAGCAGCAGGCTCTTCTGAGGGCCTTGGTCCCTTGGAAACAGCCCAGTGATGCTGACCCGACACCAGCCCTGACTTTGTTCACAAGTATTGAGCAATATACAGAAGTCAAGGATCAGCTGCTGGAAGAGATCCCATTTCGCGCTCCATGTGTTGATACTACACACATTTGTTCTGTGCAGAAGGCTTTTTGACTCATGTAAACATAACAAATCTGTAGTAGACATGGCTGTAAATGGAGAGACAGGTAAATATACATTTCTGAGCAAGACTTTCTAAGAACCTCTTCTAGAATGGACTTGCTAAATGAAGAGGGTCACAGCTCTTCTTCATGCAGTGGGTGTTGCATAGGAGAAAATTCCCTGTAGATTATGACCTTGGACTGTCACAATTTCCCAGAAGGCAAGTAGAAATCAGTGGGGCAAAAACTGGGGATGGTACATATCAATTTTTTAAAAAATGTAATCAGCTTACAAGCAAATGAAAACATCAAAACAGCATCTGATATGCAGAAGTCTTAGTTTTGCAATGCTAAAGAGGCAGGTGGTGTTTTTATCATTGCCTTTGCCGTTACCTGGAGCATTCACTATTCATTATTTTTCAGTCTTATTTTTTTCTGTAGATGAGAGGATCTTGTAATTAACTTGTATCTTTGCACCAGAGGTTTGTGCTAGGAAAATGTTGATGACTGGAGTTAGCTTTGAAACTTCGAAGAAGTGGAATTGGAAAATAGAGGTGACTTCTAAATCACAGAACACAAACTTCTCATGCAACCAGAATCGGGAAAAAACAAGGAAATATAGTCAGGGCCTAAAATACAGGGCCTAAAATCTGAAGTTTGGTATCTTCAGTGCAAGGACCTTCTCAGCTGCAGGACGGGACCATTAGGAGGCTCACAGGGAGGAGCTTTTGTCCACGCTTTCTTAGCTCACCTCTGGAAGTCGCTTCCCAGGGAAGCTTGCCAGGCACCTACTTTGATGTCCTTTCAACACAGGCAAAGACCTGTTTATTGTATCAGGTCTTTTAGAACATTAGCCAGGGTGGCTCCAGGAGTGGGGCAAGGCCTCCTTTGCCCCCCATGTGCCCCTCATTTCCGCTTCAGGAATCTAATATGTGGGACACAGCTCACCCACGCATACACACACCTTACCCCTTCTGCCCTCCCCCCTCATATTTATCTGGTGTTGCTTCTGAACATCAATTCAATTGGTTTTATTCTGTTTCTATTATATCCCCCAAATTGGGAAACAGATTAATACTACCCCATTGAAATCAATTTTGATGCCTAACTGGGGTTATGATGAACCTCCAACACACACACACACACACACACACACACACACACACACACACACACACACCACCACCACCACCACCAATCCCCTACAAGCTTTAATCCATCAACAACCTCCAAGCCCCCTCCTCCTTTCCATCCCTGCCACTTATCTAGCTGCTGCTGCTGCTCCAGTGGTAATGGGAGGCAGGACAGAGGGAAGAAGGGAAGAAGGTCTCATCCCTTCCTCCTGCTGGCACCTGCTGTGCTGCTATGCAGTTTGCCAAATGCAAGTTGATTTGGGAAATGTAGTTTCCCCCAAATGTTAATGCAAATTAACAAGAGTGAGCATGGTGTAGTGGCTAGAGTGCCAGACTAGGACCGGAGAGACCCGAGTTCAAATCCCCATTCAGCCATGTTACTTGCTGGGTGACTCTGGGCCAGTCATTTCTCTCTGTCAGCTTAACCTTCTTCACAGGATTGTTGTGAGGAGAAACTTAAGTATGTAGTACATCGCTCTGGGCTCCTTGGAGGAAGAGTGAGATAGAAAATTTATAAAGTAAATAAATAAATGGTGGCTGGCTGGGTATGAGGAAGAATATTTGGGTAGGGAGGATACAGAAGTGGAATTCTTCATAAGTATGGATTAAAATCTGAACCAAAGAACTATCAAGTTGTGATATTCACCTTGGCCAGATACCATGCAAGGGAATGCAGGCAGTTTGAGCACCGCCTGTATCACTGTCTGTGTGTAAGCCCCGCTAATGGGTCTGTGCTTCACGCAGCTATGATACGAGACCCATTATTTCCAATGGGCACCATGTAACAACTGCATGTATGATGGAGCCATTGGTGGGGCTTACATGTGAGCAGGGGTGCAGGCAGTGCTCAAGCCTCCTGTGTTCCATTACATGGTATGCTAGCCTCTGTTTTTGAGGTGAGGTGAATATACAAACCTACATGTTTTGTATTTCCCAACCAGGAAATATGCACTTTGGCAACATCTCTAGAGCAAAGCAAAGCTTTCATAAGCTGTCAATAAGTCCAAATTCAGATTGATTTTTTTTAATTAAATGACATCACATCCAGAACTGATGTTGAGATCATGCAGAATACAAAGGATTTATCCTTACGTGAAATATTGAAGAGCTTCACATTTGATAAACTGAAGCCCCAGTTTAATAAATTTGAGGACTGGGGGTGTGTTGATAAAGGAAGAGTATTGCTTTTTTTATCTTCCTATTCCCATTTCACTGTATGTGCTTTCATGCACTGCTATTGACTTTGTGGCAAGCACTCCCCCCAAGTGGAATTGATTTATGGTACACTTTGTAGCCATCCAGACAGCTTCCAGTGAAGTGACAAAGAAGTTCTGCTTCTATACCCTCCTAATCAATGAAAGTCAAAGCAAGACCAGACAAAACATAAATTCACACACTGAGATGCTGGAAGTCCAAAATGTGTACCAGTGTGATAATCAGCATTTCAATTTGAATATCCAACTTCTGGTTCTTTCTTCTCAGATAGTATCATATCCACTAAGGAAAAGGAAACACAGAATAAGCTGCTCACTAACTCACAGATAACCTCAGGGGAGAAGAGGGAGCTCAAAGGAAGATCTCTCAGATCCCCCTTCACCTGGCAGCTTCTGTACTGTTTTCCTGGGATACAATCCCATGAGGCCAAGGGCAGCATGATATGCCCTTTGATACCTTTTAGGAAAATGCCATAAGCCATTTCGAGACTGTGGGATGGGATATAAATCAAATCAATCAATCACAGGTTGATTGAGGGCTATTTTGAGGCCATTTTTGGTGGGGTGAGCACTGTTCCCTCTAACAGGGATTCCCAGGTGTTGTTCACTACAACACCCAGCATCCCCAACTGCAGTTGCCTTTGGCTGGGGATTCTGGGAGTTCTGGGAGTCAACAACATTTGGAAATCCCTGTTAGATGGAACACTGGTGGTGAGGGGAAACACACAGGCAGTGGTACAGATTATCTTCCTGGCAGCCATGTTCTTGTAGCTAGCAATCATTTCCCCCACAGAAACCCCTTAGGATGACAATACATGATAGGATTGTGCAGGCATGTCATAGGAGTGTGCAAACAGGTTCGAGGTCGAACGAGTTCAAACTTGAACCTGTTCACTTCGCCTGTTCAGTTCAATGGTCTGGCACCAGACCAAACACCCCCTAGTTCGGTTCAGCACCAGACCAAACACCCCCGGCTGCTCAGGGGTGTCATGACCCAGGCTATGCAGAGGCCCATTAAGCATGCAGGCGACCTCCAAAATGGCTGTAGTGACGAGGATGAGGCCCAGAACGGTCTGAAGAGCACCTGGAGTGGGCCAAGGAGCACCCTAACTGGGTGAGGGAGGCAATTTTGGAGGTCGGCAGGTGGAGGAGGCACCACCGGAGGCCCCCCGTGGCTGTGCTAGCAACCCCCAGAGAGAGTAAGTAACTAAAAACAACTTAATCACGAACCCCTTCATACAGCACCAAACCGGGGAGGGGGTTGAGGGGGTGCCAGACTGAACTAGCCTGGTCCAGTTCAGGTCCAGTTCGGACTCAAACCGAACTGGGCCAGTCGGTTTTGTGGACACCCCTAGCAGATTGGTCCGACAGGTATGTCAAACCCAATATGCCCACTGTTGAGCACCATAAGAATGATATTTAGCATGGGTTTATTTTTTTTCCCTTAAGGTCTACTTAAAACATTTGTTTAGAGAGGATTTTTAATTATTTTTGTACAGCCTGGTAGATGTTTAAATTTTTAATTAGGTCTCCTTTAATTGATTTATTTTATACTGTCTTCTAGTGTTTTACCTGTTTTATTTATTTATTTATTTATTTATTTATTTATTTATTTATTTGATTTCTATACCACCCTTCCAAAAATGGCTCAGGGTGGTTCACACAGAGAAATAACAAATAAATAAGATAATCAAAATGGATCCCTGTCCCCAAAGGGCTCACAATTTAAAAAGAAACATAAGACAGACACCAGCAACAGTCACTGGAAGTACTTTTACAGTTTTGTTTAATTTTATAATTTTTATTGTTTCACTGTTACGTACTGCCCCAAGCAGTATTGCACTAGAGGGGCAGGATATAAATATTGTAAATACATAAATAAATAAAAATGATGAGTTCAAACACAACAGCAGGTAGCCCCAACAGTGGGACTCTCTTACTGAGTTCTCTGCTGTTGTGTCTGAACTCCACTGGAGTTCTGACATTCCTGTTGGACCCAAGTTAAATAACCATGACCATCAAGCCGCCTCTCAGCAACAGGAATATCAGATTTCCAACCCGACAATTTTGAGGGGCCATGTCAGCCGTTCCAACAATTTTTCTGTAGAGTCAGATCAGACCCAACATTTTTTAGGCTGCACAGGCCTTTACATGATGATGTAAATTGCTATGATGGGGATTTCAGGATGCGGGATGGAAAGAAGAACTCAATCTGTGGCTGCTAGAAGAGCATAATCACTGCCATCATCACTTCAAAACAGGCAATAGCAAAACAAAAACCTGGAGGTTTTCAGACTCCTTTTGTCTCCCCAATTCAACTCCAAAGTTCTCAACTGAGAACTTTCAGCTTAGCTCTAGAATCCTAAGCAATTGTGTGTGCAAGGACAAGTGTGTGGGTTCAGGAACATAGCGAGGCTGGTGGTGTGGTGGCCACACCCCCACATCTGACATCAGATGCGGGGTGTGTGGTCTCCCTCCCAAACGGGTCCGTGCGGCCCCATTTGGAAGGGAGACTGGCCCATGCTGCGTTGGACAATGTGCGCTGGAGTGACTCTCCGTGCCTTAAAGGCAGGGAGAGCCATTCTGACCGTGCTGCCAATGCAGCACAGGCCGATCTCTCTCCTAAATGGGGCCACATGGCCCTGTTTGGGAGGGAGAGCGATTGGCCCTGCTGCATTTGCAGTGAGACCAGGAGTGGCTCTCCCTGCCTTTAAGGCAGGGAGAGTCTCTCTGGCCCATGCTGCCCAATGCCATGCAGCCCCTGATTGGTGGCGGCCTGGGTTCTTTGAACCCGTTCTCCCAATGGTGGCTCTGACCCTGTGTGGTTTTTTTCTCACCTCATAGGCAACTACTTCAGAGGAAGGGTGCTGACAGAGAGGGAAAGTCTTTCACTGTAAGCCCTCTTCATGCTGTTTTTGATACAGATGCAACTCCAGTGCCACTAGCATGCATGTGAAAAAGGCATAGGTGTGACACCATTTTTAGCCTACTCTGTAAGCTTATGAGATCACCCAGCTGCGTGTGTGTGTCTGTGTGAGTGTGTGTGTCCCCTGTCAACTTTGCAATGCCTTGACTGACTTGTGACCTGCCGAATTGATTTGAGCCAAATTTGGTACAGTGATTGGAATATGTAGGGACAACTCAACCGTGTCGTTTGTGATGATGTCAACCACCCCAATTCAAGATAAAGGATGTGTGAGCATCTGAGATGCAAATGGGAACCAATCTGAACGAAATTTAGTACAGTTGTAGGGACACCTTAATGGCATAGTTTATGATTATGTCATCCACCTTAATTCAAGATGGTAGACACATGAACATTTGAGTTGGAAGTGGGCTAACTTGTGAACCAAATTTGGTACAATTGTAGGGACACATAGGGATACCTCAATGTTGTAGTTTGTGATGTAGTTGTGTTTTGTCATCTGGCTCAGTTCAAGATGGCGGATGTGTGATTATTTGAGGCAGAAGTGGGCTAACTTGTGAAGATGGTAATTATCAAGTAAGGTTATAGTGAAAGGAAAATAGGCATATTAGTTCTTACTGGAATTTCTTGGTTTTTTAATCAGTGATGCATTAAGAGTTAACATTAACTATAACATTAACAATAAATAATAACAGAAATAAAGGAAATGAATCATATCTGAACTTATAACTAAAACCTACCATTTAGAAAAACATATGTTTCATCCATTTGGGTGATGTTGGGAAGAATAGAGTCTACTAATAATTAAATTATGTCCCTGTTTTTATAATCTTGGACCTCTGTGGAATTTTTGAAAATCTAATCTTCTGTTTTCAATCTGATGCAAAATAGGGGTTGTAAATGTTAAATTTAGCATGGATATTAACTAGGATCATGTCTGGTGGGGAGCTCTACACCAGTGTGAAAGAAAATTGCAGAGATTCACATTTCAAACATCTGGAGAATCGTACTATTTTTCAGGAGAAAAGCAAACTTGCATTTTCAGGGGGAGTTACTTTGGCGTTCATATGTTTCTTCTGTAGTACTGTTCTGAAGTGTGGGAAGTCAGTTGTGGAGGTTGCCTGTACCACACTCAAAATCATTTTAGTGGGTTTGAGAATTGCAGCTGATTATTTATTTATTTATTTATTTAACATATTTCTATACCACCCAAAACTTGCATCTCTGGGCGGTTTCCAATTAAAAATAATTAAAAATAATTTAAAACATCAAATCACTTAACAATTAAAATCATTTAAAACATTAAAAAATTTAAAACATTTTAAACTCAGTATTAAATTATTATTTTTAGAGCCATAGATCTAATTAAAAACCAAGGTGAATAAATGCGTCTTCAACCTTTTAAAAAGCTGCCAGAGATGCGGAGTCTCTTATCTCAATAGGGAGAGCATTCCAAAGTCCAGGGGTAGCAACGGAGAAGGCCCGTTCCCGAGTAGCCACCAGACGGGTTGGTGGTACCCGCAGACAAACCAGCCTACGCTTAAGCAAACATCTTCAATTAATGAATAATCTTTTTATTTTGGGAACCCAGTCAATCCTGGTCAGGTGCAATCTTTCCAGGAGGGCAAGTGAGGTGGTCACTAGAGTGGTAGATTACTGAGTTACCTGTGGGGCAGCATGTGCTCCCCACCACCCCCTGCCACCAGCACCCACCACCATCCAGGCAGCTCATTGCCTGGCAGTGGCCCAGCCACCACTGGACACAGAACTACTCTGAAGCAGCCCTTCTCCTCCTTTTTCTCCTTTGTGGCACCAGCACCTGCTGATTCCACTTCATTTACCTGCACTGCTGCTCTGGGTTACTACCACCCCATTGCTGTAACTGGCCACTCTGCTCCACCAGCTAACTGATGGCCACTCTTCCAGGCTCTTTGGAGCCTGAACCTCCATCAGAGGCCTGCAGTACTTTCATCACTGCTGCTGCCAATCACTGCTCCCCCAGGCCCGCTGGTTCCATTGCTGCTGTGGGTGCTGCTTCTGCAGGCCAGCAGTCCTCTGTTGCTGCTGCTGCTGCTTTGCTGGTACCAAAGGCTATTCTGTGTTCAAAGCTGTGGGGGAAGGCCATTTTAAAAAGGTAAATGCCGTATTTGGCACTTGCCTTTTTAAAAATGCCTGTGGGGCATTGTAGTTCCTCTAGGGGTTGTAGTTCCTCTAAGGCAGGATTCCTCAATGTTGGGCCCCCAGATGTTCTTGGACCAACTCCCATAATCCCCAGGCCCAGTGGCCTTTGGCTGGGGATTATGGGAGTCAGGGGTGTATCTAGGGGTAGGGCAGGCAGGGCACGTGCCCCGGGCGCCACTTGAAGGGGGCACCATTTTGTAATTTTTTTAAAAAAAAATGGCTGCCAAAAACAAAATGGCCACCGTGCATGCTCAAATGGCCTCTGTGAGGCCCTAGGTCATGCCAGGCCTTGCAGAGGCCATTTGAGCATGCGTGGTGGCCATTTTGTTTTCAATGGCCATTTTTAAAAAAGATTTTTAAAAATTGCCACTGCACATGCTCAAATGGTCCCTGCGAGGCCCTAGAGGCCCGTGGTGGGAGGAGGAACCTTTGCAACCCCCCCCCAGCCTTTAGGAAGGCCCCCGAAGGGGCTACAGGTAAACAAATAATAATATATAATATAAGTCACTGTACACATATTCAGATTGGCACTATGTACAGAGAATCAGGGCTTGTGAATACTGAGCTGATGCTTATGAGCTAGGATTGTATTCATTTGCTCTTACTTTGCTTCTTGTGATAAGTGAGTTAAATGTGATGTCTTGCTAATATGGCTATTAATGGTGAATTTGTCTTTGAATCAGTGTGAAATCCTTAGTATTAAGACCTACTGGGAGTTTCTTGCTCTCTTTCTCTCATTTTAACTGTCTTTCTGAAAGATTAGAATATATTCCAAGCAGTGACACAGTTTACTCTGCATATCCTTTAATTATTTACAGAGTATCTGGGAAAAGTCAAATTGTCCATTTATTTTTAAAACTTATGTAATGGTGATGCTACAATACATAGTAGAGAATTAGACAGGCACTTCTGTTTAGTTTTCCAAGTACACCTCCACATAGTATTTGGGTATTTCATGAGCCCCAGCAACTGACATTTGTAGTTTTCCAGCATTTTTTGGTCTGGCTAAGTCCACTGCTAAAATAGTTTTTGAAATATTAAAAGATTAACGAGCCTGACTTGTATTTTTCAGCTGATATTATGGTAAAGTTATCTGAAAGATGGGTGTCAGATGCTTGGACAGGGGGCGCAATTTCAGTGTTTGCCCTAGGCACTATTTTCCCTAGATACGCCTCTGATGGGAGTTGAAGTCCAAGAACATCTGGGGGCCCAACATCGAGGATCCCTGCGGTCTAAGGGATACAGCCATGGTTTTGATAGCATTATTGGTAAGGTCAATGCTGGTCTGATACTGATAGTGTTGGGAAGGCACTATCAGCCTCTCTGATATACATATATTTTCAAATCTTTATCAGATCAACATTGATCTGATATTCTTCATGTTGCACAGTCCTATGAGAAATCACTTTATTGGTCCCCCGCCCGCTTTTAATTTAAAAAATACGTAAACATTTTTAATAAAAATTCAATTTCTTTAAAAGAGGAGGAGACAGCAGAGGAGGCAAAGGAATGTGCACAAGCTCATGTGCAAGCAAGGCGGTAGCATTTGCTACCCTGCCTCAGTCACGTAGAGGACGTCAGCTGCCACTGATATTGGTATAATTTTTATAAAAAATTTAACTTGATTGCTGCAATCCAGAAAGGGAGATTTTAAGCAGAATGCTTTTGCTCTTGGACATAGTATATCAAAGGCCTTTTGCAGGTTAGGAACCTCTCACTCAGCACTCCAAGCTCTCCAAACTTCACACCAAACAGAACACTAGGGTCAGCTCTTTTATTAGGAAAAAGGGCCACCTGGCTTAATTGTCCTTTTCCCCATTCTGACTCAACACCAGACAATCATAAGAACATAAGAACAGCCCTGATGGATCAGGCCCAAGGCCTATCTAGTCCAGCATCTGGTTTCACACAGTGGCCCACCCGATGCCCCAGAAAAGCTCACAGGAAAGAAGTGAGGACATGCCATCTCTCTGGCTGTCGCTCCCCTGCAACTGGCATTTAGAGGCATCTTGCCACTGAGGCCGGAAGTGGCCTATAGTCATCAGACTAGTAACCACTGATAGATAGACCTGTGCTCTATGGATTTGTCTAATTTGTCTCATGTCTGATCAGCATTAATAGTGTTGACAAGCTGTTTAGCAGAAAGAGGGCAGAGCTTTTGGTGTAGCATCAAGTGCACGTCCTCTTGCTGTGTTCATTATGTCTCTCAACTGAGGATAATGTAGAACAGTTTTTATTTGACACTATTACTATAGCTATTTTTGTGTGATGTCTGCTCTGTTTAATGTTTAATTCAATGGCCGCTTTTGCACATAATGGCAAACCATGGGTAGATGAATCTGTGGTTGATTTTTGTAACGGTGAATCGCAAAGCAGACGTTTGTCCAACTATAGCCCAGCAACCTCTCGTTACAGGGTAGGGGAGCCGCACCATCTTCCTGGTCCACTGAGGACGCATCCCAGCAAGCTCCATAGTGCTCACATCACCAGACTGTGGGCAAGGCATCAGAACATCTGCAGGATGCCAGCCATTGGCCACGATCTTTAAGGGGGCGTGCCAAGTGCAATCATGCCTTTTTGGGATGAATGGACAAACGGCTTTCAGCAGGGAAAGGGCATTTACATCCCTTAAAATTACATTTAAGCCCTTCTCCTGACAGCAATTGCACCGTCCCCCTTGTAAGAGCCCAGCAGTAAATTGGTCTCACACAAGAACAATTACTGGCACCGGGGGGATGCAGGGGGGCACTATTCTTCTGTTATTCTGGAAAGGGGTCATGATGACTTCTTAGGAGGGGATATGCATATGAGGGAGGGCAAAGGATCCTGGGATCTGGTCCACTGTGACAAAGGATGCTCTTGCGATTGCAGACCCTGGCAAAGCAGAGCCCTTTCATGAGAGGGCCAGTCCACTGCGGAGGACCAGAGGCTCAGTGAGCTTTGTTGGACTGTGCTCTTGTGATGTAGGCCCTCCAAATCAAGGGAGGACCACTTGTATGGGGCCCCCATTCTCTCTGGTAAAGAATAGGACTTGTAGACCATGACCTCTCTAGGCAACCCTTTCATACTCCCAAGGAATAGTGGCTCCTCTGTGTGTCTGGGTGGTACTGCATGGGAAGACTAGGGAAACACTGTGACTGGGGATAGATTTTTACTCTCATTCAAATCTCCCAGGTTTGAACCAGCATTGCGGTTTATGAAGATCGGCTGCTGTGGGGAATCATGGGAGATGGGAGCCCTGATTGTCAGCAATCCAAGGAAAGTGGGGTGACATACCAGGCAAAACCAAACATGGATGACTGGACTGGCAGAGGGACTGCTTGGACTGCTTCTCAGTGGCAGTCACCAAGACAGGGAAAGGTGTTGCTGGGGTATCCATCCCCACGGCTTGCATGTGTCAAGCATGGCCTTTCACTCTCATGAGAGAGTGGTCCTTGGGAAAAGGGGTATCATAACACATTATTAATGATTCTGTCCAATCTCTTTGTACCTCAGGAGGGTTCTTCTTATGAGTTGTGGATGCATCTCTCCATGGCCTTTCACTGTCACAAAAGAGCAGTCCCACCTCAGAGCAGCATCTGTCATCACCACACATGAGGAATCTCTTATGTGACTGGAGGCACAGCTGCTCCTGCTGGATGGTTCTTCTCATGAGTAAGGCTAGGGACCACACACGTTAACCCAAGGGGAAGGGGCTGGGCCCCCGTTCCCCATTATTGTACAAAAAATAGAGCACAGCCATTCAAGAATTCCTGAGTGGGTCTGCCTTTTGAACCCAACCCTGGGTATTGCTGCCCTGCCATATGTTATCTTTTCAGTGATCTGTTTGGGTTCCCCGGTGTGTGGTGCCACCATGACTTCATGTGCTTGTGAACATCCTTCTTTATCGACCAAAACACATAGTGCCCATCTTGCCATCCCATCCCCTTTTTCTTCTGATTGCTAACAAGGGGCAACAAGAGACACAGTGGGAAGTGGGCATCCCCCAGTGTGAATTTTCCCTTTGACAGGCTTAGAAGCCTGGGATGGGGCAAGGAGGTGTACCTGTTTCTGGGCAATGGCTTGAGAAGTAAAGAGACAAAGGGCAGGGCAAGTGCTCAGAGAGGCGGCCAGTGGGAAGCGTGGCAGGCATGGAGTGGCTGCATTCCTGAGCACCCTCTCTATGATTTCAATTCCAGAAAAAGCATGAAACCCTGGTTTTGGTGGCATCTGCATTCAGATGTAATGCTGCCACCTTTAAACCTCAGGATGGAGCAGCGAAACTTACTATAAACCAATGGTTCAAATTAGAGTTTGGCAAGAGAAAGCACGGGTCACTTTTGCTGTGAAACTGTGGTTTCACACATTCGGATGTACACAAATTCCAACCTCTGCCCCATTAAACTCAGGTTTGACATTACATGAGAATGGGGCCAATGTTTAGTTACTCAAAAAAAAAAAGCCTTCTTTTGGGGAAGGACAAAATGGATGGTGGAAGCAGGGCAGTTGCGAAGGTGGACTGACTCTGGGACTAAAAGTGAAGATGAGCCCCTCTCCCCAACATCTTTTTTGTCAGAAGGTGCATGAGCAAAATGTCATCCAGCTGGTGAGTCCCCTCCCTCAAGGATCCAGGTCCATTTGTCCCCCCTTGTTCAATTATAGCTATGCTTCTGGGTGGATGGCTCCCCAAGAAACTACTTAGGGCCTCTATTCCACAGCAAATGACACACAGAGATTCTTATACCACCAGGGATCATGGAACTTGCCTACATGACCAATGATCTCTGACAAGACATGTTTCCCCATGTGTCATTTGTAACCAATGCAAGCTTCTCCTGTGTTATTTGTGGGTCTCTCCTGTGTTAATGGGAGCACTTCCCTCCACTTCCTGCTAAAAGAGGCCAGGCCCCTTTTTTTGGATTGGGAAAGGAAACGGCAGGAAAGAAGGAATCAGCCCCTAAACTGGTGTTTTAGTGCTTGAGTGAATATCAAGCACTCAAGAAATCCCTAAAAGCTTTCAAATGCTAGATATGCTCATTGAAAAACCAGTTTCAATTGGGGATGAGAAGGAGAGATGAGCAGCGTCACTTCAAGTTTTCTAAAGCTGGCTGGCCCAAGAATTTTTGGTACCCCAAATGAAGCCCTCACTCCTTGCGCCCATGTCATTATTGCACACCAGGGCACTTTGAGGTCTAGCAAAGGCCCAGGCTGGTGGCACTGAACAAGGTGAACATGGTGGATAGCTGAGCAAGAGGGCAGACAGGAAGTGGTGGTGGTGGCTGTGAGCTGGCATGTGAATGAGTGGCAAGGCTGGGAGCAAAGGAGCACGTAACCAGTGGTCACAGCAGTGTCCCCCAGAACCTGGTCCCCTAGGTTACTACCTAGGTGTGCCTAATAGATGGGCCATCCCTGAAGGAACCCTTTCTACCTCTGCCAGTGAGCTCCTTCACATCAGTCATGGCACCTCTATGCTATGCTGATAATTCTTTGAGGCATTCTAGGACATACACTCATTTCCATTTTTATAATTGATCAAAACTATTAACATGGCAGATCACTATAGATCCAGGTGACAATATCTACCTATCTATATAAAAGGCTAAGGATATATGTGGCAAGCCCCACCCATACAGTGCTTTACCAATTGGAGGTAACAGAGCAGAAGCATCATGGTGGTTGGGCAGTGGGAATTCCATTTGCAGATAGGGAGGAGGAGCCTGTGATAGTTAAGGTCAGTTGGAATACAACTGTTATTAGACGGAAAATGTGCTTGATTTTAGATGTGCTTTGACCCGCTCTCCCCGCAGACGATCATGTACTCATCGCTAGGCAAGCAGATCAGCCACCCAGATGAGCTGGCGGCTGGACTCTGGCACTCCCACACCTTGCTGTGTCTCGCCCGGCAGCTCTAGGGGTCAGGTGAAGGTAAGCAGTGCCGTGCGGCACCCCACCCCCAGACCCCCAATAATGCACCGCGCAAGTGCATGGTGCATTCCTAGGATCCCCCTCCCTCCCTCCAAGTGTGTCCGCTGCAGATGCAAGCAGCCACAGCGGACACACGACCAAAAAAATGAGGTTAATAGAACACTTTCTCCATTAACTTCATTTAAGAGGGTGGCTACACAAGTGGGCTTATTGCCGTGGAGCCGCTGCTGGGCTGACCCTCGAGCCTGTTGGTTCTCATAAGCTGAGAAACATCCTTAGCTGGGCTCCCTTAGCCTGGTTCCTGCTGGTCATGAGAATAGTTTCATAGGTTATGTAGGAAGCTGCCTCACACCAAGCCAGACCATTGCTCCATCTAGCTCAGTACTGTCTACTCTGACTGCCAGCAGGGCTCTGAGGCTCTCTGAGGCCTTTCTCAACCCTACCTGTAGATGCCAGAGATGGAGGAGAGCTGGTCTTGTGGTAGCAAGCATGACTTGTCCCCTTAGCTAAGCAGGGTCCACCCTGGTTGCATATGAATGGGAGATTAGAAGTGTGAGCACTGTAAGATATTCCTCTCAGGGGATGGAGCCACTCTGGGAAGAGCAGAAGGTTCCAAGTTCCCTCCCTGGTGGCATCTCCGAGATAGGGCTGAGAGAGATTCCTGCCTGCAACCTTGGAGAAGCTGCTGCCAGTCTGTGAAGGCAATACTGAGCTAGATAGACCAATGGTCTGACTGAGTATATGGCAGCTTCCTATGTTCCTATGTTCCTATGACATTCCCCTGTATGAAGTGAAAGAACTGGATGCAGGGCTCAGTTTAAATCCCCACCACATACTTTATTCATAGGACAGGAAGATAGGAGGCCATTTAAGCAATTAAGCAGGGCAGGTATATAAATAGGGCAAAGCATAGTTTAAATTTACCAGTGGTAGCAATTGCACTCCTATTTCCTGGCAAGTGCCACTGATTTTACTTCAGAAGGTGCTAGAACAAAAGGCAGAAAGCATTGCCTCCTGCCCTTCGCTCTGTGTTGCCATGGCATTGTCATGAAGGCAAATCAGAGTGAGGGCAGTGCTGCTTACTCTCACTCTGGAAACTTCTAAGGTGTAGTGAGTGCTAACCATCACTACCTGGTTGTGCAATTATCATTGCCTGGATGACAAAACAGGCAGGAGCAAAGAAGGTGAGCGGGTGCTCTTTTCCATCTTCAGTTCCTACTTTTAAGCAAAGGGAGAGTTCCGAGCAAAATCTTCTGTCTGACCCTCGAAAGAACACACAGCCAATCTTTTGTGTGACTGAAGCTAGAGAAGTAAAAAAAGAATGGTAGGCCAGATGACTTTTTATATTAACCTTTTTAAATTCAACTTTTCTCTGTGGAACCACTAAGATGCTTTCAAGGACTGCAAGGTTCCCATGGAGGACAATTTGAACACCATCAACAAAGACCTTACAAAACAAACAAAAAAAACCCCACCAAGAAACAAATATAACAATTGGAGTCCTTTGATGTAGCACATTTATTTTTGAGTCTTTCATTCATAGGTCATCGTTCCAGTGAGTGGCTGAGTTTGGCAGATATCAGTTTTTAAAATGAACCCAACATATCAGCTTGCCTAAGCAAAGGAAAGGCACTCAGGTTTGGAAAGGCTCACCTGTTTTCCAGCCCGACAACCTAAGTACACCTTTGAGGAGACATGGATTAATTCAATAGAGGCACCCTGTATCCAGCTGACCAGGTCTGGCAGATTCCAATTGATTTTTTCTTCTCTCTTCCAGCCCTGTCTATCACAAGCAGCTAATTAAAAGTGCCGTAATCTGATATAATCTGTTTTCCAATTGGTCAGGATGTCAAGCTATCTAACAGAAGTAATTGATTTGTAAACTGCCAAACCTAATACATGTAGACCTCCATTGTCCCTTTTGGACTATACCTGTCAAACAGATTTGTCCGCTGCTGTCTTGAATGACCTGCATGTTTCAAGCTTGCGTTTATTATGAATCAAGCAGAAAGCAAAAATAGGTGAATGTTTCCTTAATAAAGAGGGAGTGGTCTAAATGAAGCAAATCATCTCCAGTTTCCTCATCTCATCTCTGGTTCAGTGATTTTTCTCCATGTAAGATAAAATCTGGGTTTGTAGAGCAGATGCATCTATGGCGAAATGGAATTTATCTACTCAAATGGTTGTGATTACCCAATTATTTAGCCCTGATTCGGACATGCATATTCATCATTTAATGTCTTGTTACTTAATGTCTCATCATTCAAGAACTCTCAGCTTAATATGCAAACTGTCTCCATTGAAAAGTATTGTGTTTGAGTTCACATGAGGCAATATAAAATCTGTTCTGATTAATCTGTAATGGGTCCTCCATCCACACATGCAAATAGTCACTTGATGCTTCAGACAAATGCATGACGAACATGTCTGTGTGAACCATTCCTTGTTCTAGAGTGGTTTTATTGACTACACTTGAACTGCAATTAAGGCACTTGAAGACTGCAGCACTGCTGATTCCAAAATATTTTATCACGGCAATTGATGGAATATAATAGTTCAAGACCCAGTCACTAACCTTGACGTTCCCTTAGCACAGGAAGTTTTGCAAGACTGTGAGACTGTTGGTCCTTCTGTCTCAGTACAGTCTACATATACTGGCAGCTAGGATTTCAGACAGGGGTCTTTCCTAGCCCTACTTGGAGATGTCAGGGATTGGACCTGTGACCTTCTGCATGCAAATCATGTGTCCTGTCACTTAAACGGCAGTCTCAACAGCCTCTTTCTATATAGCCTTCTGCCACATTGTATCTTTAACACTATGGACACATTCGGACTTAGCATGAAACCTCAGGTAGATGAACCAGTAGTTAATCTGTGAGCCTGTGAATCATCCTGCACATGATCGCTGAGCCGCAGTCTCGCAGCCCACGGCTTGTGGGCAGAAGGGCCCCTCCCTCTTCCTGGTCCATTGAGGCCACATCCCAGCAAGCTCCATAGCACTTGCATTGCCAGACTGCGGGCAAGGTGTCAGGACATCAGTAGAGTGGCAACTATTGGCCTCAGTCTTCAAGGGGCATGCCCAGTGCAACTGGGCTTCTTCTGCATCAGTCACCCATTTCAGCATCAGTTTCCCTTGGGAGGGAAAGGGAATTTAAACCCCTTCATCACACCACTTGCAAGGGCCTGGCAGCCATACAGTCTCACAGAAGCAGAACAACTGGTATTGGGGGATGCCGAGAGGACACCAGTTTCATGTTACTCCTGGAAGGGGACATGATGACTTCCTAGGAGGGAACGTGTATATGAGAGTGGTCAAAGGATCCTGAGGTTTGGTCCACTGTGATGCAGGATGTTATTGCAATGACAGTCACAGGCAAAGCAGTCCAACAAGCCCCAACACACTCCTGTCCCTGTGTCAGCTTGCTGGCAGTGGATTAGCCCTCTCATGAGGGAGACTCAATCCACTGGGGAGGACCAGAGGCTCCATGAACTTTGGGTCTATTGGACTACACTCTGTTGTAATTCGTCAGACTGCACTCTCATGAGGTAGGCCATCCAACTATAGGGGGCTCCACCAATGTGCCCCCCCCCGGTATTTCTGTTTAACACTAGAACTCATATTCTGTGCCTTCCTCTCCTCTATTCAATCTTTACAGACTCCCAAGGAGTCTAGGCTGCTCCATGTGTCCAGGTAGTTCTGAATGGTCAGAGTTGGGTAACATTGGGGATGGCTCCTAGTACACATTCAAAATTCCCAGGCTGGGACTGACACCACGGCATATGTAGATCAGATGCCGTGGGGAATCCCAGGTCAGGGGAACCACTGTTTCAGCAATCCCCGCCAAGCTGGGTGGCCGTGCTGGGCAAAAAGAAACCCATGCATATGTGTTCGGGGATGACCAGACTGTCAGAGGGAGTGCTTTGACTCCTGCTTTTTGCCAGTTACTGGGACCAGGAAAGGTGTTACTGGGATACTGTCCCCTGGGGCTTGCTTGGATCTAGCAGCTGGGCTGGGCGGCCCAGTGCACATGCATGCCTCCATGGCTTGTCACTCTCATGAGTGAGTGGTCATTGGGAGGATGGGATGACTACCTGCCAAGGTTTAATCGTGATACCTGGCTTTATTGCCCAGTTAATGTAACCAATATGTAAGTGTAACCCAGGATGGTTATTCTCATGATGTATGGTTGATATTGTATGCTTGCACCCCAGGGGAAGGAGCTGGGGGGCCCTTCCCCATCAAACATGTACAAAAAAGAAATAGAACAGAACTGCTCAAGAATTCCAGAGGCTTTCTTTTAAACTTCACCATGACTCCATGTGCTTATGATAACACTTCTGCAGCCCTTGATTGCTTCAGACTTTCCCCACTGTGCCCATCTTGTCATCCCCTCTTGTTTGTGTGGGTCGACAAAGAGGGACCATAAGACTCAGTGGAAACTGATATGCTTCCACCTCTGCCCTTGCATGCATTGAAGCTTGGGGATGTGGCAATGCGGTGTCCCTGCGGGCAAAGGCAGTAGGAGTGTGGGGACTGCGGAGGGCAGTGCAGCTGATTGGAGAGGTGGCCAGCAAGAAGTAGGGCAAGCAGAAAGCTGACACATTTCTGGGCTGGTCTGAGCCACCCTCTCTATGGTTTCCGGAGCAGCCATAGCACAGAACCCAGGTTCTGATGGCAGCAGGATTTGGACAATGTGATGCCACCTTCAAACCTGAGGTTTCAACAGTGAAACCTACAACAAACCAAAGGTTCAGATTACAGTTTGGAGTCAGAATCCTCAGGTCACTTTTGTGACGAAGCCATAGTTTCACGCTTTCTTACCACCATGAAATCAAACCTCTGGCTCATTCGCCTCCACTTTGGCGTTATGTGTGACAGTGGCCTATTGTTCCAGAACAGATGACTTCTCCATCTATTACAATGGAGGAAGCAGGCAGTGCTTGTGCATCTGTTTACCTGCAGAGAGCTGACCCCTCTGGAGAAAGGCGAGTGAGTGAGGAAGTTGTATCTGCACTTTCACCCACAAGGAATTCGTGGATGAAGATGATTCTCTTTCATTCACTTCTATCAAATTCAAAATACTCTTGCACCAAATTATTGGGATCCAATTGGAAATTGCTGCAGTAAACAGGATAAAGCAGACATCCCAAATGCTTCCACTAGCAGAACACTATTTACTTCAAGAGCATTTAGGATTCAGATAAAAGTGTAGTCTGCAATCAATGGCATTTCCCCCATTGTCTTCAGCAGTATGTGGGTTGCACCCAGTGTCTCATTGACTGGACCCATTGAGTTAAGTGCTTCGTTTAAGTGCTTGGCTGAACTTTTAAAATCAATGGGATTTCTATTAAAAGATTAATAGACAGTTTCTGAACAATGTAGGCGAATTTATTATATTCAGGAAAAAAGAATGCACTTTAAAACACACACACACACACTGCTGTCATTTTTATTGAGCCAGAGTCCAGGGAGAGCAAAAGCAAGATTCTAGTTAATTGCTATCAACTTTGGGATGGGAATAAAATAGCAGGCTATACAAATACTTATTTTCATTACTGCATTTCTGGGAAATGCTGTTGCAGATATCACACACAATTAATGCAAAACGTTTCTTACAACCCATCTTCTTTAGGGAGAAACAACCTTAGAGAGAGAGAGAGAGAGAGAGGGAGGGAGGGAGGCAGTGGTTTCCTGCTGATACAAAACAGGAATAAATCATAGTGTGGTTTCTGTGCAGAGTTCTGTAAAGTCATACAGCATTCTCCAAGAGGTCTTTTTTGTTTAAGTAGGGAATGCAGTGCTAGTGGACACCGCTTGACTCTTAGAACTTCAAATCCTGATTAGCAGTGTTCTGAGGTGGACCAGCCTTATTTGTCTTCTCATGCAGCTAGCAGACAAAGCAGTTCATACATGGTTGTTTGTGTTTGAAGAAATGCTGAGTCTCACATACTGTCCCCGCATTTGAGATTGATACATATTGTCCCCACTCTGAGAAAGGGAAAGGGAAAGCTTACTTGGTTAAGATTATTTCTGTTTATTTAATTATTTATTTAGTGATTGACTAATCTGTATTTTCACCTTCAACTTATACAAGCTACCAAGGCAGTTTACAAAATTAATGGGGATGCAATGGGGCCATAGCTCAGTGGTAGAGCATCTGATTTGCATGCAGAAGACCCCAAATTCTATCCCAGGCATCTCCAGGTAGGGTTGGAAAAGACTCTTGCCTGAAACCTTGGAAAGTCCCTGCCAGTCAGTGCAGACAATAATGAGATCAATAGACCAATGGTCTGACTTGGTACAAGGCAGTTTCCTATGCTCCTAATGCTATTGCATATCATTAAAAAAATTTAAAAGCAATACAATTTTACACACATTCACACAAAATGAAAGAGTAGTGATAAACAATCCAAAAAACAACAAATCAGCTTGCCAAGATTTAAAAACAAGTTGTATTGGTAAGAACTAATCTACCTACTTTCCTTTCACTATATTCTTAATTCCCATGCTCACATGTTAGCCCATTTCAGCTTTAAACATTCACATGTCCATTATCTTGAATTGGGGTGGATGACATCACAACATACTACACCATTGAGGTGTCCCTAAGTGTCACTCACTAAAACGGCACCAAATTTGGTTCAAATAGGTCAGGCAGTCCACAGTTTAGCCCACTTGTGCCTCAACTGTTCAAGCATCCACCATCTTGACTCAGTGTGGATGAAATCATTACAAACTATGCCCTTGTGCCATCCCTATGTGTCCCTACACGTGTTTCAAATTTGGTTCAAATCGGTTAGGTAGTTCGCAAGTTAGCCCACTTGCACCACAAATGTTCATGCATCTGCCATCTTGAATTGGGGTTGATGACAACATCACAAATTATGCCGTTGAGGTGCCCCTATGTTTTTGCTACAACTGTAGCAAATTTGGTTCAAATTAGTTAGGCAGTTCACAAGTTAGCCCACTTGCACCTCAAAGGAGTACATGTCCACCACCTTGGATCGGGATGGATGACATCATCATAATCTATGCCGTTGAGGTGTCTTTATGTGGCCCTACAACTGTACCCAATTTGGTTCATACTGGGTCAGGCATTGCAAAGTTGATAGGAGGGTTCACACGCACACACACACACACACACACACACACACACACACACACACACACACACACACAGAGCCAGGTGATCTCATAAGCTTACTTTTCTTAAGGGAAGTAGGCAAAAAATAAAGATCATAAGAAACTTGCAAAAGACAAAGTGGGTACCACCTGGATTTCCCAGGACAGTGAGTTCCATAGCCTGGGTGCTACTACAGAGAAGGACCTTTTTTTGAGGTACACTTACCTGTCCCCTTGCCACCCAGAGTGGAAGTTTGTCTTGAGCCATTTTAGACTGTGAGCAACTTTGGGACAGAGAATCATTTTGTCATCTATTGCTATCTTGAGGAATAATTTGTTGGAAAGTAGTATATCAACAATGGCTAAGATGACATGGAAGACGTGAAACATAACATGAGCTGCTGGAAGATATCAGCAGAGGCCCTTCTATGTACATGAAATCAGCAGCACTTCTGTCCCCACTGCTGGTGGTTGAGCAAACTGCATCCCTACAGTTTGTCTCATTCGCCACAGTGGGAGAAACTGTGAGAATGAAGCTTGCACAGCTGCCCTTTGGGACAGTGGTGCCTCTGCTCTTTGTACACAGCCATAGTGGTGCTGATGTCTTCTGGCGCTGTTTTGCTTGATGTCAGGCAGCTGCAACTTATATTTCAAATGTTTGTAAAAGCCAGACTGCCCACTCTCCCCAGTGAAGGGCTGGTGTCCTCCATCAAAGATCATAGGAACATAGGAAGCTGCCTTAAACCAAATCAGACCATTGGTCCATCCAGTGCCAGATTTAGGCATAAGCTCATTAAACTGCAGCTTAGGGCCTCACATGATGAGGGGCCTCTGAATACCAGAAAAAAATGACCTCATTTCTCCACAACTGGTTGAAAAATAAAGGGGGGGGACCTCTAAAACAGATATTATCATTTTATAAGACAAAAAATACAGCTAAACAAATATTTACCATATCATAACTCTGTGTTGAAATAACTGTAAGTCATATGGAAATTTTATTAGACCAGGGCCCCGTTTAGACCAACCCCTGCCTTCACAGTTACAGTCAGCATTTACCTCTTCAGAGAGATGGATACTGCTGTAACCATGACCAGGGTTGTGAGGGGGCATGCGTGACTCATTGTGGGGCAGGACTTCTGATCCATTTGGTAATGCTAGGGGACCTTTCAAGCTTGACATAGCTTAGGGCCTCAGTATGTCATGATCCTTGGGTCTAGCTAGCTTGGGGCTAGCTAGCTCAGTACTGACCTAGGTGGCCAGATTTGGCTTTAAAAAAGCCAAATTCTGGCTTACAGCCCCTTTGACCCATGAGTATACCCCTTAGGTTCTGGCAACTCTGGACTGACTATACTGGCTGTTGGTGGCTCTTCAGGATTTCAATGCAAATACAGAAGGAGAAAAACCCACCCGTGACTAGAACAAAAAATGTATTAAGAGATCATTTATTTCATTTTAACAGCTAAAAATATGCACTAATAACCAATCAAACAATGGTGGGAAGAATGATACCTATAACCAGAAATCGTAGATGACAACTGATACTGGAACATAAATGATAACGGCCAAAACAATCTTGTGGCGATACTATTGACCAAAACAAATGAGGGGCTGCAAAAGAACAAAATGAGGCAGGCAGGGCTCTAAGCTGACTGTCCCTGACTGGCTAGCATCAAAGGTTGCAAATACCTTGAGTGACATGGATGTGCCAGTAATGGGATGATGAACATCTTTGGTGTGGACAGCTAGATGGCATACCAAACATCCACCACATGGATGGAAACCTGTGGTGACCTGCGTCTGTGTCTGAGTCTCTAAGCAATCTGATCTAATGAGTATATTTCTAATATTCATAGTCCTGTGGAAAGCAGTGATGGGTGGACATTCACAGCCCGGAATGTCATCGACTATATGCCAGTGTTTCCGAATAATCCCTTGAATCTTAAAAGCTTTGGGGGGGGGGGTATAGTTGATGGACCAGATGACTCTACGTGTTTTCTCCCGAGGTTGATCTTTGAAAAGTTCTGTTCGGTCCCTTCCAGAGGCGTAACTATAGGGGGGCAGGGGGGCACGTGCCCCGGGCGCCATCTTTTCTGGTCACGTGGGGGGCGCCGCCATGACCAATTTTTTAATTTTTTTTAAAAAATTTTTGTTAATACAAATGTTTCCTGCTCAGTGCAGCAGCGCTGCAGCAGTCAAGGGAGCACGTCGGTGCCCCCTTCCCCACGAGCGGTCCCTTCCGCGCCGCCTGTGCCCCCCCATTGCTTTGCTGACGCCTGGCGGCCAGTCAGTGGCCTGGCTTGGCGGCGGGCGCTTGTGAGGAAAAACCTAAGTATAATGTAGTATGTTGGGGGGGGCGGTGGGGGGGCACGGTGGGGGGCGCCATTTCAGTGCTTGCCCTGGGCACCGTTTTCCCTAGTTACGCCTCTGGTCCCTTCATCTAGCCTAGTCTCTTGCTTCCTTGACCACAACAGGGGGAATGTGCATTCTACTGAGGCAACGCCCACAGCAGGACTCATTTCTGGAGCTTGTACTTTTTAACCGCTGCACGGATGCAACTGAGACAGTGCTACTGAAAGTATTTTTATTACATGGCAGCCACACTCGGATATTGTTCTTCTTTTCCCCCTCAGTACTGGCTGCTATTAGTTTCTAACTGTTTGCTGTTATTCTGTTTATATATTTCCTCAGTAACTGGTTATGTTATATATATTGCTTCATGTTAGGGTTTTCATTATCTTATGTTTTAGTTTTTTTCACTCTTTGAGCTTTATAGACGTTCACAATATTGAAGTGATTCACCCCAGTTCTGCAGGTTTTTTTAGCTCTTTATGAATTTCATGGCTTTAATTTAGCGATTCCTTTGATGCTAGCCAGTCAAGGACAGTCAGCTTAGAGCCCTGCCTGCCTCATTTTGTTCTTTTGCAGCCCCTCATTTGTTCTAGTCATGGGTGGTTTTTTCTCCTTCTGTTTTTGCATTGTTGTATTCCTGTGCCTGCCCTTGTTTCTCTCCAGGATTTCAGGCAGGAGTTTCACCCAGACCTACCTGAAGAGGCCAGGGAGTGGAACCTGGGACCTTCTGCATGCAAAGCAAATGCTTTACCACTGAGCTTCAGCCCCATCCCCTAAGGAGGCTATCTTGCAGCAGACAATGCTCAGATGTGGTCGCACATTCAAATGCAAACCAAGGTGAAACCTGCTTAACACAGAGGGCAATTCATGCTTGCTACCCACTCTCTTCTCCTATGCCAGAGCTAGTCTAGGAAACAGGCCATTTCTCAACCATGTATACCAAGGTAGCATGGATTGTGGCCATATTTTGTTAGCATGTGAAATATGAATACCATCTCTTCCAACATGAACCAAAGTTAAACCCAAGCAGACATTTAGATGCTTCCTAGATCAATATTATGGTCACCTCTAAATTGTGTCATGAAGACATGGGATTCAATGGCACTTTTTGAATGTTAATGCTAATTAATGATTGGATTTGATAACCATACTAAAAGGCAAATCCAGATTAGCTATATTAATAGTTTTCATGTTCTTCTGTAGTGTTTATTGTTCTGTTTACTGTGCTTTGATTAGCAAAATTAAGCTTGCAGGACATCAATGACTACTTGAAAAACCCCAAAGTGTGAAGAGCACGAAGTAAATTGATTTTGTGGATTAATATTTCAGTAAATCAGACTAATCTGCTTTTGATTAGTGTTTAAGAAACAGTATAGTTTATTTTTATTGATACCATGGCTGCTGAGAACCATGCACCACTGAATAGCAGGCATCAGTAAAGTCACCAACTGACTTCTGCTCTGGAATTAATAATTACTCAGAAAGGGAAATAAATGCCAATGTCTTTTAATTATTTGTGCTTCAACTGACAAAATATTTCCTTGGAGTTTTATTCTAGTTCAGGGAGCCAGGATCTCAGTGCCTGGATGTTGGGTTTGGATGTGGGAAATTCAGGGTTTCAGTTTCTGCTCCAGGTATCATCTGCATCATCAGCATGACCTTGAGCTAGTCACTCTTAAGCTTACTTCACAAGGCAGAACTCTGTTTGAGTTCCTTGTAGGAAAGGCAAGATATACATATAATACATAGCAACCCTGTAAATGCATCAGATCTAACTGATAGTACATTTGTTCACATGACCAAGTGGAGAGGGCTGGTGGGAAGGTGGGGAGCCTACCTCCCTTTCCCTGACCAGAGCCTGAACAGAGTGCACCCAGATGAGCGGCACGGTGGTGATTGGCGCAGGGAGCAAGAGACCGGGGTGTGTGTGTGTGTAGGAAGCTGGACTGCCAGTGCACCACGTGAGCAGTGTGGTGCACTGGGAAATCTTCTTGCTGCTGGGTCACTCCTTCCCCCAGGCTCTATGGCCAAGATGGTTGCTGGCAGCCCAGGAGCAGCCGCCAGCAGCATGAGCACCCACACGACCAGGCAGTGAGGTAGGAGGCACACACTCATTGTCCTACCTCACTTTTAGCTTGGGTTAAAAAGCAGGGCTACCCCAGGGGAGGAGCAGTGGGATTGGGAGTAATCCTGGTGCTTCACACAACCAGACCTACCTGGAGTAGCCCTGTCCTACCCCTGTAGGGCTGGTCATATGAATGACCTTAAAAGTGCCCTCCAGTCGGTGTCGACTCCTGGAGCCAACAGAGCCCTGTATTTGTTCTTTGGTAGAATACAGGAGGGGTTTACCATTGCCTTCTCCCACACAATATGAGATTATGCCTTTCAGCATCTTCCTATATCACTGCTGCCTGATATAGATACTTCCCATTGTCTGGGAAACATACCAGCGGGGAGTCTAACCAGCAACCTCATGCTTGCTAGGCAAGTCATTTCCCGCTGTGCCTTAGTGAGTGCATATTAGCAGATGGTCTTTTCTAACAAAACTTTAAATTAATTTTTGTTAAAATAAATTAAAACTTATTTTTGCTGCATTCTCACAATCACAGCAATCCTGGTTAAAGAGTTGACCAAGATTGCTGAGCCCTGTGGAGCTGGTTGTGAGAATGCAGATTTCCCAGGCAAGCCTGGCCAAACTGCTGTGGTTAAGCCTCATTTAACCAGAATAGATAACCAGGATCTGATCAACAAAGACAATTCAAAATTCAGAAAATTGGTTAAATTTCAAGTTTTGGAGACCTCTCCAAGGTTGCAGGCAGGAATCTCTCTCAGCCCGATCTTGGAGAAGCCAGGGAGGGAACTTGGAACCTTCTGCTCTTCCCAGAGCAGCTCCATCCCCTAAGGGGAATATCTTACAGAGCTCACACTTCTAGTCACCCATTCAAATGCAACCAGGGCAGACCCTGCTTAGCTAAGGGGACAAGTCATGCTTGCTACCACAAGACCAGCTCTCCTCTCCTTCAGGTCTCCACTCCCTAAACAAGAAATTATTTTAATGTATTTTGAAATCCCTGCAGATGTTTCACATGAGCACAACTGTCCAGATTTGCTTCAAAATTATTCTGTGTTATATTTGGTGGCTACTCTGCTTCCAGCCATGAAAGTTACTTGCTCTGCCACTAGAGCAATGAAATTTCATTGACAGAGTCAGAGTTGGGAATACAGAGAAATACATCTTGCTCAGATTATAATCTAATGCAAGGGAACAGCACCAGAGCCTCAGCCATTGAAGGGAGCTAGATGCTCCATCTATGCACAACCACTTCCCATCCACTGGATTGGAAGCCGATGTGTGATGTTACCAACAATCTTAGTTTATGGATCCATTTGCCTCTGCCCACAACTGTCTGGTTTGTTGATAATTATGTTGAATTGTTTAATTTATCATATACATCACATGAATTTCCCCTCCTCCTAAGAGGAGCTCAGAATGGCAAATATGGGGGCTATCCTGTTTGATTGCAACCTCATTATGTAGGTTAGACTAAGGGCGGCTTCACACAGAGAGCTGAGCCACTGGTTCCCAGAGAGTGTGTGCTCCCAGTGGGAGTGCATGTTCTCAGCTGAAAGTTCCATACATTTCGTGTTGTCTAAGCTGATCTTGTGGAGGAAGGAGATCTGATCTTGTGGTAGCAAGTATGTCTTGTCCCCTTTGCTCAGCAGGGTCCACCCTGGTTTGCATTTGAATGGGAGACACATTTGTGAGCACCCTTAGGGGATGGGGCTGCTCTGGGAAGAGCATCTGAGGCTCCATGTTCCCTCCCTGGCATCTCCAAGATAGGAGACTAGGCCTGCTCAACTTTGGCCCCCCAGCTGTTTTTGGAATACAACTCCCATAATCCCCAGTCATAGTGGCCAACAGCCAGGGATTATGGTAGTTGTAGGCTAACGTGCAGGAGGGCCAAAGCTGAGCAGGCCTGGTGTAGACAATACTGAGCTAGATGGACCAATGGTCTGACTCAGTTGGGCAGCTTCCTATGTTCCTATGTAAGCCACCAATGTCTGAATAGCACTTCCCTTCAAATTTGAGTTACAGAAATCAGGTGGTGGAGGGAAACGCTGTTCAGCAACCGGACATCGTTAAGTTTGGATAACTCAAAATGTGCTGAATTTCCAACTCATTCTCTGGGTACCAGCAGTTTGGCTTTGGGTGTGTCATGTGAAGCTGCCCTAAATGGGAGTGACAGATATGAGGTTGTTCTGTAAGTTTCATGGCACAGCAAGGATTTGTACCCAGTCCTCTCTAACACTTTATTCACTACATTACAACTGGCCCTCATTTGAACTTTGCACCTTTCCAGACATTATGATGAGAATGGAACTAGAGAGAAGTCCTCTTTCAGGGAAATCTTTAAGTGTAAAGATGGTGTTAGGTCAGGAAGGTTAAAAGAGCCAGTAGGCCTATGGCAGTTAAGTAGAAAGAAATTAAATACCATCACACCATCACATTTCTCCCATTCAGGTTTTTTTTTACAAAGCAATTATGTACTCATTTTTAGATCTTTCTCTCCTACTTCTTCAAAAGAGCCACTGACATGTAGTCACTGACTACATCCAAAAGTTCCATCTTGATTTTGATGTTGATCAAAGGATTTACTTCAAATAATTTGACATATAATTCTTTCAACTCATTCCACCATCTTTTCAAACTAAGGTATAAGTTCTAGTATGAATCAATATAGCCAAATAGGCGGGGAAAATATGTGAGATGCAATCCATCAACCACCTCCATATATTTCAAAGGAACTTGTATAACAGAATCATGCAAGCTACTCTGAAAGGACTGTAGAGTAGGCAGCACCTGTGCACCCTAGGATAGACTCCTGAACAATATATAATATGCAATGCAGAGGAAGCAAAGATATATTGTACAGATATTCTTTTGTGGGGCAGGAGACCACCACATTTGGTCCCACTGCAACAGTGTCCCAAAAGTGGCACTCAATTGTTCACCATAATAATGAATGGCAGGTATTTATTTATAAAGGAAAGGGATACAGGGTGTAATCAGAGACAGTCAGGGGAACAAGTGATGTTCCACATTTTTTTAGCTTGCTCCTATCTGCATAGCCCCACGCTTTGGTCCATTTCACAAACAGGCAGAACATAGGACATGGTTTCGAAGTATGTGAACGCTGCTGCCAGTGGGTGGTGGTTGTTTGAGTGCATTTTTGTACAGGGCGGTTTTCAGTTTTAATTGCATTTTACTATTTCTTCTATTTGCTATTTCCAAATTGGTGGGAAATTGGGATATACATTTAAGAACAACAACAACAACAACAGCTAGCTGACCTGGCGCTAAGGATGTGCAAACCAGTTTGAATTTGAACCGGTTCAGTTCTATGGTTTGAATTCGAACCGAACCAGCCATCAGATTCGAGCTGCAGGTTCAAATTCGAACCAAACTGGGGGTGGTTCGTTTTGAACTAGTTCAAACTGGTTCAAACCACGAAAAGTGGGTGGGGTGGTAGCTGACACCCATGGGTACCTACCACCCAAACTCCAAAGCGATTGGACACTCGTACGATTTTTTAATGAATTTTTGGGGGGAATTCCCCCCCATAGGGTATAATGGGACTCGAACCAGCCCATTATTCCCTATTGTGGAGCACCCATGGGTGCCAATAACCATCCAAACCCTGAAGCAATAGAACACTCTTACCTGGTGCGAAGCATCTGCGCTCCTACCGTGTTTCCCCGAAAATAAGACACTGTCTTATATTTATTTTTCCTCAAGGAGACACACTATGGCTTATTTTCAGGGGATGTCTTATTTTTTATTAAGTGTGGTACAATAATCTACATTTATTCAATTATAGTTAAGTCATCTTCTTCTGGAACATCGTCATAACTCCAGGCTTGGACTGGCCCATAGGTCAACAGGGCATATTCCCGGTGCGCCCTACCCATGCGGTGCCCCTGCGCCCCAACTTTCACCCTTAATTACCTATTCTGCTCAAAACCTGGTGCCCTCCCCATAAACATTCTGGCGCCCTCCCCACATACATTCCGGCGCCCTCTCGGTGCCCCCAGTCCGGCCCTGCATAACTCTCATATGATCCATATAAGACCCACAGACTGTTGCTGGTCAGTGTTGGGGAGCAGCAGCTTTACTGGTGTGTGTGTGGGGTGAGAGAGACCCACAGACAGGGGTGTAACGATACCGGTAGGGGTGGCAGGCTGCAAGCTGAGGCATACGGTAGAGGGAAGTACGGTAAAAATCTCCTCAGAAAATCTCCCCCTCAAAAATCTCCCCTCCTCCTGGCAGTGGCGGGCAGCGGCGAGAGTAAGCGCGGCGGTGGCGGGAGGCAGCGAGAGTACGCCCAGAAGCAACGCCAGGCCAGACGGCAGGCCTCTGCGTCGCTCTGCGCACTCCTGCCCGCCAGTGCGCAGAGCGACGCCGAGGCCCGGCGTTGCTTCCCGGCGTACTCTTGCCGCCTCCCGCACCACCGCGCCAGGAGGAGGGGAGATTGAGGAGGAGATTTTCTGAGGAGATTTTTTACCGTACTTCCCTCTACCGTATGCCTCAGCTTGCAGCCTGCCACCCCTACCGGTATCGTTACGCCCCTGTCTGTGGGTCTCTCTCACCCCCACACACACACCAGGGGGATAGGGGGAAAGCTTCAGCAAGCAGCCTACTACTGAGCCAGGAGAGATCACCACTATGTCTTATTTTCGGGGTATGGCTTATATTGCACAACTGCTTAGAAATCCTGCTACGGCTTATTTTATGGGTATGTCTTATTTTCGGGGAAACAGGGTAGTTCTCCCCCCTCCCTTCAGCCCCAGTTTGTTCTCCCCCAACAGGCGACCTGGATCTCGCTTCCTCTCTCCTCCCGGCAGCTGTCCTTGTCACAAGTTCCTCTCCCTGCACAGTGCCGCTGCTTTCTCTCACCTTCCTCTCCCCCTCCCCTCGCTTGCCAAATCTCGTGAGAGCTGCCGCGCATGGGATTAACGATGGGTACGCCATAGAGAAATATATTTATTGATGATGATGATGATGACGATTATGATGATGATGATAAATAAAATATCCATCAACATATACATACTAGCAAAATGCCCATATCATATCAGTTCAGCAACATCTGGAGGGCCACAGTTTGGAGAAGTCTGGTCTACACTGACTGGCAGCAGCTCTCCGAGGTTTCAGGCAGGATTCTCCCTCAGCTCTACCTGAATATGCCATTATGAGAGGTAAAGCAAGTGCGTGAGTTTGTAAATTGCCAGGGCTCCCAATGGGTCCAATGCATATGCTCTGGAATGCAATAGATATATTGCATTCCCTTGCAAGAGCCTCATTAGCAAAGGACAGAGTTTTCCCTCTCTGTGGCAATGCAGAACTCTTGGGGTAGGGCTTACTGCCCCTGGTAACTCATAGGAACATAGCTGCCCCTGGTAACTCATAGGAACATAGCTGAGTCAGGCTATTGGTTCATCTAGCCGAATATGGTCTACACCAGGCTTCCCCAAACTGTGGCCCTCCAGATGTTGCTGAACTACAACTTCCAGCATACCCAGCCACAAAAAATTGTGCCTAGGGGTGCTGGGAGTTGTAGTTCAGCAACATCTGGAGGGCCACAGTTTGGAGAAGTCTGGTCTACACTGACTGGCAGCAGTTCTCCGAGGTTTCAGGCAGGATTCTCCCTCAGCTCTACCTGAATATGCCAGGGAGTGGAACCTGGGACCTTCTGCATGCAAGCGTGCGGATGCTCTTCCACTAGGTTATGCCCACATCCCCTAAGAGGAATGTTATACCATGCTCACATGTAGTCACCCATCCAAATGCAAACCAAGGCAGATCCTGCAGCATGCTTTTTATCTGAATTGCTCCTGCCCTTCATTGGTAGAGTTAGTGTTTGCTATCTTTGCATTCTAGACTGTGTCAGAGTGTTGGGAATATTTATTGATTTATACACAACAGTGGTGTATTCAGCATTGTTGGAAGGCAATAAGAAGGAAGAGCCCCAATTGCAACATGCTTTTAAATGAAACACTCTATTAAGAGACAAACATAAGGGTAAAAGATATGAAGCCTTCACTAGATAGACATGTGGATTCTTTGCAATGCAATGAAGCCCAAGAGAGCAGTAAAAGATTAAAAACAGTCATTTTATGGCTGGAACATAAACATTTCTCACGAGGTGCTATCATTAGGCACATCTTTACAAGCATTTTCTCCCTTCTCATTGGTATCATAAAACAGAACTGGCATTTACTGGGCTCATGTCTGGCACAATAAACCATCAAATCAGGTTTTATGGCAGCAGCAGAAATCATGTAAAATCTATGTGTGGTGCTGAGCATTACAGGTTGTCTCCCCAAGAAGAGCCAATGGGAGGCAAGGGGGGCAGTATTCCTTCTAACAAGGATTCCCAGATGTTATTGACTACAACTCCCAGAATCCCCCAGCTGCAATGGCTTTTGCTTGGGGATTATGGGAGTTGTAGTCAACAACATCTGGGAATCCCTGTTAGAGGGAACACTGAAGGGGAGAGGGGTCCCGCCTTTTTTCCCTTCAACCCCCCCCCCTAGATATTAAGACTGCTTGGTTAGTCTGCTGTGGACCTTTGAATGAAAGAGGGTGAAAACAGACTCAACAGAGGAAGAGAACTCTCTGCATATCCCTCGCCCACTGGGGAAGACTAACTTCACAACTGAAATGACAGACATGCAGACCCGCAAAAAGGATGCTGGCTCAGCTGTCAGTCTTGCCCTCCTCACATGCCTCAAACAGGCTGTCTTCCCATTTTTGAAAGAGTCCCATGGATGGATGGATAGATAGATAGATAGATAGATAGATAGATAGATAGATAGATAGATAGATAGATAGATAGATGTATTCTCCATAATTTTAAGCTTTTTGGTTTCCTTGGACTATTTTGTTTTGTATGCATTTCTTGTAATGGTCATTGGCTATACAGATGAAACAATCTGCTATCACATGAGCATAGCATTTACACATTTATCCATTTATTTGACTTTTTCACTATTCAAGGAAGCTCCAGGGATTGGGAGGGGAGGTGGCTTGATAATATTCTCAGGGGCTCACCAATTAACACCATGAATATCCAGCTTCCACTGCAAATGTTTAGAACCCTTTTCCCACCCCAGGGTTCAACCCTGGAACGGAAGGACATGGACTGAACTTTGAGAGGGCACTTTCAGGTGACTCCCACTGCTCTATATATGTGCCATGGATCTTCTTTCAGAAATCCATACAGAACTACTTTTTAAAAAATCCACAAACTTTAGGTATTTCTGTATTTAGAATATGTATACCCCACCCCTTCAGTATATTACTGCTTGGGCAGGCTCACAACATTAATAACATAGATACAATGTAAAACAATTAAAATTGTATAAAATTAAACAAGTTAAAAGACCAAGCTAAAACCACATTTAGAAGTTACACAAATTTTAAAAGTTTCAAATTAAAGGTTATAAGTAAAAAAAACCCTAAGAACTAAAAAAAACCCTACCAGATATAAGCCGCAGATAACAATACATATTTATATAACGCTTTTCAACAAAGGTTTTCAAAGTGGTTTACATAGATAATAAATAAATAAGAAAGAAAGATGGCTTCCTGTCCCCAAAGGGCTCACAATCTAAAAGAAGCATAAGATAGACACCAGGAACAGTCATTGGAAGTACTGTGCTGGGGGTCATACATTAAAAAACATTTTAAAACTTCTCCAAAAAGATGTGTCGATTGTTTTTTAAAAAAAACATGGAAGGAGGGAGCACAGTGAAGTTGTTCCAAAGCCAAGGGGCCACAACTGAAAAGGCCCTGTGTCTAGTCCCTGCCAACTGATTCTCTGTTAGTGGCAGAGCCATAAGCAGGGTGTGAGATGCTGAACGGAGGGCTCAGGCAGGTTCATATGGGTGAATGCAGTCTGACAGTACTCCACTCCCCACCCTTGTAGGACTTTCAAGGTCAAGACCAGCACCATGAATCCTGCCAGGAAGCAGACTGGTAACCAGTGAAGCTGCCACAGGATGTGTGGTCAAAAGTGCACATAGGTAATTTTGGAGCCTAGACCTAAAGGCCTTTGGAGCAGTGGCAAACACATGTGCATGTGCTCACAAGTATTTTGATATCCACTCTGTTAATTTTAGATCCCGTTCAGGTTGAATTAGGAAGGCCCCACTCTGAATGCATGTGCACACACAATACCTTGATACTGCCGCCCAGAACAAAACTCATTCCTCACAGAGATGGGAAAAAAATAGAGTGAGCACTGCTTTGGAGGCCCCTGTCCCCTGAAAATTAAGCATCATCATGCTCAGCCAAGCGACCACATCACCCGGGAGAGACTATAGAGGATTTGTCCAGGGACTGTGGAGGGCCTGGACTTCGGCCCTGAAGTCCAGGGGTAAGAGCACCTCTGTAAGTGTGATATACCTTTCTAACAGCTTGCACTAGAATTGAGGAGGAGGAAGATTAATTAAAACATGTGCAATGTGATCCTAAGCAGGTTTACTCTCAGATTAATAGGATTTACTCTGAAGTAAGTCTGCACAGAATCATATCATCTAGGTGAATTCACACATCCATGTCTGCAATATCAAACGACTGATGGCCTCCATGTGTGAAATGGTTATCACAAACAAAATGTCACAAACACAGCTTTCAAATCACTGCACAGCTAAGACTGATCAATGGAGGCCATTCACAGTTTGAGTGATGAGATCCAGGCAGTGTGTTGTTATTATTGAGCAACGGATGTGAGTGATGGACATGTGTCTTTGTATCAGTCTTGCTGAAAACAGAATCAAAGTGCTGTGTGATCCTAAATGTATTAACTAAAAACATCCACTGTGTTGAATGTGACTTACTCCCTGGTAAGTGTGCTTCACATGCCTGATGTGATGACATGCTCCGTTTATTGAAATGGTACTCAGGAACATCTAATCTCCTCTGAATTGCACCTTTTGATTTGCTCATCCTCACAATTAGGTTGGACAGTGCTTTGCTATATATCCCCTTTTACTAGTGATGAATGAAGTTTGGAAAAGACCAAGCTGCTCAAGGCAGCCCAGAGAATCTCTTGCCATTATTCAATTAAACATATGTCCATTCTAACAATTCACGTTATGCAATGCTATATCATACGTCTGTACCAAGCACATGTAAACCAATCAAGGTATCAACAGAAGCTTCTTTTTTTTTATGAGTACTGCAATCATGTATTTATCTGCACATGTTTTACATGGCCTGAAAATATGCTTAATGAGATTCAGGATGGTATACGAACATGTGTGTTTTCAGGATGGACTTGCAGCCCATCATATAAAATAAGAATTCAGTGGTCTCTAGACATCTGGGTTTATATTTATAAATAAAAAAGAAAATCTCAAAAAAAGAATTCTCTCCAAGATTCCTCCTATTCCTTAGTCGTCAGCTGTTTCCTCTGAGAATCACGTGTGCTTTAAAAACAATTAAATCATGACTTGTTAATTGATTCATTTACTTAGTGTGTTATTATTGATACATAATCTTATTATTATGAATATTTATGTACAGGTGGCCCTAATCTTTCAGCAACCAGTGTATCTGTGGATGGGTCTTAGAGATCCAGTTTCACTATCCACAGTACTAAACATAGGTGATCTTCACCTATCCATGGTTCCTGAGCCACCAGAGGTGACTTCAGGTGCCATTTCGAGAGGCATTCCCTTCTGGAGGCAACCATTTTGTGGCTCATGTGTACCAAAAAAACCCCCTGCAAAAATCAGCCAATTTGGAGATGGGGGAAAGGCATTGCTGGAAAGCTGGAGAGCTGGAAAGTAAGATACTGTGCTGTACTTTTATTTTGGCTTCCCTCCCTTAGTTTTTGTGATTTTTGGCCCCCCCAAAATTATTCAGAAACCTAGCCCTTGGATTCCTATAGAGTTAAGGTATCATCATTTGTGGTTTCTGTACTCATGATTATGGGTGAGAACAGAACCCCTGCAAATAACAAGGGCTTCCTGTACTGCTTTTCAACAACAACAACAAAAGTTCCCAAACCAGCTTACATATACAAATAAATAAAATGGTTTCCCATTCCCCACAAAGAGCTCACAGTCTAAAAGGAAACAGAAGCTAACAATAGCAACAGCCACTGAAGGGATTCTGTGCTGAAATTGGTTTGGTCCAGTTGCTCTCCTGCCTGCTAAATATAAGAGAGTCACCACTTGATAAGGTGCCTCTTTGCTCACTTATCAGAGTTAATATGTTGTAAGACACTTTGAACTGCAAAGAAGTCAGCTTAATCCCACCTCCCACATCAACACAAATTTATATGCTGCTGAATGCAGGGAGAGAGAGGTGTGTGCTCTCTCTGTATGCCTCTCTTGTGTGTGTTTCCACATACTGCTTCAGTGATCTTGCCACCACTCTTCCATTTGCCATAAGGGATGAGGAAGATGCATGTGTGGAAGAGGAACAGATGCTTAGGGACACAGGACACAGGAACGTAGAAAGCTGCCTTATACTGAGGTCTATCTAGCTCAGAAATATTGTTTTCACAGACTGGCAGCGGCTTCTCCAAGGGTGCAGGCAGGAGTCTCTTTCAGCCCTATCTTGGAGATGCCAGGGAGGGAACTTGGAACCTGCTGCATGCAAGCATGCTGATGCTCTTCCCAGAGTGGCCCCATCCCCTAAGTGGAATATCTTACAGTACTCACATGTCTCCCATTCAAAATGCAAACCTGGACTGACCCTGCTTAGCAAAGGGGACAATTCATGCTTGCTACCACTAGGGGTGTGCACGGTCCGGTGCACCCCCGGTCTGGCACGGGGGGGGGGACTGTTGCTTTAAGCGGGGGGTGGTGGTAGTACTTACCCCCCCTCCCGCCGTTCTTCCCCCTCCAGCGCTGGTCAGTTGAAAAATCTTCTTGGGGCGGCAGAAGTCCTCTCTGCCGCCCCTGCCCCCGTCGTTGTTTGGAAAGCCTAGAACAGAGACGAGCGCTAGCGGCGCGCATGTGCCCTGCGTGGCGTGCGCTCGTCTCTGATACTGCCGCGCGCGCCGCATACATCATGGCGCGCGCGGCAGCGTCAGAGACGAGCACACACCACGCAGGGCACATGCGCGCCGCTAGCGCTCGTCTCTGTTCTAGGCTTTCCAAACAACGACGTGGGCAGGGGCGGCAGAGAGGACCTCTGCCGCCCCAAGAAGATTTTTCAACTGACCAGCGCCGGAGGGGGAAGAACGGTGGAGGCGGGGTAAGTACTACCAGCCCCCCGCTTAAAGCAACAGTCCCCCGCCCAGCTGGACCACTGGACCGCCCGACCGGTCCAGCGGTCTTTTGAATTGTGCCGGATCGAAACGTGCACACTCCTAGCTACCACAAGACCAGCTTTCCTACCATTGAAGCACTGTGGCAGAAATGTCCCTCCCTCGGCCCCGTGCAATGGGAGGGGATTTGTCCCAGCCCTGCATGAGGCCCAAGAAGGCTTTGGCATCTCCCCGCCCCCATTTCTTCAGTCCAGCTTGGGATTCCAGTGAGAGAGGAGCTTGGTATCAGAGCTCCTCTCTTATGTAGGCCCAGCATGTGGGCCTTGGTGCATTCAGGGTTTGGTAGCTGGGTGGTGGTTGGCAGCACAGAGCCACGGCTGCATTTTCGGTGGGACCAGGGCGGCCTGGGAGCGGCCCCTGGGAAGGTTTGGGCCTGTGGGCCACGTAGGGATTGGCAGCTGGGTGGTTGGGTCAGCAGCCCAGGGTTGCGGGAGTGAGTCTCGAGGGCACGGACCTCCTCAGAGGCCTTCTGTAGGGCAGCTGGGGCTGGTAGGCCGACTGGGAACAGCAGCTGGGTGGCTGGGTCGGTGGCCTAGGGCTGCGGCGGTAGCTCTTCCCCTCGTGGGGTGCTAAGGGGAGTGTGTTTCCTGTGGGCCTGGGGGTGCACGTTGGCACTTGGGGGCCTTTAGGGATTCCTGCTGCTTGTGTGTTGGTGGGTGCCCTCCCTTATTCAGGGTATTGTGTTTGGCATCTGGAACAAGGCCTGGGCTTATAAGGGCTGCAATGCCTCACAGGAAGGCCAAAGGAAAATCAGAGGGGGCAGCCAGTTAGGCCTCACAAGCGGCCTGCACCTCAGCCTTCCTCTTCGGATGATGATGATGATGATGATGATGAGATGACTCTTATCAAGGGTCTGATTCAAAGGATGGAGGCCTTAGAGCGGGCCAAGGCAGTGCCTTCAGACAAGGGTGCAGGCCCGTCTGGGGTGCCTAGCAAGCCCCATAAGTGCATGAGGGGGGCTGCTAGGGCGCAATTATTAAAGTCTTTGTCTGATCAGTTGGCAGTCATGGAGCAAGGAGCGATGCCATCTGTACCAGCTGTACCTGTGGCAATTCCTGATACTCCTAACCTGGTGGGTGCATTCCAGCAAGGAGCGGTGGGTTCTTTGACGTTTGAGTCTATGGCGTCTCTTCCAATGGGTGAGCTCGATACACCTGCACCACACAGCTGTACCGGCCAGTGGCCACTCTTGCCCTGGCCGATACCAGCTGCCAGGGGATGGAGCATTGCCCCTTGGTGGGTCACTTACACACAACCCTGGGTACCCGGGCCACCAGTTGGGGGGGTGCCTGGGGCACTAGCCAGTATGCAGGGGACGGCTGAACAAGTGTGGCAAGGATCTGTGCCACCTGCTGGGGCACCTGTGGTAAGTGCTGAGCCTTCAGCTGGTTTCTACCCGAGGGGGGTCTTGCCATCACCTCAACATACTCCTTACGGAGCCCTGGGTCTACCGCTTGGGGACCATCTCCTGCTGGCCACGAGAGAAAAGATTTTGAAAGGGGAATTTGTGGACATGTTCTCACTACTGTTTAGGGAGCCTGAGGTGAAGCATAAAGAGGGCGAATCATGCAAGGACCATGAGGTGACAAAGAGAAAGCCGGTTGAGAAATCATGGAATAACTGGCTTTCTGGCTATACCATTTATATGGGAGTGGTCCTGAAGGTGCAGCCCGCTAGGGGCTTGGCCTTGGTTAAGTATTTGGACATCATCCATAGGGCGGTGTCGGATTTCTCTGGAAATGCATGGGTTAGATATGATGAAAATTTTAGAATGCTTGCTACGTTGGATCCTTCCTTGCCCTGGGAGGCGCCCCACTTAGAGCTTTGGGTGCTCATCATGTCAATATTTGGTTTGTGGCTAGGCATGTCCCCGGGCTTCAGAATAACATCACTGATGCCCTGTCTTGCTTTCAGTTGGACAGGTTTTGGGAACTAGTGCCAGAAGCTATGAGGAGCCCATGCCAGAGGCCCTTTGGAGGCTTGGCGCGTAGAGGCTCAGCAGGCTATCGAGGCCTCCTTGGCGCCTGGTACCAGGATCAGTTACAGGGCGAAGATTGCTGCTTTTGCTGCATTCAGGAAAAGGGAGGGCCTTGCTGAGGAATGGCCAGTGCCTGTAGACCATTTGATGCCGTTCTTAGTGTCTCTTTATGGGGCTGGTAAGGCTGTCTCTACTATGGGCGGTTATACATCTGCTTTGGCCTTCGAGGCCCAGGTTAGGGGCGTGCCAGAAGCAATGGGGGACCCCCGGTTTAAACGGATGCTGGAGGGGTGGTCTAGGGGGAGGCCTAGGTGCCCCAACAAGAGGATGCTCTTGACCCTGGCCGCTCTGTCAGCCTTGATTCACCAATTGCCGGCTTGTTGCCAGTCTCCAGGGGAGGCAGTATTGATAAGGGCGGCCTCCCTGGTCTCTTTCTTTGGGGTTTTCAGGCCTAGTGAGGTATTGCCCCGCAGCAGTCAGTCGCCTGCTGGGCACTGCTTGCAGTTTGCAGATTTGTCTTTCGTGGCTCAAGGTGTCTCCTTGATTCTACGTGCTTCTAAGATGGACCAGATGGGAAGGGGTCAGGTGATTCATTTGCACTCAGCTTCTGACCCACAATTATGCCTGGTGGTTGCACTTCGGCAGTATGTATCTGGCTGACACGATTCATCTGGGTGCTTATTAGTTCACGAGGGCGGAGACCCCCTTACCCAGTACCAGCTGTGGGCGGTCCTGAAGGCTATGGCCTTGTCGGGGGTGTCGGCCCAAGGGCTTAGTCTGCATTCTTTTCGAATTGGGGCGGCCTCTAGTGCTAGTCACATTGGCCTGCACACCGTGGAAGTGATGAGGATCAGGTGATGGCGATCCAAGGCGTTTTTGCACTACGTGCGCTGAAAGTCCGGCAGTGGCCGTTGTTATCTGTTTCTGTTCTTTTGACAGGTGCTGGCGGGGTGGCGGCTCCAGTACGAGTGCTTCTCTGTGGCCATTCGCTGATTTTTTTGGCATACAAGAGGGCCAGCATCTCCCAGTTTGGCACCCAACTTGGTTTGGGGCCTCGAGCCACAGTTGCCTGGTTGGGGTTACTAGGCATGCTTTGGGGGCAGTTGCTCCTGGCATTAGTTGATTATGTAGATAGGTATTCCTGTCCCGATTTTCTGGTGTTACATTTAGGGGGAAACGACCTGGGCAAGCAAAGTGGGCTCTCCATAACCCAGCAGGCCTCTTCTGATATTATGTCCCTGAGGAATAATTTCCCAGGTATGCGTATTGTGTGGGTGGAATGGCTGCAGCGCAGAGTTTGGCAGGGGGTGCAGTCCATGAGAGGGATTGAGCGTGCCTGTCGTAAGGCATCTTCTGCCATTGGGAAGCTCATAGTCAATACTGGGGGGTATGTGTTGCTGCAGCCGGGCCTATCGGCCTCCTTTCCCCACTTATTTCATCCGGATGGGGTGCATTTATCAGTCACGGGTTCTGATTTATATCTATCTAATATTCAGAAGGGGCTTAGGGAAGTGTTGGAGAGTGGTGGGGCAGGAAGGCCAAGCTAGGCTGACCTCCCTGTATGGCAGGGACAGTGCGGGTCTGAGGTTAAAAGTAGTGGACGTTTAAAATCAGTGAGCACCCTTGGATGGTTGACTGGGGATTGGTCAATTGCTCCCTTGTGGTTTGCGTGGCCCAGGGATGATGATTCGCCATGAACCGGCTTCAGGACTTTCCAAACCCTTGGGCTGCACGGTCTGGGGTGGGCAAAGGCCTAGAAGAATCCAGACCCCCTCTGGGGGGTTGGCAGTGAGGGGGAGGTATCAGGTGGGTGCCTGATGCCTTCCTGAGCCAGGGTGTGTTGCCCAAGCAAGGCGCAGGGGAGGACTAGGGTGTCCAAACCTGGCCGTTGCTAGGCCCGGCACTGTCTTGGGGAGGTGGGCTTCCCAACCTAGTTTGCTTGCTCTTTGTTATATAATCAATAAAGCTATGGCCAGTTTACCCATTAATGGTTGTCTGTGTCTTCTTGGGCTGGGGTCTGGGGACAATATTAACACATTTCTCCCTTCAACAACCTGTAAAAGGCAAGGGATCCTCACCTGATTATTGGTTAAGAAAGAAAGTATGAGCCTTATTTTGAAGCTTTTCCCAGTGCTGACAGCTCAGCCTTAAATATATAAAGTAATTAAAAAGTTAGCTTGTTAAGAGTGTTTTCTTCTCAATCTTGAGTAATCACAGCCAGTCTTCTTAGAGGTGGTATTAGAGGACAGAGCTTCTGGGTCAAGGAACATGTCTTATGGACAGATAATGGCTCGTTAACTTTCATTTTAGAGTGGCAGCATGCTTCACACATGATTCTGTTTTAAGAACATAAGAGTATCCTGCTGGATCAGGCTCAAACTCCATCTAGTCCAGCATCCTGTATCACACAGTGGCCCACCATATGTCTCTGAGATGCCCACAGGCAAGAGGTGAGTGCATAACCTTTCTCCTGCTGTTGCTCCCCTGCAACTTTCATTAAGAGGCATTGTACCTCTGAGGCTGGAGGTGTCCTATAGCCACCAGACTAGTAGCCATTGACAGACCTGTCCTCCATACATTTGTGCAAGCCGCTTTCAAAGCCATCCAAGCTAGTGGCCATCACCAGAATCCATGGCGGAGAATTCCATAGATTGCTTAAGCTCTATGTGAATAAGTACTTCCTTTTGTTGTTCCTAGCAGCCACCTAATGGTGCAGTGGGAAAATGACTTCCCTAGCAAGCATGAGGTTGCTGGTTTGAATGCCTGCTGGTATGTTTCCCAGGCTATGGGAAACTCCTATATCGGGTAGCAGCATTATAGGAAAATGCTGCAAGGCATCATCTCATACTGCACAAGAGGAGGCAATGGTAAACCCCTCCTGTATTCTACCAAAGAAAACCACAGGCCTCTGTGGCTACCAGCAGTCAACACCAACTCAACGGCACACTACTTTGTTGGTCCTAAATTTCCTGACCTTCAGTTTCATGGGATGACCCCTGCTTCTAGTGTTGTGAAAGATGGAGAAAAATTTGTCTCTGTCCACTGTCTCTTCTCCATGCATAATTTTATACACCTCTGTCATGTCTCTCTATATCATTTTGTGAGGGTGTAACAGGGTTTGCCATCAAACACATAAAGCATGAACGACAGGCATGAAGCTGTAAACACCTGTGGATACAAATAAAGGAAGCAGTAATTCTGGGAGAGAAACCGAAAGCAACAGAGGCAGCATGCTACATTACAGAGCCTATGGGTGTGTGTGTGTGTGAGTGAGAGAGAGAGAGAGAGAGAGAGAGAGAGAGAGAGAATTTGCTATTAAAATTGGTATGTTAACAAGCAGAACTTTGCATGCAGAACTTTGACCAGGAGGCTTGGAAAGATGGATTTATGGACCAGATTAAATCTATGTGCCAATAAAGTATAGAACAAAGCAAAATGAATGAGTTGGAAGACCTTTCCTTTTGTATACGTGTCAGTAAAATAAAGCAAAAAGAATCCGTCTAAATGCTGTGATATTGTGAACATTTCGCAATTTATCACAAGTGACATCTTTAAACATCTTGCATTTTATTTTGTTAACACTAAATTTCTATTGGGCTTGTTTATTGGCATCTAATCCCAGCTCACTGATAACAAATCAGTGTAATTTGGGATGTTAATAGCCATCCATTTTGGCTCTTAGAATGAAATGTTGATTTTTGTTTTTGTTTAAGAGCAGAAATACATTCGGAAAATGTATGTTTGGCACATATGTGTCGTCTCGGGTATTAGTGCTATTGGCATCTTTGCCAGCCTCTGCACTGCATTCTTAATTAGGTTTACCAATCACAACTCACAAGTGCATTTTAGGTGATCCAGGTGACCTTTAAAGGGCCAGCAGCAGATGGCTGGAAGTCTGCCTTCTTTGCAGTGTTCGGCTGTTTTGTCTGTTAAATAAGTACATAATTACTCCCAGTCTTATCTTATTTCAGCACCGTGTCACTAAATGACTTAACACGGCTGAAAGTGAAGTAATCCTTTGCCAATCCGATAAGCTTTAGCTTGACTTTTGAGTAGTAAACTTGCACCTGATGAGAATTTCCTGTCCTTTTATTTTTTGGTGGAGGGTTTTTGTTTGCTTCCGAGTAAGAAAAATCTTTCAAAACTTTTTCCAGAGGGCACATAAACTGAGTTTGTCACTGCCCACTTTAATTACCTAGCCCTGATTCCTGTTGTAGGGGAGCAACAGCAAGAGAGAGGGTGTGCCCTCACCTCTTGCTTGTGGGCTTCTCAGAGGCATCTGGTGGGCCACTGTGAGAAACAGGATGCTGGACGAGATAGGCCTTGGGTCTGATCCAGCTGGTCTGGTCTTATGTAATGTTAAATTACTTTCTTCCCAGCTTCCTAAAAGAAGGATAGTCTATAGTTGTGAGGAAGGGTTCCTGAGAGTCAGTTCACAAGACCAAATTTAGAAGGGATCTGTGCTAGGCTTAGCTTACAGTCAAATGCCCCTAAACCCAGTTTAAGGGATTATTTTAGAAAAGCAGCCCCAGTGTTTGAAACCAAAGCTTATGTCCACACCTTCCTTTCTTACTATGTTCTTTTGGTCTGGAGACTCACCAGAGTCCAAGCCTGAGCACTGTAGGACTACCCATGTCTCAGAGTTATTTTAGCAGTGAGTGTTATGTGAAAACTGCAGGTTTTATTAGCATTTTTAAGTTTTAAATGTGATTGTATTACCATAAAACACAAGAACTCATATAGAGGATAATTGTTAAGTGTGCAAACTATTGAGGGCAACAGCAATCTGAGTGACCGTAAGTATTTCATCCCTATTGAGCTGATGGAAGGAACTCAGTTGGATTAGGACGTGTTTCAAATTTCCTCCAAGGTTTTACTATTCAAATTGGTTTCATACTCCAGCAGAAGGAGTATAGGAAGTAGCATATGGTATGAATATAACACTCTGGGTGCCCTATGAACGTAGGTAATCACTGCTTTATAGGTGATATAAACACAATTCCCTAGTTCATTTGCTTCATTCTCTTTGCATCTGCCAGATTTAAGTTGGACAGGTTGCTTGCCACATAATTTGACTGCAAGTTGCAGGTCTCAAAGCAATATTCATTAACAGATCTCTCGATAGTACCTTCTGTAGGTTAACTTCTTGCTCGACAACAGGGCTGACGGGCTTGCAAATGAGACATTCTGGCCCTTGTCCTTGGAATGATATTTCTGTGACCCCACACAGTTTAGTGGACCCCTCCTGCATACCCTTTCCCTTTCCTAAAAGACACATATATGTATATCCCAGACCTTTTGAGTGTTTAGTGTTACTAAGGAGAACTCTAGTAAGACACAGTTGGCTTTGCAATCACTCAAAGTATATTTCCAGAAATTCAGAATACATTCATTTGTGACAGGCCATCACAACTTATGATTGCCCTCCAAGCTTTATGCTGCCCATCACCAAGGTATGGTGGCCCATCAGATATTCATTATTTAGGAAGAGAGCTGGTCTTGTGGGAGTAAGCATGACTTGTCCCCTTAGCTAAGCAGGGTCTGCCCTGGTTGCATATGAAAGGGAGACTAGAAGTGTGAGCACTGTAAGATATTCCCTCAGGGGATGGAGCCGCTCTTGGAAGAGCATCTAGGTCCCACGTTCCTTCCCTAGCATTTCCAAAATAGGGCTGAGAGAGATTCCTGCCTGCAACCTTGGAGAAGCCACTGCTAGTCTGTGGAGACAATACTGAGCTAGATAGACCAATGGTCTGACTCAGTATATGGCAGTTTCCTATGTTCCAATAAACTTCTTGGTTTTTCTGCCTGGCACACAATTGAAGGTTGGTGGGCTTCATTTGCCTTTGTGGTTTGTAACCTGAACAGACTTCATTTGTTAGTGTTAGATCTCCTTATGGCTGGCCAGTTTGTATCACATAGTAAATAGCAGGTGCAATTTTCAAAAATGGGGTGGAGCCTGAGCAACATGGATTACTGATTAAAGATACTCCTGAACATTGCCACTTCCTGCTTATCTAGGAACAAGACACGGAACAGGAGCACCCCCAGGTAGGAGTGTGCATGGAACCAATTCCAGCAGTTCGGTTCGAATTTGAGCCAAAATCTAACCGGACCATCGGACCATGAACTGGTTTGAGTCAAATAGGAACCCAGTTTGGTCCAAGAGTCAAACAATGTTGAACTGGTTTGGAACCTGTTGGATTGACTCGAGGAGGCATGTTTGTAAAGGGGAATCTGGCGAAGATTCCCCTTTACAAGCAAAGGGGGGGAACCCTGCCTACATTTTAAAAACTCCTGGGGGGGGTTATGGGGTGGTGAGAGCGCACTTTATAGTTGGAGTCAGTGTGGTGGTGGCATAGCTCCTTCCAACTCTCCCAACTGGGTCCAGCATTCCAGCACAGCCCATTTGTGTGACCTCCGTGCATTTGCTAAGCCATTGCATGATGACCATTTGCATGATACAAATGGCCTGCACACATGCATGGAGAACGGAAATGGGCTGCACTAGAGCGCTGGGCCCAGTCCTGAGAGTTTGGGGAAGCCCTGGCTCCATTAGAATTGGGGCTGGTTTGGCTCAAACTTAGATTGGCAGCCCTTTGGGGGGGGGGTCTGGTCCAGTTCAAGTCTGAACTGGTCGAACTGGGCTGGTTCTATTCAAAACAAGTTCAAACAGAACTGGTTCTGCACACTCCTACCCCCAGATGCAAAACCTGCTCACATTTGGTTAGTATTACTTCCTCCTAAAGTTGGCATCACAACTCTCTCAAGAGACTTGGAGTTACCCACCGGCATCACCTGGATTAAACTTCAGTTCATTAGACCTCATCTGCTTGCCCACAGCTTCCAGAACTAGTTCATAAAACTGATATGGCCACTCCCAGATGCATAATTAATGAAACATTAAGGTCGTTCATACAACCAAAGTGGGATCAGGGAGGAGGGGGGGAAGGCTGAATCCTACCTAACTTCCCCCAGACTATCAGAACCACTCACACACCCACACGCCCAATGCAGGAGCGGACTCCTAAAGCAGGATTGAGAGGAGGAAGTCCTCCTGCAACCCACAATGCATCACACAGGCAGTGCAGCAGCACTACTCTGCCTGGCCACACTGTACACCAGACTCGGTCACCACCACTCCCAGCAGCCATTCCAAGAGCTGTGGTGCTACAGATGACGACAAAGTGAGGTAGGATGGACTCCATTTTCTTTCTGTCTGTGTCTTGGTAGCAGATATGTGCTGGGTCTGGAGCAACTGGGTTGGGAGCCCCCCCCCCCGCCTATCACCCAGATGACAGGAGCTGCTTGGTTTAACTCTCTCCTACTCAAGCAGCTCATGTCATGAGAATGGGCTCATTGTGTGTCATCATCTCAGCTCAGCGTGGTGTAGTGTCTAGCGTGCTGGACTAGGACCAGGGAGACCCGAGTTCAAATCCCCATTCAGCCATGATACTAGCTGGGTGACTCTGGGCCAGTCACTTCTCTCTCAGCCTAACCTACTTCACAGGGTTGTTGTGAGGAGAAACTTCAGTATGTAGTACACTGCTCTGGGCTCTTTGGAGGAAGAGCGGGATATAAATGTAAATAATAATAATAATAATAATAAATAATCTAACTCTAAAACTTTGGATGATCTTCCCCAGAGGCTTCATCAATATGTTAAACAGCAACAGTGATAACACTGAACCTTTATTTTATTTTATTTTATTTATCTTTATATTATTGTTAAATTTATATACCGCCTTTCATTAAAACAATCCCAAGGTGGTTCACACAAAGTTTAAAAGACTATAAAAATACACAATTAGAATATTAAGCTAAAATATAAACAGCTGCACTGGCTGCCAATGTTTCCGAGCAAAATACAACGTGCTGGTGATTACCTTTAAAGCCCTGAACGGCTTAGGTCCAGGTTACCTTAGAGAGTGCCTTCTTCGGTCTGATCCCCACCGCACGCTAAGATCATCTGAAGAGGTCCGGCTCCAGTTGCCACCAGCTTGTCTGGTGGCAGCCCAGAGGTGGGCCTTCTCTGTAACCGCTCCTGGACTATGGAATGCACTCCCTGCAGACATCCGTAATTTGAATTCTTTATTGGAATTTAGGAGAGCCCTAAAGACCTAGCTGTTTGGCCTGGCCTTCCAGTGCTCGTAAATTGCTTTAAAGGGTCTTTGATGTTTGTGAACCACCCTGAGCTATTTTGTAAGGGCGGTCTAAAAATTGAACAAACAAACAAACAAACAAACAAATAAAAAGACTTACAATACAAGCATAACATGACCATAAAAAATACAAATAAGCAGCAGTAGAGACAGTCATATAAAAGCCTGGGTAAAAAGCCAAGATTTAAAATGCTTTCTAAAAACTGTGATGGAGACTGAGTGAATAGCCACTGTGAGAACATTCCAGAGTCTGGGAGCAGCAACAGAGAAGGACCTGTCCCACGTGCACGACATCCAAGCCTCCATCATTGTCGGCACCCGGAGCAGAGCCCTCTCAGATGACCTAGCCAAGCGGGCCCAAACCGTTAAGGGTTTTAAAGGACAAAACCAGCACCTTGAATTGGACCTGGAAACAAACTGGTAGCCAGTTCAGCTCTTTCAAAATGGGTGTGATATGATCCCGGGGGGGGGGGGGGCGGGGGAGGAGCTCCAGATAAAATCCTAGCTGCCACATTTTGCACTAGCTGCACTTTCTGAATATTCTTCAAGAGCAGCTCCACATAAGCGCATTACAGTAATGCAGCCGTGACGTGACTAAGGCATAGGTAACTGTGGCCTGAACTAACTTCTCGAGGAAGGGACGCAGCTGGCGCACTAGCCGAAGCCATGCAAATGCACCCCGACCACCGCCTTCACCTGAGCTTCCAAGAACAACAACAAAGAATATTTATATACCACTTTTCAACAAAAGTTCCGAAAGCAGTTTACAAAGAGAAATAAAAATCAATCAAGATGGATATCTTTCCCCAGAGCTCACAATCTAAAAAGAAAAGTAAGACAGACAGCAGCAACAGCCACTGCAACGATGCTGTTCTGAGGGCCAGTTGCTCTCCCCTGCTCAGTAAAGAGAATCACCACATTAAAAATGTGCAACTTTGCTCAGTTAGCAGGGACTAACTAAGAGCAGAGCCGAGTCCAGTAATACCCCCAAGCTGCGTACTTGCTCCTTCAAGGGGAGTGCAACCCCATCCAGAACCGGTAGAATCTCCTCTCCCAATTGGCTGTTCTACTGACCAACATTACCTCCGTCTTGTCCGGATTCAGTCTCAGTTTGTTAGCTCACATCCAACCCATGATGACCTTGAGACACGCTTCAGAGCTATCCTTTCCAATGATCACATTCTGAATATAGTTAAATGGAAAATATATGAACCCTTTGAGTACCAGGTCAGATGTACCAGTTCAGATACCCAGACTTCAGCTGCTCTAAAAGAATCGTGTGGTCATGTGATCTATGGTGTTAAATGCTGCTGCAAGGTCCAAAAATATCAGCACATTCACTGTCAAATTCCAGATGCAGATACTTCAAGAGAGTCATGAATGCCAGTTCAGCCCCAAAGACAGACTTGAAAACAGTTGAAAAAGGAAGTTTCATCTGAGAATGACTGGAGTTGCTCTGTTGCCATCAAATTAGCATTTAACCATTTCTTACAACCCCTCAAACTACTTGTCTCCTGTTCCCTTTTTCAAAAGAATTAATTTCATGATACAGAACAAATGACTCTCCTGTTATATAATATTGAGGAACCTATTGGTGACTTTTATGTGTTAACTGTTGCAAATCCAGGTTACTGAAGATGAAAAATAAAGTGAGACATTGCATGCTGTGGAAGCCTAACCAGGATACAATGGAGTTCAGCCTCATCTCTGTAGAATTCCCTCTCCAACCATATTAGTATTAGGTGTTTTGTTGAACAGACCAATTAGATTGAGCTGACTACTCAAACTCATTGACTCCACCCATGGTCTGCCAGGCCCTTCCCCCTGCCTTGCTGAAAACCAATAGATTTTTTCTCCTGACTAGGTTCTGCCTCTTAATCCAGCAAAAATGCCCAGGCTCTGCACTCAGACCTAACACTTCAGGCTCAGGCTCGACCCACTGACCAGTGGGTCTGCCCACTCTCTCGTCCAAGTCTCCACCCACTGATCAGGTATTTTTAAAATCACAAGTTGGCAAGTTCTGTTTCTTGTTCTGGATCTTCTCCTGGCCACTTCAGTAAGGCAGAAGATAGTCCCCTGCCTCCCCCTCTGTGTTTAATCTAGACCAGATATTCTTCAGCAGGAAATACATTTTTGGTCAACCTATTGGTACACCCAGAGTATACTTATCAACAAATAAATAGGCCTGCGAGTTTGCATGCCAAAAGGTACCAAACAAAGAACATTACTATAGTTATTATGAAGTACCAAAAAAACAACCCAAAACAACCCCTCACCACAAATGCTGTTAAAATGCATTGCTTTAATCCTAAATCTGTCCTAAATTTATACTTAAATCTATCCAAGCAGGGGTATCCAGACTTCACTGGGACTCTCCCCTCCCTCGTCACATACTGAGATTTGAAATGAGGCCCCTGTACCTGTTGCATGGCCCCTTCTTATGACAGAGAAGGGAGATGGAGAGTAATGTATGCCCAGTGGCACGCTGGTGTGCATGCCATTTATGCTAGGAAAGAGAGGCAGGGACAGGCAGTTTAATATAATCATTGCTCTGTGCCAACCTCTTCCTCTTAGCTCTTCCTTTATGGGAGAATTAAAAAAGAAAGGAGAAATGGAAAACCAGCTGGGAACAGGAAGGGAGGCCTCTTGAATAATAATCCAGCCCTGACTGCCTGGATTCTAACTACCTCACTTCTATCCCAGGTGAAATTAGAAACAGTTGGACCTTCATGGCAAAAGGCTGACATGAGGAATACCGCATGTGATGAGGAGGGAAAATATGGTCAACTGGTGGACATTTCATGGATGAAGCAACAGAGGGTAGTCCAGGCTGCAGAGGGAAGATTTTGATTTGTGAAAGTGTTTTTGGGAACACTGGGGAGAGGTGACCTGGAGAAAGTGTGGTTGGGGATCAAGGAAGATGCTCGGAGTCATGGAATATTTAAGAAGGGACAAAATTGGGCATGTGTGAAGACTGTGTGAGATGTTATGGTCATTCAACACACTTGGTTTCAAATGGACATTCGGTGTCCATAAGTTTGCTAGATTGTGGTCTGCATCTCTGTTAGTTAAATCTCTCTCTCTCTCTCTCTCTCTCTCTCTCTCTCTCTCTCTCTCTCTCTCTCTCTCTGTGTGTGTGTGTGTGTGTGTGTGTGTGTGTGTGAGAGAGAGAGAGAGAGAGAGAGAGAGAGAGAGAGAGAGAGAGAGAGAGAGAGAGAGATTCAGGACCACAGACTAAGGCACAATAAACCTTAAACATGCCTTACACTCAAGATGGCTAACAAGCAGCAAGATAATGGACTTTCCCCAATCTTTCTGTCCATACTTATGATGATAGGGTGGATTTTAATCCAATGATGAAGATCTATGCTCTGGCAATAAGGGCAGCAAAGAAGCAATTCTTTTCAGCCCATATTGCAATTGCAAATTCATATCCAGCGAAGTTCCTGAGGATTGTGAGAGGGCTAGTGGGTGCTCCTCTGCCCTCAGATCAGAATTTGGAACCATCTATTACCTGCTGTGACATGTTTAATGATTTTTTGTGCATAAAATATCTCATATTCGGGCTGACTTGGATTTAGACCCCACAGTTACTGCAGTGTCTGAATCGGAGGTGTCCAGCGATTCCTCTTATGTGGTTAGGCTGGATCAGTTTCAGTTTGTGACTCGTGAGGATGTGGACAAGCTGCTTGGAGCAGTGTAGCCTACCACCTGTTCTCTTGACCCTTGCCTGATATGGCTAATACTATCTGGCAGGGAGGTGGTTGTAGAAGGCCTAGCAGAGATTAGGGATGTGAAAAAAATTTTGGGCACAGAACGATCTGTGCCTGAAATGAGCAATTTCAGGTGATTCGGGGCCGAACTGAATCACCCCTGATGTCCCCCAATATTTTTTGGGGCCGAGCCAAATCACCCGAATTTCGGGCATGAAAAATTTGGGTGATTTGGTTCATGGTTGATTTGGGGGGATTTTTTGAAGTTTTAGTGACTTTGGGGCAGTTCAGGGGCATAGCATGGGATCTGGGCAAAAAGAGTGGGGTGGGGTGGTAGTGCCTAATGGGTGCAGGCTACCACCCCAACTTCAGGGGGATTGGGCAAAGGGCTGATTTTTGGGGAATTTCTGAAGTTTTCATGTCTTTGGGGCAGATTGGGGCAGAAAGTGGGGACTGCGGCAGAATAGTGGGGTGGGGTGATAGTGCCTAATGGGTGGAGGCTACCACCCCAATTTCAGGGGGATTGGACAAAGGGCTGGTTTTTTGAGAATTTTTGAAGTTTTAGTGACTTTGGGGCAGTTTGGGGGCAGAAAGTGGATCTGCCCCAAAAGAGTGGGGTGGGGTGGTAGTGCCTAATGGGTGGAGGCTACCACCCCAATTTCAGGGGGATTGGGCAGAGGCCTGATTTTTGGCGGAATATTTGAAGTTTTGGTGTCTTTGGGGCAGATTGGGGGCAGAAAGTGGATCTACCCCAAAGGAGTGGGGTGGACTGGTAGATAGTGCCTAATGGGTGGAGGCTACCACCTGTCCCCAATTTCAGAGTGATTGGGCAGAGGGGTGAATTTTGGTGAATTCTGAGGTTTGTCTTCATAAGGTGGTGTGCTAAATTCCTCATATTCATAGTAAGTGTGAAAAATGTGACTTTTACTTGCTGTGCACCGCCCAGAGCCTTTGGATGGATCGGTATAAAAATGTAATAAATATCTAAGTAATAAATAGCAAATGCTGATTCACGCATGCATATGCTTCACTTAATCACTCATTGCTTAATTACTGAAAATGTAATGGCTCACTGTAGAATGAACTGACTCCTTTGAGAAGCATTTTGTCTGTGGTGACGTGAGATGACACAAAAACTCTGTCTGTGGTGTTTGTTCTGTGATGCTCATTTACACATGAAGCCACCAATGGATATTGCAGTCATTAAGAGGTGAAAGTGCTTATGCAAATCACTCAAAAACTGTAAACCTTTCTACCATATCAGTCCATCTAGAACAACTCCCAGTCCCTGGTAGTTGTTTCATTACCCAAGGGCAGGTTCTAACATAAGAGAGCACCATAATGATTCTAATGTTCTGAATAGTTCCACCTATCGGCAATTCCTGGTAAGATCCATATTATTTTTAAGCTTCTCAATATGGTAATTGGCTTGGTAATGGGACAAAACCCCACACCAGTGTAAGTGAAGTACAGCTGTGTAATTAGGGATGTTCATGAACCACGGTTTGAGCACATTTTGGGAGTGGAGCCTGAGAGCTTTAAGAAAAAGAGCAGGTCCTTACCTGCTCTCCACTGCCCTAGGCAGCTTTCTGCTGAGACAGTATGCATCCCTAGAAGCCCTGCACAGCATCAGCATGCACAATTGCGTGGTCAGCAACACCATGCTGACCATGCAAATTGCACCCATGCATGTGTGGATGCCACGTACATGCTGACGCCACATGGAGATGATTGCCATCCCAACAGGAAGCTGCATGTGGCAGCCGAGAACAGGTACCCGCTCTCCTCTCTTTTCAGCTCCCGGGCCCCACTCCCAAAATGTGCTTGAACTGCAGTTCAAACCATGGTTTGTACACATCCCTACTGTGTATGATGTGGTCATGAAGACTTTTCATATGAAAGTCCCCACTCTGCCTTCAAGAATACATTGAAAGAGAACAAAAGACTGTTTTACTGCTTTTTATCTAGTCTGACCATAAACAATAAAATATGTTTATTGTGGCAAGGCATAACTAATCTACTTTAAGTGATCTTAAATATGCATTTTGAGATGTGAGGATGCCTGGGATGGAGTGTGTGTGTGTGTGTGTGTGTAAGGCTAAAATCTCATGTGCAGTTAAGTGAGAGTCAGACTTGCTCACAGTACTCATCCATCTCAAAATCCTTAAAATCTCTTTAAAACAGATTAGTTATGTTTTGCCTCATTTTAACTGTCTTTTATAGTTTATATGCCATTGCCCCTTGATCCAAATGGCAAAGTATTGCCGTTTGGAGAGAGGTATTCTGAGGCTCTGGTCTAGCTCTAAGGGGCTTGCCTAGGCAGGAAAGGTTACCAAAAAAGTCTTCCTGATGGGCTCCTGGTTGACCAAAAATGGTTTTCCTGACTCTCTGGTGTTTTGACACTGTCCTTTGTCTTTGACTCCCTGGCACAATCCCTGGTTCCTGGTCCCCTCTGAGAGCTGCCTATGGCTCAGTTCTGACAAAGCCTCTGCTTACCACCATAGCCTGTTGCCTTGGCAGGCCAGTCTACTATAAATGAATAGAGTAGACAAGAGAGAAACAGAATAAGAAAGATCTATGCTGTTGGCTATTGCTGTACAAGCAAGAACAGACATCACAGACCAAACCATGAGGCCTGACGTAGGCAAGCTAAAGATGTATGTATGATAGATACCTTACCAGTTGCCTCCAACTGGATAAGACTTGCTTTGTGCATATATAGCTTTGCAGCTAACGTCTTGAACTTTTAGATTTCTCATGCCAAAAAGAGAAATAGGACTACTACTAATGAGCCCCTGGTGGCGCAGTGGTAAAACTGCCGCCCTGTAACCAGAAGGTTACAAGTTCGATCCTGACCAGGGGCTCAAGGTTGACTCAGCCTTCCATCCTTCTGAGGTTGGTAAAATGAGTACCCAGAATGTTGGGGGGCAATATGCTAAATCATTGTAAACCGCTTAGAGAGCTTCCAGCTATAATATAAATAGCTATTGCTATTGCTATTGCTACTGTGGGAAATACTGAATTATGGCAAGATTTACATGAAGTTCCTATTATTGTTAATGTCGAAGGGAAAGCACTCTTTTTTAAAAATGTGAATTAACATTTTGGTCAATGTAGGTATTTACATTCACATTTATAAACTGATGGGAGCATAGCAAGTATAATGTTAAGCCTTGTGTGAGAAGGAAATGCTTCCAGAAGAGTTCCTCTTAAAAATTGCCAGACTGTGTGTGCATTGCACTGGAACCCATACTGACCAAGTCATCTCAAAAGCTACAGTGTTATGCAATACATTATAGTAGACAGTACCTGGTTGGGAGAAACCCAGGTTCAAATCCCCACTCAACTAGGAAGCTTGCAGGTGATCTAGGTAGTAGCTGACATCCTGACTAAATTTCTCAATAGTACTACTCAGAGAATAGTCTAAAGCAGGGATTCTCAACGTTGGGTCCCCAGATGTTATTGGACTTTAACTCCCATAATCCCCAACCAAAGATTACTGGGGCTGGGGATTATGGGAGTTGAAGTCCAATAACATCTGGGGACCCAACGCTGAGAATCCCTGGTCTAAAAGACTGTTACATTTCAATAGGACTTCTTCAAGAAAATTTAATCAGGATGACACCCACTGTCTTCAGCCTAACCTACTTTACAGGATTGTTGTAAAGATAACATCATGGGTGGGAGGTGGGGCAGGGGGATGTGTGCACTACCCTAATTTCATTAGAGGAAAGGCAAGATATAAATATGATGGGTATATTTTACCAAATCAACTTCCGCTGAAGCTTGGCTGCTCTTCCTGCTGTTAAAGTCTGTGATCCTTCATTTCCATCTAATCAGATGCCTGTGCAGAATCCAATATGCAACATCCTTTTTTTGCTTGAAATTTTTTTAGCCACCTTCAAATTGTAAGAACTAGTGGCTGCACAATGGTGCCATCAACGATTCTGTCATCGTAGGCAGAGAGGTTTCACTGCCTTATCCATCACACTGTCTCACCAACGGTGTTTATTAATAGGTGCTTGTTGACTTGAACTCAGCTCTTGCATCATAGATCTTGTTCATCACCATTAAGAGATGATGCCATCCCAAGAGTGTGAACAATTATAATTCCCCAAAGTGTGTGTGTGGGGCGGGGGGCGGGGGGAGAGAGAGAAGTGGAGAATGGATTTGAATGCAAAGGGGCTTAAAAAGCAATGTACAGAAAGACCTCATTCTCCACTGCAGAAATGTAAGAGCAGCAGATGGCAAAGTGCTAACAGCACAGGAAGACATCAAGAACCACAGGAAAAGTATATTTCAGAAAGCTATAAGGGGGATCAAGGGACATTATAGACAGTACCAAGTGTGAGGCAATCATCTGCACAACCATAAAATAACCTTCACCTTTTTTCTGGCAGAGACTGAAACGGCAGTAAACAAGCTCACAACGGGAAAGACACACATGGTGCAGTGTTACAGATGAACTCATAAAAGAGGCTGGCAACTGTGCACTTAGTGTCCTTCATAAAATCTGTCAACAGGCAAATGGGGAACAAGGGACTGGCCAAAGGAGCAGTGCAAATCAATCTACATCACGCTGCCAAGGCCCAAAGTAGAAAGGAAGAAAATGGAGATGTTCACATGGTGGACTGCTATTGGATGTGCGAACTGCACATTGAGTGTGAATGAGAAAACAGCTGAGGGGGTGGGTGTGTTCCATTAAACTGATTGGATTCAGTCTGTGTGAGTATTTAATATTATTTGCTTATTTTTCAAGTTTATTTTTCAAAGACGGAAGTTCAGACTGCCCCGAACTTCCATCTCTGGGCGGTTTACAACATAAAACAGATTAAAAATGAAAACCTTAAAAACAATTTAAAACCACAATCTAGTTAAAAAGCTTAGGTGAAACAAGAAGTCTTTAGAGACATTTTTTAAGTTCGCTGAGATGGGGAGGCTCTTATTTCAGCCGGGGGAACATTCCAGAGTCTCAGAGCAGCAACAGAGAAGGCCTGTCCTGTGTAGCCACCAGATGAGCTGGTAGCAACTGCAGACGGACCTCCCTGGATGATCTCAGTGGGTGATGGGGCTCATGGTGAAGAAGATGTTCTCTTAAATACCCAGGGCCCAAGCTGTTTAGGGCTTTATAGGTTATAACTAGCACCTTGTATTTTTCCTGGAAACTTATCGGTAACCAGTGTAGCTCTTTAGTCATATGGTCTCTCCAAGATGATCTAGAGACTAACCTGGCTGCCACACTGAGTATGAAGCTGAAATGAGGGTTTACTGCTTGGTGCAACATTAGGTAGCTTAATTCCTACAGTTCCCCAAATCACATCTTTCAGCAAACTCCGTATGAAAGAGAGCAACAAGATTTGGTTTCCCAGTGGCAGCTCAAGAGCTCGGTGTGCCTGGGTCAGGGTATCAAGTGCCGCCCCCTTGCACACACCCTCCTCCACCTCTTCTCCTTTATCTCCTAATCTGGGGTAAGGAGAGCCTCTTGCTGACACCCCAATAATCTTTAGCCTGAGGCAACCACCTCATGGAAGGGCTTCCCCTGCAGCTTCACCTTCTGTTTGTGTAAAGGGGAGTCAAGGGGAGTCACCATTCCAGTAAGCAGTGGACTCTGCCCATATAGCTATATGTTCAAGTCAGGTTCTTGATCATGTGGTTGCACCACACTTTGGCTGCCATCGAACATCACAGGAGACTTGAGGAAAACTCACCTCAGGTTGGCCTTCTGTGATGTATGAATTGTCAAAACCATGACTCCCAGATCCAATGACAGTTCCAGTTCCTCCCCAAACCTCCGATTGAACCCTTGGTTGCAAGGTTCAGTTCCCTAATTGAGGGTCTGGAGGCTGCAGCATGTTATCTAGTTTGGGCAAGAGGTTTACTCTCACCCAAACTGGAGTTGAGGGAGGAAGCTCCTCCCATTGCCAGAATCCCATTGGCTGGTAAGGCTTTCCTTCATGGGTCGGAGGAAGACCACACGGCCAGCAACGCCCCCTTTGCAGTCTCCCAGACTTCAAATCACAATCATCTGGGAGTGTGCCAGGAGACTGGAGACAGTTGAACCCACAGTCCAGCGTGGTGCAGTGGTTAGAGTGCCGGACTAGGACCGGGGAGACCCGAGTTCAAATCCCCATTCAGCCATGAAACTAGCTGGGTGACTCTGGGCCAGTCACTTTTCTCTCAGCCTAGCCTACTTCACAGGGTTGTTGTGAGGAGAAACTCAAGTATGTAGTACACCGCTCTGGGCTCCTTGGAGGAAGAGCGGGATATAAAAGTTGTGGCTGACATACCACACAAGGGTATGGCAGCCCAGTAGCATTGCATGCATGCAAGTTGTAGAACTTATGCAAATTGAACAAATGTTACACAAGAGTAAGCCCATTGGAAACAATGGACTTGCCCTTGTGTAACTTCCTTTACACACTTCGCATAAGTTGTGAGACTTGTATATATGCAACAGAACTGGGCTGATGTCCCTTGCACTGTATGGCAGCCAGTGTTTCTTGTGACAAACACACTGTGCAAATATTAATCATGACTAAGCAATGACAGAGGTGTAGTCATGAGTAACTGGGTATCATCTTGATTTCAACAGGATTTAGTTGTGACAAAATTTTGCTGAATTGGATCTGTAAAGTATGGATGACATCCAAGTGCCTTTAAACAACTAGGAACCCTGGGCCATTATTCAGTTCGATGTTATGTTGAAAGGAATAGAACTAACATTGTGAGCAGTCTTCGAAGATATATGCTGCTATTGGCACCTGTTTAAATTGCCAAGGAAAAAATGACGCCTTTCACTGCAAGGCAAGCATCAGTAAAATTGTCCCTAGGGGACATTTGGGGAACGAAGCATACCTTTCAGGAAAATGAAAGATTTTCATCCATGCACATTTGGAGGAGATGAAGAACAAGATTCAGAATGAGCTTCCTGCATCAGCTGCTCTCAACTTGAAACCTACCAAGATGATCACTTTGTCAAAACAGAAAAGAAATAGAGACTACAGCTTTTCCCACTTCTGACTCCCCATTAGAGGTTCAAAGTATTTTTCAGCGATCACAAAAACAGGATGCTGTGGAAGTGCATGGAGATCAGAGAAATAAAAGAATGAATTGCAACTTCGCTTCTGAAAGGGAGGAACAGGAAAACATAAACTGCTCAGTGGAGAAAGTAAATTTGACTCAGTTGACAAGAAAACCAATCAATCAATCAATCAATTTTTATTACAGCCATTGGCCAGGCAAGAGATAAATATCAGAATAACAAATATAACTAATATACACAAATAGTAACTGATAAAAACACACAATAAAACAGTATACAAGCATCCAGAATAGATTACTTTAAAAACAGTAAAACAGGTCCTAAAATTGAGACCTTAATCTCATAGCAATATAAAAAAAATTGGCCACCACTTTTGTGATCTCACAGCTTGTATCTGCAAGGCAATATTGTGTATAAAAAAGCTCACACCTTCCAGGAAATCTAACTAACGGGGGAAATAAGTTCTTCTCTGACACCTTGATACAAAGAACAATATAACAGAACATGGGTAACAGTTTCCAGGAGGCCAGAGCCACAGGGGCCAAAAAACGTAGCTGAAGAATCCTTAGTGAACCTCCTTTCCAAAAGAGAAGAGGGCAGCACATTTAAGCGAGCCCAAGCAAACGCAACCTGAAACTTGGAAAAGGGAAGTGTTGTTAGGTAATTTGCACCTTTATCTCCCATGGGGGGGTGGAGGATCCCAAAATGTTGGGGAGAGCAGGTCCTGTTCAATGACATGCAACCGTAGAAATAGTATTTCCTTCACCTTATTATTCTCCAGAGTAAGTAGTTCAGAAGGAGAAAGTCCCAATTGCATTATTTTGTTGTTTACATAAGATAGCCAGGGGTTTGACTTTGGATAAGAGTCCAACCATAAATAACAAAAGAAAGAAAATTCACGAATCTCTAAACAGAGTTTAATCCATCTAGCAAAAGTAAATTCCTAAGCTTTACAGGCTATAGCGAAAGACCCACATTTCAGGCAAAGAGCAGAATATGACACACACCTAGGCACTGCAAAGATTGCTCTTAAGAATATAGACTGTACTCTCTCCAATTCAATTGATACCCCCTGCATCCATAGTGAGGCTCCAAAAAGTAACTGAACCACAATCTTAGCCCGAAATACCTGGAGTGCCATAGGTATATACTGGCCTCCTTTAGAATAGTAGAAGTGCAAAAAGGCACTAAGAGTTTTATGGGCTATATGGAGTATTCCAGTTAAGATTATATTGGGGAAAAATGCCTAAATATTTATATTTATAAACCTGCTCAATACAGTTCTGATTTACTACCCATTTATATAATTTCCTGGATTTAGAAAAAACCAGGACCTTTGATTTTTTATAATTGATAACTAACTTGTTATCGTTGCAATAGCAGGCAAAAGCATACAGCAATCTTTGCAAACCTAGTCTAGTCTGAGATAATACTGCTGCGTCTTCCGCATATAACAACACCAGCACTCGTTTATCAGACAGCTTTGGTGCATGTGAATCCACCTTTTCTAGACATTGGGCCAAATCGTTAATAAAGAAATTAAACAATGTAGGGGCCAAGACACGACCCTGACTGACTCCATGAGTAGAAGGATTTAAATCAGTTAGAGCCCCATTAGTGGCATACCTAACCCGTAACGAAGATATGGAATAAAGCTGCATCATCAGAAATAACAGCCTCTTCTCTATTGTAGTTTTTTTTCAAGTTTGGACCATAATAAGTGTCTGGAAATGGAATCAAACGCAGATTTTAAATCTATAAAGGCAACAAAAAGTTTGCCTTTAGGGCCACTAGAATATTTCTTTGCTAGATAATACAAGATCATACAGTGATCAAGAGCGGCCTGTTCTAAAACCTGCTTGCTCAGTCCCAAGAATCTGGTTCTTTGAGATCCATGCCTCAAGCTTATCCAATAGATAAAGAGCTTATAGCTTACCAACCACGGGCAACAAGGCCTATAATTAGATGGATCCAAATGAGAACCATTTTTAAATATGGAAACAACTATTGCTGGAAAAGAAAACCACAAAATTAACCACTGTAGAAGAGAAAATAAAACATCAATGGACTCCAGCAGGATCACCTTTACCCAAATGTTATTTATTTAAATTCTTTATTATTGAATTCATTCTCATCAATCTGGAGAATCGAGAATACAACCTCCCTCAACATATTATCACCTGTTAGATAGGTGGGAGAGGAAAGACCTGGTGCCTGAATAGAGGCTGTGCTTTCTAATAACATAAGCTGTGCCTCTGTTGCACAGGAGGCCTGAATGTACAGCCCTGGCTGGTAGATGTGAGGAGGTTCTCCAACTGCCAATCTCTGGGTATGTCTCATTCTGCAGGTCCATACACAGAAACTTGCTTATATTTGTGAATCACCCGCTTTTAAAAAAGAAAAGACAGCTGGGAATCTCGGGAAAATAATAGGAGGAATCTGAATCTCGAATCGATTCGAATCGAATCTGACATGATTTGATTTGGACCCCAATCTAGCCAATGGGCCACAGGGGCAATTTGTTCTATCTCCAAATCACCTGAACTAGCTAGATTCGGGTACAAATTGATTTGTACCCGAATCAATTTCCACATCCCTAGCAGGATTCTCTCTCAGCCCTATCTTGGAGATGCCAGGTAGGGAACTTTGAAGCTAGATGCTCTTCCCAAAGCAGATTATAAATTAAAATAAATTATAGTGGTCACACATGTAGTCTCCCATTCATAAGGAACCAGGGCAGACTCTGCTTAGATAAAGGGACAGGTCATGCTTGCTACCACAAGACCAGCTCTTCTCCAGTCAGACCATACACACCCTGTTTACACACAGGCTCTGTGAAGGTGTTTTACTGATTTCACATAAGGCCTGGTCAACTGTCATGATTTCTCTTTCCACTGCATATGTGCTTAAACAGTGTGAAAGGAAGTGTGTCGGAGTGTCACTCACTACAACTATACCAAATTTGGTTCAAATCGCTTAGACTGTCCACAAGTTAGTGCACTTGCACCTCAAAAGTTTACATGTCCGCCATATTGAATTGGGTTGGATGACGTTGTCACAATCTACACCGTTGAAGTGACCCTATGTGTCCCTATACCTGTAGCAAATTTGGTTCAAATCAGTTAAGCAGTTCACAAGTTAGCCCACTTGCACCTCCAAAGTTTATGCGTCCGCCATCTTGAATCGGTGTGGATGACATCATCACAAACAATGTCATTGAGGTTGCAACTGTACCCAATTTGGTTCAAATGGGTTAGACAGTCCACCAATTAGCCAGCTTGCACCTCAGACATTCACGTAACCACCATGTTGGATTGAGTGGATGATATAATCACAAACTACGCCATTGAGGTGTCCCTATGTGTCCCCACAGCTGTAGTAAATTTGGTTCAAATCAGTTAGGCTCACAAGTTAGCCCACCTGTGCCTCAAAAGTTCACGTATCCACCATCTTGGGTTGGGATGGATGACATCATCACAAACTACGCCGTTGAGTTGTCCCTATATGTCCCTACAACTGTACCTGATTTGGTTCATATTGTTCCTGGCGTTGCGAAGTTAATAAGGGGGAACACATGGACAGACACACGAACACACAACACAGAAAGCCGGGTGATCTCATAAGCCTACTGGAAAGTAGGCTAAAAAGGGAGATCATATATGCCACCTTGAATTTCTTGGGGGGGGGAGTGGAATAAAAATGTAATGAATGAATGAATGAATGAATGGATAGGTAGGTAGACAGACAGACAGAGAGAGAGAGAGAGAGAGAGATAGGCTGGTTCACACAATACTACCACTTCTAATATCTAACTGTCTATAACCTAGCGCATGATCTTGCCTATTTCTAGAGGGAATATTCATCATGGCATCTGGCTAATGTGTTTCTCAGTTGTCTGGCATTCAGTAAGCAAGCAAGGTTATCAAATACTCATTTGGTTTCCTTTGACTGTGAGGGACCCCTGGGCCTGCACAAATGCAAATTTAATTTACTTCTGACATGCCATTAAAAACAACAAAGTGTGTGTGTGTGGGATTAAAGAACATGTGAAATGAGTTAAAGACTTTTTAAAAGCCAAATCCCCCCCTTACTTAATTACATAATATTACTTAAAGGGTAGTTAATGTTTTTTTGTTTTAACAACTTACAACAAAAAACTTTAACCACCCTTTAAGTAACATTACATAATTACGTAAGAAATTGGGGGGGGGATGGGCTTTTTAAAAAGTCTTTAATTCATTTCACATGTTCTTTATTTCACATGTTCTTATTTGCTTATTGTTGGCACGTTTCCCCTGTAAAAAGTGAGATCCAGGACAGTTTAACAGAAGATGCATTTATGACTCTCATTATTATGACTCTCATCCAGTATATTCTCTGGGGGATTCATTTTGTAAATCAGAGTTGTGTAAAGACTATATGGAAGCTGTTCACACATGCACTGAAAACCAGGCCAGGGAAGCCCAGCCCAATTTTCTGTGTGTGTGTGTGTGTACTGCTGGGAGCCACACAGCTCCCAGCAGCAGCTCCTGGCTGCTTAGCCTGGATCTGGGGCACAAGGGAGCCCCAAAAGCGGGCTCGTGTGTTGGTTCTGCATGGTTTTATGTGGCACCTACACACAGGTAGCCTCCCAACCAGCATCGAGTCTTCCCATAATGCACCATGTACTTGTGTGGAGCATTATGGAAGCTCCGGGGGCCTCCCGGTCCCCAAACCTCTCTGCTCTCTCCCTGCTACCAGTAGAAGCCGGCAATCGTCTGGGCGGCCGATCCTGTCACCCAGCAACTTGAACAGGATCGTCTGTGGGAGAGGTAAGCTTTTCACGGCTTCCTCCCCTCGCCCTGTCCAAACCCATCTCCAATCGTGAGAATGGGCTCATTTATTATGTTCTTGCAGGGAAGTATCAAATTGCTCTAAGCACGCCTCCTCTTGGTTAGGTTTTGTGTAACATGCACACCCATGTCACCAAGGGCAAGTCTATGATGAGCTGGTAATCATGGTCATCACAATGCTGATTAAATGGGGAGCTGGACATTAGTGCAGTGCAGACGTTCCCAATTTCCAAGTAAAAGAAATCTTTGTTAAATATGCTAATTTAAGATTTGGCTTGTGGTTGTAGATGTCCATTAAACGCCAAGCTGGCATGGTGCCATCCGAAGGTTTCCAGGAGCTTATGACTGGAAATCATGCACAATGTTACTCTCCAGTTTCCCATTCAGTGGTATCAAGGGGATTGTGAGAACATGGGAAGAGAGCTGGTCTTGTGGTAGCAAGTATGAATTGGCCCCTTTGCTAAGCAGGGTCTGCCCTGGTTTGCATTTAAATGGGGGGCTAAATGTGAGCACTGTAAGATATCCCCCTTCGGGGATGGGGCTGCTCTGGGAAGAGCATCTGCCTGCTTGTATGCAGAAAGTTCCAGATTCCCATCCTGGCATCTCCAAGATAGGGCTGAGAGAGACTCCTGCCCTGCCTGTAACCTTGGAGAAGCCACTGACAGTCTGTGTAGACAATACTAAGATAGATGGGCCAATGGTCTGTCTCTGTATATGGCAGCTTCCTATGTTTCTAACCAACTCTGCGAGGTCGTGCACATGACCTCTGTGCTCAGAGCCTGGGAGGGACGGGAGGAAGGCAGGACCACTCCTGCCTTCTCGTGGCCTTCCTGCTGCCTCCCCACTCTCCACGCTGTGCTCCAAGATGAGCACCTCAGTGGCAAACAGTGCAGCGGCAGGGAGGTCGGGGGAAGGATGCTCAGCCTCGAGGAACCCCCAAAGGCACTGTGTGATGCGCGAGGTGCCTTGGAGGATTCCCCCAGCAGCTGGGCACTCTAGGCACCCAACTCTGTGCAACCACATGCCCCCAGCACTGGGGTGAAGGGTGTGCTTGTGCCCTTAACTCTGGCTAAAGACCAGAGTTGAAAGTCAAGTTGGGCTGGGTGGAAGCACTGGGATTGGGAGTGATCCTAGCACTCTACATGAGCAGCCTAACCCAGGCTGGGCTGCCCCAGGCGGGGTTAGGCTGCTCATGTGAATATCCTTTATGCATGTTTGGCTCCAGCTATGGGCATTGCTTTATCTATATGGAAGCAGCTTCTAATACACTTCCCTAGCTGACCTGCATGCAACTAGATGCTTTGCAGGCAATTTCTCTTCCTGATCCAATATACTTTAGGGGGCTAAACTCCATATCATGTTTAAGATGTAGTTTGTCCATGTGCACACGTGTGCATGAGTGCTTAAAGTTAAATAGAAGCCATGATCAGGGTTATGGCATGGGGAAAGGGGTATTGAACTCTTTCTCCTAGCATCATGGTTCCAACAAAAATGGCTTTTCCAAAGCTGCTATTATCCCTGGGAGGAAAGCTTTCTTGGTACTAATAGGAGCTTCCCTCTCAGAGCTAAAGACTGCTTTGCAGGGCGGGGTGAGAAGTATGGCAGGAAGGGGTTAAACACCCCTGCCCATGCATGGGTGCCAATCCTCACTCGCAGCTATACTTAGGGCCAAACTGTAGCGTATTTTGGCCCTGAATTCATTCCCTTCCCCTTCCTTCTTCCCCACCAAATAATCAGTGGGTCAGTTCAGATGCTACCAACCATTTAGGAAGGGGAACACACTTTTTCTCTTTGTTTGCAGCAGCCTTCTGCTGCTTCCATCATTTTCAGAATGTGGGGTTTTCATTACCTTTTCCATGATCCTTTTAAAACAAAACTATTTATGTATTATTTATTCATCATATTTTTTTTACTGCCTGATATGTAAAACTCTAGGCGGTGTACAAATTTTAATATTAAAAATCACAAGTTAAAACACAATAAAAACACTATAAAACAAATTATTAAAATTCTAGTTTGTGAGAACAGGCAAGTCTTGAGGCTCTTGCTGAAAACAAACAGAGAAGGAGATGCTCTTATTTCAGCAGGGAACATATTCCAAAGCCCTGGGGCAGCCACAGAGAAAACCCATGCCTGAGTCGCCATGAGAACTGCTGGTGGCAACCGTCCGACCCCTCCAGAAGATCGTAAAAGGCAGGAAGGTTCATGACAAAGTAGGTGCCCTCTTAAATAACATGGACCTATCTCTATCTCTATCTCTATCTCTCTACAGGTGGGCCTCAATATTCATGGGGGTTCTATTCCCGGCTGCAGCCATGGATATGGAAACGGTGAATATCGAGGCATTGGGGCTATGGGACATGGGGATTAGGTTCCCAGTTGGCAGAAAATCAGCTATCCGGAGGAAACTGAGGGGGGAGAGTTCCTTATCCTGCTTTGCTGCTCCCCCTGAGTCATGTTGTGTACAATTTTGCCCCCCAAATGGCCAAAAATCAGCCAAAAAAAATTGATTTTTTCCCTTTTACTAAAACTGAGCCATCTTGTGGCTCCAACGAACAAAATGGTGGCCAGAAATGACCTCCGCTGTAATTTCCAGGCACCCTTGATCCACGGATATGTGAGGTCAACGTGTTGTTGTTTCCCCCCCGCATATGCTGAGGTTGGGCGTCTTTTATCTGATTGCAGATACGCAAATTTGAGGATACCGGATCCAGGATAAAGAGGTGTGTGTGTGTGTCTATCGCATAACACATTTCTTTGAAAGGGCACCTGCCATTTTTATTTTGCATAAGATGTAGTATATAATTGTTACAATGTGATTTATTTTATTTATTTATTATTCTCCGTGTAAACCACCCTGAGCTATTTTTTGAAGGGCAATACAGAAATCTAATAAAGAATAATACTTATTAGTATCTCTTACCTGTCTTACAAGCTCCTTGTCACATCATCCTGGGGGCTCTGCCACAGACAGCTCATGCTTGGCTATATGGTCCACTCAGCTTGTCCAAAGCCATGCTCTGCTGGTTCTTTGGACAATGTGGCAGGAATCGTGTTGGTGCTGTGAGCACTGGCCTTCTGCCCCCACCCCAGTGCCCATGTCCCTGACAGTACCCGAGAGTGCCCTGGCTGGGCTGGAGGGTGGGTAGGAAATGGGAAAGGAAGAGTGCTCCACTAGGAACTGCAGCAACCATACAGCCAGGGACAGAAGTGCCAGGGAGGAGAGAGGGGTTCACAAGCCACAAGGAGGCTTAGCCAGCAATCGGACTGTTGGGGGTAATTACTTATATAGCAGAGCTTTTCAGGAGCTAACTCACTCCCATTACAGCAGAAGTTAACAGAATCTCAGGGGCAACAGCTTGTAAATGATAAGCATGGAGATTCATGTAAAGTTAAACTAATCTACTTTATTCAGAAGTACATAATGAGAGGAAAGACCTTTATCTAACCCCTGGCTACATGGTGGTCAGAGAGAGAGCTAGAAGCATTCTGGGAAGAGGAAGAAGAAGGAAGTCACTCCCTGCAAGTTCCTGAGTGCAGTCTACCCACAGAGGGGCCATAGAGGCAGAAATAAACAGGAAAGGGAAGGAGACCCTAACTATCTATCTCTACTTCCAATGCCCCTAGAGGTTATTAGGGTTACTGGTGCAAAAGGTCAATATGTAAATATTTTTAAGATAATAGTCATTATGATCCCAAACAGTCTAAGGACTTATCTGGACTCTGAATTCTTCACACTTCTTCTTCTTCTTCTTCTTCTTCTTCTTACTACTACTACTACTACTACTATTACTATTACTATTAATTTATTTATTTACACAGTCAGACAGGGGTTATTGAGTGCTTTGTTTTATCCAGACATCGAGTCCTTCCCAAGGACCTGGGATGGCTGGATTTTATTGTCAATGTTGTTGCTTTTATTATAGATATTGTCGCAGAATATAGGCTGTTGTGAGTAAAGTTACTTTTTGTAATTGGCTGATGGTGATTTCTGTGGCCCCTATGGTGTTGAGGTGCTCTTCAAGTTGTTTTGGAATTGCACCCAGGAGCCAATTACCACTGGGATTATTTTGGTCTTCTTCTGCCACAGCCTTTCAGTTTCAATTTGTAGATCTTTGTATTTTGTGATTTTTTCTATTTCTTTTTCTTCTATTCTGCTATCCCCTGCTATTGCTGTCGATTATTTTGTTTTTCTTTCTTCTTGACTACAGTTATATCTGGTGTATTGTGTGACAGATGTTTGTCTGTTTGTAGTCGGAAGTCCCATCATATTTTTGCATCTTTGTTTTCTACAACTTTTTCAATTTTATGGTCCCAACAATCTTTATTATTATTATTATTATTATTATTATTATTATTATTATTGGGGGGGGGTTCTTTCACCTGTATTGCTTCTAAGGCCATGCTGAATCTATGTCCTTAAACATGTTCAGTGACAGCATCAAATGGTGCGTGCTGTTTGGTGCTGGCAATTAGTAGATTATTCATAGACATTTTTCAGTGAAATTTCTTCCTGGGAAGTGATTTCAGTCAATCAGAGATCAAGTAATGAATGTGAGGATGCCACAGTGATGTGACAATCAGTCAATCATATATGGCTCTGTGACATCATAAAGTCATTTCAGAACAGGCACCAAGGGAAGGATTCTTGCTTTCTTTCTGAATGGGTAAGTACTTCTGTTCCATTCTACATGCTTTCCCCCACAATTTATTGAAAGTGTGGTTCATTTTGCAGCTGACAAAAGCTTTCACAAAAAAGTGACCCTCGTTTGACTTAGCCTATTTTTAATCCAGTTTGCACTAGTTCAATTATTTTACACCTTCCTGCTATTGGTTTGATGTATTAGTTTTGCAGTAATTATTATTTAATCTTTTAATTCACATTAAGTGTTCAGGAGGGAAGATTATTTTTCAGGGCAAAGAATTTGTCTATGGCAGAGAATTTCTCTGGAAAAACAGGTGGGAGTTGTTTATCTTTTTCTTTCTCTCCAAATCAGGCTGTAACATCCTGGAGACAAATAATCATTTTGCCTACAGAATAAACTTTCATAATTACAGAACAGCTATAAAAACACTCATGAATCTGTTTAGTACTCGTGACTGAACTGGGTCTTTATTTATCACCTTGCTTTCATTTATACGTTTGTTAGCATGTTTGCTTAAGTTAATCCCCCCCACTCTCGCAACATTATTGTTGTGCACTGATTCGGAAATCCTGTTCTGAGGATTAGTAGTCTGATCCTACTCAGGAATAAGCTGCACTGAGCTCAATGGAACTTACTCCCCAGTAAATGTTCTTAAGACTGTAGTCCATGTCACCTTCAAGTTCCATTGTAAATACTATGAACATTAGGGTAATTTAAGAGGGGGTTTGAATCCAGCGCCCTTCTGGTTCAAGAAGCATTGCCCTCATTCTCAGTTGGCTTTGTGATGTCATCACACAGTCAAATCAGATTGGCTATGTATCACTGTGGCTTCATCATGCTTATAATGTGACTTGACTGACTTGAGCACACTCTTCCTAGGAATAAGGCTCAGCAGTTTGAGCGGGGGGGTGGATTATAACAATTGGAGAATAGGCAGTGAATAAGGCATGCAAGAGGAGGGGTGTTTAGGGGAAATTTCAAGCCCCCACTACACTCTCCCCCTCCCCATGAATTAAAGCTGGCAGATAGCCTCAGTAATGAAATTATTTTTCTGACTTCCAAATAAAAAGGTACTTGAAAGACAAGGAAGTTTTTGGAGGTACAATTAATACAGTGTGAAACTTCAATGCAATATTTTATGATTTAACAACTTACTCACTAATCAGGAGTAATCTTCTGATCTTCAGGCACCATGTAGATAAAAAGCAGGCATCACACAGCTTGCAACTATTTGTATGAGATTGTGAAGTCCCCCTCCCCTTCTTTTTCCTTTAGTTTCATCAAGGCTACCTTTTCAAAGAACTTTGACAGAAACATTAGATGAAACAAAAATTATATTTATATCTGAAAGGCTGTTTAGCTATGCATAAATTCAAGAGGGAGAAAATCAAAGTTTCCTAGTGTGGTTGTTTTGACTCAACCAAAAGTTCCAGAAAATGTTGCACAATTGTTTCTGTTCTCTCCAACTAACCTGAGTGGTATGAGATGAGGAGAGATTAGGAACAATAAAGCAGTATGCTTAAATTATGGGCATTTTCTACTGAAATTTCAAAGTTTGATTTCCTTCAGTATTTTGCTCCTGGCTTTGACAATGTTATTAAATATTTTTTAAAGAAAGAATCCACTGCAGATGACAATTAAGGATGACCATTGTGGGTGGTATATTTATGCTCTGCACTAGATTCTCCTTGGTGTCATGAAACAAGCAAACATTTCCCCATGGTTATTTATTCTACAGAGAGAATGGATTTCAGAGAAGTGCCTATGGAACTGCAAAGAAACTCTGAATGCATTTCAGAGATACACCTGTGGAGGCTACATCTTTCTTTACACCACAGCAGACATCCAGACTGACAAAGCACTAGTGCAGCTACACTGCATTGGTGCTACAGATGAGAACCCATTTTCATTGTTCTCCCCTTCTCTCTGAAGCTGATTGTGGCTCCCAAAAATGTGTCCCCGAGGGCCATGCTGAACTCAGGGACATATTTTGAGAGACACAATGAGCTTCAGAGTGAAGGGGAAATCAACGAAATTCTCCTCTCCCCATAGCACCAGCACAGTGTCAGCAGTACCAGTGCTTTGCTGGATATCTTCATTTGTTTGGATATTGGCTGGAAAACAGAATCTGATTTAAAATGTGATCTGTCCATTCTTTTTACTTTTTAACATATATAAGCAAACAAATACCTATCATTAGCCAAGAACATAAATATATTTCATACATCAAAAAAAGGAAAGAAAAACAATTATATTTTAACTACATTAAATTATACCAAATGAAAGAAAAGTTTGAATGTTATCTTGTATCTTAATGTTTCAGAAATTAATAAAAAGGCTCCAATTCAACATAAAATTATCATCCCACTGCCTACCTTCTAACATTCAAATAAAGTTAGTCAATGTTACCATAAAGACCAGGTCCCATTTGTTAACCAACAGATCATCCCAAGGGGGGAAGTCTACAAATTTCCTTTTCCTTGTTATAACCAATCTTGCAAAAATGTGATAAGAATACTAATAAACCAGTTATGTTTGAAAGTATGTCTTGGTGAGAGGAGCCAGCACAAAGCTATAGAAGCTGTTCAGGTAATAAGGAAACTCCTGAAAAACAACGGCCTTCATATTGTCAGCAGTGGGTAGCAAATGCCCCCCATGCATATGCAGGAGGGATGTGTGAATCGATTTGAATTCAAATCTATTCAACTCTAATCTGGCCAATTCAAACTATTTGAATTCAAATTGAATCACCCCTAAAAAGGGCAATTCAATTCAAATGTATATTGAATCAGCCAAATTTGAATTTGGATCAATTTGAAATGATTCAATGACAGTTTAGGGACATTTTGGCATCTATTTTAAACAATTCAGGTGCCCTGATTGGTCAAAAAAGGTGCCAAAATAGGTCAAATTGATTCAGATTCTAATCAAATCAGCCTGTTTTGGGCCAGTTCAATTCAAAATCAAATCAAATCAGCCAGTTTCGATTCAAATTCATACAAAATCTGAAAATTCTATTCATGCACATCCCTGGTGTGCAGTGCTTTGCCATTCCATAGCCAACAAATGGATCCTCATGTGTGAAGGTGGCTCTGCATTGGGATGTATATTTGTATCAGTCTTCCAGTAATCTGCTGTAACTTGCAGGGATTAGAGTGTCACTGCCACAAGCTCTTTCCAGCTAGCACTAGGAAATCCTTTGGTGACCAGATTCTGAACCAATTCTGCTGCCTAAATTAGCTCTTAAGACGAATTATGTTTTTAAAAAATTACATCCGTCTAAGCTGTAGGGGTAGGGGCCGCTGAAGCTTCCAGTGGGGCATGGCTTGGGCTCCAAAAGAGCCCAAAGTTAACTCCCCACACCCAGGCTAGGGATGTGCACGGAACCAGCTGGCAGTTCAGTCCAGAACCGCCCCCCCCCCCAGTTTGGTTCCGTCCAGGGGGGTTCACGAGCTTGAAATTGCTTTTTAAAAACACCCTTTACTCCCCTAGGGGGGCGTTCCTGGAGGCGGGGGGTTGCAGAGGTTCCCCCTCCCTCTGCTGGACTTCCTCATGCCCCCCTCAGCTGGTTTGGTCACTTTTTGGCCGGTTTCTGGCCTTCACCCGGAGGCACAGCAGGCATTATGGAGCCCACTCGCCTGCGCACATGGCCTCTGCATGGCCAGCAGGGGCAGAGGGAACCTCCATGAACCCCCTGCCACCTCCAGGAACTCCCCTGAGGGGAGTAAAGGTTGTGGGTTGTTTTTTTTAACAATTTCAAGCTCACTAATTCTCCAGACATCAAGGGGTGTTCAGTCTGGGGTCAGACCAAACAGGGGGTGGTTCAGTTTGACCCCCAATGGTTCGAACCTGTTTGCAAACCCCTAGCCCAGGCTACTAAGAGCCCTGAGCGAGCACTTCCCCGCCCTTTTCAGGCAGCGTTTGCTGCCTGAAAGCATCCATTTCCCTTTCTCTCCTTCCAGATATCACGCATAAAGCTCTGAAGAGCCCGAACAAGCACTTCCGTGTCGTTTCAGGCAGCGCTTGCATCTATTCTCCCTTTCTCTCCCTCTCTGGAGAGAAAGCATCTATTCTACCTTTCTCTCCCTCTCTGGAGGAAGAGAAAGGAAAATAGATCCTCTCAGGCAGCAAACACTGCCTGAAAAGGATGAGGAAGCCATAGTGCTCGCTCATGAATGGGGAGGGGATTCTCTTGGGGCTCAGCCATGCCCCGTGCTCATGAAGTCACGTGCACAGGACATCATTAGCGGGGCTGCCGGGCAGGACCAGACCCAGGCTGCCGCTCGGTTGGCTCCATTCCTGCAGTCACCCATCACACCCTCTCCACACCTAGACCAGCTTAGCTTCACAGCAGGTGCCCTCATAACATGCCATTTGCCTATGTTGCTACCACATGTAAATCTGAAGTCAGCTTGCAAGTAACCTGGTCAGATGGATCAGTTTATATTAATATTATTAATTCTCTCTTGTTTACACAGTCAGACAGGTGTTATTGACTGGTTTGTTTTATCCAGACATCGAGTCCTTCCCAAGGACCTGGGATGGCTGAATTTTATTGTCAATTGTTATAGATATCGTCACAGAATATAGGCTGTTTTTTGGCAACTGTTTTTAGAGCTGGAAGTCAAACCATGGTGGTTGTTTGGTTCATGTGCTCAGTTATTTTTTGCTTTAGTTCTTGTTGCTTTTCTGTTAAATGGTATTCTGGTTTTTGAGGTGAAGGCAAAGGGGAGGTTGCCTGGTTTTGATTTTGAAACAGTTCAGCAACGGTGGTATCCTCCTTTTCCAACACCTCCTCCACCTGCGCCTGATCTTCTTCAGTTGGTGGTAATTCTTCTTCCATATTTTGAGCCTGTGTTGCTCTTTGCAGTTCTTCCAGCTCAACTTCTGTGAATACTTTATTTCTTATTATGAATCTTCTCTGGTCTGCTAGCCTTTGTTCTGTTATTTCTGTATCTGGATGCTTCTCTTTCCAAATTTGGTACATTCTTTTAAAATAACCTCTTCTAGTTGGACTAGACTTGTAATAGCAGATCATTATTTCCTTGTTGGCATTTTTGGTATATTTTTTCTGGTTAAGCGACGTTTCTTACAGTAACCCTGCAGTCTCCAGCCCTGGTTGCTCAACTGAAGATCCTGAGTCCTGTAGCCCACTTGCCACCAGATTTCCAGGGACTCCAGCACCTGATGTGGTCCTTGTTGACCTGGGCAACAACCAATCCAGTACAGATTTATTAAAACTACATCTCACCATATTGTTGATGGGAGAGGCACTCTTCGTCTGGCTCCTCTGGTGAGACCTGTGCAGTATGGTTGGACCTCTGGCATAGCTCTCACCCTCCTCAGAGCACACAAGCCCCACAACCATGCCAAGGTAGTACCTCACTGGGGGATGATATTATTATTATTATTATTATTATTATTATTATTATTATTATTAATTCGATTTCTATATCTGTTTAACTGTTATGGTTTCTCCCAAAGCATCCTAGTTTGGCAAGGGAATCATAGCTGGGTGAGGGTAATGAAAATGGTGTGTTATATTCCACTAGCCTGTATTGACAGAGATTCCAGTGTTCCCTAGAAAGAGTGGATAATTGGTTCACATACATTACAGTGTCCCACATGTAGTTTCTGCACCCCCCACACTGCTGATGGCATTTGAAAGAAAATTTATTTATTTTATTTTATTTATTTATTTTTGCATTTATATACCACCTTTCGTTAAAAAGATAACCCCAAGGTGGTTTACAAAAGTTTAAAACATACAATAAAAAGACAATAAAAACATCATGTTAAAAGTATAAAAACATATAAAAACAGGCATAAAAACAATACAACAAATAAAAACACACAGAAGCCGCAGTAGAAAACGATCATGTAAAAGCCTGGGGAAAAAGCCAAGTCTTTAAAAGCTTTCTAAAAGCCATGATGGAGTCCGAGGAATGAATGGCCACTGGGAGAGCATTCCAAAGTCTGGGGGCAGCAACAGAGAAGGCCCTGTCCCGAGTGCACGACAGCCGGGCCTCCCTCATTGTCAGCACCCGGAGCAGGGCCCCCTCAGATGTCCTTGTCAAGCGGGCAGCAACCCTTGGGAGCAGGCGGTCCCTCAAATACCCCGGGCCCAAACCGTTTAGGGCTTTAAAGGTCAAAACCAGCACCTTGAATTGGACCCGGAAACGAACCGGCAGCCAGTGCAGCTCTTTCAAAATGGGGATGATATGTTCCCAACGGGCAGCTCTGGATAAAACCCTCGCTGCCGCGTTTTGCACTAGCTGCAGTTTCCGGATATTCTTCAAGGGCAGCCCCACGTAGAGCGCATTACAGTAATCCAGCCGCGACGTGACTAAGGAGTGGGTAACCGTGGCCAGATCTGCCTTCTCAAGAAAGGGACGCAGCTGGCACACCAGCCGAAGCCGTGCAAAGGCACCCCTGGCCACCGCCTCTACCTGAGCTTCCAAAAGCAGAGCCGGGTCCAGTAGTACCCCCAAGCTGCGTACTTGCTCCTTCAAGGGGAGTGCAACCCCATCCAGAACCGGTAAAATCTCCTCATCCCAATTGGCTCTCCTACTGACCAACAGTACCTCCGTCTTATCCGGATTCAATTTCAGTTTGTTAGCCCACATCCAACCCATCACGGCCTCCAGCCCCCGATTAAGGACATCCACTGCCTCCCTAGGATCAGATGACAAGGAGAGATAGAGCTGAGTGTCATCCGCATATTGCTGACAACTCAGTCCAAATCTCCGGATGACCTCTCCCAGCGGCTTCATGTAGATGTTAAACAGCATGGGGGACAAGACCGATCCCTGCGGGACCCCACAGGCCAACGGCCACGGGGCCGAGCAGTAGTCCCCCAGCACCACCTTCTGAACCCTCCCCTCAAGAAAGGACCGAAACCACCGCAATGCAGTGCCTCCGATTCCCATACCCGAGAGGCGGCCCAGAAGGATACCATGGTCGATGGTATCGAACGCCGCCAAGAGGTCCAGCAGAACCAACAGGGATGTACTCCCCCTGTCTAGTTCCCGGTGTAGGTCATCCACTAGAGCGACCAAAGCAGTCTCAGTCCCATACCCAGGACGGAAGCCAGATTGAAAAGGGTCCAGATAATCTGTATCATGCAAGACCCTCTGCAGCTGGGACGCCACCACACGCTCTATCACCTTGCCCAAAAAGGGGAGGTTAGACACAGGTCTATAGTTGTCCAGGTTGGAGGGATCAAGGGAGGGCTTTTTTAATAGAGGTCTTACCACCGCCTCCTTAAGGCATGATGGCATCCTGCCCTCCCTTAATGAAGCATGAACGATCACCTCCAGCCATCTGCCTGTCCCCTCCCTGGCAGCTTTTATTAGCCATGAAGGGCAAGGGTCAAGAGCGCACGAAGTGGCCCGCACACTGCCCAGGATCTTGTCCACATCCTCAGGCCGCACCAACCGAAAAGAATCCAACACAATGGGACCAGATGGTACCAAAGGCATGTCTGCCGGAACTGCCAAAACTCTGGAGTCCAGGTCAGCACGGATGCAAGCGACTTTATCTGAAAAGCGACAGGCAAACCAATCACAAAGAGCTGTAGATGGCTCCTCCCCCATTGTCTGGGGGGATGTGTGGAGCAAGGTTTTCACCACACGAAATAGCTCTGTTTGTCTGCACTGAGCAGACGCAATGGAGGCGGAGAAAAAGCATTTTCTCGCCGCCCCCACCGCCACGGCATAGTCCTTAAAATGGGCTCTAGCCTGTGTTCAGTCGGATTCGTGATGACTCTTCCTCCAGCGTCGTTCCAGCCGTCGCCCGAGTTGCTTCATCGCCCTAAGCTCCGAGGAAAACCAAGGAGCCGAACGGGCTCCACCAAGCGGGAGATGGCATTTAGGAGCAACCGTGTCAACAGCCCGGGCCATCCCTCCATTCCAGAGATCAACCAAGGCCTCGACAGGGTCACCAGCTCTGGACACTGGAAACTCCCCGTGGGCCGTCTGAAATCCAAGTGGATCCATAAGCCTCCGGGGGCGGACCATCTTATTTGGCCCACCACCCCTGCAGAGGGCAGATGGAGCAGTCAAACTAAACCCCACCAGATGATGATCTGTCCATGACAAAGGAGTGATCTTCAACTCCCCCACCTCCAGATCATTTATTTCCCGGTCAGCAAAAACCAGATCCAGAGTGTGTCCCGCCATGTGGGTAGGGCCCGATACCAATTGAGACAGGCCCATGGTTGCCATGGAGGCCATGAAATCTTGAGCCGCACCCACTGGGGGGCCTCAGCGTGGACATTGAAATCCCCCAAAACAGTAAGCCTGGGGGAACCCAAAGCCACCTCCAAGAGCACCCCGACCAGCTCAGGTAGGGAGACTGAAGTGCAGCGGGGTGGTCGGTACACCAGCAGAATCCCCAGCCTATCTCGGAGGCCCACCCTCAAGGACCAACACTCGAAATTCTGAGATTGCCTGACCGGGCACCTGGAAACGGGGAGAGTCTCTCGAAAGATGACTGCAACGCCTCCTCCCCGACCCTCGAGGCGGGGCTGCTGCACGATCTGGAAACCTGGAGGACAAAGCTGAGAGAGACCAACCCCGCCCAGCGCATCCAACCAGGTCTCCGTCACGCATACCAGGTCAGCACGCTCATCCACAATCAGATCGTGGATAAGAGGTGTTTTTGTGTTAACTGACCTGGCATTCAGCAGCAGCACCCTAATCCTCGAAAGAGTGTTCCCAGAGCTCCCTAGGGTCAGAGGGTTGGGAGAAGGGCCGGAAAAAGGAACAGGCCTCAATTGCCTGGACCGATTTCCCCTGTAACGGCCTGCCGAACTCCCACTGCCATACCTCCCTCTGCGCGCTACCCGTGATATTGCCGCCCCCACTCCAGACCCACTTTTTCACTCTCCCAGGCACATCTCCCCAGACTAAACCACCACGGCTTCTTGGCATAATAAAAAACCAGGACCAGACCTGCGTGATCTCCTGCTAGCTTCTTGACTGTGGGAAGACAGATCTTCAGGGCGGAAGGAAAAGGTCTTCAGGGCCCCAGGCAGCTCGCCCCACGGCTGAGAGCCACAAGGATGATAGCCCTTGTGCTCTCGCCAAGAGGCTCACGCCCCTGGCCCAGCCTGAGCTTTAAAGCAGCAGAGTCAGCCCCATAGATCGCACACACCTGAAGCAAGGTGGGGCAGAAGCAAAAATACAGTCACTGCCAGCCCAATCAATGTAGTTACACTAGAGTGCTCTTGCACAAATGCCAAAAAATGTGCAAACACAGTTGCATAACACAATGGCAATTGGAAATTATGGCCATAGTGCCATGCAACTGCATTGGTAGAATTTTCAGCATTTGCACAAGAGCGTGCTAGTTCAACAACGTTGTGTTTGCATAGGATTGTTGTCTTATTCTAAAGAGGCAGACAAGATTTGGGGTCCTGTTTCTCCTACCCTAGGACTGTATCCAAAGCTGTCCACCATGAGCCATGGAAACTTAGTTCAATAGTGAGAATCGCTGTCAGATTATGAAGCCATATCATGTGGTTTAAAGAATATTGTGCCTTGCTTGGTATGAGTCTGCTCATCTCTCTCTTGTGAGTGATTAGTATGATTAAACACCTTTCTCCTCATTTTATTGCTTCTTAATGTTGATTTTGAAAAACATTTTTAGATTACACAGAGAGTACTTTTCCTTGGGTATAGAAAACCCTGGTGAAAACATCTGCAGAGTTTCCCCCTTCTGATGGATAATGTGGCCCAAATACCCCTGACTGGTTATTATTTTTCATAGTCAGGGCCATAAATACCATTTTTGCTTCTAACTTAGAGATGCAATGTCCTTTTGTACTTAACCCTTCATTGAACAGCCTCTTGTTAGACATCCAATTTTTAATTGCTCCAAAATTAAGTAATTGGGAAAGATAAACAAAAAGGTGTCGAGCATAGACCAGACAAAATTAAGTAAATCTCAAATTTCAATGACGGAGAGTTCAAGGTGTACTTAAAACAGGGTGTTAAATTAATTCACATTGGTTGGACCATGCTCTAAGTTGCATCTGTTCCTTACAGTCATAAAAAACAATAAGTACTGTCCAAATACTGCTGAAGGTAATCTCTTTTACTCCTATTGGCTGACATCCTGACAAAGACGACGTGGATGTGGCAGGAAGATATGTCCATGCTGCAGAGAGCTTCCCCACTGTTGCTGCATCTGCAAGGAGCAATTTCCAGCAATTTTCTTTACCTCTGGAAGTCCTCTGTGCCTTGCAAAAACATGTCCCTGATGGTCACATCACCCTCAGGGACATTTTTTCAGAAGGCACAGAGTAAAGATGTGCCCAAAGCGTTTTGGAGGCCATTATGGACGCCTTCGAAATATTTCCGCCACCGGGATGATTTTGGCTTTCGGAGGTGGCAGGGCTGCTCCCTTAAGGGTGGGGGATGGTGCACTTTTCCCTCCCGCTGCATTTCCCCTGCCAGCGTACCTCCCTGCTGCCCCGTTGCCGTCTTCAGCCAGAAGCGGCCGGATGTACAGGACGCACGTGTGCCCGTCACGTGTGCGCATGTGCACCTGTCGCATGTGTGTGTGTGCATGGCAGACAGGCACACACGCAACAGGTGCATGCGTGCTCAGTACTTCCAGCCACTTCCGGCTGAAGACGGCAATGGGGCGGCAGGGAAGTACGCTGCTGCCCCAAGGGGCTGTGCTACAATGGAGCAACGGCAGGGGAAATGGCTTTGGAAATGGAGCGCAGGCTAGTGGCTTTGCTACAACGGAGCACCAGTGGGGAAAATGTGGTAGGAGGGGTACGTGCACCCTCCCCCGCCTTAAGGGAGCAGCCCCACCGCCTCTGAAATGCAGAGGAGCGCTTCCAGGCCCATCCCTAGCACAGAACACTTACAGAGGCAGAGAAGATCACTGAAAATTACTCCATCCAATGCATGAGGGCCCAGCAAGGAAGCTATCTGGCTGCATTAAGAGCAGCCTCTTACAGCTGCCATTGCATCCTTGCTCTCTTAGCAATGTCAGCCATTGATTTCAGTGGGAGAAAGCTAAACACATGCTTAAACTCCCATTGATACTAATGGAACATTAATAGTGATTTACTTTGCCTGAGCCACACTTTTAAGGATCACTGTTTTGTTGACTGAAAAGAGGTTACTTTCCAAAGCCAACTTCGGAAGTGATTGCCCATTTTTAAAGATACTGTGTGTGACAGCAAGTAGTTATCTCTCCTCTCCAGAGTCCCTTCTTTCCCTTCAAGGACCATCTTCTCATTCCTTTCAGTGACTGTTCTGTCTTCACTTCCCCAGTGGCTTCTTTTACAAATGAGGCTAATAACCCTTTCCCCCCTAATGTAGTTTTTCTGATTTGGGAATATTTTTAATGTGGCATGTCATGTGGAGAGAAAACAGTTTTGAATTCACATGCTTGTCTCTATCGATATACATTATCCTCAAGGGCGCTATTTCAATTCCTAGTAAGTGGGGTGGGAGGGTGTCAAAGAGATTTAACTAAAAGAGCAAAACTCACAGCAAGGCTCAAACATCTGTGCTTGAATATAGTGAAAGTTAAATAGCCAAAAAGCTGTGCTTCGATCCAGCTACATTTAGACGTGACTGGGTCCCACTGAATGAAACCAATGGAACAAATGCATCACAATTAACTCTTGACATGATTTGAGGAAAATTACTCAAAGTACTCCCAAAGTAGCCTAACTTGTCCCTTTAATGCCAATGGGATTATTTTGAGTAATTTGCCTCCTCGTGCCAACCATTGCTTTCAATAGGAATTAGCCTCAACTAATTTTACTGGATTGGGACCAGTATAATTTAGCAGCATTTGTTGTGTTTACTTTTTATACCCCACAATAACCAGAAGTGTCCTCAAGGGGAAAAAACTGTATGTGGTATAGAGTGCACGTGTGTAGACATCACATGTGGTTACACACCTGTGCTCCTTAAATGATGATGATCATTATTTCTCTCTCATGGCCATTGTTGTCATTTAAAAAAGTAGGACATGTGGGTTCTCTTCCCAGAGGCATGACCTTGTGTACTCTAGAAGATGAAGAGGTCATAACACATAACATGTAACTGCAGTTTGGTGAGAAATAATCCCACAGACAATAAATGCAAAAGCACCCAGGAAGCCTGATCATCAATGAAAATTAATTTTTCTATTTAAGTTTTGTCTGAGAGATTTGTTTAGAATACATTTCAGGGACAGTTTCATTCCCATCATAAACACCTAAAGACAATGACTAAGTTCCTATAGAAACCAGAGAGAATGAAGTCAGTAATTACTTTTGCACACATCTAAAGACACCAAGACCACAGGAAAGTACTCTGCAGTAAAACCAAGTATATAGTTTTATAAATTAGCTTATAAAGTCATTCTATAGGATATGAATACTTCGCATAATTAGAAGAGATTCATGGAATTTCTTGGCTGGTTGCTATGGCCCAGTCTAATATGAACATAAATCAGCCAAAGTTTTCCAAGTAATTAGGGGCTGTTCTAATCACTTCAGTTTGGATTATTGCAATGCTCTTTCCATAGGGTTGTCCCTGATGAGAATCTGGAATTTTCAACTGATTCACAACACACCTAGCAGGATTATATATGAGGCCAGGAGATCAGATCAGATCAGATCACACCCATTCTTTGCCAAGTCCCTTGGCTGTCAGTCTGTTTCTGGGTTCAGTTCAAGATGATGGCTTTAACCGGTACCAGTCTGTGTAGACAATACTGAGCTAGGTGGACCTATGGTCTGACTCAGTATACGGCAGCTTCTTATGTTCCTATGTAACCTTCACAGACCTAAATGGCCTGGGATCAGGGTCTCTCAAGAACTGTCTCCTTCTGTACATAAATATCCATGATCTCCTCTCCTCTATGGAACCTCTTGATCTTCCACCACTGTATGAGGTGCAGCAAGTGACCAAAGGAACAGGACTTTCTCAGTTGTGGCACCCAAATCATGGAGGCTACTCATGAGTCGGTACCACATGAAGCTGTGCGGCACCAAAACATGATCAGTTAGCCCACTTTGGGGTGCCCTCACACCCAAAACCTGGGCTAAGCAGCGGGCTCCATAAGAGGGCTCACTGCTGCACCGCCGCCAGGAGCTGTGCGACTCCTGGTGGTACACACATGCAGCACAAACTGGGCTGGACTCCCTTAGAACGGTTTGTGCTGCGTGTGTGAATAGCTTCTCTCTGTGTGTATACATAACACATTATTTTGAGTGTAAGCTGCCTTGAGTGCCTTTTGGTGCAGAAAGACGGGGTACAAATTAATGAACAAATCAAAACTATAAGTGCTGATTACAGGATTTGAAAATGCCAGTCTGATTTGAAAACTGCAATGGCTCATGCATTTCCCTAGCTCACCACTGGCATAATGATCACTTGCTCAGCCCCAGAGTAATTCCGGTCCGTGCCAATATTCGCATTTGCTTCAGCCCAGAAATGTGTCATTTTTCATCTTTATGTAGCATATCTGACACTTAGAGCAATGTCCTGTTTTGAAATGGAATACAAGTTGCCTTTGACCATTAGACTGTATCCTGAGTAATATAACTATCTGAAGTAATAGCAGTCCATGCATTTTGAGTGGGGCCAGTGCTATAACATTGCTCAAGAGTCCTGAATAACCTTGAGGCTGTCTTGAATTGCACACTACAGAAGGAAAGTGGACCTTGCAAAAGGTACAATGATCCTACGTTCAAACTCAATGGCTACTATTGATGGGCTTCAGAAACTGATTCAGACATTATGTTGTAGATCTCTTCCTGCTCCTTTGCAGCCAGGAACATTATCTTAAGCAAAAGCCTGCCTACATTTTTCACAGGTTATAGGAACACAGGAAGTAGGGCTGTGCGAACCGGTTCAAATTTGAACCGGTTCAAATTCGAACCAGGGTGGTTTGAAGGTTCGAATTCAAACAAAAACAGCCATCAGGTTGGAGCTGCAGGTTCGAATTCGAACTGAACCAGGGGGTGGTTTAATTTGAACTGGTTTGAACCAGTTTGAACCAGTTTGGACATCCAAAAATTGTTAGGAAGGTAGCCGGCACCCAGGGGTACCTGCCACCCAAACCCCAAAGCAATCGGACACTTGTACAATTTTTTATGAACTTTTGAAAATTATTTTTATTTTTTCCTCATAGGGTATAATGGGACTCGAATGAGGCCATTATAACTTTTTGTGGAGCACCCATGGGTGCCAACAACCACCCAAACCTTGAAGAAATCAGACAGTTCTACGATTTTTTATGAATATTTGAAATATTTTTAATTATTTTTCTCATAGAGTATAATGGGACAAGAACCAGTCCATATCCCCTATTGCGGAGCACCTAGGGGCACAAAAGCGGGGTGGGTGGTAGACAGACAGGGGTTCCTACCACCTACAAAACCCCAAGGCAATCGGACACTCATCTGAATATTGGTGAATTGTTAGATTATTTTTGAATTCCTCATAGGGAATAATTAGGATTGCAGCAAATGTATAGCTTCATGTCGGGGGGGAAGGGGTGTTGTAGAGCGGAGTGTGGTGGGTGGTAGTTCCTAGGGTGAGCAAGGAAGCTATCAGAATTATTTGAAAGGAATTGGGCAAAGGGCTGATTTTAAAGTGATTTTTGAGGTTTACGCATCTTTAAGGTTTTTCTCCATAAAGAAGCATGGAGGTGTCAGCAAATGTATAGCTTTACATCGGGGGCAAAGGGGTGGCCTAGAGCAGAGTGTGGTGGATGGTAGTGCCCAAGGGGCACTAGGAAGCTATCAGAATTATTTGAAAGGAACTGGGCAAAGGGCTGATTTTTAAGTGATTTTTGAAGTTTATGTTTCTTTAAGGTTAGCAATGAGAGTGGATTCATAGTTTGTCATTGAAAACCTTATATGCTACCCAAGAATCTACACTCAGAACACTTCAGAAACAACAAAACCCAGTACCCTATGGGTTAGCAACCCATGGGGGTGGTTGGCACCCTCTTTGCACTAGACTACCACTCACTCTGGGCCACCCCAGGACCCCACAAGTGGCTTTAAGGTTTTTCTCCATAGGGAAGAATGGAGGTTTCAGCAGCCTCATAACTGCACTTGGGGGGTGCTGCGGTGGCCCAGAGTGAGGGTGCCAAACACCTCCATGGTTTGAACCGGTTTGAATCGGTTTGAAACGGTTCAAATTCGAACCGAACCAGGGGGAGGTTTGAGCAAAACCAAAACCGAACCCCCCCTCCTGGTTCGAACCTGGTTCAAATTCGAACCGAACTGGGCAAACTAGTTTTGTGCACATCCCTAACAGGAAGCTGCCTTGTACTGAGTCACACAATTGGTCTATCTAGTTCAGAACTGTCTGCATCAACCGGCAGCAGCTCTCAAAGGTTTCAGGCAGGAGTCTTTCCCAACCTTACCTGGAGAAGCCAGGAATTGAACCTGGGACCTTCTGCATGCCGAGTATGTATGTATGTATTTAGATTTCTATACCACCCTTCCAAAAGTGGCTCAGGGTGGTTTGCACAGATAAATAATAAATAAATAAGATGGCTCCCTGTCCCCCTCCCTCCTCCTTGCATATTGGCTGCTTTCAAGAGCAGAAAGAGCTGGGCAGTCAGTTCATAGGCCATGAGAAGCATCCTGTAAAACACCTAGCCAAGTCTCAACTCAAGTGCCTGGCTGCAATGGGTTACACAATACACACCCTGCACAGCACCCCAGCAGGGGTGAGGGAGAGAGTTCAGCTTGGTCCTTGTAGAGAGAGAGAGAGAGTGTGTGTGTGACTTAAACTATTCTGTAAAGTTCTAGTCACCACAACTGGTGTTGTACAGCTTGAAAAGGTGCAGGAAAGGCCCATGAAAATGATTTAGGTTGTTGGAGACCTCCTCGACAAGGAAAGAAGGTTTCCTCTCTACTAGAATTCAGAATTATCCAGTAAAATTGACTGGCAGTAGATTCAGAAGTGACAAAAGAACATACATCTTCACACAACTTGTATGGAATTAATTGGCTCAAGATATGATGATGGCCACTAGCTAAGAGCTAATGCAGATGTTATACTTACCTTGTGAGGACAGGTTGCTTTTTCACACAATGTTTGTGTTTGTAAGGCATGCCATGTACTGAAGGCATGTTCAGTCACCTGCTTTCATGTCATGAATTCCATATGTTTGGTCAACTGCAAGAGTGGCTAAACTTGATGAGACCATCTAGGCTTAAGACACTATGATAATCTCTTAAAGTATGGACATTCTTTGTCTGCTTGAGAGCAACTTCTCCGAGGGCAGAGTACTTCCTCCTAAACCATCGATTCATCATTGGATATCTGAGAAAAAGTGGGGGAAACTCTTTTTTCCTTTTAATTTTTATTGGCTTTTACAATAGCTTACAGTTAAGTAAATATTGACTAACCTATCTGCGCGGTTCACATTAAATATACATATAAACCATTGCTATAATAATTCAAAACATAGATACTCCACATTACTACTCGATTTTACTCAACCCAACCTGCTGTTATTACTATATTTCAAACCCTGCTGAAAAGCCCATATTAGAAAAATAGTTCTTTAAGTAAAGTAAAAATGGTTCCCAATCTTCTTTGAAAGATTCCAAATGTTCATCCCTTATAAGTGCTGTAAGCTTTGCCATCTCAGCATATTCCAAAATTTTTATCAACCAGTCTTCTTTTGAGGGCATTTTAGTGTCTTTCCATTTCTGCGCATTTACTATCCTAGACGCCGTGGTTGCATACATAGAAAAATGTTAAATTTATTCTGGAAAACTCTTCTTGGGTCATTCCCAGCGGGAAGGATTCTGGCCTCTTAGGAAACATCATTTTTAAAATTTTCTTCAACTCATTATATATCATATCCCAAAAAGCCTTTGCCTTCCCGCATGCCCACCACATATGGAAAAAAGTTCCTTCACATTGTCCACATTTCCAACATTTGTTTGAAACATTTTTATACATTAATGCTAATTTTTTTTGGTGTCAGATACCACCTATAATCATCTTATAATAATTTTCTTTTAAAGTATAAGATGCAGTAAACTTTAAATCAGTTTTTCATAATTTTTCCCAAGCAGCCATATCTATATTATGACCCACATCTTGAGCCCATTTTATCATAGTTGTTTTAACCACTTCATCTCTTGTCTCCTCCAAAAGCAACAACTTATACATCTTAGAGACTAATCTTTCATCATTTTCACACAACTCCTTCTCGAATCTCGACATTTGATCCACGAATCCAACTTTAAGATCCTTTTTATAAATTTCATTTAGCTGATGATACTGAAACCAATTACTAACCAAATTTTGTACTTTATTTAATTTTTTTAATTTACAGCCCTTCTCTTGAAAACACAACAAATCCCTATAGGTATCCCATTCAGGTTGCATATTTGTCTCTTTACGTGCCAAAGCCTCAATCGGGGATACCCATAATGGTGTTTTACACTCCAACCATTTTTTATATTTTGCCCACACTCCCATCAGACTCCTCCTTACATAGTGATTAAGAAAGTCTTTATGCACTTTGCTTTTATCATACCACAGATATGAGTGCCAGCCAAACCTTCAAAAGTGGGGGAAACTCTTAGGACAGAATACACAGAAACTATTCACACACTCACTGAAAACCAGGCTAAGGAAGCTGAGCCTGGTTTTCAGTGAGCTTGTGTACCCACAGGAGCTGTGCGGCTCAGCAGCATGGCGGCAAGCCTGCTTAGGGAGCCCGATGCGTAGCCCGGGTTTGGGGCACAAGGGCACCCAAAAAGCAGCCTAAAAGCTCATGTGTCAGTGCCGCACGGCTTTGCACAGCCAATGGTGCTCTTTGGACTGGACTTCCGGATGGAGGTCCAGTCCCCTGCATATTGAGCAGGGGAATACTAATGCTGAGCAGTCCACTGATTTCAGTGGCAGGGTTGTCCATGCAAAATGTGGTATTTCTCTGCAAGTCAGTGGGAAGTATCTTATTCAGAATATCTTCTAAAAAATAAAAATAAAAAGAGTTTTCAGCTTCCCCAGAGCATGTTCTGGTGTAAAAAATAATGCATTGCAGCTTATCTATTGGCAGCAGCAGGAGCAGTAGGTGCCCCCCAAAAGGCCTTTAGGTCCAGGTTCCAAAATTACCTAGGTGCACCTCTGTGCACAGCACCTACACACAAGTAGCTTCCCTCACTCGGTGTATTATGGATGCTCTGGTGGCCTCCCAGCCCCCAAACCTCCCTGTTCCCTCCCTGCTACCAGCAAAAGCCAGCAATCATCTGAGTGGCCGATCTGGCCACCCAGCAACGTGGACAGCATTGTCTGCTGGGGAAGTAAGCTTTTTGCTGCTTCCTCCCCTTGCCCTATCCAGGCCCTTTCTCCAGTTGTGACAATGAGCTCAACAATGTTTTCCTTAACCAAACTTATCCCACATCAAAGATGTGTGTTTAATAATGACAAACCTGTGACAATGAACCACTTCAGTTACCAGATCTGCTCATATATCCCTATAAAGTGTAAAGCCTGCATTAGCTCTTGGCTACTGTGGAAGACAGATGTTGGACTAGATGATCCTTCAGCCTGATCAATACTCAGGGTTCTTCTTATGTTCTGAATGTTCACTTGCTCTCTGCATGTTTACAGATACTGGGAAATCAGTATCTTACCCGAAGCATTAAAATACCAAGTCAGGCTTTATATCGTAGACATATTTGGTGGATTCCCAGTAGGAGAGGAAGCACAGGAGAACTTCATGATCTTTTTGTTAAAACTATGAAGAGCAATTTCCGTTTCCATCAACCAAAACTTACACACAGTGGGTGGTTGAAAAATCCCCTCCTCACTAAAGGATCAACATGTGAATGTGGAAGAAGGCCAACATTTTAAAACCTCTGCTTTCTTCTTAATCCTATAAAAAGCTTTATAGTAATTTTAATAAAAACGGAAAACTATACTGAATCTCATGAATATTATTATATAGTTGTATGTTTGCAACACAACTATATGCATTAGACAACCCCAAATACTTAGATTCAAGTCACAAAATTGTTCAGAACTCATTGTTTTTTTAATTTATATAACTCCATTTACAATGTCAGGCCTTTACTTCTGGCAGTTGTGAAGAACATGATGTAAAATTTATCCCCTCATGGTGTCAGCTGGTTTACTATATTAGCTTCTAAAAATTGTTGTCTTAAAAACTGGAGAGGGGGAAAAAGTTATTAGAAGGAATCAAATTTATGAATCCAATTTATTTCGATGTGCTACACGAAAAAGCATATAAATGACATTTATTGCCAAGGTAATTATTCATTTTTATTGAATGGCAGTGTAATTACTTGAACAAAGTCATATGTTCAGTAATGTATGCACCAAACGTTACAGCTTGGTTACAGTAACTTATGCAAGCCCCTCAGTTTTTGTGGGGTCTTTCCCCCTCATAGATGTGTGAATATTCTGCTCTCATTAAAGAATTCACTGTTCGGACAAGTCCTAGTGTAAAATGGCAGTTTGACTTCTCAACGGCTGTGCTTTGAACATCTTCATGCTCCACAACACTCAACTGCAATTATTTCCAACATGCATTGTATTCAGTGTTGTAGCCTGGCAGGATGAGGAAGGCAACTTTCAGCATGGAATCTGCTGGCTGAGGAACAAAATTCTAATTATGTTGAAAAGCACTGCAGCACATCTCATTGTGTTTATTTTTCTGTGAAAAATAATATCATTTAAAAAAAAAAATCCCCGAAGAGTTCAAATCATTATGCCCAAACTGAAAAAAGAAAAAGCACTGTCACTTTAATATTGAAATGAAAATATTTGGGCATACTGATATGATCGGTTTTGGTTCAAAATCCTTGCTGCAAAATCTCCCTACTATGAGTTTCAGCTTGAACCAATGTATGTTTACTTAAAAGTCATTCCTACTGAGTTCAAAGGAACCCACTGCCAAATGAATGTGTGCAGGATTGCAACATTAGACGAACGTAGATAAGGGTGATCCCCAGAAATCCAGCTAACTGTATCGTTAGCATTTGACTTCAGTTGAAACCGGAGGTTGACTGTTAATTCAACATTCTTCATCACCTAAAGCCAAAGTATCATAAGTCAGGACAATAGCTCTCTCGATAATCCACATACAGATTTTGGTTGTTGTTTTTTAGGTGGGCCAAACTAATACATATATGAGGCCATTGGATAGTCTTCTTTTCTTGAATAACTAATGCAAAAGATCCAGCCACTTCACCGATGGGCAAGGACGCACTCATAGGCAATGTCTCCCAGGTATTATATATTGGCTTGGTAGGCAGCAGTCCAACTGCTCCACCATCCATACTGGAATATAAGAGTGAAAAGAGGAATTCAATGCTCTTATCAGAACCCCTGTTCCCAGGCTAGTGCAAAAAACCCAGTCCACTATGTCCCTTGGCCAGTTTTTTAAATTGGTGATTATCATAGTTGTACCAATGCTTTGAACCAGGGTTCTAGCCCTGGTGGCGCCTGTTAATGTTATCAATTACATTAAAACACAAGAACATAAGAACGCCCATCTAGTCCAGCATCCTGTTTCACACAGTGGCCCACCAGATGCTGCTGGAAGCCTACAGGCAGGAGTTGAGGGTATGCCCTCTCTTCTGCTGCTAGTCCCCTGCAACTGGTACTCAGAGGCATCCTGCCTTGAGGCATCCTGCCTTTGACATTTTAATTTTGAAAAATGTCAATGCCACCTCAAGGACCAATTAAGCAAGGGAGTCTGTTGTAGATGTGGAATGGTTGGTTGCTGTGGTGCCCTTGCTTCACTTCTGTAGCAGTTACTGACCTGGTCTTCCACAGTTGAGCTGCGATAATGCTGTCTCCACAATGGTGCTATATGCACAGGCTCATGAGTCTAAGGGTAGCAGTATGTCTATATGGCATAATCTAGTAATGCAGGGCTGCTCAATTTCGGCCCTCCTGCAGATGTTGGCCTACAATTCCCTTAACCCCTGACTGTTGGCCACTGTGGCTGGGGATTATGGGAGTTGTAGTTCAAAAACAGATTGGGTGGGCCTAGGATCAGCAGGCCTACAATTCCCATAATCCCCATCACCGCCTTCTGCTCCATCCCTAGGGAAAGAGATCAGTGTATGCTGCAGGCAGGGAGAGGAGGAAATTTCAGGCAACTGTCCAAAAGTTGCCTCTCCTTAAATTCATTCTGCCACATACTGTGTGGGACAGGGCAATGAAAACTCCTCCTGAATTCTAACTGAATTCGACCCCTGCTAAATGGGCAACCCCTGCTAACCTGGCAAAGAGGCACCTTTTAATGTGGTGATTCTCTTTATTTAGCAGGGGGAGAGTAACTGGCCCTATGCACCCCCAGTACAGTACCTCCAGTGACTGTTGCTGGTGTCTATCTTGTGTTCTTTTAGATTGTGAGCCCTTTGGGGACAGGAGTCCATCTTATTTATTTATTATTTCTCTGTGTAACCACCCTGAGCCATATTTGGAAGGGCGGTATAGAAATCAAATTAATAATAATAATAATAATAATAATAATAATAATAATAATAATACCAAAGAGAACCACAGGACTCTGTGGTCGCCAGGAGTTGACACCAACTCAACAGCATGCTTTATCTTTACACCTCAAAATATACAGTCTGAATTACTTGCTTCATCCTGATTCAGTCTGTCCTTTCTCAGATGAATAGAAGGCAACTCTGAATGTAAGATGATAGCATTAATATATAGGTTAAATACAAGTTATACCCGTATTTACCCGAATGAAAGAAGACGGAATCTAAGTTGACACCGCCCTCCCCCACTATACTTAACAGGTAAAAACTTGGGGAGGGGGGAACTTCATCTTAGGTTTCTGTGTTTGTGTTTGATCTGTGATTATTTATTCACAGGTGCCAGTCAAGCTGGATATGTTATGCATGTGTGAGCTGACCAACCTAGGAATGTGTGAAAAACCCTTGATCATTTCTTCTGATCTTACTGAGATACATTTTACTTCCCTTGGAATTCCTTGGGCCTTTTGCCTGTTCAGGAGTCTCCAGATTGAGCTTGAACAAGGCTGGCCTTAGGGATAGGTGAGCCAGGCAATTGCCTGAGGTACCTATCTGAAAGGGGCACCAAACTAAGTTTGGTAGCTCACTGTTTGTTAAGTACATTGTCTGCAGTGCACTAGAAGGAAAGCGCGGGGGGGGGGGGACAATGGCTGACATACTAACTAACAAAGACACCAGTAAAATGTGAAAAGAACTGATGCTTCTGAAAAGCTGAACTAACTCAGTTCCACTACTGGCTCAGAGTGGGGGCAAATTCTGATGACCTTCCCTTCCGCAGAACTCTCTATGATATGCAAAATATGTCCTGAGGGTCGCATAGTCCCCAGGCACATATTTCTGGGTGATACAGAGGGCTTCCAGGGGAAGGGGGGAGTTCGTTGAAATCCACACACCCACTCACACAGCAGTAACTTGTATAAGACACCCCTGAGGGGGAGAGGTGTGTGCCTGCTGTGAATGTGTACTTTAACCCAGTTGGTCCTCTCACCCTATGGTCCTAGGCTAAGCTAGGCTCGCTAAGGGTAGTGCAGACAAGTAAAAAATGAAGAAGAGGGACTCTTCTCTCCCCTGATATCTCTTTTATTGCCAAAAGAAAAAAGAAAGAATGCAGTATCAATCCGCAATCATTTACATCAAGTCAAGGCACACACTTAAGTAGAGGTTCAGACTGCAAAAAACTTCAGCAAGTACAAAAGAAAGTGAAAAGATACAAAACAGTTCCTCTCTCTCCAGGAATACAGCTTGCACAAAAGACATTTCTGTCTCTGTTGTTTTCCCTCCACAATAGTATCCACCCCGGGTCTTTTTTTTTCTGCCCCAGAACATGGGTACAGGCCTCTGTTATACAGTTTCACTCTCACTTCCCCCCTCCCACTTCAGGCAAGTCAGAAGCAGATGATCTCATTGTCATGCCTGGTTTTGTTTTGACTAGGAGGGGGTTGGTGAAGGCCATACACTGAGTGCCCAACAACAGCAGCTGTTCTCAGCACAAATAGGAATGTGCAAACAGGACCCACAAAAATGGCTTTTCTTGGGTCACAATTGCTCTGCACAGCCCCACTCATCCATTTTAGATCAGACACCCACCCAAAATTGAACACTGTCCATAACACCAGCACCAATGCTGAGTTGGTTTGGAACTCTGTACTGACGAGAAGACCTTTTCCATACTGATCATGTTAGCTATGCCTTTTCCATCTGTTTTATAATGCTATTATGATCCTTAAATGGGTCTTTGATTCTAGTTCACCATACATTGTTATTTATTCAAATACTCTAACTCTCTGTAAGAAACAGATGCAAAATGGAGCTATTTGCTTTCTCCATGACATTTTCTAATCCTTTGGATATTCAACTAAGATACTAGATCATTGGAACATTTGCTCTTTCAATAATTAATACAAAAGTCTTATGCTGCTCATTTATGAAACTGATTTTGTTTGGTGCTCATTATCGGTCATCTTCCAGTGAAGCAAACTTTCAGATTGAGTATAGGTCAAGAGAGCACATGCAAAATGACTTCTGACAAAAGGCTGCTCACCCCCCACAAGTCCCAGAGATGCTCTAATCTTAATGCTAATAGTAACACTTATTCCCAGGGAGTTTAATTATTCTTGATAACTTCAGAAAAAGATACTGAAGAAATGCAGAATATGTGCTATGGTATCACAGCCCTGTAAGATGAGGAGAGTGGAAAAGGACACTATTTTAAATCAGATCTTCAAGGAATGTAGATGATGATGATGAAGAAGAAAAAGATTTATATACTGCTTTTCAACAAAAAGGTTATCACAGCATTTTTATAGAAAAATGAATAAGAGACTTCGCTGTCTCAAAAGAGCTCATATTTGAAACACAGTGTAGATACCAGCAATAACTACTAGAAGGATACTGTTCTGGGGTTGAATGGGGATTATTGCTCTCCCTCTGCTAGAAAGACCACATAAAAAGTGAACCAGGAAATCCCAAGTTCAGTTCTCGCCATTGTCATGAACTGATCTTTGGTGGTCTTTTGGCAAGTCATCTTCAGACCTTATCTGCAATATGTGGATGGTAATACTAGGATACCTTACTAGGCTATTGTAAGGAGTGTTGAGAAATTTATGCTGACCGCTCAAAAAAGTGCTCTGTAAGTGCTGAATAATATTATTGTATTAATGTAGAAAGACTTCACTTCAGTATAGAGCTGCTGCTGTTGTTGCCGCAGCCATCAGTTTTATACCAGGCGGGTTCAGCCAACATACAAAAAACCCTGAACTACCTTTCCCCAGAGTTTGGTGTTGAGCCCGACTTCTGGTCTTGGGATGACTGTGCTGACATTGGTCATCATGTCATCCAAAGCTGCCAGTGTAGGCATATATTACTCAACTTGTAGTTGAGTACTTACTTGAGTACTTACTCAACTTGCAGTTCCAAACTGACATCTATAACCTAGATTTGAAGTAGGTTACAGATGTTTGGTTCAGAACCACAAGTAGGATAGATAATACAACCAATATCAGCATATCCCCTCCCCAATGCCACATAAATCAAACTTGTTGCCAAACTCTGAGACTCAGCACTTCAGCTTTTTGCATGTGATCTGAACCCATCCATGGTTTCAGCTCCTCCTTCTTTGCTCCCTGTTATGAAGAAGCCAGTTGATCAGTGAAACCACTCACCATTAGTCTGGCAAATACCAAAGAAGGTTGGCTTCTAGGAGCAAATACTTCAGTTACAATTACCTTGACACATGGTTGTGACTCACACTTCAGCTATAGCCAACTACCCAATGCTTTCCATAGAAGACCACACCATAGTACCAAAACATAAAGCCACCAACTGCATTAGGGAACAGCATGGGTGACAAGATGCTAATCCTCAAACAAACAAATACGATTCTAATCCAAAATGCTAATCCATTTACAAACAAATAATATAAGCTCTTTTGCAACAAGCATTATTACAACCCTGAAAAAAAAAAAGGTATTGCTGGAGATTTAGATTAGCATTTTCTCCTGTGGACCTTTTTTCTTTAAATTGCTGCCACAAGGGAAACATCTTAGCTTATACTCTGTAGTGATCCACCTATGACTTTATTCATGTGTGATTTATGTGGCATCTACACTTCCAGGACAATTTAATTTATATGAACAAAATAATGAAAGATTCCTCCTCTGTGTAAATTATGGAAAATTGCCATCTATCAGAGTTGAATGTTTGGGCCACAACTGGGCAATTGACTGCAATTTGGGGAAGAGCAAGCTGTAAAGCAAAAGAGAAGGGAATGCGGATAATTTATTTGTTTCATGCATAATAAGGCAACAGGGAAGTGGGAGGCAGGATTATTCACAATGAATTTAAAATCACAGAAATATTTTTGAAAACTCAACAGCATTAGCAAGGTGTGAAGAACTACTAGGCAGCCAGCTGCACTCACAAGTACTATAACCGACTGATCAGAGATTGTATAATTATATGTTAGATTTGACTTATAATGAAATCTGCAGCCCCAATTAGGCAGCTTATTTCAAATCATTTGACAATTGGGTTGAAATTGCGGATGCCACTGAGTGTTATCTGAATGTGGCTTGGAAGCTAAATCTAGCATGTTAGTAATGCTCACTTCCAATGAAAGAGAAACATTAGGACTCCAAAGTTCTTCTACAGCTTCTGAGCTTCAGAGGAAGGTAAGCCTTCCCTCTCTCCCTCCCAGGGTTGTAGCAAGGTTGTCGTGGGCCCTGGGACAAACAAGTGAAGCTAGGCTACTGGGCCCTCCATATATTTGCTGCAGAAGAGTGAACTACCACCCAGCTGGTGGGGCCACTCTCTCCCTCAGGGGCTTGAGGTAGGGATGCCAAGCCCAGATGGTGGGGGGAAAGGAAATAGAGGACACTTTTCAAAACCCCACTGCCAAGTCTCCACTTTGCATAAAATTTGCATATGTTTATTGGTATTATATATGCATATTTTGATAAAAATTGGACAATTTGAGAATAAATACAGCTCACCACTGTGAAGCTGATGACCGGATGAGCTGTATGTATGCTCAGTCTACTGACTAGGTGCAGAGATCTCAAGGCCCCTGCTTCTTAACCCTAAATTCATCTCCTGATTAGGTTTACCACACACACACACACACACACACACACACACACACACTCCTCTGTCCTCCTCCCCCATGGGTCACTCAGCCTGCTCTCCCCAACCTGGTCAGCAACTTCTCCTCTTGGCTCAAGGCAGGGCAGCCAGCTAGCTTCTGAGCCAGCCTCTCTGTATGCTAGCACAGAAGTACTTGAACGCTCCCACTTGCTTGCTGTTCTTTACACCTACAGACATTTACATCCACTTTTCAACAGAAGGTTTTACAGTTGTTTTCAAAGAAAAAGAAATAATAAGATGCTCACCTGTCTAGTGGTGTACACGAAACAAAAAAGCATGGTTCGGTTCAAATTTGAATCAATTTGAAGCGAAATATGTTGTGCCGAACCATTCAGTCAAACTGACCAGCCAGTCCAGTCCATTCAATTGAACCGGTTCCGGGGTTCAGACAGCAATATTTGTAAAAGGGAATCCACAGAGGATTCCCCTTTACAAGTAAAGGGGAGTGGGAGTGGTGAGAAAGGTTGTTAAAATCTCCATGTGATTTAATTACATTCATAACCCACTCTCTTCTTCCAAGGAGTCCAGATATACATAGTTGTGTTTATCCTCACAACAGCCCTGTGAGGGAGGTTAAGCTGTGAGATAAGTAACTAACCCAGATCACCCAGTAGGTTTCATGGCTGAATTGGGTGTTGAATGTGAGTCTCCCCAGGCGTAGTCCAACACCAATATACCATGCTGGTTCCAAGACTGAAAAATGTGTAAGATTATAATTGAGGCACTCTTCTGGGGGAATTTGCATAAGATTATGAAGGAAATGTCACTGCTTGTCGATGCTGAATTTTGGTAAACCATTTTTATATTACTTTTAAAACACTCACAGACACACACTTTCATCACATTGCAAGCCAAATTTGAGTCCAAAGAGGTCTGAAAGCACATAACAGATAAAGCTTTGGGAAACTGCTTCTCGTGGGAGAAATAAAATGGATTCTCACTCTCCCCTGTGTGAAAGATAACTGTAGGTTAAGCATTCCGTTGTAGAGGACTGTGTTTTGGATAGCTCAATGTTATCAGCTTCCTTCATTTGAGATATTTTGGTTGCCTAGCTTTTGTGTTACATGCAGAAGATGCCCAATAGAGAGGGATCATTTTGACAAAAAATGGCATTTGTGACAAAGCTCTGCTCCTACCTGCGGTGAAAATATACAGATAAATCATCAGCATGCCTTTTCTTTGGTTGCTGACAGCACACTGAATTAAAAAGTATTTATACAGAATGAACTATTTTTATGTGAAGGCGCCACATACCAAACACCTGACAAATCTCATTTGGGTGACAACCAACCAAAACTACAAACAACAATAAAAGAGCTCTATTTGTATGGTATCATTGTGTTATCAGATGCAATTGTGAATGGCCCCTTTGTCACTTCCTCTGCTCCCATTCCTTGAATTTCAGCTGCTGTACAATAGCACTATTCACATGATATGCTCAACATTCTTGGAACTAGCGTACCCTAAACACAGGTACAGTTATTCACACACTATGCTGAACACAGGTATGGCAGTACACTTCCTATCTGTACCATGCACTTGAAGGGCCCATATCCAGGGTCACTTTTAAAATGAACACAGGTACGTGTATTCACACAAACACATGTATGAGTGCTCACACTTCTGTACACATATAATATAATGTCTGAAAAAGGCTTATTTTGAAGATGAACAGGGGCAAGCAGTGAGAACAGAAGCACGAGGAGGAGGGAAAGGCAAAGTGGGAGAACATCAACATCCATGGCTCACCATCCAAGCCAGCCCTCCACAAGTTTTTCCTGTCTGAATTTGTAAATTCAAATTGAGGGATCTGAGCCTTCTTAGATCTCTGGGAATAGAAAGAGATATAAATCCAAGAAACTAAGTAAATCAGTAAATAAATGTTGGAATGGCACCAGGAGTGTGTAGTTTGCTGTACAAATCTTGGTTGATCTGTACTCAAGCCCAAACATTCCTACACAGCTCGTACTAGCTCTGGCAAGACATTACAATGTGATGCGATGCAATGCAACGCAATGTGATGCAATGCAACACAATGCAATGCAATGCGATGCAACACAATGCAACACAAAGCCCCTGAGACTTTATGCACCAAAAAAGCAGTTTCCCCAGAATTAAACAAACACACCTAATTAGCTAAATTAGTTAGTTAAATTAAACACAACTAATTAGCTGAATCAGTTTAGCTAATTTTCAAGCATATGCTGAAGTTACAGATTTTGAGCTTTCAGCTCAGTGAAGTTGGTAATGTTTAATTCTCACCAATGCTCATTATACCTTAGATAGATTGTTAGAAAAGCATCATCCCACCCCCCGCCCAAAGGGGATCCTTAATTTTCTGAATCAGAATGATAATAATAGTATGATAGGGCTTTGCAATTCATGTTATGAATTAAAGCACAATAAAATATATATCTGTTGAATAATATAATCTATAAACATCAGGTATGGAAAGAACATCTACTAGTGGAAGCCACCTGGGTTTTTGGAAAGTTTTGTTGAAAAGTGGTATATAAATATTTAGTAGTAGCTGTAGAATCTAGCTATGGCTGGAAATCATAAATAAAACTGATATGATGTGTTTGTTTACATTAACACTTATAGGGGCTATTCTGACGATCACAAAAATCGGGCTAGGAAAGCCTAGCCTGATTTTTGTGGATCGTCAGAACCACCGGCCTCGGCTGCGAGCCTGGTGGTTCTAGAGCGGGTAACCCACTTGAGAACCCCTGCCTTTAGCCCGGGTTTGCGGAGCAAGCGCTCCGCAAACCCGGGCTATCTGCTCATGAGTAACCCCCCCAACCGGGAGGCGAAAAGCCGCCTCCCAGCTCAGGGGTCTGCCCAGCATGCCCTGCGCACTTGCACAGGGCATACTGGGGCGTGCAGGGGCCACATGGCCCCCGAGATCCCCAGACCCCACCGACTCCATCATGGAGCCAGCAACCATTTGGGCGGCTGATCCAGCCACCCAGGGCTCTCTCCTCATTCACCCTGCAGAACCAGGTTTCACCAATCGTGAGACCCATCTCGTAAACTGGCTCATTGTTGTTACATTGATGTTGTTCTCACAAGCAGCCAAGACTGGGCTAGGGCAACTAAGTCTGGGTTTGACTGCCTGTGGGGACTATCGGGACCCAATGAGCTCCCTGCAGCACCTCAGTGACAAACCCAGCTAAGAAGCCAGGCTCCTAAATGAGGTTAAGGGAGCAAGTTCTCCTTTAGCCCCATGTATCTGACTTTGTGTCAGTGCTGGCTGCTTTCAGCCGGCACTGAAGTACTGATCGGCACCTGCCCATTGCTGGGGAGATCACTTGTGTGGTGCATTGTGGGATTTCTGGGGGCTGGGATGTAGTAGTGGCCAGTAAGGGAGCTGGTAGAGGGGTGGTGAGAGGCACCTTTAAGAATAAATGAATTGGTTCTTACCTCTGCTTTTGCTGCAGCTGAACGCTGCTCAGAGAAGGTACATGTACGCCCAGCACCACCTGCGGTGTGGGATCACCTCCGCCACTAACCTGGCTTTGATGGAGCCAATCCCCCACCCATGGCCAGGTGAGTGGTGGAGGCAATCCCCTGCCACAGAGGATGCTTCTCCGAGCAGCATTCAGGTGTGGTGAGCGTGGAGGTGAGCACCAATTCATTTACTCTTAAAGGTGCCTCTCGCTGCCCCTCCACCGGCACCCTCACTCACCGCTACTGCTGGGATCACATCCCGCTACTGCTGGGATCACATCCCGACCCCCACACCTCCGCACTGCCTGTGGCAGCTGTGGACCATCTGGGCACATGATCCACATGCCCAGAGCCCCCACCAGGATCATCTGCAGAGAAGGCAGGCTTCTACCGCTTTCCCTGCTGCCCACCCTTAAGTCTTCTCACATGATTGTGAGAAAGGACTCAATATGTTACTGGGCTTTCAGTGGCCCTAGGCTTGGATTCAGTACTACTTATGAATGCACCAAGTCAAGTGCAACATCAAGTGGCCTGGGATGGAAATGTGCCTTCCAATCTGCCTTGAAAGTGGCATTTAGGCATTTCCAGATGAGTATCATGGTGCTGATGCCGCTGTGCATCCAGATGTGCTTCTGCACACACATATTCCTGCTCTGGTATGAGGAGCACTTTTTTGCTTGTCTGGAGTACAGTTTCTAGTTTGCACGACTTTTTTTTTTTTTAAATGTTTATACCAAAGTTTTTTTTACCACTTTCAAAAGGAAAGGGAAGGAAACCCTCCATTATTCTGGGAATTACAAATGCCACATGTGCTGCTGAGTGGAACGGTTTGCTATTATATCTTTACGGAGACTTTAATTACCACTTGCTACAACATAATCTCACGGTTAAACTGCTTGTGGCCAACAGTATTGGAAATTGTGTGTGTGTCAAATAGATGCAGGGATATTTGTGACAATTTGACAAAACTGTTTGCTTGTCACTTCAAGTCTAAAAAAGAACAGTATTAAAAATGTTCTGTAGCCAAGAAGTATTTTTGCTGAACAGTTGTCATGTTCTTGGAAAAAATAAATTACTCAGAGCCCCTCTAGCTAATATTCATAAGGGTAGGCTCTCTGCTAGGGATGTACCCAAATGGGCTCGGGCAGCCGTGAGTGGGGCAGGGAGCAATTCCTTTAAGAAGCAGGTCAGCCAAGGGCGTAACTATAATAGGGCAAGGGAAGACAATTGTCTGGGGGCCCACTGCCTTGAGGGGCCCCCCAGAGGCAAGTCACATGACTGACTCTCCCTGCCACGCACCTGCCCGAGCTTCCTTCAGTTGTAGTCATCCTTCGAAATTGATGTGAGTGTTAAGTCTTGGAGCTACCAGAACAGCATGTCTTTCTCTAGTACAATTAAATGATTTGCATCATCCACAATTTACAAAACCTTTTAAAAAATAATTTAGGATAATGATCTATTGTGGCACATAGGTTTATATATAAAAATTTATAATATAAATTTTACTGTGCTTTTTGTTACCACTATTCAGCCTCATTTAAGATATCTTTACTTCATGAGCTGAGCTTCAGTGAGGGGGGGCCCATTTTAAAATCTTGTCTCTGGGCACACTCCAACCTTGCTACGCCCCTGAGGTCAGCAGGTCCTTATCTGCTCCACTGCTACCCCACCACTTTCCCACCTGCTTTGGTCAATTGAGTGCCACATCCAGAAAAGCAGTGGAGCAGCAGCAGCAGCTCACCTGCTTCTTCATGGAACTGCTCCCCACCCCGCCAAACTGGTTCAGCGGTGAGTGCCCAAGCTGGTTCGGCACTTCCCTAAGGAAGCGCCAAACTGGTTCATGCACAGGGGCGTAGCAAGGTTGGAGTGGGCCCAGAGACAAGATTTTAAAATGGGCCCCCACCCACACATTGAAGCTCAGCTCATGACGTAAAGAAATCTTAAATGAGGCTGAATAGTGGTAACAAAAAGTATAGTGTTATACAGAGAGAGAGAGAGAGAGAGAGAGAGAGAGAGAGAGAGAGACCCCTATGTGCCACAATAAAACATCATCCTAAATTATTTTTAAACAGGTTTTGTAAATTGTGGATGATGCAAGTCATTGAATGGTACTAGAGAAAGACATGCTGTTCTGGTAGCTCCAGGGCTTAACACTCACATCAGTTTTGGATGATGAATACAACTGAAGGAAGCCTGGGCGGGTGAGTCAGTCATGTGACTTGCCTCGGGGGGGCCCAAGGCAGTGGGCCCCCAGACAACTGTCTCCCCTTGCCCTATTATAGTTACACCCCTGTTCATGCACATCCCTACCCTCTATCAAACATTTGTGGTACAAAAGGGGAACTTTTTGGAAGGTTCCCCTTTCCAAATTGTTTCCCAAGAATCACCCACTCAAATGCTTTTTCAGGCTGGTTCAGAGCATCTTCAGAACACCAACTGGCTGCTGCTTCAGTGGCCTCCCCCCGACCCCCCCCCCCCAATTGCAACTGAGTCTTCTTCATCCTAGGAACAAATGACTTTATAGCTAAGCCAATCAGATTTGGCTACCTAATGATATCACTGAGGGCAACCTAAACTAATTAAGAGTAAAGGCAGCCCTCATCCTCTTTTGAGCCCTTCACAAACAATTGCTGCAAGGGAGGCCCTTTTACAGCTTAATAAAGATTTGATGAAAGATATCCTACTTTCAGCTCCAACTTAATTAAATCCTGGTTCACAATACCTGGAGTGTGTGCTTCCTGGATCAGGCCCTGCTGTAGTTCCATCATGCTCTCCCGGAAGCGGCAGGACCTTCAGTTGCTGCCTTTCCATGTTCAGTACATTAAGCACCTTCCCTTGTGGCATTCTGCAAACAAGTTAAGAATGGGAATTTAAATAATCATTTACAAAATGTTTTCTGAATTTTGCATTGAGTCCAACCATTGGTCCACATGACTGTCGACTCTACACTGACTGGCAGCAGTTCTCTAGAGTTTCACAGACAAGGAACCTTATTAGTCCCAAGGGGGATTGAACCTGAAGCCTTCAGCTTGCAAAGCTGCATCCTTTTCTCAGGCCCCTGCTATCTCCATCTTGCCTCAGAGCAAACCATCCATTCCTTCCCAGGGAAGAAGGTACTGAGCACCCACTGGCTATGGAATAGTAATCTTGATTAGGCTCAGACTCAAAGCATCAGAAAGGAGGATCATCATCATACAATTGTTAAAACAGCCACAGGACACAGCTAGCTGTATATCCGCTATGTTAATTCAGCTTGCAAATGAATCTTTCACCCAAGTAAGCCCCCAGACAACACTGAAATTCACAAGGATATGAAATGTAAATACAGTTTTAACGCTTGCAAGAGGTCCGTTTGACAATATAAAGCACTCCTTGTGCACTGTGAGTTAAGCCCAAACATTTAAATATTAAGTGCTATGAGCTATGAAAACCTATTAGAAACTTTTAATTTATTTATAGAGACTAATGCTCATTTTTGAAAACTCATTGTGGAAAGAAAACAGCATGCAGTGCTTGATGAGTGATCAAACTGCTTCATGTCATTCATAGTTTCATTTCAATGATATATTGCTATGAATAAGTTCTGCTGACTGCTAGTCCATACAAAGGAGCAGGGAAGTTAAATTAGTGAATTTGCAGTACTGTAAGAGGATCATTTAGAAGATGATGCTTTGGATGCCTGGTATGAAATAACTAAATCAAACAAGCAAACATGGATACAGAGATTCCACTTGGCCTAAAAAAACATACTAATTGGATGCATAGAGATACACTGCCATAACCGTGGGTTGTAGCTGAGGGAGGTGAGTGAGTATGAGACCCAACACTTTTCTCTGTTCCCAGGTGACCATGCCACGTTTGCCTCACCTCACCTAGGCTGAAGGACTGAGGAACACCAAAACTTGGTCATATACTGTATGAGAATTCAGGGATCTGGTGTGTGTGCCTGTGTCCTCAGGGTTTTCCTTACAAAAAAGTAGGAAAAGTGGGGAATTAAAGGTCATGCCCCATTTTGTCAGGATATTTAGATCAGTACCAACCTAGGACACAATGGACAAATAAGTCAATTTTAAAAAATTGGCCGTGCCAGAGATTACGTATGACCAGAAACCAGAAATCCAATTGGGTTAGTGGGGAGAGAAGGCACTGAAAGCTTAGGACAACATGGATAGGGAGTTTAGAACATGCTGTTTTCAATCTCTTTTTTAAATGGTTTTGTTTTATTCTTGGTTATTCTTATGTTGTTCATTGTTTATTTATTTATTTTTAACTTTATATATGTTAGTTGATCTTGGGGGGAAATTTGTTTTGAAGTGCAGGATAAAAATCTTTTGGCATCTTGAGCTGTTCTTAAGTGCTTTGCCAGCTCATATGGGAAAAGGTACTCCTTAAGACATGCAGGACCTGGAACCTCTAGGTGTTTGTGGATCGTAACTATAACTATGATGTACCTGGAAGTGAACTGGCAGCCCTTGTCATTACTGGCACAAAGTTTTTATATGCTGCCCATTTTCATCAGAAAAGGGAACACCACACTCTGCCCCAGCTGAAACTTTCAAACACTGACCCCAACACAGAAGCTGTCAAAGAAATTTAGGAGGGCTGTGCTTTCGTGCATCTGAAGCCAAATAATGTATACAGTCCCTCTGGATCCACCTGGTTCTCTTCACTTTAGTACGTGCTTCCAGTGTGGGGTGGGAGTGGGGTGGGCTTCTCATCTCTGCTGCCACTTGAAAACACAGGCACACACCAAATCCAAGAGCATCCATGTACTGCGGATGTGATTGCAAGCTGACTAGACTCATGAATCATATGCAATCCTTCCCCACTAGTTTTTGCAACAACATGCTTTAAGTTTACTTCTGTAATCAGTGGAATAAGATCTTGCTGTCCCCTGGAGAAGGCAACACACCAAATTGTATTGGGCCTATATATTACATTGTAAAATACATGTCTTTGGCAAAATGTCAAGGCTCTGAATCCATTAAAAGTTCTGGTCCTTTTGGTACTGTCCCTCTCCTTTTTGAAAGTTTGGCTACACAACCACCACCATTGGAGCATAATTTCAATCATATCCTGAGATGAGAAGCTGATGCATCATCAAAACTGCTACATTTGGATCTACCAAGAAAGGAAGAGCCAGCTTGGTGTCAGAAACATACATGTCTTATGTACAACTTATTCCAGAATTTCAGATGCTCTCACATAGCTGCCTCACATACAAATTAGAGCATGGAGAGCGTAGACCAAGTGAATCACCACCAGACAGTTCACAAGAGACACAAAGGATGAGTATTCATTGCCCATCACTCAATGGAAATGCACCGGCAGGTACCAGCAGAACCACCCTGAAGCAATTCCATTCACCCAGTCTTGGTCCCACTGGTGCACAAATAACATTTCATCGTCCACTGCATTGGGAGCATCAGAGTCAGATTCCTCTTTTTGTCAGATTCCCCTTTTTGTCTGAGCCAGCATGGTGTAGTGGTTAGAGTGCTGGACTAGGACCGGGGAGACCCGAGTTCAAATCCCCACTCAGCCATGATACTACTAGCTGGGTGACTCTGGGGCAGTCACTTCTCTCTCAGCCTAACCTACTTCACAGGGTTGTTGTGAAAGAGAAACTCAAGTATGTAGTACACCGCTCTGGGCTCCTTGGAGGAAGAGCGGGATATAAAATGTAAAAAATAAAATAAAAATAAATAAATAAATATCCTCCTTCTCCTCCTCCTCCTCCCTCCAAGGCTGAGTGCATACATGGTTAACTCATTTTATGCTTGCAGCAGCAGTGTTAGGCAGGTTAAACTAAGAGATAGTGCTAGACAGATAGCCAAAGGTCATTCAATGAGTTTCACGACTGAATGGGGAAGTGAACCCAGGTGTCTAACTACCACTCAAAGATATTAAGCATATCCATGTGGTATCAGTGTAGTAGTTGGGGCAGACCCCAAGTGAAACATTCAGAGTTGTCAGTTGTCTATAGGGGAAAAAAACCCTGTTAATACCTTTCCTAGCATACTGAGCAAAGAGGCACTTTTTTAAAGTGTTGATTCTCTTTATTGAACAAGGCTAAAGCAACTGGCCCTATTCATCCCCAGCACAGCATTCCTCCAGTGGCTCTTTCTGGTGTCTACCTTATGTTTCTTTTCTTTTTTTAGACTGTGAGCCCTTTGAGGACAGGGAACCATCTTTATTTATTTATTTATTTATTTAGTTAGTTAGTTAGTTAGTTAGTTATATTTATGTAAGCCACTTGGGGAACATTATTGAAAAGCAGTATATAAATATTCGTCATATTTTTATTTCCCATGTGTTATTATCCTGGCAGTTAGCAGAGTTTAACCTTTCTCTGAGGTGATCGGTCTTTAAACAGAATTTCTTGGCATCATAGCAGACTATGTTTTTAGTAAGGACAATAAAAAAGTGGCATCCACAAGGATGAGTGTTCTGGCATATTAACATCATTTCTATGCCATTTGAGGTGCATTTCTAAAGGTGGGACAAAAACCCACCGGAAGCGCTGCCGTTGCCCTTCATTTCTAGATGCTCTCTCACAATAACAAAGCAAAGCTGCCCGGCAGTCAGCACAATTCATTGATTGAATAAATACAAACCTAACAAACAGTGAGGAAACCAGCTGTGAAAGTGTGCTGTGTTGACAGACAATGCATTTTTAGCAGTGTAATTTACTGCTGTTCGGCTTTACTGACCTTTTGAGAGTCTAAAATAAACACATTATTCTCTGTGGTCTGAAGCACTTCAGTTGCTTCAGCTATCGTACTTTACCACATAAAGAGCTCAGAACCAAGAAGCCCTGTGGGGATACAGAGATGGAAAAATTGTCAATAGCTGTAGGGCTGATTGCTGCAATCCCCTGTCATAATTGTTATGCAAGAGTGCAGAACTAGAGGAATTCTTTGGCTGATTTATTTTTGGGACCAAACACTACTGAAATATTGTATTTCCTTTTATTCAAAGTAGTTTCAGTGCTTCTCTTCTGAGAAATACAAACATTAGGATTGGCATTTGAGAGAGTTTTTTCTCCCCTTCTCAAGTGGGTACATATTTTTCAGTTGATTCTGAAGGACTGAGGAACAGCAAAATCAAAACTTGGTCATGTATAGCATTAGGAGGAATTCAGAGAGCCCGTGTATGCGCCTGTGTCCTAGGGGCTTTCCTTGTAAAGTTAAAAAAAAGTAGAAAAGTGGGGGGTTAAAGATCTTCCCGCATTCTGGCAGCATATTTAGATCAGGACATAATGGACAAATAAGTCAAAATGAGCCCACAATTGGGAAAGTCGCTACAAGCTATCAATATTGTGGCCAATACTTACGAGTGAAAGGAAACTGGTTGTTCTCCTTGAAAACTTTGACATTCGAAATCTGCTTTTCACATCTCTCAGCATTTTTTAACAGGCAGGGAGAGAACAAATTACGTAACTTTTATTTGATAAAGTCCCTAGCCCTATTAAGGCTTTACACTGTACATGTGCACAGGTGTCTGTACACAGGTACAGGTTTTTGTGAGAGTACAAGGGTTCATTGTAAAGGTGAATCTGGGCCCAGGCCCACTCAAATGCAGAGTACAAATAAGAAGTATACTATAGGCCTGCAAACAAATGAAAAAATTGGGATTGGGTCAACCCAATCTAATCTGACCTCACAAAAGTCCGTTCAGGGTTTGAACCAGTCTGAATGTTGAGGTCAGAGTTGGGGTCAGAGTCAGGATTTGGGTCGTGATCAGACAAATATTAAAACTTTTTAAAAAAGTAACTGTGGATACCCACTGTGACTCTAGAACAAAAGTAACCTAACACCACTAACACCGAAGAATCTCAGGGCAAGTAATGTAACATCGGAGAATTGCAAGAGAAACCGGGAAATGAGCCACTTTTAAATCAAAATGAGCTTTACAATTTTACAAAACTTTTTAAAAAATGATATACACACAGGCAGGCAGGCAGAGGACAGGAGATGTCCCCCCCACCCGCAGCTGCAATCACTAAAAATAAAATAAAAGGAGGGAAAGAGCAGACTCTTGCTATTTGGAGCTCTGGAAAGATCCATCCCCACCCCCCTGCAAATGGAGTCAGAAAAGTCCAATCCAAACTGTGCTGTGCAAGTTCAAGTTTGGACTATCTCCAAATCCCTCCAGTTTTACTGATCTGATTATGCACAGTACTATTGAACTTGTGTTGAACATAATGTGAGACAGATCTGTATGTGCATGCATTGTACATAGATTGTGAATAGGGCTTAAATTAATAATATAGCTGTGACATCTCCATGAAGTGAGATTCTGCAATACTTGCAGAGTGAGAGTCATGTGTAAATGGACTCTCACTCTGCATATGTAAAGGGTGGAGCAGAACAAGCAGAGCCTTCTTAGGGAACATCCCCCCTTACAAAGTATCCCCTTTGGGTCAAAATTGTTTCTCAGTGAATGTTTGACTCAGCCCTAATAAACAGTGTGTATGTAATGGAGTGTGGATGGACCCAGCACTTTATGGGAAGCTGTATCACCACACAAAGCAGCAGCACAGATATTTGGTAGTGAGAGAATTATGGCACTTGGAGAGACTTGAAATGGTGACCTGATTTCATAGTATTTTCCCAGTTAAAATCATAGACGCACACATACGAATACACTGAAGCTGCTATTTGTCCCATGAAGGAAGATGTCCAGATATCATATGAGTACCTGTCAGTTTTCCCCTGTGGAGAAAATAGTAGCTTTGAGGGATTTTAATTGGAAAAATGGTAGGGGGAAAGGATTACCTCCCAGCACAACATCATGATCTTATTTAAGAGTCACTACAGCTGCTATTTTTCATCATAGATAAATAAAAACCATACTAGTCTAATTCTTTCATGAAACTATGCTTGGAATGTAGTCAATCACCATATAACTCCATGACAGAAGTGTTCCTTTTCATTCACACGTCTGAGTTGACTTTTTGCTTTTCAGATATTTTGGATGTTTTCATATCCATTTAAATATAGAGAATAGTAATAGTATTTAGTAGATAATGCTATATGAAAAGAAAATACTCAAGTTGTGAACATTCTAAAAATGATTCCTCAGGTGGCTAACATACATTATTGGTTCTGGTGCCCGTTATGAAAACTGGAGCTAACTATGCAAGCTTTATCACTTGAAAACATTTTTGGGGGCGGGGGCATATTCCCCAGAGAGGACAGACCATCCCATTTATGCCAAAAAGATTAAGGTTGGTGTTCTTGTGAAGACTAAGTATAGATGTCAGAAATTTTCCAGTAGAAACATGGCTGATGAAATCCTCATTCAAGAGTGCCATCACAGTGTATATGGAAGCATGTATATGGGACAGCTGAGAGAAATTATTTTTGCATCACGAAAACACAGTGAATGCCAGCAACTGTATGATTAAATCAGTAGCATATTTTACTTGTGCTATGTTTGCTTGCCTGATTGGAAAAGCAGGAGGATATGACATTTATGATGTGGAAGAAACAAAGGTACAGAATGAGGCCCCTATTTAATAAATATTTAAGTATTTTTTCCTCCAGAAATAGCATTTGAGGGTTTGGAAACATAACTTTTTAAAAATGTCTTTTAAGCATTTGTTATACTGGCACAGTCCTGTCACTATACTGTACTGGTCAAAGACTGTAATAAAGTTTATCTATCTATTATGTCAGTATAGTTAAGATGAGGAGTGTTTTCAACACTGTGCCATTATGATTCCTGAACATTCTATTACTTATAAAGTAAAAAATATCCATCTACTCTCCATGAAATTTTGAACACATTGGCTAGGGGACAAAAGACACCACTCCTCTAGATTTGGCGCAAATCCATTGCAAAAGGCTGAGAGACAGCATTTAAGTGTTTAACTCATTAAAAAGGGTTCAAAGTGTTGGCAACCTTTTTTCACCACAGATAATTTATTTATTTATATATATATATATATATATATATATTCATTCATTCATTCATTCATTCATTCATTCATTTTTAATGACTTTTTAACATTTCCCCAAAATTCATGTCCATACAGGGCCGATGCCTTTTGCTGGTTTGAAGAACATCAATATGGTGGTTTTTGAGTAAAAATTTCACAAAATTGTCATAATAACAGGGGAAATAACTAAGGGAAAGTTAGCTAAGAGCATAACTGAGTCTGCCCACTGAGAATTCTAAAGCCAAAGTTAGGAGGGGCAAGTCCTGGCAATTTCTAGGGAGTGACTTCCTGGTTCTGAACATGATAAGGATAAGGTTCTGTGCCTGATAAGGACAATCTATGAGCACTCTGGCATGTGTATAATTAGCCACCACTATCCCTTTCCTTTCATGGGCATTTCTTTTCTCCACCTGCCCCCTTTCTCTCACCCCCAGCAAAGGGTGGAAGCAAAGCCCCCCCAACAAAGCTTGGAATAAATTACTAGAAAGTAAGTCCATTGATCCCACTGGAGCTTACTTCTGAGTAAACATACATTGGAATCAGGACCAGCAGAGACCTTGGCAAGAATGTGGGTTCTATTTTTCTTCTTCCTCCCAGTCTGTCAGCAAAGCATAGAAGGGAGGAACGCTTCTAAGGGTGGGGGGACCCAATTTATTTCTCTTACTTCTAAGTAAAAAGGCTCACTTCTGAGTAAAGTATTGGGATCAAGGACCCCATGCTAGGAAGTTCTGAAGAAGAAACCTCAAGGAAATCCTAAAAATCATTCCCACCTAGCACAAAGAAACCATCATTCTGGTGTAGATTGTTCTTGAACATGGAGGTTCCACATCAGAGCCCAACTGCCTGTGACTATGGAAGCGTCACTTGAGTATATTAAAGAATTGAAGCCTCCATATTCACAAGCAGTTTGGATCTCATGTAGAACCTCCATGTTCAAGAGCAGTCCATACCACAATAATAGTTTGTTGGCACTGGGTGGGAATGGTTTCTGGGATTTCCTTGATGCACTTCTTTAGAGCTTTCTAGAAGCATGTAGCTGAGCTTTGTGAGAAAAAGGATACTACGTAGGGATGTGCGAAATGTTTTGGATAAAAAGCGTTTTGTACCCAAAACAGCCTGTTTCAGGTGTTTTGTAGACAAAACAAAACACCCATTTTCCAGATCCAAAAGCTTTGTATACAAAACAAAACGTCCCTGTTTCGGCTACAAAACGTTTTGTTGTTTCAGACCTCCATTTTGTAGTGATCTCTGAGTCAGTCTCCATTTTGTGTTTGACATCTCTTTGAATTTCCCACCCTTCCAGCCTTCTGATCGGTGACCTAAAGCATGGGCTGACCTGCTGACAATTCCCTCCTTGTTCCCCATTGGCTCTTTTGCTTCTTGCCACTCTTTACTGACTCCACATTGGCCAGGGGAAGGGTTGCTAACCCATGGGGTGCTGAGTTCTGTTGTTTCTGTGGTGTTCTGAGTGTAGATTCTCCGGTAGCATATGAGAGTGGATTCTTGTTTTTCACTGAAAATCTCATATGCTACCGGAGAATCTACAATGAACACCTCAGAAACACAAAACCCAGTACCGCACAGGCTTGTGGGTATGGAAGTGATTGGCACCCTATGTGTACTACACAACCCCTCGCTCTGGGAAACCCCAGTGCCCCCCAAGTGGAATTATAGGGCTGCTGAAACCTCCATTATTCCCTATGAGAGAAATATTAAAAGACACATAAACTTCAACAATTCACAAAAGATCAGCCCTTTGCCCAATGGAGAGGAGAGCTGGTCTTGTGGCTGAGCATGACTTGTCTCCATAGCTAAGCAGGATCTGCCCTGGTTGCATATGAATGGGAGACTTGATGTGTGAGCACTGCAAGATATTCCCCTCAGGGGATGAAGCCACTCTGGGAAGAGCAGAAGGTTTCTAGTTCCCTCCCTGGCTTCTCCAAGATAGGGCTGAGAGAGATTCCTGCCTGCAACCTTGGAGAAGCCGCTGCCAGTCTGTGAAGACAATACTGAGCTAGATAGCCCAATGGTCTGACTCAGTATATGGCAGTTTCCTAAGTTCCTATGTTCCTATAATGAAGAAGCAGTTAAATAATACCTGGAAAATAGTGTTGAGGAGGGGAGAATAGTTGAAAGGTTCTTTAAAAAATGCTAATGGAAAACAATGTTAAAATCCTGTAAGGTAACACCCCACCCAGCACACAGATTGTTCTCAAAGAATCTGACATTAGCCACAGGATCCCACAGAGCATAAGATGGTTTAGAATATTTAAAACAAAAATGTCAATAATCCCTCCACTCCTACTTTGTAGAGAATACAGCAAGAAAGAGACAGTGACTGACATAATAAGAAACATTATTCAAAGTAATCATACTGAAATTAAAAAAAACACTAACTGAATCCACACAGAGCATCTGTGTGCTAGTACTTGTTTGCTCCCCTCACCCATGCCACAACCCCCTCACCCCAGAGACTGTCTGTCTCTGTCTTCCCCTTTCTTTCTTCCTCTCCCTTCTTTATTTCTCTCTCTCTCTCTTTCTCACTCCTCACCCCCAGCTAGTCTGGTGTGCTCCATTGCCAGCAGCCTGACATGTAAAGGGGCCACCTTGGCTTTCCTGTCCAGCTTCCAACTCACCCTTTGCTGCAAACTAGTTGCTCTCCTCACACACACCCCGCCACAGCCCCCTCACCTCAGAGGCCTCCCCACCCTGCAATGTGGCGGCGGCAGCAGCTGCTGCTCACACCCTCAGCTACAGCTACTGACCTTCGACAACCCTCTGAGTCTCCTCACAAGGAGGACGGCCAAGCCGCGGCTTTCTGTCCGGCCTGCATAGACGGGCCTCGGTGCACTCTTTGCGAGGACACTCAGTGGGGTGACAGAGGCTGGTGATTGGAGGCAACCTGGGCTGCCGCGATGCTGCTGTTCTTTCTTTGGCCCTCTCTCCTCCACTGCTCTCCTTCTCCTCGGCGGCAGCTGCCCCTCCATCCAACACTGAGACCTCCTCCCTCCTCTTCTCTCTCTCACCGTTGTAGTCAGAACTCTTGTGAGATGTGCCATGTTCCTCCCAAGATGTGCCATGTACATCCTTAGGCTTTTATATATAGAGATGTCAAGGAATGCCTAATTTCCTTTTAATTTCAATGAGACTATTTTGAGTAAGCCATTATCCTATCAGCCATTAACCATTAAGTGGAGGCCTGATGCTTAAAGGGAAGAAATCTACTCCGACTATGCTCAGAGGCTGTCACTTGTGTACTAGGGTTGTGCAGAATGTTCAGAGCTCAGAACATTCTGACTTGAAATGGTGTTTCAAGCGTTTGGAGCGTGAATAAAGGGCTATTTTAAGTTTGGAATGGAATGACCCCATTCCAAGTTGGAATGTTCTGAGCACCATTTTGGTGGGCTGTTTTTCACTTGCTTCCTGTTTTGGGGACTGGCTTCCGATTGGCTTGCTATTTCCTGGCTTCTTGGTTGGTTTCTTATCATACAAATCAACTTGATTAGTATGATAACAAGCAAACTAAGAAGCAAGGAGATCTCAAGCCACTAGGAAACCAGTGCCAAAAACAGGAAGCAAGGCGAAAATAGCATGCCAAGATAGTGCTCAGAACACTCAGAACACTGGAAACATTCTAAGTTCATTCCGTCAGAACAACCGGCCCACCCGATTGTTCTACCAAAATATTCCGGGGATTTGCATTCCATTCTGAGCTCAGAATGGAACACAAATCCCGTTCTGTGCACATCCCTATTGTGTACAACTTATAAAATGTGCTACTTTCTAGACAGAAGGAAAAGAGACAGACGCTAATAAGTATCATTAAATCATGCCACAACTTATTTTAATTTTTATAAACCACCTTGGGATAAGTTCAGGGGCGTATCTAGGGTGCGGCAGGCAGGGCACTTGCCTTGGGCACCACTTGAAGGGGGGGTGCCATTTTTTAAAATTTAAAAAATGTCTGCCTAAAACAAAATGGCCACTGTGCATGCTCAAATAGCCTCTGTGATGCCCTAGACCAGTGGTGGCAAACCCTGGCACTCCAGCTGTTTTTGAACTACAACTCCCACCATCCCCAGCCACAGTAATTGTGGCTGGGGATGATGGGAGTTGTAGTTCAACAACAGCTGGAGTGCCAAGGTTCACCACCACTGCCCTAGACCAAGCCAGGCCTTGCAGAGGCCATTTGAGCCTGTGTGGTGCCCATTTTGTTTTCAGTGGCCATTAAATATATATATATATATATATATATATACATTTTTATAAATGGCCACCATACATGCTCAAATGGTCCCTGTGAGGCCCTAGAAGCCAGTGGGGGAGGGGGAACCTTTGCAGACCACCCCACGGCCTTTAGGAAGCCCCCCAAAGGGGCTACAGGTAAAAAACAATTAATTAATTAATATAATATAAGTTACTGTCCACATATTCAGATTGGCACTATGTACAGAGAATTAGGGCTTGTGAATACTGAGCTGAAGCTTATGAGCTAGGATTGTATTCATTTGCTCTTACTTTGCTTCTTGTGATGTGATGTCTTAATAATATGGCTATTAATGGTGAGTTAAATGTGATGTCTTAATAATATGGCTATTAATGGTGAGTTTGTCTTTGAGTATCTGGGAAAAGTCAAATTCTCCATTTATTTTAAAAACTTATGTAATAGTGATGCTACAATGCATAGTAGAGAATTAAACAGGCACTTCTGTTTAGTTTCCCAAGTACACCTCCACATAGTATTTGGGTATTTCATGAGCCCCAGCATACAGAAATTTGTAGTTTTCCAGCATTTTTTGGTCTGATTATGTCCACTGCTAAATAGTTTTTGAAATATTAAAAGATTCATGAGCTTGACTTGTATTTTTCAGCTGATATTATGGTAAAGTTATCTGAAAGATGGGTGTCAGATGTTTGGACAGGGGACACAATTTCAGTGCTTGTCCTAGAAGCTATTTTCCCTAAATACGCCTCTGGATAAGTTTTATTAAAGTTGATGTGGAAATTGAAAAACAAGCAAACAAATAATGATGAAAAACAAAGATCATTTCTTTTCTTACCCATTCTAGCATAAAAAGTTTCATTTCTTTGATATTTCAGACCAAGAAAAGACACAGTCTTTGAAGTACCTTAAAGACTAACTTATGTTAAGAGTGTGGGCCTTTGAAGACCTCCACACACTGTCAGATGGTGCACACATTAGGAAAGAATTGCCTTGCTGGAATTATCTTCATACAATGAACCTCCTTTATTTCTCCTTTAGATTTTATCATGAGAAAGGGCCTGTTGAGAGCTGGGTCCTTTTTTTCATTTCTTTTTTTGTACCAGTGTGGTGGCCACATACAGCCAGTTATGATTACACTCCAATGGCCCCTTTAAACATGTAGGTTTCCCTGCTCCCACGTTTAGCATGCTGGCACACCATTTTCTAATCAAACTGGGGGCAATAATCACCCTTGATGAACATTTCTAATATTATTTTCTAATACCTTTGGTGAACATTTCTAACACTCCTGGAGTCAGTGATGGGTTGGATGAGGGATAACAAATTGAGGCTGAATCCAGATAAGACAGAGGTACTTATTGTGCGGGGTCGGAACTTGGGAGATGATTTTGATATGCCAGTTCTAGATTGGGTCACATTCCCCTGGAAGGAATAGGTATGCAATCTGGGGGTGCTTCTGGATCAGAAACTCTCTCTGGTGTCTCAGGTTGATATGAACAACCTCAGAATGGTGGTACATACGCTGGTGATCCCCAGACTGGACTTCTGCAATGTGCTTTATGTGGAGCTGCCTTTCTACGTCATCTGGAAACTGCAGTTGGTACAAAATGTGGCGTCAAGGTTGGTCTCCGGGTCATCTTGGAGAGACCATATTATTCCTGTGTTGAAATTGCTATACTGGCTGCCGATAAGTTTCCAGGCAAAATACAAGGTGCTGGTAATTACCTATAAAGCCCTAAACAGCGTAGACCTTGGGTTTTTAACATAACGTCTTCTTCTCCATGAGCCCCATCGCCTGTTGAGATCTTTTGGTGAGGTACATCTACAGTTGTCACCAGCTTGTCTGGTGGCTACTCAGGGATGGGCCTTCTCCTTTGCTGCCTCTGGGCTTTGGAATGCGCTCCCTGTTGAGATAAGAGCCTCCCCATCTCTGGCAACTTTTTAAAAGGCACTGAAGACATATTTGTTCACCCAGGCTTTTAATTAGATTTATAGTTTTATTACTTTTAATCTTAGGTTTTAATTATTTTAATGTTAATGGTTTTAATGTTTATATGATTATAATTGTAAACCACCCAGAGACACAAGATTTGGTTGCTGTAGAAATATGTTAAATAAATAAAATAAAATAAAATAAAATACATATTTTAAAATGGTATTTATTAACTATGTGTCAAAGGGCAGTTTGAATTAAACACCCCCCTGTGTGATTAGGCAGCAGCACAGTGGCTCATCAGGTGGGGGAGAAGACCTACATACTCATGCTCTTCCCCCACATCTTTAAGTTGTTAAGGACAAATGTGAAAAGAGACTGCTGAAGACCAAGGAACCGAAGAAAGCAAAATGGATGTCAGAACAGATGGTGGAAATTGCCAAGAAGAGGAGAGAAGCCAAAGTCAAGAAAGATAAAGACCTCATGAAGGAACTTAATAGATAATTTCAGAAAGCTGTTAGAAGAGACAAGGAACAGTACTACAACAACATCTGTGAAGACCTTGAGTATGGAAATAGACACGGATAAACAAGGAAAGTTTTCCAAAAGATCTCTGAATTCAGAAGGAGGTCCCAACCCGAAGACTGAAGTTGAATCTAAACAAGATGGAGGTATTGTCTGTAGGGGGTAGGGATCTGAGAGATGGTTTAGATCTGCCTGTTCTGGATGGGGTTTACACTCCCACTAAAAGATCAGGTTCATAGTCTGGGAGTACTCCTGGATCCCAAACTCTCCCTGGTCTCTCAGGTTGAGGCTGTGACCAGGAGTGCTTTTTATCAGCTTTGGCTGATATGCCAGATACATCCATTCTTGGAGACTAGTGGCCTTAAAATGGTGGTACATATGCTGGTAACTTCTAGGCTTGACTATTGTGATGCATTCTACATGGGACCACCTTTCTACATAGTTCAGAAACTACAATTGGTACAGAATGCAGCAGCCAGACTGGTCTCTGGATTTACCTGAAGGGACCATATAACACCAATTCTAAAAGAACTACACTGGCTGCCGATATGTTTCTTAAAGAAATACAAAGTGCTAGTTATTACCTATAAAGCCCTTACCAGCTTTGGTCCAGGGTATTTAAGAGAGCGCCTTCTCTGTCGTGAACCCTGTCACCTATTAAGATCTTCTGGGGAAGTCCGGTGACAGTTACTGCAAATTTGTTTGGTGGTGACTCAGGACTGGGCCTTTTCTGAGGCTGCCCCAGGGCTTTGGAACGCACTCCCTGATGTAAGAAGAGCATCTCCTTCTCTGTTTGCTTTTAGGAAGACCTTGAAGATGTACCTGTTTTCCCAGGCCTTCAACTGAGACTCAATTTTTAAAATTTTAATGTGTTATTAAAGTGTTTTTATCTATTATGATTTTATCTTTTTATGAACTTTAAGGATGTTATGTTTTATGTTTTAATTCTGTACACTGCCTAGAGATTTTTATACTAGGTGGTATATACATTCAATAAATAATTCATAAATAATAATAAACCTCAAATTGGTATGCTAAAGGGTACCAAAGGACAGATAGTAACTGATTCACAGAAAATCAAACAAAGATGAAAGGAGTATACTGAAAATCTGTACAGCAGGGATGTCAACATCCAAGACACTATAGATGATATCCCCTACCTGCAAGTACCTCTAGTATGGGAAGATGAAGTTAGATCAGCACTCCGGTCATTACCAAGTCGGAAGGCTACAGGAATTGATGGAATAGCTATAGAAATATGGCAGGCAACAGAAGAAGAATCAATCAAGGCTCTAACCAAAATCTGCCAGCAAATTTGGAGAACACCACAATGGCCAACAGACTGGAAGAGGTCAGTATACATACCAAAGCCATAGACAGAAGACCTAAGAAATTGCACAAACCATCACACACTATCCTTAATTTCTCATGCTAGCAAAATAATGCTGAGGATCATCCAATGCAGATTAGAACCCTACGTGAAAAGGGAAATGTTGGATGTTCAAGCTGGTTTCAGAAAAGGCTGAGGAACAAGAGACATCATTGCTGATGCACGCTGGATAACTAAGAAAGCCAAATAATACCAAAAAGAAGTCAATAAGAAAAGCCTTTGATTGCATCAGATACGTCAAGTTGTGGAATATCCTTAGGAAAATGGGCATCACAGAACATCTCATTGTTCTCATGAGAAACCTATACACAGGACAGGAAGCCACAGTCGAGACGGAACATGGTGAAACAGACTGGTTCCAGATAGGCAAAGGAATAAGACAAGGATGTATACTTTTTCCTTATTTATTCAATTTATATACTGAATATATACTGAGGGAAACTGGATTGGAAGAAGATGAGCATGGTTTTAAAGTTGGAGGAAGAAAGATCAATAACCTGTGCTACGCTGATGACACCACTCTGATACCTGAATATGTCGATTATCTGAAAGCTCTAGTAGTGAAAGTCAAAGAGCACAGTGAAAAATTGGGACTACGACTAAATGTAAAGAAGACTAAAGTAATGACAACAGGTACAGCAACCAGTCTCAGAATTGATAATGAAGACATTGAAGTGGTGGATAGCTTCTGCCTTTTAGGATCAACTATCAGCAGTAAAGGATTCAGCAATCAAGAAATACACCACAGATTAGCACGTGGTAGGGTTGCAATGAAGGCCTTGGAAATGATATTTAGATGCCGTGACCTGCCTATACCTACAAAGATTAGGGAAGCTGGTTTAACTTGGCAGTGATCGCCCAGACAATCACCGGCTGAGGTTAAGCAAACAATCGGTTGGCTTGACCTTGGCTAAATGAAAGGCTGAAAACTTGGTTTTGGTGTCGGGGCAGCACCAGGATCCAGCTCAATCCCAGTGCTTCACACACACAGCCTAACCCTAAATACCTTTAATCTGTTTTAGCCCTTGGGCAGCATTAATAATCAGCCATAATTTGAGTGTTGTCAAACTTCAGAGGTGCTCTGTACACCCAGCATTATCTTTTTAAATGCTGATGAGTACTTTATTCTAAAGCATCCATTATTTGGGGGACAGGTCCAAGCATACAAATCCAGGATCAGATTCTTAAAACAGCCTAAGGTATTCATTTATTTGGCCACTCAAAAACGGGATGTTGATTTATACCTTTTTGTGTCTCAGCCTTTGGAAAGCCTGAGCCTAAAAGGCTCATCTTAGACTAAAGAATATCTTAATATCAAAACCACCCTCCAGCAAGTCATCTGCATTTGCTCTGACAAATGGGTAATAAAAAGTCATTAAAATATTGAGTATAATGTTAAGAATTTCCTTAGCTGGTGTTAACTAACTTACACCAAACTGATTATTTATCTTGGCCTACAGTATATGATGAGGAAAATTACTCAAAGTCATTCCATTGAAATTAAAAAGGACACGTTAGGCATTTTCACTTTGGGGAACTGATGTAACTTGCTGCTGCTTGTAGCAGTGCTCTCCTGTTTTGGCTTCATCTAATGCTCTCCTTCTATATTTGTAAGTAAAGCAAACATTAAAATGACCTCATAAGGCTCCAGGGATCTCTCCTTCTGAGGAAGCCAAAATCTGAGTAGCGCTACTTCCCTGGAAGGTCTCACCACTTGGACAAGCAGGGAGCAGTTGCTTAGCAAAATTAGCAACCTTCTCCATTTCTACCATTCTCCATTGCTACCGTTTGTAATCAAAGCACAACCCTATGTTTTTAAACTAAATAAAAGTTAGAGTGATGCAAAATTTATCTTTGTTTAACATTTATTCATTGGATTTTATTTATTCATTCATTTTGCATATTTGTATACTGCCCCAAACTCATATCTCCGGGTGGATATCTCCCAAAGACTTACATCTCATGATGGCTTACATAAAAGTTAAAACTATAAAATCACATTTGATTCTGAATGCTTGTTGCATCTTAACACATTTGCCAGTATTTCAAATTACCACAGAATTTAAGTAGAATTTTGAATAAATAACATTTAAACCATATAAGCCATATGGAAACGACAAATACACCCACATGGGAGCAAATCCTTAGCAAACTCTGTGGGACCCACCTCTAAGCAAGCATTGGATTGGAATGAAAGGATGCTTTATTGGCTCTCTTTCTACGGCACCAGCTTATGCTGGCCTACCCAGTGGTAGTCCCGACTACCTTCAACAGAGCCCACTCCTAGGTAAGTGTGCAAAGCAGTGAAACTGTAATCAAATATTTCAGTTCAAATACTTTTAATGATTTGAAAACCAGCTGAAATATTTATACTACAAGTGAAACTAACATTGCAGAATCTGTTTTACTTGCTAAATTACAACACATGCCAACTCAGATTCAAATTGATTTAGGGCACTGGAAAGTAGAGGTGTGCACAAAAACCAATTGGCCTGGTTTGGTTCGAGTCCAGTCCAGTTTGAGTCCAGACCTCCCCCCGCCGGCCTCCCCCCAGTCTTCTTCAGGCCATTAAAGCCCATTTTTGGGCCTTTCAGGCCCTCTCCTGGCTTGCGGCAGCCATTTTGAAGGCCACCATGCATATGCACTGGCCATTTGCATGCCCAGGTAGCGAGCTTGATGCGATGCTAATTATGCATCTTCCACTGAAAATAGCACCCACTTGCCAGCTTCCCACCAGCTTCCCACTTGCCCTTCTCTAATGTCTGGCAGTATTTAGCAATATCATGATGTCACTATGTTCCATGTTTCTTTATCTTCTATCTCATGGCATGGAATGTTCATGAACATTCCAGCTGCTCAGGAGAAAAAGCGGTCAGAAATAATGCCTGCTCCCCAGCTTCTGTGAAAGAAGAGTGTGGTTTACAATAAAAACCCCACACAGGTGCTAGGAACAAGAGTCGCTCTATGTGGCAGCCTGAAGATCGAGTGGATGCCTCAAGAGGAAGAAAAGTGAAGTTGCAGGGAGCCCAAAGGCTAGTTAACTAAGGGAAAGGGCAGGATAGGCAGCAGGCTGAGCAACAAGAACCAGAGGGGAGGGAACGTAATGAAAAAGGAGTCTTGAGTTGTGCAGAAGGTATATTCTGCCCATTTTGGCTCCGGCATTGTGACCTGGCAATCCTAAGAGGGCAATGAGGCCCAAGAAGCAATCAAATTTAAAGTACTGATTTGAACTAACAAGTCAATTCTTTGGGCACAGACTTCTAGTCCCTTTCTGAAGTCATCTAAGCCATCCAGCCTACGGTGCATTTTGAAAAGTTGCTGCTCAGGCTCCTACAAAGAGCATCTTAAAACGTAAGTCCCATCTCAGCTGTAACCATAGTGTTTGAGATAATATAGATAACTGCTGCAATAAGTCTTATAAGTGACTATTGAAAATATGATGGGGAATTTTCTGCTTGTCTGTGTTTAACTGTTTAAATAACTAGGCTCTGCTGCTACATGTGAGAGATCTGGCACTGCAGAAATCAAGAGTTTGCGAGCTAATCTTCAGCCGGTGTGACAGCACTCACTATCTAAGGTGATTCACACACCAGTGGCACTTTCCTTATTTCCTTTCTGTTAGTTCAGATTATTCTTTGCTGAGAGAGAAAGAGAGAGAGATTGAAATTGAAATTCGGAACGTTAGGACAACTTTCCCTTTAATAGTTGTACAGAAAGGAAATGCTGGCAAGTTCAGTTTGCGATACTACAACTAGGAATGGGGAAATACCCACTCAATTTGGAACTGGGCTCGGCAAACCAAATTCCCTCCCCATAGAAAACTGCTTTGTTAATTCCAAATTCAATTCTGCCTCAGTTGTGCTCCACTTGGCATAACTGGCAGCCAGTGATGTAGTTGCAAATCCAGAAGTACAGGCACTCTCCATGACAGCCCCAATGGCCATGCCCACTAGGGTTGCCAACATTGCGTTGGCTGAAATCGGGATGGGGACTCCGAGAGGGGCTGGGAGGGGCAGGGGGCTGTGGGCATGACCACATAGGGGCAGGGCTTGTACGTCCTTATGGTCCTTAGACCAGCTTAGAAGGGCTTGTGTTTTTTTTTTTTTAACTTTTAAAGCTGCCGCTGAGCAGTGGCATAGTGGGGACGGCAGCGAGAGCTCTCCTGCCTCCCAAACTATGTGAATGGCTGCGCTCTCTGGATGGGGCAGGGGGGCTCGCTGGGGTGGATGCAATGGCAACAGGCACGCTGTGGCTACTGAACTGAAAGCACAACTTACCACTAACTGACTCAGACTTCAGACACTGTTTGCAGGAGGGACAGGGGCAGCAAAAGAGTCCCTTACTCACCCCCGCCTTCCTCCCAGATGGGGCAGACAGGCCGATTTCAGGCTTCTGCACACACAGAAGTAGGGACATCCCATGCAGTGTGGGACAGTTAGCAACCCTAATGCCCACCCCAACAGCCAGAGAAGCCGAGAAGCACCAGCACTCGGTCTCTGCGCACCCCCCCACTACACCCCAGCTGGCAGCACAACAGGATCTGAATCCTAGCCCTGCTGCAAGCCTCAGATCTTCCCACTAACCCTCAACGCTCTTACCTGGCTACTGTGTCTTCTTGCTTATCCCTCCTCCCCCCCCCTCCACACTCTCCCTTCATGCCACTTGAATGCAGGTATGGCAACATTTGAGGTGCTCCTTTGCGATTGGTTACCCTAGTAAGGGAGGAGGCAAAAGAGATAGTCATAAGTGTGTGTGTGTGGGGGGATCTATTCTCACCTAGGTCATGGCCAAGCATAGACCAGGTATTGGCCAAGCATAGAGCACATACGGGAGCATTACCAGAAATGGGAGGTCCATGGACAATTCTTATATTCCCTCCTGCCCTCCCTCTCCCTACTGCAAGTTATTCAAACTCTGCGATTAACCCCCACCAGATGAAAAGCAAGGCTGAGTGGGAAGTATATGGGAAGTACAGCCATGCCTTCTCTTGCTGTCAGTGGTTCACCATATTGCAATGCCCATGCACCCTATGCATGTTCCTCCCACAGCAATCCCTCTGCATGCAAGTGGCTTCATCCATGTCATTCTGGATCATGTTCTATGAGAGTTTGAGTTTGAGGTAAGTCCTGGGTCTAAAAAGGTTGAAGACAAAGGCAGAAAAAAGCAGGGGTGGGAGGTGATGGGATTTTCCTCCTGTTTGTTTTGCTGCATCCTAAAATGGTGTGAGGATTGGGAAATCTCCCAAAGTTTATAGGGTTTCCCCCCCCTCTTCTATATTTTTCAGCTGATGAGGGTGATGAGAAATCTGCCTGGCCTTCAGGACAATGATCAAGAGAGGCAAATTTCAGACAGCAGTCAGAGACAGTAGATGATGAAGACAACAATAGATTATTACTATGGATCTTCTGCTTTATTTTCCTCTTCAGTAAATCCCCTTGTAACTGATGAAGGAGATAATGAAAAGCATTCTAAAACAATGACTCACCATGATAACAAGAAAACCCCTCAAGCTCCATTTAACATATAACTTGATTGGCCTGCTACCTCTTACTGCTTACCATTACTGTGATAATCTTGGAAGACAGCCCAAAAAAGGGAAGTTACTGTCACTTTCATAGAGCAAGAGGAACAAGAGCTGAATGGTTTGAAACTCACCAGCCAGTGAAATGAGACTAAAGGAAATTTCATTTTAAAGGCCAAATGCTGTACACACCCTTGAAGCCTTCCACTGAATCCAGCAGGAGATTTAAGTGAAGGAGGAATACGCCAATAAACCAGAGATGAGAGAGAGAGAGAGAGAGAGAGAGAGAGAGAGAACACTCATCAAAGCATTGGAACATATTTTTAGATTCAGGACTGGCACAACCATAATCAGTGCCATCATTCCAGACCCTGGATGAATCGTCTCAAAATCAAGTGAGTGATGGTTGCCAGGGAAGACCCTGCTACAGTTCATCTATTACACAAGGCATTGGTGATCCTTGGGTGGGGATTGAATCCCTCCCCAGTCACCCACAAGCTCCCACCCTCCTCAGCCTTCTTACCTGACTGCTGTCATTGCCTCTCTCTCTTTTCCTCCTCTCTTTTCCTTTCTTACTTGATCTTCCTTCCAGATGGTGGAGGAACAGAGAAGCATCCTTTCCCTCCACCAAACAGCATGTGGCCTGGGGCTTCCACACTGGTTTGAGGAGGCCCTGTCCATCTGATTTATCTTCTTTGAAAAAAGTGTGGCCTTGTGTCAACAGGTGCAAACACGGAGGCCCTATTGTCATACCTCAGGACCAGTTTGGGAATGAGATAGATAATCAATCAATCTTTTTTACTGCAGCCACTCTCGAGCCATAAACATGGTAAGTACCTTCAGATAAAGATAAGGTAGATAGTTCAGAGGGTGGGACAAGCAGGAAGACCCAGACCCTGAGTGACCACATGCCACCAGGACGGACCCCCAGAGTCAGCACTATGATCTCACAATCAGGGGCGTAACTAGGGTGGGGCAGGCAGGGCATGTGCCCCGGGTGCCACTTGAATGGGGGGCACAATTTTAAAAAAAATTTTTAAATGGCCACAGAAAACAAAATGGCCACCACTCATCGCAAATGGCCTCTGTGGGGCACTAGGCCATGCCAGGCCTCACAGAGGCCATTTGAGCATGTGCGGTGGCCATTTTGTTTTCAGCAGCCATTTTTAAAAAACAAAATTTATTTTTAAAAAATGGCCACCGCACATGATCAAATGGTCCCTGTGAGGCCCTAGAGGCCAGTGGGGGGTGGGGGGACATTTGCAGACCCCCCACAGCCTTTAGGAAGTCCCCTGAAGGGGCTACAGGTAAAACTTAAAAAATATATATAATATAAGTCACTGTACACATATTTAATTTGGCACTATGTACAGAGAATCAGGGCTAGGATTGAATTCATTTGCTCTTACTTTTTCTTGTGATAAGTGAGTTAAATGTGATGTCTTAATAATATGGCTATTAATGGTGAGTTTGTCTTTGAATCAGTGTGAAATCCTTAGTATTAAGGCCCACTGGGAGTTTCTTGCTCTCTTTCTCTCATTTTAACTGTCTTTCTGAAATACTAGAATATATTCCAAGCAGTGACACAGTTTACTCTGCATATCCTGTAATTATTTTCAGAGTATCTGGGAAAAGTCACGTTCTCCGTTTATTTTTAAAACTTATGTAATAGTGATGCTACAATGCATAGTAGAGAATTAGACAGGCACTTCTGTTTCATTTCCAAGTACACCTCCACATAGTATTTGGGTATTTCATAAGCCCCAGCATACTGAAATTTGTAGTTTTCCGGCATTTTTTGGTCTGGCTACGTCCAGTGCCACATAGTTTTTGAAATATTAAAAGATTAACAAGCTTGACTTGTATTTTTCAGCTGATATTAGGTTAAGTTAACTGAAAGATGGGTGACAGATGTTTGTACAGAGGGCATAATTTCAGTGCTTGCCCTAGGCGCTATTTTCCCTAGATACGCCTCTGCTCAGAATATAGACCTGCCTTCATGCTTTGACTTGGAGAAGCCTCCTGCAAATCTGCCAGTCTTAGTAGAAACCTGCTAGTGCCACTTGAGCGGGTGCTTAGAAAACCAGGAAAAGGCCCCTTTAAACAATAGAGCCATTCCTAGGGAAGATATGCAGCCAATTCACTCTACCAGGGTGGCAGCCATAACAACTGGTCATGCTCCGAGCAGCCATATCCCTATTAGAACAGTATCTCTCTTCGGTGCTAGATACAGCTCTCATGTGTTCCTGCTTGGAGCAAGCTGAAGTCTTGACCCTTTCCTCTCCACTCTGTTGGAGGTCTCTGTGCCTCCCAGATCCTGCTTAGCAGAGACCCCAGCTCCCATGTTCTCTGAAGGGCCAGCATGGAGGGAAGTAAGTGTGTGTCACACCATCCCTTATCTTCAAGGCTGAAGGCCCTGGTTTGTTTGTTTATTTATTTATTTATTTATTTATTTATTTATTTATTTATTTATTTATTAGAACAAGGGGAGTGTGAAAACTGTATATGCAGAGTGGGGGCCCCTACAAGGCTTGTAAAGTTCAAACCTCTATCTGAAAATAATATTCCTTTCTAAAACAAAAATGGAGTTAGAAACAAGATGGAGTCACTTTGGTTCACATATCAAGAACATAGGAAGCTGCCTTATACTGAATTAGGTAATTGGTCCATCTAGCTCAGTATTGTCTAGACTGACTGTCAGCTGCTTTCCAAGGTTTCAGGCAGGGGTTTATCCCAGTCCTACCTGGAGATGCCAGTGAGTCAACCTGAGCCCTTCTGTATGCAAAGCAGTTGCTCTGCTACTGAGCTGTGGCCCCATTCGTCAGCCTTTCCTGGTCAAATCCAGTCTCTCCTCCTGTATTTCTGCTGCGACTTGATGCAGGCTGTCCCCTTGGACAGTTGCCCTAAGAAGCAGTAGCCGTAGGAGAAAATAGGGATATGTTACAGGAGAGGGAATGTGCATGGATATTCCGTGCATGGAAATTCCATGCACTGAGCTCCATGGCTAAGCAAGGATTCGAACCCAGGCCTGTCCAGGTCAAACTTAATATGTGGCCTACTACACAGTACTGGCTCTCAAGCCCTGTGTAGTCTTGTCTTCTATTGCCTGGTTTTTCACTTAGTAATCACTGCTGTCTTCTTCCTCGTTCCATATAGATTTTGTTCGACTAGATTTATGAAAGGAGCTTAATAGCTTTAGGATCAAAAACAGCTGGCCTGCCAGCATGACTGCAGTTGGAATATCTTTGCCAGCCTTGTGTGTATTTTTTTTTTTTCGGGGGGGCGGGTTGGTGTGGGGCAGGGGGACAGCAGCAATTAGGATAATGGGGGAGAAAACCAGGTTTGAATGTGCTTTACATCTGATGGGGAAATGAATCCTGAGAATAACTCAGTGCTTTTATCACTGAATGACTTAAAAGGATATGGCAGAAGCAGAGTTGTGGAACACTAGAGCAGCATGAACAAATATCTCTCCCGCTCTTGTGTCCAACAGAATCTATAGTATCCAGCTGTGTATCCCAGTGTAACCTCAGAGACTTTTATTTCCAATGGAGCAAGGCATGGGATGTACAAAAAGGAAACATATGGTAAGAATTTCCATCAGTACTTCTAAATATAGAATGGAGGAGTTAATAAAAAAATGAGGGGAAACAAATTTTGCACAGTTCTCTTCTATTGGAAAGGAGGCAGTGGTGGAGCTATAATTGAGCGGATGGGTTCAAAGAACTCAGGCCCCCCAGCTCCTGAGGGCCCCCCAGATCCACCCCTCCCTTGTTTCTTCATTATCTCCCTCACTCTGAGGGGCCGCTAGGGAGGGGGTGAACACAGGCCCTCTCTCCCCTCCCTACACCCCTGAAAGGAGGAGTTGTGATAGACTTATGAGTCTATCACAATGAGCTCAGCAGACGTTTTTGGAACTATCTACAAATCTAGTCTTTTCTGCATTTGATCAAAGAGTAGCTCTCAGGCGTATCATTTTGAGGGCCTGCACTCCACTCCTATGGATCAGCTGAAGCATATTGCTGTGGGTCTCTTAGCCAGCTTTGATGGTGCATTTTGTACCTGTTGACAGGGATCCCAAAGGGGAAAGTGGTGTATGCCATTGTATTTGTTCTATTTTAAAGATTTCGATCCCACCTTTTAAAGTTACGATTTCCAGAGCATTTTACAAGCCATCAGGAATAAAAGAATATGAAAGAAATCTTTAAATCATACCACAACAATAATAGAGCAGAACAGCTAATAAAAAAGATTATGAATTCAGCAGATAGCATCAAGACGAAGTAATTAAAAAGCCTGAATAAATAAAATATCTTTGCCCAGACCAGGCAGCTCATCCATAAAGCAAGGTGAGGCAAGGACCTCAGGTGGCGCCTCCTCCATGGGGCGGTGAGTACAGGCATCCTGTCCTGCATGCACCACTCGGATGTCATCTCATCTATCTGCCACTCCTGGCTGCCCCACCGCTCTTCCCTATTGCTGCAGAAATGGATTTTAAACTGCAGATTCAGCAGTGAGAATGGTGAGAAAGGAGCGTCTTTCTTCCTCACTGCTGACCTGCAGTTTGAAACCCATCCCTATGGTGATGGGGAGGAATGGGCACACAACCACACCTGAAGTTTAAGGATCCGGCACTGACAAAGACTGTAAAGATAATTAAATGTGGTGCCAGGCAGGACTCCCCAGGGACAGCATTCCAAAGCTGGGGCACCACAACCAAAAAGGCCCTGTCTCTGGTTAACATCCACCTAAACTTTGGTGACAGGGAGCACTTGTGGAAGAGCCTCAGAAGACCATTGCATGCCAACACTTCAGGAGCACAACTTCCATTTTATTTGTTTGTTTGTTTGTTTGTTTTCTATACCGCCCTTCCAAAAATGGCTCAGGGCAGTTTACACAGAGAGATAATAAATAAATAAGATGGATCCCTGTCGCCAAAGGGCTCACAATCAAAAAAGAAACATAAGAATGACACCAGCAGCCGCCACTGGAGGTACTGTGCTGGGGGTGGATAGGGCCAGTTACTCTCCCCCTGCTAAATAAAGAGAATCACCACATTAAAAGGTGCCTCTTTGCCAAGTTAGCAGGGGTCTAACATGCAATTTAAAAATTTGCATGACAAGCAAGTGTCATAACTGTTGGTTCCATTCTAAGAATGGAATTAAACTAATCCCAAGTAAGCCAAGTCCTACAAACCACTACACTGGGCAGAATCTGGAGCAAGAGGGACCCTGACATCAGCATCATGTTCCTATGCCCCCAAGTCTAGCTATGACCTGTATCCCAGGTGATTGATTGATTGATTATATGTATATCATTCCTCTCCTTGAAAGAGCTCTGGATAGTGTACATGGTTCTTCTCCTGCGTTTTATCCTCCTGCATTGCATTTTATCCTTATAATTCCTGAGTAGTACTATTCAGTAAATTAGTGTGGATGTTAGTCAATATTTGGAAATGTCTTTGGAGAGGCATTCCAGAAGACCCAACAGAAACATCTTTTTGCATGCTCTTTTCCACACTTCCTTGACATACAAGAAGTATACCTATTTTTGCATTGGAAACAATGAAAGCTGCATTCCTGAAGGGCAGGTGCACAACCTTTAAGTATCTGTGCATTTGCACTCTTGAACAAGACCACCACAGCTTGACCAGACACCCAAAACAGTGTAGGCCAATCAAAAATACTGACAAAAACCTTCACAGCATGTCATCCACTGTAAGTGGGGATCTTGTTTCCTTTCCACCAGTGCCAGAATAGACACAGAGACGTAGGAAGCTGCCTTGTTCAGAGTCAGAACATTGGTCCATCTAGCTCAGCATTGTCTATACCAGGCCTGCTCAGCTTAGGACCCCCTTCTGTTTTTGGACTACAACTCCCATAATCCCCAGCCATAGTGGACAATAGCCAGGGCTTATGGGATTTGTAGGCCAACATCTGCAGGAGCGCTGAAGTTGAGCAGCCCTGGTGTACACTGACTGGCAACAGCTCTCCAAGGTTATTGGTAGAAGTTTCTCCCAGCCCTACCTAGAGGTGCCAGGGAGTGAATGTGGGACCTTCTGCATGCAAACATGCAGATAGTCTTCCACTGAGCTGTGGCCCCATCCTGGAAGGGGAACATCTTACAGCAGACAGTGCTCACATGTAGTCAGTCACCCAACTAAATGCAAACAAAAGCAGACCCTACTTAGCGAAGTAGGCATTTCATGCTCCTACCACAGGACCAGCTCCCCTCCCTGTTTCCACCTACTCCTGAGAAGAAAGCAGAGACCCAGCAGGACCAAAGGCAGAAGATGTACTGAAAGCCAGCACAGAATAGTGGTTTATTTATTCACTACATTTTTATAATGCAAACAATGACCATCTACTTCTACAAACAATGACCATCTTTTTATAACACAAACATGACCATCTGCATATTTGCATGTCACCAAGGGGGCATGGGTTCAGGATGAGCTATTTGGGTGTTATTCCAAGGTAGCAACTCATTAAGTGCTAGACCTTTGGCTCTCAACAATAAGGATTATTAGTTATAACAGAGAGGGGGTGGGTGGGAGGAAAGCACCACCAAAAATAGAAAAGCAACGAACAGCAAACTGGTGCCTGCAGGAGATTGCATAAAACGCCGCCCCCGCCCCAAGGTGTTTCAGTTAGAAGTGTCTTCATCGGGTGTGACTCACTCTTTCTCACATCTCCTGTGATAACTAGGGCTTGGAGGAAGCAGGTCTCAAGCAGGTCTTACTTCCTCAAGAAGCAGGTTTTGAGTTACTTCCTCAGAGTAACTATTGTCTCTGAGGAAGCCATCTTATTGAAATGAGCTAGGGAGCATAACTGAGCTACTACATTCGCATTGAGGAACAATTCTGAGGTCCACCTCCCTTTATATACTTTTCTGGTTATTATACCACTTCCCTTTTCTGGGTGGAGAGTGTTTTTGTGCAAGTACCAAAGTCGGAAAAGATAGTACTGTGTTCTTGTTGCACAGCAACAAATGTCTGCAAAGGGCAGCGAAAGAGTCAGGAAATGTTCCTCCATGCTCAGCCAGCCACTTGTCCTATTTTATTTTCCACATTACACGATGCCAGGGAGTGCAAAGCCTAGTTTTGTTTCCTATAGTTATAGCTTGTTTATTTCACTGAGAACATCTGTAACACCAAATAAAACAGGGTCCTGTGCTTCAGTGAATTTTAGGAATGATCTCATTAAATCTATTTTTAAAAGCATGACAGTTTGTACCTGTCTGCTGTTCTTATCCCAAAGGTACTACTAAACATTTCTGGAGAGCATATTTGTCTTGCATGGAACCATTAGAAGCTGCATATTTATGGTTTCTCGGTTACACCTACCGAACACGTTTCTTAAGTGCCACTTTCTTGTAGTTTTAGTAAGCGGATATAATGCTAGGATTGTCTGTAAGAGCGCAAGGGGGCAGGGGAAAACAGGGCAACATCAATAATTCCTTTGTATCTGGCATATATGGAGAGGAGAGATGATCTTGCAGTAGCAAACATGACTTGTCCCCTTAGCTAAGCAGGGTCCACCCTGGTTGCATATGAATGGGAGACTAGAAGTTTGAGCACTATAAGATCTTCCCCTCAGGGGATGGAGCCGCTCTGGGAAGAGCATAGGATTCCAAGTTCCCTCCCTGGCGGCATCTCCAAGATAGGGCTGAGAGAGATTCCTGCCTGCAACCTTGGAGATGCCGCTGCCAGTCTGTGGAGACAATACTGAGCTAGATAGACCAATGGTCTGACTCGGTATATGGCAGCTTCCTATGTTCCTATATCAGCAGGTCTCAGAAGTGCCCAGGATATACTGGGAATTTTAATTTTAAAAGGGAGCATCATTAAAACTAAGTCAGACATGCATATAAAAAAGCCACCAAAGGTAAGTTTTTATGATGGCACATGCATCTATTCAGAAAAGGAGACCAGCAATGGATCAGAGCGGAGTGGAGAGGGCAGAGCACAGATAGGGAGAGAAGTCAAGTGATCTCCTACTCTGACATCTGCTTTCTTTTATGGCAAGTGTTCCCAACCTGTGGTATGCCAGAGATGTTGCTGAACTCCAACTCCCATCATCCTCAGCCACAACAAATTGTAGCTGGGGATGACGGGAGCTGTCATTCAGCAACATCTGGAGTCGCACAGGTTGGGAACCCCTGCCCTAGCATGAGTTGCCCCTCCTTATTAGAAGGCATGGACAGTGGGCAGGAATCTGCCTTCATTTCCATTGGGTGGAATCAAGGTAGGAAGAAAGGCTACCCGCCTTGCTTCCACCCAGTCACTTCTCACTCTTTCTACCTAGTAGTAGTAGCAGTAGTACCTAGTTGTACCCACACAACTGAAAACTGGGAGCACATACAGCTCCCAAACCCTTGAAGAACACAATTTTTGCTTGTGTGAATGACCTCACTGTCTGGAGAAATTTCAGGGAGGTGATAAGAGGCCTGTCAACTTTGGCTTTTCTTCAGAAACTTCCTTGCCCTGCCCTATGAGCAGAAGCAGATCAAATGATGCAAAACAGTAAACATGGAGAATAAATGATGCCAAATAAGAGAAATCAGGCAAGTTTACTAAGTTGCAGAATTCAACTTTCCTTGGCACAGAATTCTGGTGTGTGTGTGTGTGTGTGTGTGTAAGGTTTTCATAGACTCACAAATTCCAACTTAACTGAACTTGGGAAAAGTTTGTTTAGGCCTATAGTGAAAGGGAAGGAATCACAAACTGTAGCATTCCCTAAATGACTTTCTAAAGACAAACCTCCCTTCCACTTGGATTTTGATTTTTAATAAATACCTAGGGGCATGCTTATCTAACAAAGCTCCTGATCCTTTAAAATTAAATTACCTCCCCTGATGAACCACATCAAAAAGGACATTGTAAAGTGGAAGAAGCTTAGCTTGTCCTGCTATTCCTGATTAGGCACGATTAAGATAAATGTCTTTTCCTATATGAATTGCCACTTTGAGATCCTCCCTGTCCTATTGCCCTTGAGTCATCTATAAAAATGTGCAAAGAGGTGTATTAATAAAATGCAGATGTGGACAAGGCAAGCACTGCCTTCAAAACTCCCACTGCTCTCTACTTTAGGTCCTCAGACTGTACTCCAGTGTACTAAGCATTGTGAGCACAGTTTTAAAATGAGAAGTGTGAATCCCACAAAAGGGGTATTCAGTTATTCCCTTCAATAAATGACATACATGATCAGTAAAGACCACATAGAAGGAACGATGTTAGAAGACAGCAGCCTTACAATGTAAATACCATTACTTATTTTGCCATTCTTCTGGACTAATACCTGGTCCAGAAAAATGTGATGTTGGATCGGTTACCATTTTGTACATGCCGCTGAGAAGATCTACACAGGTGAGCTTTGCTGATAGAGATGTGGAAGCATCTACATAGCAGTGCTGGTTTTCCTGTCAGCCCTCAGCAGATATGCGCTTCCCACAGATTGACATAGCTGTTGTGAGTAAGGCAGGAGCAACACAAGCTATGTAGTCATTGGGAAAGTGTAGACTCCCCCCGAGAAATTTCACTTTTCTTACTTGACTTCCTTAAAATTTTACAAATGTTTCACCTTGGGAAGGACTCTGAAATTCACCGTGAATTTCACCCCCCCACACACCAAAAAAAATATCTTGGCACCATCATGGAGATGTCTAGAAACCCCCTGAGAAATTTTACTTGTTTCATAGAAACTCATTTAGCTTTCCTTGAATATCCTCAGATGAACCCCAAAATTCACTTCAAATTTAACTTTCTTTAAATTTTGGCACCAGCCCTGGAGTCAGCTTCCAGGAACTACCAAGTGGGTGTTTGGAGTATACATTAATCTTCAGGAGATGCTTTTTACAGACATTCCATTCATGTTTCTCCCTAGATATGCAGAGCTAGATAACTAATTTCATTCATTCATTCATTTAAAAAAAAATTTATTAATTTAATAAGACAATTCATAAACATAAATAGTAAAACTGATACATAATGATATCCATTAACTGTCCTTCCAGATATGTAACTAATTAGATGGAGGAGAATGACTAAAATTATCTTGATTTGTGAACAGAATAAAATCTGACCATATCATGAAAAAATAGTTAAAATTAGCTTGACCCGCTCGAAGACGAATAATATGGGTCAATTTTTCAGATATGGCAATATGCCACATAGACTGATACCAAGATGTCAAAGACATGGTTTTGTGCTTTTGTGCAGTATTGTGCAATGGATAATCTAGCAGCAGTTAACATGAAAACTATAAGATCCTTAGACAATAATGCCAAATTAGCTCCTGAAAATACATTTAATAGAGCCAACTCTGGTCTCATATCTATATTCATTCATTCATTCATTCATTCATTCATTCTTTCATTTGATTTCTCTACCGCCCTTCCAAAAATGGCTCAGGGCAGTTAGTTTGCACAGCCATTCATCTGTGTGAGTTTGATGGTCACATTTACACTATAACCAGGAATCCTTCTGGCCTAGGAGGTCATGTGACACTAGAGAGGCACTCTGGTGTAGCAGACTGACATAAAGTATCACAGATCTGCTTCCTTGCCTCATTCTGGGCAAACTGTTGCTGAAGGAGATCACAAGGTTCTCTCACAGCACCCCAGGAAGCTAGGTCTGCTTTCTGTCTAGATACCTCTCTGTCCCTTGAGTGAGCACCTTGCAAATTTGTACTCCTTTCCTTAAAGATGAATGTTCAGAAATTCTCCTTTTCCCGCAAATGTTGTCTTCAAAGTTTAATTTGATGTTTTGCTGGTGCTTAAAGACAGCACACCAGATGCAGTTTAATGGCAGGGGGCATCTGCCTCATCTTTAGTAGATAATGCTTGTAACAGTGCTATCGGGGACAGATGTGGGTTATATATTGTACTTCAATATATTCAAAGACATATATTTGAAGTCACAAGTCCTATATTCTTGCTTGCGATGGTTGGAGACAGAGAGAGAGAGAACTGGTGGAATATTTCATGTTTGTTAGAGATATAATGGTTGCATTTTCATTCAATTTCTGAGCCTCATTCTGCTTTTGTTGCTTCCTTTGGACATTTCAGAACACGCTGGTTAACTTTACCTTCTTCTAAGAAATTATCTGATGAGATTCTCATCCATATCTTCCCCATTCATATTTAAAACAGTGATGGAGTCTAACGTTCATAGCCATAGAATGTGCATGTGAAAAGAGGTGAACCTTCTCCACTTTTTAATTTTATTTCATTTATTTAATTTATATACTGCCCATCCTAAAATGGCTCAAGGTGGTTTACAATAAAAATTCAAACCATTGAAAACATAAAATAAGAAGCAATTAAAATTACCCCTCATCCAGCGTACGACGGCCTCTAGGCAAAGCATTTAGAGAGATAATCCCATTTCTTGATAATGATAACATGGAGAGATGGATCAAATGACCTCACCCAGAAGTTTCATGTAGATGTTAAAAAGCATTAGTGACAGAATGGAGCCCCGAGGGATTCCATATAGCAGCTCCTGTTTCAAAGAGCAACTGTCACCAAATGACACCACCTGAAATCTACTCAAGAGATAGGAGTGGTACCACTGCAAGGCAGTGCCTCCTATCCCCACATCTGTCAGGTGATCCAGAAGGATACTATGGCATATAGTATCAAAAGCCACTGATAGATTGAAAATAACCGACAGTCACATCTCCTCTGTCAATTCCCTGGTGAAGATCATCTATCAGGCCAACCAAGGCCATTTCAACCCCATAGCCCACCCTAAAGCTAGGTTGAAATGGGTCTAGATCAGGGATTCTCAACATTGGGTTCTCAGATGTTATTGGACTTCAACTCCCATAATCTCCAGCCCCAGTGGCCTTTGGTTGGCGATTATGGGATTTGAAATCCAATAACATCTGGGGACCCAACATTGAGAATCTCTGGTCAAGATAATCCATTTTATCCATGACTTCTTAAGGCTGGTTAGCCACTACCCTTTCAATCATCTTACCCAACCATGGGAGGCTGGAGATTGGCCTATTAAGTATCCATCACCAAGGAATCAAGAGGTCTAACCATTGTCTCCTTCAAACAAGGAGGCATCTTGTCTTCCCTCAGTGAGGCATTAATGATGCTAGCTAGACCAACTCCAATAATCTTCCCGAAAGATGAAATCAGTCATGTTGGGCATCCATGAACATGAAGGATCTAAAGAACAGGTGGTAGGCCGTAACACTCCCAGCAGCTTGTCCACATCTTCTGGTATCACAGATTGAAACTAATCCAACCTAATCCTAAAAGAGGGATTGCTGAACATGCCCATAACTGATCCTACAGGAATACTGGAGTCCACATCAACGCAGAAGCAAGATATTTTATCTGCAAATAACTCATTTTGAGCATCAGAGTGAGACATTGTTTCTGGGAACAGATTTGAAACTGTGGGGGCTTGAGTTAGACCCCTGACAACCTGGAACAGCTTTGCTAGACATGAACTTGCTGACAAAATACATGCAGAATGAAATCACATAGGGCTTCAAATGGGCTCTATTCTGTGTCTTACTGAATTTGAGATGAGTCCTCCATTTGCACTCTAGCCATCTACCTTACTGCTTCAGCTCCCACAGTTGTTCCATATACCATGGAGCCAGGGGCATAGCAGGGTTGGAGTGGTCCCAGAGACAAGAATTTAAAATGCCCCCCCTCACTGAAGCTCAGCTCATGAAGTAAAGAAATCTTAAATGAGGCTGAATAGTGGTAACAAAAAGCATAGTAAACCTATGTGCCACCATAGAACATCATCCTAAATTATTTTTAAAAGGTTTTGTAAATTGTGGATGATGCAAGTCATTTAATGGTACTAGAGAAAGACAAGTTGTTCTGGTAGCTCCAGGTCTTATCACTCACATCAGTTTTGTAGGATGAATACAACTGAAGGAAGCCCGGGAGGATGCATGGCTGGGGGAGTCAGTCATGTGACTTGCCTCTGGGGGCCCCCCAAGGCAGTGGGCCCCCAGACAACTGTCTGCCCTTGCCCTATTATTGTTACGCCCCTGCATGGAGCTAATTTTGAAGTGGGTCAGAGAAGACACTTTGGAACAATCGTGTCTACTGCCATGGTGAGTTCCCTGTTCCAGGTATCCACCAGGGCATCTACAGAATCACCAGCAGAGCCACCTGTAAAAAACCCCAGGGCCTCTTGGAATCCTACTGGATTCAACAGCCTTCTCTGGAGGACTATCTTAATAGGTCCACCCCCCCTGCAGGGGTTGATTGTGACTTGAGACCAACCTTAACCAACCTTAAACTTATGGCTGCTATATGTAAACTCCTGGGCTGGACCAGACAAACTCGACATTGAAATCATTCAGCATGAGAAATGTGAGCAATTCCAACACCAGGTCTGCAAACAACTCTGTCAGCTCAGTTGGGGAGTCTGTCAGGCAGTAGCATGGATGGTACACCAATAGAATCCCCAGACTATCCCAAGTCCCCAACCTAAGGTACATTCACGTGATATAGGTTCTCTCAGAGTGATCCTGGTAAGGGAGATGTTATTCTTATGGACCGCAGCCACTCCACCCCCCTCCACCCACTTCCTTGAACTTGCTCCACAACAGAGTACCCTGGTGGAAGAAATTGGGCCAATATAGGATGACTAGCCTCCCCCAACCAGATCTCAGTTATTACATACCAGATTGACTCCCTCATCCATAAACAAATTACAAAGGAGCATGGTTACAGAGGACCATGGTTAGGTTCTTTGGGTAGTTGGGATGTCTCCCGGTCTGAGAGCTAACACGGTAGCCGGAAAACAGTTATGATGTTACTGGTTTCTCTTCCCCTGTAATGGCGTATTGACCTGCCAATGCCAAATCCTCTGTTTCCCACCACTACTGGAATAACCGTCTCGACCTTACCAAATGCATCCTCCACTCCCCCCTCAACAAGAGAGCCCAGACATAGTCTTATAACTGGCCTGGCACAACCTACTAAAACTGGAGGACCTCAAACATAATTTTCCCTCAGACCTCACACCACAGGCCTGGCACCAAATGTGGGGCCCCTTTTCACTTCCCTTACCTCCCTGAGTCTATTGCCTGAACTGAATTTTTTTGTTCCTCAGCCCAGCTCCAACAATGGAAATGAGGCAGTCTGAGAGAAAAATGCCTGGGTAAGTTGCTCATGAGGACTTAAGTAGGCAAAAGGGAGGACTGACCTCTTCTCATCTGCAAACCCCGTTTGATGTTAAAATTTGAACTATCCACTTATCTAAACATGAAATTGGCAGGCATATGAAAAACAGACATGGTTACTGCCCTAGGAAGATGCAGGTTGCTTTCTGGTGGCCAAATTAACAGGGGTAGTGGGTACAAACAAACATGGTAGTTACTATCATCTCTAGTTTGACCTTTAGTACTCAGCTGTGTTAGTAACAGAAGATGCTTAATCCCAACATTTCTTCATTCATTTGCTAAGGTTTAGTGTGAATAAATGCAAAGATTACTGAATGAAAACTCATTGACAAGTTTTCATTCTGGTTTTGATTTAGCAGCATGGAGAACTATAGCAATAGTAAGAACTTCAGTCCCATTGACATCAGTCAGATGGATTTAAGTGGAACATCTTACCGATATCAATGGTTTTAGAAGTGTACAAAGTTTGCTGGATAGTGCCTTTCCTTTCTTCTTTTCTGGAAGTGTTAGACAGGCACCAATTGTGAAGAAGAAGGGGCATTCACAGATGTGGTGGAGAGCCTGTGTAAGTACTAGAAAAGTTTTCCATTTTCTTAGGAATCAGAACTCTGTGTGTGTGTGTGTGTGTGTGTGTGTGTGTGTGTGATGCTAATCTTGAATTAATTTTATCCTTTATACCTCCTCACCCCCTATCCAGCTACTGCACTATTCAAAACTTTGACTGCTTGTATGTGAAGCATAAAATGCAGACTGCCTTTTAATAACACCCTAGATATAAGCTTGCCGGTGAGGATTAAATGGAAAGTAGATTCTTATCTAATGTAATGCAGAAAAAAGCTGCACGCTAAAGGGGAAAAAATAGCCTGGTCTTTTCTCTGATTGGCAGCCCTTTTATTCTACAATATTGTTATGGATGGCGAGAAGACAAAATGAAGCCTGCTTTTATATCCTGAAGTTACTTTAAATAACAGGCAAAGTTATTCCAAGTTCATCAAGTAACGTCATGATTTGCAGATCCATCAAACCAAGCATCCGTTTGAGTACAATGCCTTCTGTCTCACATCGGAAGAATAACTCAGACAGATAGGTACATTTCACTAAATGCAAAACAGTCTTTCACAAACTTCTTATGTCTATGGCCATCTTTCTGTTTCTAAATTGAATCAGAAGCACACATGATTACCCGAAAAAAGGTGTAAAAGTCAGTCTCTCAAAAAAGTCAGCAAGGTCAGTTGGAGGCGGGACCAGAGGGCCATTTGGCTCTGGCCTAAAGCTCAAAGTGGGCCTCGAATATAGACACATCTCATTTGGGGGCATTTGACAAGTTTTGCAACTTGTTTTTATGCACATCCCCATTGGACCAAAATGTGACACTCACTCCCAGCTTAGAGCAGCATATTTAGGCAAATATGTGTGATTTGGTAAAAGGCTTGATTTTTTATTTTTGTTAACAAAGATTCTGTCATATTAAAGAGTTAAACATGTTCATAAAAATTAATAAAAATAGATTGGTTCTCATGGCCCAAGATTAGACCATGGCTATGGAAACCACAAGTTTGATCTAGCTGGTGCTGAATCGAATGTTGAAAGGTAGAGAACTGTTACATTTTAGTGACTTTACAGTTTCATGTGTAGTTGACTAAGAAATTATTTGTGTGTGAGAATTACTAATTATAATCCTCATATGGTAGCTAAAAGAGGTAAATGGTTGGTAGCTTGACCTTTGTGTACTTTCAATGTGTTGAAGCAAGTAAAAAAATGACCACCATTCAACTATGGGATAAAAGCACTGGAATGGGCTCACCATGCTTAATATCAATGGTGACATGGCATGAAAGCTAGATTTCCCCTCAATAATTAGTGCATTTGCACAGAAAAGGGCCAGAAAAGCATTTAAATTCAAAAAAATATTCAAATAATGTCTCACTCTTTGTTATGCCTCATTTTGTTTTCACGAGTTGATATTTGTTGTTGTTGTTGTTTACACAGTCAGAAAGGTGTTATTGACTGGTTTGTTTTATCCAAACATCGAGTCCTTCCCAAGGACCTGGGATGCCAGAATTTTATTATCAATGTTATTGCTGTTATTATGAAGATATTGTGGCAGAATATAGGTGGTTCACAGTAAAGCTGCTTTTTGTAATTGGCTGATGGTGATTTCTGTGGCCCCTATGGTGTTGATGTGCTCTCCAACGTGTTTTGGAATTGCACCTAGGGTGCCGATTACTACTGGGATTATTTTGGTCTTCTTCTGCCTCAGCCTTTCAATTTCAATTTGTAGATCTTTGTATTTGGTGATTTTTTCTATTTCTTTTTCTTCTATTCTGCTATCCCCTGGTATTGCTCTGTCGATTATTTTGACTTGTTTTTCTTTCTTCTCCACTACAGTTATATCTGGTGTATTGTGTGGAAGATGATTGTAGTCGGAAGTCCCATCATATTTTAGCATCTTCATTTTCTACAACTTTTTCAATTTTATGGTCCCACCAATTTTGGCTACAGATAGCTTGAATTTTTTGCAGATGTTCCAGTGTATCATCCCTGCTACCTTGTCATGCCTTTGTTTGTAGTCAGTCTGTGAGATCTTTTTACAACAGCTGATTAGGTGGTCAACGGTTTCATCTGCTTCTTTACAAAGGCGGCACTTGCTGTTTATTGTTGATTTTTCGACTTTTGCTGTTATTGAATTTGTTCTTAGTGCCTGTTCTTGTGCAGCCACTATTAAACCCTGTTTCTTTCTTCAAGTTGCCATTTTTAAGCCATTGCCAGGTCTTGGTGACGTCTGATTTTCCACAGATATTGTGCAAATATTGTTCATGCAGTGGCTTATTTTTCCATTTTTCTGCTTGGTTTTTGACTTGTTCTTTCTTGTAGGCCTGCTTTGTTTCATTGGTGTTGAATAGTTTCGCGTTATTGACCATTTGAAGTGCATCTTCTTCACTGTCCTTGATATATTCTTCAAGGCCTCTTTTCTCCTCCTCTACTGTTTGATGGACTTGCAGCATTCCTCTTCCACCTGAGCTGTGAGGGAGGTATAGCCTATCTACATCACTGCGGGGGTGCAGAGAATGATTGATGGTCATTATTTTCCTGGTCTTCAGATCTAGTGTCTCTAGCTCTGCCTGGGTCCAGTCTATTATTCCTGCACTGTACCTGATAAAGGTATAGCCCAGGTGTTTATGGCTTGTATGGTGTTCCCGCCATTGAGTTTGGACTTTAGTGATTTTCTAACTCTCCTGATGTATTCACTTCCAATTTTTCTTTTAACTTAGGTGTGTGCAATGTTATCAGCCTGGAGAATGCCCAAGTATTTGTAATGTTCTTTCTCTTCCAGGTTCTTGATGTTGCTTCCACTGCGTAGTTCTATTCCTTCTGTTTTTGGTAATTTTCCCTGGTTCATTTTTAATGCAGCACACTTGTCTAGTCCAAACTCCATTGCTATATCACTACTGAATATATGGACAGTGTTTTAGCAGTTATTCGATTTCTGATTGGGACTTTTCATATAACTTCAAATCGTCCATGTACAGCAGATGGTTGATTTGACTTGATGTTTTAGATGTTTGGTTTCCGAGACCTGTTTTGCATAGTATTTGTGAAAGTGGAGTCATGGCGATTACAAACAATAGAGGGAATAGTGAGTCCCCTTGGAAAATACCTCTTCTAATGCTAGCCTGTCCAAGTGTCTCACCGTTGACTGTTAACTGTGTACTCCACATGCTCATTGCTTTTTAAAATAAATATCTGAATGTTTTTGCTGACACCACTTGTTTCTAAACATTTTAGTATCCATGTGTGAGGCAATGAATCGAAGGCTTTCTTGTAGTCAATCCATGCAACACATAGATTGGTTTTTCTTCTCTTGCAATTTTCTAAAATCATTTTGTCAATCAGCAGCTGGTCTTTTGTGCCTCTGGTGTTTGGGCCATTTCCTTTCTGTTCAACTGGAAGCTGCTTATTAGTTACTAAGTGTTGCATTACTTCATCTACTATTATTCCAGTTAATAATTTGAACATGGTTGGCAGGCAAGTTATCGGTCTATAATTACTTAGAACTGCACCTTTTGCTGGATCTTTCATGATGAGATGAGTTTTCCCAGTTGTTAGCCATTGTTCAATATCACCTCCTCGCAAAATGTGATTGAACTGTTTTGATAGTTCTTTATGAAGGCTTGTTAGGTGTTTAAGCCAAAAGCCATGCAGTTCATCATTGCCTGGTGCAGTTCATTTTTTAATTTTCTTTGCTCTTTCACTTATTAATTCTGGTGTTATTATTAGATCTTGCATTTGTTGGTTACATTTTTCGACCTCTTTCACCCAACCGGCTTTTTTATTATAATCTATTGGGTTGTCCCATAATTTTCCCCAGAATTACACTGTTTCTTTTTTATTTGGTGTTTCGATGTTTCTTGCAGTTTATCATTCTATGCTTTGGTAGAAGTGTTTCTAATTCGACTGGAATTGGAGGTTCTGCTTGTGTTGTGTAGTTCTGGCTTCTTATCTGCTAATCTTCTTTGACACTGCTTTTATTTGCTGCTTTATTATTTCCAGGACTTCTCTAATTTTCCTTGAATCTAGGTGGTATTTTTGGATCAGATACTGTTTGGTGTTTTCATTCTTCAGCTTCTTGTCTTTCATATCTTTCCATTTACTAGCATCTGATCTAAGCCTGGAGATTTTATTTTCTAATCTAATCTTCCATTTAGGTGATGTACTGCTTTCTTTTTTTACAGGTCCACTGATCTTATATCCGAGCTCTTGTGTTGTTATTGTTGCTGCACTGTACTTTAGTTGGTTTGTTTCTTGCAAATTATTGGTTGTTATTTCTGCAAGTGCAGCACTGAAATCTTTTAATGCCTGAGCAAGTTGTTTTTTGGCAACTGTTTTTAGAGCTGGAAGTCGAACCCTGGTGGTTGTTTGGTTCATGTGCTCAGTTAGTTTTTGCTTTAGTTCTTGCTGCTTTCCTGTTAAATGGCATTCAGGTTTTTTGAGGTTGCCTGGTTTTGATTTTGAAACAGTTCAGCGACAGTGGCATCCTCTATTTCCAATACCTCCTCCACCTGTGCCTGAGCAACTTCTTCAGTTGGTGGTAATTCTTCTTCCATATCTTGAGCCTGTGTTTCTCTTTGCAGTTCTTCCAGCTCAACTTCTGTGAATACTTTATTTCTTATTATGAATCTTCTCTGGTCTTCTAGCCTTTGTTCTTTTATTTCTGTATCTGGATGCTTCTCTTTCCAAATCTGGTATATTCTTTTTAAATAACCTCTTCTAGTTGGACTAGATTTGTAATAGCAAATCATTATTTCCTTGTTGTTTTTCATATATTTTTTCTGGTTAAGTGATGTTTCTTCCAGTAACCTTGCAGTCTCCAACCCTGGTTGCTCAACTGAAGATCCTTAGCCCACTTGCCACCAGATGTCCAGGGACTCCAGCACCTGGCACAGTCCTTGTTGACTGGGCAACAGCCAATCTGGTATAGATTTATTAAAGTTATGTCTCACCATATTGTTAATGGGAGAGGCACTCTTCGTCTGGCTCCTCTGATGAGACCTGTCCAGTATGGTTGGACCTCTGGCATAGCTCTCACCTTCCTCAGAGCACGCATGCCCCACAACCACTCCCAGGTAGTGCCTCACTGCGGGATGATGATGATGATGATGATGATGATGATGATGATGATGAGATGATGACAGCTAGGGGCCTCAAAACCTGGAAGTGGCCCAGGCCTCTCTGAACTTCTGAGAGGGCATGCTCCTCAGTTGAACCCACCATGTTTTTGCAGGAGGCAGTCTTTTAGGAAAATAAGTTCATTTAGGGACACAAAAGCAGCCTTCTCTGCAGGCAGGACATTCTGCTGCAGTAGGAGTGATTGATCTTTCCATATAAATGTATACAGCTGCCTTACAGCTGGGCATTGATCCATCTATCCCAAGACAGGTTATGCTGACTGGTTTGGCTACCCAGGGATTCAGACAGGGATCTTTCCCTGTCATACTTGGGGATGCCTGGAACTGAAGCTTGGACCTTCTGCATGCAAACCTAGTACTCTTAACACATCCTGAGCTTTACAGAGCTTTATGGGGAGGAAGTAATGCCCAAAACAGCAAAGCAGCAGAAATGCAGCAAGAACCTCTTCTGTGAGCCAGGAGCAGTTCCTCTGAATCATGGAGTTGGTACCCCACTGATAATTACATTGAAAAGAGCAGCATGCTTTCCAGATTTCCTTACCATTCTCCCTGCTGCTATTTCTTTCTTGAGTCATCTGGTATGAGCCCTAACCAACCATGCCTTCCATGTTGACCTTTGCAGAAAAGCACTCAAAGTCTGGATACTTGTGAATTAGTTGGTGCGGGAGGTGTGGCTAGCCAGATCATAGCTCCCTCATGCATTCAATTGTGTACGTGGGGATGCTTGAATAGTGCTAGAGGCTCTCCACATGAGCAGTGTGGGGAGCCAAGGAGTGTTCTGCAGGGAGAGTGAACTTGACCCGCTCTCCCTGCAGATGTTCCTGCGCCTGGCCCTGGCCGGCCGGATTAGCTGCCCACACAATTACCAGCTCCGTCACGGAGCCGGTAGGGGTGGTGGGGATTGGGGGCCGCCCAGCCCCCAGAAGTCCGCACAAGTGCACAGGGCATTCTGGGGAGACCCCTAAGGTTGGGAAGCTTGTTGTAGCCTCCTGGTCAGGGTTCTTCTCATGAGTTGGCACAGCGCTGAGCCGCACTGTGGCAACTCACGATTGAAAAAATGGGCTCTGCTAACCTCATATAAGGGAGGGTATTTATGGAGGTTTGCTTCTGGGAGCCGCACAGCTCCTGTTGCAGCATAGGAGCAGCAGTAACTGGGCTGGGTTCCCTTAGCCTGATTCCTGCTGCTCGTGAGAATGGCCTCCTTGAGTCTTCAAAACAGGGTCTCCTGGGCAGAAATTCTTCATTCTCCTCCAGATCACATTACACTCCTCCCAGTTAACAGTGCATCTGATCAGCTCCCTTAGTTTGGTTTGATTGATTGATTGATTGATTGATGACATTTAATATACCGCCCACTCTGAAGACTCCGGGCGGTGCAGAACAACATGCAAACAGGCAACATTAAAATGACATTCTAAATTAAAAACTAAAGTAACTACTAAAGAACAGAACAATAAACTACAGGGCAAAAACCTGGCAAAAAAGAAAAGTCTTCAATAGCGATTTGAAGATTGGTAAGGAAGGGGCTAGCCGGATTTGTAGGGGGAGAGAGTTCCAAAGGAGCGGGGCAGCAACCGAAAAGGCCCTTTCATGGGTCCTACAGCCCTGAACATCTCAGAAATCAGGGACTGTCAGAAGGGCCATCTGAGATTATCTAACCAGTTCTCATGTATAGTGTTGGATGGTACTGGATCTTTGGGAAAAGGAAAACTTTATTCAGCCATTTGGCAGACAAAGTGTACAGTCTGTGAGTTTCTCCACAGAGCTAGTTGTCAGATGCTTCTTGGAGTCAGGAGTCTTTACCAGCTCCTCCAACAGCCTGTGGTCATTTAACCTGGCTACTGCTTCCAGGGCCCTGCTGCCCTGCTGCTCAAGGGCCTGGTTGTGTCCCCCTCTGTACTTTGCAGATCCAGATGGTGTGGCAAAGGAGAGCCTAAGAACCTAAGAAGAGCCTTGCTGGACCAGGCCCAAAGCCTATCTAGTCCAGCATCCTGTTTCACACAGTGGTAAAAGCCACTCTGGGAAGCCTACAGGCAAGTGGGCAGGGGCGTAACTACTATTAGGCAAGGGGCGGCGGCTGCCTCGAGGGGCCCCCCAGAGGCAAGTCACATGACTATATATTGTGAAGTGTGTATACTGTGTATCAGCGAGGGGCCCATTTTAAAATTTTGTCTCTGGGCCCACTCCAGCCTTGTTACGCCCCTGCAAGAGGGCATGCCCTCTCTCCTACTCTTAATCCCCTGTGTCTGGTTTTTAGAGGCATCTTGCCTCTGTGGCTGAAGGTGGCTTATAGCCCTTAGACTAATAGCCATTGATAGACCTGTCTTCCACGAATTTATCTAAACCCCACTTAAAGCCATCCAGGCTGTTGGCTGCCACCACATCTTGTGGCAGAGAATTCCATAGGTTGGCTATGCATTGTGTAAAAAATTACTCCCTTTTGACAGTCCTAGATTTCTTGGCAATCAGAAGGTGATTCTGAATATCAGAATCACCTTGCAACTCTGTGGGGACATAGCAGGGGTCTCTCCTCCCTATGATAATTTCATCAGTGATGTAATTACTTTTGCCAGCATTTCAAGAATATGCTCTTGTTAACTCTCCCCCCCCCCGCCAGCCCGTTCATTTGATAACTATATGAACCACATAATGAACTGCTTTGCGTATTTGATTAATTCTTAATTAACACTCTATCAGAAACCTTATATCACATAGTTAAATGCTAATTATTTAGGCCTTAGCAACAATGTGGAAAGAATACTCCCGTTTGCTGAAATTTGCTTGGGGAATGCCTGTTAAAGCAACTGCAATGAAGACGTGCATTATAAGCATTTCTCTCATAGCTGTGAACTAACAAAAGGTGTAGCAGCAACACTGAGCCCTTTCTTATGATCGGGAGAAAGGGCTCAAAAGGGGCAAGGGGAGGAAGCCTCGAAATGCTTACCACCCCTGCAGTTAACCTCCCTGCCATTGCTGGGCAGTGGATTGCCCACCCAGATAACTACCGGCTGCTCCCAGCAGCATGGAGGTTTGGGGGCTGGGAGGTCCCCAGAACTCCCATTTATGGGGAGCCTCCCAATGCAGGCTGGGAGAATACTTATGTGTAGGTGCTGCAGAGCTGCGTGGCACTGATACATGATCAGTTAGCCAAGGGTAAGAGTACAGTTGTGGCCTTAACCCTGGCTAACAGCTTGGGCTCCCCCCACAGGGTTTGCCACCACTGTCGCCAGGAGCCACGTGATTCCCAGCGGTTCACACATACAGCACTGTCTGGGAAGCATTTGGCCATGCATGATAAGGAGACAAATCTTCATTCTAGACCAGGTAATTACAAGAGTTGACTCTACAGGTGTGCAGGATTTTTGTTTTGTTATTCCATTCATTGTCATTATAAAAGCCTTATTTTGTTCTTCAGTCAGTGAAGCCACATTCATTTGATGGGTGCCCCCCCCCACAATTATTTCTGTTATTACCATTCATTTCCCCATCTCTTCCCATTTTTCATGTCTTCCCTTCTTCATCTTCCCCCCCACCCCGAGATTAACTCCAATGCTACCTTGTCCTAAGGCATTCTGGTAAAAAAATGACACCTGCCACAAAAAATGGACACCCTTCCACTGGCAGCCATCATTTTCCCCAGAATACCTTGGAATAAAGCAACATCCAGGGCATTCTGGAAACAGAGATTTGGATGCCAGCATGAACTCTGTAGCTGCTGCTGATAGTTTCCCTTCAAAAGAGTTCAAAATGACATGAATCACACAGACACTTCATTTGGAACCTTTGGCCTTCATTTCATTATAAATAACAAGTGAAATAAAGAGGTTCTATTCAGTTCATGTTTGCATCATCCATTGCAAAATTAATGTGTACCATTATTCAGGCCAATCACTCTGATTCATCCATTGTCAACAGAAACTATAAACTGTCTCCAAGTGGGCAAGTTTGGCAAACTGGCAAGAAATATTTCACAAGTGGCCTCAGGCCTGTAGGGTTGACCAGAAAGCACCTCATCAATATTGGTGTTTCCCCAGGAAACTCACCAATTCCTGGTCCTTCAATGTTCCTTCCTGACCCTCCAAAAGAAGATTGGCTGATAAAAATTTTGGAATATGTGGAGATGGCAAAACTTACAACACTGATAAGAGACCAAAATTTGGAAGACTTCAAAGAAGATTGGAAACCATTCTTGTTGTATCTAAAGAACTATTTTCCTACTATGGACTTTACAGCAGGGTTTGAAATTTAGTAAAAAGCTGCAAGTTGGGTAGATTAACTGTGTTTGTAAGGGTTTACATTTAGGTTTTGAATTATTATTATAGCAAGGGTAAACTCTATAGCCGACGATTCACAAAGAGAGGCGCGCGGGAAGTCCACTTTTGTGTATATTGTAATGAATGACAATATTACTATTGTTAAAATCAATAAAAATTGAATTTGGATGTATTCCTGACCCTCAAGGACTATCTGCTTCCATATATGCCCCTTTGTGGACTTCACCAATTTGGCCGGTGTAGGAGCTGGGCTTTCTCAGTTGTCCCAACTCTGTGGAATGCTTTTCCAGGGGGCAGTCCACCATGTTCTGATGCACTCGGCTCTCACATGCCACATCAAAATTGAGTATTTTCAGGATGTCTTGAGAATATACTAATTCTGTGTCTCTTTTTCCTGCTTCATTTGTTTTTATTCTTCTGTTTTTGTTCTATGAGTTTCTGCTGGAATCATAGTTTATCGTAGGTTTTTGTATTATTGTGACATTTTTGCTAATATATTTTTAATTGTTATTGTGTTTTGATGTAAGCAATTTAAATGATATTTTAAGAAGAGAGGAACCCCAAAAATAATTTCTTACAACAAATTGTGGCATATCTTTTGTAGGGATTTTGCCATAGACATTATCTCAGTTCTTTATATGGGGCACACTTCTCTATGTGAATATTTCTTTATACTGGCTTGAGGGTGGAGTCACAGTTTGTTTGTCTGCTCTTCACTTGTTGCCTTGAATTCAAATGGAGAGGTTCTCTTTCTCTCTGCATAAGAGACTGTTAGTCTGTTTATTGTTTTCTTGGCCTATGTTTAGTTAGTAATAAATATCAAACTCTTGTTTCTCAGTTAAAGTTGGCTTCTTGTTCAATTACTTGTAGAGGATTAGTAATTACTCTGCAGCATATTTAAAGTAATATTCCTAATCAACTTGACAGAGCCACATACAGAGGCGTATCTAGGGGAAATAGCGCCTAGGGCAAGCACTGAAATTATGCCCTCTGTACAAACATCTGACACCCATCTTTCAGATAACTTTACTATAATATCAGCTGAAAAATACAAGTCAAGCTCTCTAATCGTTTAAAATTTCAAAAACTATTTAGCAGTGGACGTAGCCAGACCAAAAAATGCTGGAAAACTACAAATTTCAGTATGCTGGGGTTCATGAAATACCCAAATACTATGTGGAGGTGTACTTGGAAAACTAAACAGAAGTGCCTATCTAATTCTCTACTATACACTGTAGCATCACTATTACATAAGTTTTAAAAATAAATGGAGAATTTGGCTTTTCCCAGATACTCTGAAAATAATAAAAGGATATGCAGAGTAAACTATGTCACTGCTTGGAATATATTCTAGAATTTCAGACAGTTAAAATTAGAGAAAGAGAGCAAGAAACTCCCAGTGGGCCTTAATACTAAGAATTTCATACTGATTCAAAGATAAACTCACCATTAATAGCCATATTATCACATTTAACTCACATTTAACTCACTTATCACAAGTTTTTGTTGTTGTTTCCTTTCTTTTTCTTGTATTTATGCTGGCCTTGGGCCGAAATAAACAAATACATACATACATACATACACACTTATCACAAAAAGCAAAGTAAGAACAAATGAATACAATCCTAGATCATAAGCTTCAGCTCAGTATTCACAACCCTGATTCTCTGTACATAGTGCCAAACTGAATATGTGTACAGTGACTTATATTAAATTTTAAAAATATTTTTTACCTGAAGCCCCTTCGTGGTGCTTCCTATAGCCCGTGGGGGGGGTCTGAAAAGGTTACCCCTCCCTCCACAGGCCTCTGGGGCATCACAGGGACCATTTGAGCATGTGCAGTGGCCATTTTTAAAAATAATTGTTTTTTTAAAAAATGGCCGCTGAAAACAAAATGGCCACTGCACATGCTCAAATGGCCTCTGCGAGGCCTGGCATAGCCTAGGGCCTCATAGAGGCCATTTGAGCATGCACGGTGGCCATTTTGTTTTTGGTGGCCATTTTTATTTTTTTATTTTTAATTTTAAGAAATTGTGTCCCCCTTCAAGTGGCACCCGGGGCATGTGCCCTGCCTGCCCTACCCTAGATATGCCCCTGGCCACACACCCTCCTCCTAGAGGGTCTGCTATCTGGGTCATGCCCCCTTAAAAGTGTTGCAGAGTTAATGGCAGGTGGGAAAATAGGCAGAGGGAAGTGTGACCTTCCATTGGCTAATGCATTGCCAAGCAAGACCTGTTTTAGTTCCTATTCTGTCCCTCTCAGTGAGTATGGCTAAAGCCAGTGTCCCTCCCATTAAAGGCAAAAGTTAAAGCCTGTAAGTCTCATCTGGAATGTCTCTCCCACACAAAATTCCCATTTGGACAGCAAAATTTGATACCTTGAATACTCAATGAAGTTGATGGTAACCATGCTAATAAGTGGGATCTGATCCACAAAGATGAAAAAGCAGCATCTGCAAATCTCCTGAGCATAGAGTTCTTGTAATTAGCTCTCAATGCACACAAGTTACGCCATCCTGTCACTGGCACTTGACAAATGCTGATTACTTGCAAGCCAGCATAAGCAGAGTTGCTATAGACCTTTCAAGCATGTGTTTAATGCTTGTCTTATCCTAGAAACATAATGGAAATCCATTTTTAATCTATACATAATGTATAGAAGATATGCAGGGCCCAGTAGGGGATGTAAATATACCACTGCGGAAGAGCATTGTCTGTTTAATCTCTTGAAGGCTGAGGGGTTTCCAGAAACAATACATAATTTGTTGTACCATTGGAGCGGGGCTGGGGGGGAGTAAGCACTATTGGAACTGCACACTCACCTCTTAAGATTGACTTTATTTATCACTGGATGTACAGGCAATCAGTTTTCATCTTTTCTCTGGACAGCAAGCCCAAACCACTTGTGATCCCCCAAGCAAAATGGAGTCCACCAGCTATATATTGTAGCCTGTCAGGAGCTTGACAACCTCTTTTGCAGCAAAAATAGGTTTCTTGAGCACCACCTAGTTCCCCAGACAAGACTGGTGGGCTGCATTTGATTTAGTGGTTCAAACATTGAGTAGTCTTGTTATAAAGTCATTAAAAGCACAACAGTAGAATAGCTAAAGAAACAAAGGTCTGCTTTTTTCCCTCTTTCACTCCACAAGTACCACTTTCTCCAGCAGTATCTGAAAATTCATCTGCCGCTTTCTGATCAATTCGGAATAGACAGAAAGGAAGTATTTTTATTTATTGTTAAATTTATATTATTTATTGTTAAATTTGTATACAGCCTTTCATTAAAACAAACCCAAGGCAGTTTCTTCACACAAGACATAATTTAAAGATTTCACTGTCATAAGATGTGGTGATGTTCACTGATTTACAATGACATCAGGCAAGTTAATGGAGGTCTGTCAATGATGCAATATAACCTCCCTGCTCAAATAGCAACATGTCCACACTTCTGAACTCAAATGAAAACAATGAGTGTGTAAAATGCCCCCAAATTTCGTATTAAATCCAGTTTTAAATGGTTTCCCACGTGGCACAGGCCTGCAGAATTTGTAATGAATCAAACCTAATGCAAGTCCCTCAGCCATACACGGCAGTGTACAAGCTTCCTGTTTCCTGCCTGAAACATCAAAAAATGAAGAGTTGTAAAGTACCCCTTGCTGTCAAGCATAGCGGGGGGGGGGGCTGTTTTTGACTTGATGGTGCAGACAGAGGGAAAGGCTGAAGAGCAGTTCCTCACTTAAATTTTTTTTGGGGCGGGGAGGAAAGAGACCTTTGGAAGGGAGGAAAATATGTTTTAGGTATTGGAGATACAAGTTATTAGATTTGGCAGGGAAGAATTCAGTAAATTGAAGGGAAAACTCAAATGCTTGTGGAGGGGATCTGCATACCTGTGGTGGGTCATAGCTGGTACAGGCCTGAGGTAATTGAAATATGTCAAGCAGATGATTATTTTTTAAAATTTTGATACCAGCCACCACTTGCTTTATTTTGTTTTCATTTTGCTAAATTTACATCTATATTTCTGTATACTAAGTACAAATGCTTATGTTTTAAACCTTCATTTCCAACAGGCCTCTTACTGTATGCAGCCATTATTGTTTCTTTTTCATCATTTTCTAGAACAAGAAGTGAATATGGTCTGTGTTATGGGTAAGGAAGAAAAAACTCCTTAGCCTGTCAGTGCACCCATTACGGAAGATATGATGCTCATTTTTTAAAAAAATAAATAAAGGGGGGAGGGAAATACCTCCATACTCTGAGGGTACTCTAGAATCGGATTATAAGAGATAATGGATCATTATCAGGACAATATAAACAGCATTTGTATTGATTAAGCCATCTTGCAATTCTTTAAAACAGCTAATCATTTTAGTGCCAGATAAATAAGGGATTGCAGCTTCCAGTGAGGAAATGGGCCTAATTGCCATTTGGGTAGTGGATAAGAGATATTTATGAGACATCATCCATTACTGGCATCCAACAGTTTTTTGGCAAAGGAACTGATGACCACCCACAGGCCATTAATTTTCTACAGATGCACTAGAGAACAAGAGCACAGACGTTGCTCATTGGAGAAAGCAAGGAACTACCGGCACTTAAGCAACAAACACAAGTAGTGAGGTTTTGTGTATGCATTTAGAAACCCACAGGCATGCAAACACATACTACTGTGCAAACCTAGGGCCCCATCCACACATCTGTTATGCCACATAGCACCAGAAGGTGTTATACTGGTGTCCCTGGCTTCTGGAGTTCGGACAAATGTAAGCCATAACTTGGGGCAGAGACCACACTGTCCACTTCCTTCCACTGACACTCCAGTAGCTTTAGCAAATGTTTTCAACAGTGATGCAAATCTATACTGGCCTATTCTTTTACAGGGGGTTGTTGCAAGTGGTCTTTTGGTTTGTTCCGTTGCAACTAGTCTGTTGCAACCTAGCCTAACTCCACTTCCTACCCAACCTAAACCCACTTCCTAGCCTGGCTCGTAGCCAAGGTTAAGGTAGCAAGCACTTAACCCAGCTGCTGGGATTGCACGCAGCCTGAAGAGTCACAGAGACAGGAGCCTAGAATGCACATCTGACGGGGCAATCACCCAAGGCACATCATTGCATGTGGGATATCTGGAGGCCAGGAAAATGAGTTCTGGCCTCAGTTGATCTGCACTGCTCCTGGCAGCACGGATTGTGTGGGTGTGTGGCTTGCACACCAAAGTCATGATGATTGATCGTCTGGAAGGAGGGAGGTTGAATCCTGCCTTTCCCACCTGCCCACCCTCCCTGCCCCAGTATTGGTCATGTGAACAACTTCAGGGTCTGGGGCATTGGTGGGTTGGGGGGTGGATTGCTATCGCCTGAGTCAACTGGCAAAAGGCTCTCTGCTGTTCCTTTTCAACAAAATTCATGTTAAACAAAAAATTAAAAAGAGCCTGCTGCAGTCTGCATAGAATAGGGAAGTTCCCCCACCCAGATTATGAAAATGAATGAGTTACACCCATGCCAGTAAAGACATGAGGCTTGATTGGGGGTAAAGAGCCATAACTTTATGGCTAATGTTTTTGAAAAAGCAAAGAGTAGGGATGTGCACAAAACCACCTGGGCCGGTTTGGTTCAAGTTCAAACCGAACTCGAACTGCACTGGGCCAGTTCAGTTTTGACCCCCTTCAAAAAAAACCCTCCCAGTTTGGTCTGGTCTGGGGGGGTTCAATGAACCTTAAGAAATTTTTTTTACTTACCCCCTCCAGGGGGCTTCTCCAAGGTGGTGGTGGTGGGCCTGCAGAGGTTTCCCCTCCCCCAGCTGACCTTCTGGACTTCAAAACTCACCTGGTTTGGGCATCTTTGGCCCTTTCCAGGCCTATTCCCTGGCACGGTGGCCATTTTGGAGGCTGCCGCGCCTGCACAGTGGGACCCTGCGTGACCAGGTCATGGTCAGTTCAGTTTCGATCCTGTTTACACACCCCTAGCAGAGAATCTAAACTCCATTCACATACACCCAGTAATGCAGGCACTAACTTGAACTGAGAACCATCGTGTGTCCTCCTTGTCTCTAACCTACACTGAGTGATTCCATCTGGACTCAGAGCAGGCAGTCAGCACTAGTGTGATCCCCACTTGTTCCATCTGACCCTTAAATGGGCCAAGGTATCAGGAGCAGCCTCCCCAAAAGCCATTAAGTCTTTGAGGCTGGTAGTGCCACTAGTGTTAAGGAGGAGTCAAACCAATTTTGCTTGCACTGTCAAGCCTTCAGGAATTGAGTGATTGCTCCCCATCACTCAGTATTGCCTTAAGGTGCTCACCAACCAGCTTTTCTACTGTTTCCCTTGCCTGCAAGATACCTGTATCCTGTGTAAGCAATTGGGACATCAGAATTCCCTCTCCCTAAAAGGGTAAAAGAGCATTCAGAAGTCTTTGCCTTTTGCTTGGCTTGTTTTGCTCCTCCAAGAACCATGAAAACAGACAAATGATTAAAAATTTACAGCATTTATTCTCACCCAATTCTTGACAGACTTTAGGAAACAGCAGCAAGAGACAATTTCAGGGTTCAGGCACTGAGTTCTTGGCATCAGTTAGAGATTTGGTTGTCTGAAGATTGAAAGCTAACTACCTTTACACCTTTCTCCCCCCCTTCGTGTCTCCCTACCTTCTCTCTTTTCTGTGGTTTCTTGAAGGTGTTGTTCCTTGAAGATCTCTCTCTGCCGTTTGTTCTCTCATCCTCTTCCCTCATTCCCTCATTGTTCTCTCATCCTCTTCCCTCATACTGTCTTAGTGTCACCCATTCAGTTTTGTCTCCCTGTTTGTCTCAATAATCATTGGTCAGAAGAATGCAGACCACTGATAACCTATAGCCTAATTTGTCACCCACCCACCCCATGGCCTATAAATCAATTGGTCAATCAATATTGTGTGTAGAATTTGCACAACTGATACCTGCAAATTTGCATCTAGGTGTTTTTAATGAAACTACCTATAGCACAACTGCATCATACATAACTTTCTGTGGTTTATGCTCATTCTGTCAAAATGTCACATCCCTTCAAATCACCTTTGAAGTAGAACTCAACCTAACTGGGAAAGTTGCCAAGATGTGCTTGGTCTTGCCCTTCGGTGTGCCCCTGAAAGAACACCCTTTGACATCTGGAAACTGCTTGAAACTTCTAAAATAATAGATCATAGTGAAGACAGCAGAGAGGGCATGTTTCTGCCATCATAGGCCCTAAAGCCTAGTTTTTCCTAAAACCACTGTCAAGCAGACTGGTCAACCTGGCCATAAAAAAAATGCCCTTCCTGGGGTCTAACACCTGTAACCCAAAATGCAGCCTAAGTAACGACAAGGAACAATGTGGAGCATGCAAACAAACAAACAAACAAAACCCAAACCAAGTCAATTAGTCAAGCCAATTAGGAAACCTACCTACACCCTTATAAGAAAACCAGTGAAGTTCGCACTATTCCTCAGTGATGGGAGGACTGCTGTTCAATCCAGCATTCCACTGAGATGCTAGACTGTTGCCCAACTCCTCCCACCATCAGCCCATTATCATACAAAGCCCCACGACAACCCAGGATTCGAAGGGAGGTGACCTCAAATGAATCAAATTTTACATGTACCATTCAGTTCTTTGGAAACGTGTCCAATTTGTTTCATAATGAATGAAAAAGGGGTCACGTGGGTGCAATTCAAACTTGTTCTTCATTCTGAAGTTAATGCACACTCCTAAAAAAACCACCCATTCTGGAGCAGGAAAGTGTTGGCATTTCCCTCTTTCAGGTATGCCTTAACTTTGCTGTAGTTTGAACTTCCTACACTAGAAGAAATGTTCATCAGTTTACTTCTTGAAGGGAAACTGTCCCTGCAACCAGTGCATATATAACCAACCTAGACTGTGCAGTATTCAGCACATTGTGAAGCAAGCCACTAATTGCTTCAAAATGAGGCTGTGGCCTGCTTCGGCTGATACACCAGCTGCGTCCATTTCTTAAGATAAATAACCTCAGAACAATAGTACATCCGCTGATCACCTTCAGTCTTGACTACTGCAATGCGCTCTATGTGGGACTGCCTTTGGACATAGTCCGGAAACTGCAGTTGGTCCAGAATGCAGCAGCCAGGTTGGTCTCTGGATCATCTCGGAGAGATCATTTCACTCCTATCTTGAAAGATCTACACTGGCTGCCAATAGGTTTCCAGGCAAAATACAAGGTCTTGGTTATAACCTATAAAGCCCTAAACAGCTTAGGCCCGGGGTATTTAAGAGAATGTCTTTTTCACTATGAGCCACACTGCCCATTAAGATCATCAGGAGAAGTTTGTCTGCGGTTGCCACCGGCTCATCTGTTGGGTACTCGGGGATGGGCCTTCTCCATTGCTGCCCTGAGGCTTTGGAACACGCTCCCTGCTGAAGTAAGAGCCTCCTTATCTCTTACAACTTTTTAAAAGGCAGTCAAGACGCATTTGTTCACCCATGCTTTTAATTAGATACTGTTTTAATAGTTTGATGGTTTTAACGTTGTTTAACGTTGTTAATAGTTTTAACATTTTAAATTTAAAATTGTTTTAATGTTTTAACCTTTTTACTTGTTTTTATTGTTTTGTTGTAAACCAACCAGAGACTTGTGTTTTGGGCGGTATACAAATATGTCAGTAAAACAAACAAACAAACAAACAAATTCCTTCCCTGGCCTCCCAGGTCACACTTGAGCCCACACTGACTGCATCATTCACAAGGATTATGAGAGAAGACTGACGGTGGAATGATGAGTGCACAGTGATGGTGGAATGATGACTGGATGATTACCAGGGCAATCATATGAATGCCTTGCAATATGACTTCTCCATAGTTCATTTCAGCACTCATTGTAAAGAAAGCAATTTGGTTGTATTATATGGATTGACCCTTCATTCTGATTGCTCCATGGGCAACTCTCTACATTAAATCACCCTTTTCTTTGCTGCTTCTGAAATATTCATGGAAAAATAATAAAACCGTACAATCATGTCAACATTAAGTATTCGGAAATCACAATATTTTGCTGTGCTGTGTTTATTTCCGTATTTGCCTTTAGCTTCTTACCCTTCAGGCTATCCTTGGGATATTTTTTGTTCAAACATGAAGAGGGGAAACTGCTTCAAATATATGAAAGAAAGCTGAGGATATTTTCAGACATGCCCTTGAGAAAGATAAACACTGAAGTGAAGACAATATTTTGAATAAAGAATACAAACATTTGTCTCCTTCAACCAATCGACTCAGCGCTTTCCCCCCACAGGTGAAGCCGATCAACAACAAAAACACATATATACAACACCACATGTGAGTGGGAGGACGCATTTTCCAGAATTGTATTGTGATAAAAATGTAATGAGTAACAAAATAAAGCTAGAGAAAAACGGTTTCCAAGACTGACCACAGATACGGGAATAAAGGGGGCCATGTGAAATGCCCTTGTCAAATTAATAAAGCAAGTGTTTTGACTTAATAAATAATGAGTGGTGGGGATGGGCCCCCACTTAGTGGTAGAAGGTCCCAGTGGTAGAAGGTCTCAGTGGCATGCAGAAGGTCCCAGGGTCAATCACTGTTATCTCCAGGTAGGGCTGGGAAATAGCAATAGCAATAGCAATAGCACTTACATTTATATACCGCTCTATAGCCAGCGCTCTCTAAGCAGTTTACAATGATTTAGCATATTGCCCCCAACATTCTGGGTACTCATTTTACCAACCGCAGAAGGATGGAAGGCTGAGTCAACCTTGAGCTCCTGGTCAGATTCGAACTTGTAACCTTCTGGTTACAGGGCGGCAGTTTTACCAATGCGCCACCAGGGGCTCTGCAATACTTCTGCCTGCAATCTTGGAGAGCTACTGCCAGCTGGAGGGACCAATGATCTGTCTCAATATAAGGCAGCTTACTATTTTCCTATGAGTGGGAAGTCCAAGGCTGGCCTTAATAGGAAGGCTTCCTTTAGAGAATTGAGTTTCAGGGACTGTTGTGCTTCAGTTTTGTAGTGGTGGCCCAAATCTGTAAACAGGCTTTCAATAGGGTCCTCTGTGCACAGAGGGATAGTATTGGATGGCCCATCAGTTGGGGGCAGGAGAACTGTTACCATGGCCAAACAGATATTCTGTGCTGTATGCTTTGTCAGTGGCATCCAATAGTTTGGGAGCTGCAGGGAAATGGATTCCAAGTGCTCCGTTCTTCCTCCCCCCAAACATTGCCCATGCTACAAATAAACCATTAGTCAGGGAGCTGCACTTAAGGTCCATGGGAGCTGCCATTAGCTCCTGGGCCTTGCAGTGAACACTGCTCTAAGGAGAAAGTGAATTTTTAAGAGGAATGTCAGGGTTCCTCCACAGGAGAAAGTGACATTCAAAGAGAATTTCAGGGTTCCTCCCAAGAAGTAACATTGGAGAATTTTCTCCGAAGGTTTCTTCCTCATCCCTCCTGTATGCTACATGAATGTGTAGCTTAAGCCACCTAATGGTACAGTGAGGAAGTAACTTGCCTAGGGAGCAAAAGCTTGCTGGTTCGAATCTCCCCTGGTATGTTTCCCAGACTATGGAAAACATCTATATCGGGCAGCAGCGATATAGGAAGATGCTGAAAGGCATCATCACAGACTGCATGGAAGATGGCAATGGTAAACCACCTCCTGTATGCTACCAAAGAAAACTACATGGCTCTGTGGTCACCAGTAGTCCACACCGATTCAACGGCACAACTTTACCTTTATATAGCTTAATAATGATGGGGGTATCAAGTGTCAGCACCCACAAGTTCCAGTCAGTACTTTGCACAGCTTTACTCAATAACTGACAGAAATACTTCTCAGACAACAATTGCACACACAGTGAATATGCACAGGAGGAAGCAGATTCACAGTAGCAAACCCACACATACTTGTCCATCTGACCCTGATGTATCTTCACTGTATAAGTGGTCTTCATCTGAAAAGTGCCTCTAGACAAGAGTGCCTTTTGGCTTCCCTTGTATCTCAAACCATCTCAGAAACATGCTTGGATGTCACATATACATAGAGCTGGGTGTGCGCTGACATCAGTCTGGCAGGGAAGGGTTATGAAGCACTGCCACCCAGCTGAATTCTTGATTTCATCATAAAAATGCAAGAGTTTGGGTCATCTGATGCAAAAAGCCAAAATTCATTCAAAATTGGGGTCTCTCCTATTTGTAGGATACCAATTTTGTGGCAACCGTTCCTTGTTTGTTTTTTAACTTCCAGCTAATCTTGTACATTTAAATGGCTCTTCACTTGAAATGCAATTATTTTCAAATAGCTTTTACATGTTTCCATATGGAACCTACTCCAATTTATCATTAATGGATACTCAGAGTAATGAACTGCCTAAGTGGGCATTTCAACAGGTCTACTGAGTAGTTCTAAGTTGTGCCTTTAAGAATATTGCATTCATCTTCACTATTGTATTTCATCTGACACTTGGCATTTTGTTTCTTATGTAAATTCAAAATGATAATGTATAAGATTTAAAGAGATTATTCAATAATGCAGGAATGAAAATTGAAGGCAATTATCTAGATGATGTTGATCACTGTGCCTATAAATAAGGCATGTTTGCTGATGGCAAAATGGCCCACAATAATGTGGTTACTTAAACATTCTTTTTGAGCTGCCTTGTCATTCATCTCATCTTTCTAACTTTGCTCCTCTCAGTGCTCTGTGAAGCACTCAGATGGAATCACCTTACTTAATAGTACATACAATAAATACGTATAATTCAGCACTCACCACCTCACAATTATCCACAAGCATATACTCTGTTATTATACCCTGTTGGTGTTCCTGTTATGTATTGCCTCTTTAAAGGGCAAACCTAGATGGCCTCAAGATTAGGAGCCATGTCAGAGAACTGGGGAAACCGATTCAGTTTTGCAGGAGAAGCCCGTGTGAATGGTTGGTCTTCTTTGATCTCCTCAGGGGCCTGGACGGTCCTATGTCCAGATGAACTAGAAACTAAAAGTAAAGGTAAAGTTGTGCCCTTGAGTCAGTGTCGACTCCAGGCGACTACAGAGGTCTGTGGTTGTCTTTGGAGGAATACAGAAGGGGTTTACCATTGCCATCTCTCGTGCAGTGTGAGATGACGCCTTTCAGCACCTTCCTATATTGCTGCTGCCCAATATAGGTGTTTCTGGTAAACATACCAGTAGGGATTTGAACCAGCAACCACTTTGCCCCACAAACTAGAGTCAGATAAATTGTGCTTCACCAACCTATGATTTTGTGCACTGAGCTTTTCCCAGAGATTTGTTAGGAACCAACACTGGGGTTATTAGAAGATGCCTAGTATGGGCTGCTCCTCTCACATATTCAACACTTCCTAGACCCAGAATAATGGTTTTCATTTTTGAAAGGTTCTTGATTGGGTGGGCAGGTGTCTACATACATAAAAACATACATTTGTAGGCATGTTGCAGATATGTCAATGAACACACATACAGAGGGGGCGCAGAGTCTGCCACTGTACCCACCATAACGCACTTCTAACTTTGCTATGCTTGTGTAACATCTGCAGTAGGAGAGAAAACGTTGGTCTCAACTGAGTCCTAAAGATACCAGATCAAACTTCCTGATCTAGTTCTGCGATTGCATGCTGGAGTTTCCCTTTGAAGTACTCATGTTGGAGAACCACACTTTGGTTTCAATTTTTAGCTTCCTTTTCATGGCTGAAAATTACTGGTAATTCCAAATTAGGAAAATCTTTGCAAAGTGAAGGAGAGGAAGCTTCATAAGCATCTTTACTGAAAGTGAAAGTGTCAAACTGCAAAACTGATTCTCTGACCTCGGCAGCTGTCAGATGCACTTCCACATCATTTCATGATGCTTCTTTGAGCAACACTGAACTGGGCAGGTGTGCTTTTTTTGTTAGGAATGGGAATGCATATTGCATATACATTCACTTGTGGATGTTTCCAGCTACAAGTGGATCAGTGCCAAGGCCCGCACATACTCTGTCATGACGCAGTTGGTTCCACTTTAAAGCACCCTCTGGTCCTCCTTTGAATATGACCTCAAGTGTACCATAGGAAGTAAGGATGTGCAAATCAATTCAAATTTGAATTGATTTGACTTGAATCTAGGTGTTTCGAGTTATTTGGATTTGAATTGAATCACCCCTAAAATGATAAATCAACCCAATTAGGATTTGAATCTATTCTAATTGATTCGATGGGTGTTTTGGCACCTTTTAAAAACCATTCAGGCACCCTGCTTGTTTAAAAAAGATGCCCAAACAGGGTTGAATTCTAATCAAATTGCCCATTTTGAACTGATTTGATTCAAATTTGAATCAAATCTCAAGATGTGATTTGTGTACATCCTTGCAAGAAAGCCAGACTAGAAACCCTGCCACATGCTTGACTCTCTTTATATTTTCCTGGATGCTTTCTTACTCTGGCACACGGCTGTGTTTGCCATGCTTTGCTAATATATTTTAAAAAGTAATTGGATAGTCCAAGCTACATGAATTTGACTACACAAGTGTGACAATGCAATACACTGCTGGTAAGTATGCTTTAATCATCTTACATTGTGTTTATTTAGGTGCTAATCTCTAGTCTGTGCTTCATTTGGATATTTGTGCATGTGTTGGAGGTGAGGTAAGGGGGTGGGGGGCAGAGGCCCCATAAATTTTCAAGCAATACTAACTGCATGTAATCACTTAGGGCTTAAAAGGGTAGTTAAGTAATAGAATGAAATGCCCTACTGCAGTTAGAAATTGGAAGAAGTTTCTTTTTTTATTAGGAACTTCTGTAAGTTAGCATTACCAAAGAAAAAAGAAAAAAGCTGTGGCTCTTCTGTGAATGAAATGCTGAAGATCTGCTTACTTTCAGCAAATGTGCACTTCAAGTGCTCAAACAAATACATTTTAATTAGGGAGTCGGGTGGGGACTGTACAGATACTGCCTGTACAGAGTGAAATGCATTTCCTAGCTGACTTGATGAGGAAACTTACTCAAAGTAGTTCCATCAAAACTCAAAGAACATGTTAGGCAATGTCTAATTTGTGCATTTAATTGCAGTGAGACTACTTGGAGCATGTTTTGTCATCATGTCAGTCTCTATTATTTATTTTTCCTTGGAATCAAATTTAATTAACAAAACTTGCCCTTCTCAGCAAAATTCAGAGAACATCCAGTTGGTGCTCATGCTAGCCCAACTGCTTGTTCAAATGCACATTGAATGTTCGCCATGTCCAGGACCATTTTTCCTTTTGTCATGTGAATGGATACACAAGCCTTCCAGCCAGCTGGAATATCCATAAGTGTGGATCTGAAAATCTAAAGGAAGAGGGCTTTTTTAAAAGCTAGATTCCGTTAGCATTTCTTTCTTTCTTTTTTTCTGTTACTGGTCTCCTTCAAATATTTCCAGGTGATGCATTATTTTAATAGTGCCTAATCATCTCCCACAAGGGTGAATCTTCATTTTAATACAGCTTTATCCATGGTGCTCATTCTGGCAGTTTTGTAGGTCTACTTCTTCCTTAAGGTTTCTTTAGATATTTTGTACACATTAAAAGCAACCAAGATATATTGAGCAACCAAGATATATTGTGACTTTAAGTTGGATAAAAGCAGAAGGGGTGATTTTAAAGCTTTTCTTATTCAAGGGCTATATTTCAAAACATTTTCCTTACCATTGCTCTTGTCTAGTGATAGGCAACCACCTCCTGTCTCAGTTCAGTATGGACTTGAATGAATGAATGAATGAATGAATGAATGAACAGCTTTATTATGATCAAAGATAAGACATAAGCACAACAAATTATAAAACATTCAGACAGAAAATCTATCATACAATACACCAACAAAGTAAGCATTTTATGGTAAGATCTAAAGGGTAGAAATTAATTGTTGGGGGATCTTAACAGTGGCCACACAAAATTTAGCAACCTTGTGTGTAATAGAAGATTTTCTGTCTGCAAAAAGAAGTTTGACATAAAATTCATCTGTTTGGCCGGGGTAATGTAATAACAAGGGAGTAATAAGACTATGTGGACTGTGATTATAAAAGGAACAATATAGCAACAAGTGGAGGACAGATTCAACCCCACCCGAACCACAAGGGCAGATCTGACTGGTCAGGGGTTTTTCAGAAATTTTCCATTAAAAACTGCCAATGGTAAGGCATCATATCTTCCGCTAATAAATACTCTCTGATGGTTGGGCTAAGAGAGTGACAATAAGTAACTGGCTGGTTCCTGGCTGAGATCACCAAGGTGCCTTCTTATGGTCTGCAGGATGACACCTAGGTAATTTTGATACTCAGTGTCCAAGATCCTCTGCTTGAGGATTTTCTTGGCTTGGTTATATCCTAATCATGACGAATATTCTAAAGAGAAGCCAAGTGGTGAGAGTTCTGCAAGCAGAGCTTGTGTCCAAGAAGACTGAAATCTGTCGGCCGATACAAGGGGAATCAGCCCCAGATGGAAAAAGTTGATCTTGAGCCAGTAATTAAAAATTGAAATCCATTCTTTGGATTCCACCCTCTGAAAGCCTGTTTCTAACCTTAGTGCAGCATTAGAGATACATCTGGGGGCCCTGAGTGCACCTCTTAGAAACTTAGACTGGACAATCTCCAGTGATCTGTAGTTGGAATAGGGGCCCAGCTGTGCACCATACAGAAGTTGGGCCAGTGGTTTGGCAATGAACAGCTTTAGTGCTGGAGGAATAAACTCTCCTCCTTTGGAGGATCTCAGAATTGCTGATGTGCTGCTCCTCAGAATAATCTCAAAATTGCTGATGTGCTCCTTTGAGCCAGTTGGGCAGCGTGGTCCATGTGGGCCTTCCATGACCCTGAAGCATGAAAGACCACACCCAATTATTTAAAACTGTTAACCTGTTCAATCCAATGACACTCTACAGACCAATTAAATTTCTTAGGCTTTTTGGCAAAGATCATCACCTTAGATTTCTGAAAATTAATAACCAGGTGGTTATTCTTACAGTAACTGTCCAGGAGCTTAAGAGCCCTCCTAAGACCTACTGGGGTTTGAGAGATAATCTCAGCAGCATCTGAGAACAGCAAAAATGGGATTTTTACCCCTGTGATATTTGGCAGATGTAACCCTGGGTCTGAGAGCTTTTTGGATAAGGTGTTTATATGCAGGTTAAACAGAGATGGTGCCAAAATGCACCTTTGTTTGACTCCTTTGCTGGAAGTTATTTGGTGTGATAGTGAGCCTTAGGGGTTACATCTCACCCTAATGCTGGTGTTCTCATATAGTTTTTGAATGAGGAGAAGTAATTGCCTATCAATGTTGGTATCCCTGAGTTTCCCCCACAACCTTGACTTCGAAATTGAATCAAACACTGATTTAAAATCTACAAAGGCCACATACAAGGAGCACTTGGGCTTCCTGCTATACTTCTCAATAAGGTGGTGTAGAACTAAGGTATGATCCATAATTGAGCACATTGTTCTGAAACCAGCCTGTTCATCCCCCAAGATATTTTCTTTCTCCATCCAGTCTTGGAGCTTCCAATCTAAGTGTCTTGAGTAAAGCTTAGTCACGTTACTCAACAGGCTGCTTGGGCAATGATTTGCAGGATCACATCTGTCCCCCCTTTTTAAAAATATGAGGACTATTATAGCCAGGGGCGTAGCAAGGTTGGAGTGGGCCCAGAGACAAGATTTTAAAATGCCCCCCCCTCAGTGAAGTTCAACTCATGAAGTAAAGAAATCTTAATTTATTTATTTTTAAGGTTTTGTAAATTGTGGACGATGCAGGTCATTTAATGGTACTAGAGAAAGACATGTTGTTTTGGTAGCTCCAGGTCTCAACATTCACATCAATTTTGGAGGATGAATACAACTGAAGGAAGCCCAGGAGGGTGCACGGCTTGGGGAGTCAGTCATGAGTCTTGCCTCTGGGGGGCCCCCCAAGGCAGTGGGCCCACAGACAACTGTCTCCCCTTGCCCTATTATAGTTACGCCCCTGATTATAGCTATGCCCCCGACTTTAGGTATGTGTCCAATGTGGTCTATGCATGTGAAGAGAGCCTCCAGCACAGGAGCCCACCAATCCGCATTGAGTTTAACTATTTCAGGAGAGATACAGTCACTGCCTGACGCCTTGCCTACTTTTAAACGGTCTTTAAGTTTCTTAACTTCCGCTACTGAGATGGGAGGCCATTCTGGGAGTAAATTATTATTAAAATCTGATCATGCTTGTCCTCCCTCCTAGGCCACATAGAAATCTCTGAAGTGTGATTCCCATATCTCTACAGGGACCTGGCTGGTCAGATGGGAGAGGCAGTTTTCCGAATAGCCAGCTGTAATTCGCCAGAAGAGAGGGGAGTTTCCCTTTCTTACTGACATAATCAGCCATTGCCAGGACACCTTTTGAGCCTCTCTTTTCTTGGCTTTGAGTAAAACTGTGTATTGTTTCTTCAGGCCCAATAGGGTAGGAGGAGTAACATGTTGAGGGTCTTGACAATATAATTTAAAATAGGTCACTAACTCCTTCTTGGGAGCTATACACTCATGGTCATACCAATTTCTGAATCTAGCAGTTGACCAAGAATTATTATTATTTCTTTCCCAAGCAAGATTCTTCTGTATCATTTTGAATGAGGGTCAGAATGGACTTGGCAAATGCAAATTATTTTCATAAAAACTCTGAAAATAACTTGATTATTTTTCAAGTCTATTTAGAAGTTCAGACCCTGCCATGCTCCTAATAGCAATAGTGAGGCAGCCATTACTCCCTGGAATATGCAACAGTGAAATGCATCCCAGCTGCCAGGGACCCGGGGGTGTATAGTTTTTCCGGGCATCTGAGTACTTAGGAAATACATCTGATAACTTGAAAGTTACATGTTCCATGTCCCTGTTGTAAATCTGTTAGCTCGGCTCACCCAACAGGATTTATAACCCCCTTCAGCACTCCCCCTGTGAGTTAACAGAAAGCAGCAGCGAAGCTACACGAAGGAAAATAAAAGGCTCACAAAGAAAATAGTAAGTGAATTAAGTCCCCCTGAACTGAACTAGGTACCCCCCTCTAACAATAACTGAGTAATAACTGAAAAGAAAACACAGAGAGAAGAATGAAAGGGAGAAGGACACCAGAAACAAAGAATTGACAGAACAAAGCAGGAAAGCATAAACAAGGGCAAACTGGAATTTGGAAAAGTCAGGAATTCAGAATAGCACATGGACTGCAATCAGCAATGTTGCTAACAGCATCTGAGCAATTGACAGACTGCTATATATATATGGTTCAAGAGAACCAGCAGCCAATCAGGCTTCCCTGAGTCAGCACTTCTGCTTCCTCTCTTGTTATGTCCTGCACCTGCGTGACTCCCACTGAGCCTGCCTCTTGAGACGTCTTCTCAAGACAGGTGAAATCCCAGGCTCCTCCTCCTCAGAAATCATGTGTTGCAGCTGTTCCGAATCCTCAGCTCCAGAGTCTGGTCTCCCTGCCAAATCCTGTTGCTGTGCCTCTGAGCCCTCACTAGCAGGGCTCAGCCCTCACCTGCTCTGATTCTTCTGAGTCAGAGGTCTGAGCCATGACAGCCCCCCGGCATGTGAGACTCATGCTCACAACAGTTTCCCAGGTCCAAGGAGCCCTATAGCATGTAGTTTCCAGGTTGCCTGATATCCCTCCTATGTACTCAGGCTACCTAGATATGTCCCAGGTCCATAGTGTCTGCAGTGCTGTTGTTTCAGTGTTCCAGGTGTCAAAAAGTATTGAAGGTTTCTCAGAGAGACTTCTCTGTTACCACAGCTGCTATTTGGTAAGCTTGGGAGAAAGTAGTTGCCTGTGGTAGTGTGACAGAGCTGTGGCAAGTCTGTTAGGAAGTGGGCCCAAACTTTGGTGGAGCTACTCTGTGTGTGTGTGTGTGTGTGTGTGTGCGCGCGCATGCATGTGTGTGCATGAACTCTTCAGCCCAATTTTATGAGATCCCCATTTCAAATTTTGAAATCATCACTACTCATAACCACCTCAATATCAGGTATCTGACTGTTAACAGTATAAACAGTTAGCCTGCTCAGATGAGACACCAGCTGCAACATGCAATCTGGATTTATTTATTTTATTTATTTATTTTTGCATTTATATACCACCTTTCATTAAAAAGATAACCCCAAGGCGGTTTACAAAAGTTAAAAACATACAATAAAAAGATCATGTTAAAAGTATAAAAACAGGCGTAAAAACAATACAACAAATACAACAAATAAATGGATGGGGCCATGCTGAGAGTGGACCCACCCTGATGTCACCGATAACATTCTGATGCTCTCTCTGAATCCAGTGCACTCTCCGATGCACTCTCTGAATCATTTGAAGCACTCTGTAAACTTGGGTGATGGGTGATGGTGGTGAGAAGAAATCTTGAGCTACATCAGCAAAATGTTCTGTCCAATTTTTCTTTCTCCCTCTCCCCTTTTCTTCTCTCTGGCTTTCTGATGGTACATAATAACCTTTGCACTGAAGGAGATAGCCAAGAAGAGAACACCAACCAGAAAATATGTTTCTCCCCTTTCCCGTTTTCTTTCTGCCTCCTTCCCTATGTCTCTCCCCCCCCACTCCAATATTTTGGTTCTAAAAGACAAAAACATACAGGGTGATAAACTGAATGAACTGATGGCAATCTCTTTTTTGCCATGTAAGTCTGCTTTCTCACCTCCCCTTCAACTGAAATGCTAAAGGATTTCATTCTGCTCTAGAAAATCACTCTGAAATGGCTTGCCAAGCGAAAAATACAAGAAGCCTTCAGAGCCATTTCTATTGTTTGAAACTCGCTTTATATCAGATTAACTGGAGATAAAAACAGTAAGATTTATAGAATTCTTGCCTTGTGATTTTCTTGTCTACCATATAACAGTTCAGTCAGATGGGGTGTGGAGCTGGTTTCTAATGCACCAGGAGAAGTGGATTTATACTATATATGCAAATATCTCCATGACTTACAAAAATCGTTAATCATTTCCAGTATAAGGCCATCTTAGGAAAAAATACAAAAACTTGTATTTTGATTTTGACCACCAGCATTCACAAGGATCAGAAGCTACATATGAATTGGTATGATGTCCAGAAAAATTAAAATGTATTCAAAATTATTTCAAAAAAAGGAAAGACAGTGAACTTTCAGAGAGAGACAGAGAACCGCCAAGTTTAGTTAGGTTTCTCTACTATAGTATTTATGTTGTATTTTTCCTCAGAGATATGTGTGTGTGTGTGTGTGTGTGTGTGAGAGAGAGGGGGGGGGAGTTGTAATTGCGTGCACGGTTTCAAAGAACCCATGCGCAGCTGCCATCAGGGCCACTGCACTGGTTATGATAGGCACACAATGGCTAGGTATGTGCATGAAGTGAGGCTTGTGCACAGGTTCAGTGCCGAACTAGTTTGGGTGAGGGCCAAACCACTTCAGCACTCTGAGGAGTCACCGGTGGGCGGGGTGGAGCAGCAAGCGGCACCTTTAAAAGGGAGTAGAGCAGTCCTTACCTGCTCTCTGCCACTCCATGCAGCTTCCTGCTGTGGCAGCACTCCCCCCCTCCAACATCCCGTGTGCCACCACAGCACAGCACAGCACTGGCATGCGCATGGCTTCTGCACATGTGTGGATGCCATTTGTGTGGTCAGCATGGTGTTCCTGCCCACGCAAATGGCATCAACACATGTGTGGAGGCCACATGTGTGCCAGGCTGTTGGGGGGGGCATGTATGGGCTATTGGTGGGAGTGCTGCCACAGCAGGAAGCTAGAAGGAGCAGCGGCGAGCAGGTAAGGATCTGCTGTACTCCCTTTTAAAGGTGCCACTCTCTCTACTAGGCACAGTTTGCCCCTTTTCTCCCCGCCGTGAGTGGAAAGTAGCAGTGGCAGAAGCCCAGGGTAGGCTGCCATGCTGCCGCTGCTCAGCTGCCACCACTGTGCACAGCAGGGAAAGAAGAGGCACTGGGGGGTTGCTGCCAGGCACCCAACATGGTGATCATGGTGACCCTGATGGCACAGCAAGGAAAGATTAAGAAGTGGGGGGGGGGCGGGATGGGAGACCATTGTCATGAGCACATCAGCCACAATGGCTCAGTGAGAGGAGGCCAGCAAGTTTGGGGCAGGGGGAGCAGGCAGCCCGAACACAGGCTAACTATGCCCTCCCTATGACACTGGTGTGTGATTTTAATACTATTTTAAGACTGTTCTCTACTTTGAGAACTCATTCAAATTGGAAATCAAATCATATATTTCCAAATAGCTAACTTGCTAATGAAAGAAAGAAAGAAAGAAAGAAAGAAAGAAAGAAAGAAAGAAAGAAAGAAAGAAAGAAAGAAAGAAAGATGACATATTGGTCTGACTGTATAGGGTTTGAAATTTGGGGGGGCGGCGGGGAAAGTACCTTCTTGTAACAACACTTCCCACTGTTTTTCCTTTCCACTGAGATTTCCAGCGTGTTTCTGTTTGCTAGAATGGATAAGAGTATTGACTGATAAAACTGGGAGAGGGGCAGGATAGGGTAATGAGCCAACAATTGCTAATTTGGTATCAGTATATACTGACAGGTTTTGGTAAAGCTCTGTTGTAATTTACTAGATTGAAGTACACTGTACCAAAAGCAATACAGATCCAGAACAATATCAATAACACATATGACCTCTCTGTTCAGATAGCTTGAATAAATACCTTGGGATTGGGTTCCCCCCCCTCAACAGCTATAGACTTATTTCATTGATGCTTAGTATTTCTAGAAACCAGTCTAAACCTAATAAGGTACTATCCATAAAACAAAAGCAGTGTGCAATTAAATATTCATTTTCATTTGATCATTTTGTTTATTTTTAATGTATATTTGGTTCATTTTCCATTTGTTTATTTCCATTTCATTTATTCCCCTTTTATGCTGGGGTTTAGTTCTGTTTTCTCATTTCTCAACAACCCCAACAGCTCCAGAATGTGGGTGCCTCCTCTTATCTTATATAATCATATAACTCATGAGGCATTGCTATCACAGTGCATTAGTGTTAGAAAAAATGAACAGAATGGTGGCCACTCTTTTAATAGCAATGCATTAAAAGAGGAGGAAAGTAGGAGATTACAGATAAGCTGAATGAGTTTTTTGCATCTGTCTGCATGGCAGAGAATACTGACCATATGCCCTCCCTGGAACTGAGCTTCTCAGGCTTGGAGGCTGAAGAACTGAACCAATTTGAGGTGATGGGGGAAGATGTTTTAAACTGTCTTGAAAAACTAGAAATTAACAAATTGCCAGGGCCAGATGGCATCCACCCAAGAGTTCTCAAGGAGCTCAAATGTAAAGTTGGCGATCTCCTTGCACAAAATATGTAACCTGTCACTACAATCAGGCTCTGAACTAAAGGATTGGAAAGTAGCTACAATTTTCAAGAAGGATCCAGGTGGGATCTGGGAAATTACAAACTGGTTAGCTTAACTTCTGTGTCAGGCAAATAGATGGAAAATATCCAAATTTTAAAATACACAGAAGAACAAGCCTTGCTCAAGAAGAACCAGCATGGCTTCTACAAGGGCAAATCTTACCTCACTAATCTTTTAGAATTATTTCCTTATCCCGTGGCTGCTAGGTTTACTCAATCCTTGGTGGAGAACTTTGTCAAAAGCTTTTTGAAAAGTCCAAATATACTGTATCAGCTGGATCACCTTTGTCCACATTCCTGTTGACACTCTTAAATAACATAAAAGATCTAGAAATGGGGGTATTCACATATACGCTGATGGGATCTGAGCTGTCAGTGATTGACCAGGAGAGAGATCTTGGGGTCATGGTGGACAGCTGAAAGTGTAGACTCAGGTTGTTGAAAGTGTAGACTCAATGCATGGCAGCTATGAAAAAGGCAAATTCCATGCTAGGGATCATTAGGAAGGGGAATGAAAATAAGAATGCTATTATAATAATGCCCTTATACAAATCTATGGTGTGGCCACGTTTAGAGTACTATGTACAGTTCTGTCATCATATCTTAAGAAGGACATTGTAGAACTGGAAAAAGTCTGGAAGAGGACAACCAAGATGATCAGGGGCCTGGAGCACCTTCCTTATGAGGCAGGGCTACAGCATTTCCTCAATGTCCTCTTTAGTTTGCAAAAGAGGCAACTACGGGGAGACATGATAGAGGTATATATAATTATTCATGGAGTAGAAAGAGTAGACAGAGATAAATTTTCCACCCTCTCTCACAACACTAGAACCAGAGGTCATCTCATAAAACTGAGGATCAGGAAATATAGGACCGACAAAAGGAAGTACTTTTTAACACAACACATAAATAACTTATAGAATTCTCTGCCACAGAATGCGGTAATGGCCACAAGCTTGGATGGCTTCAAAAAGGGCTTAGACAAAGTCATGGAGGACAGGCCTATAAATGACTACTAGTCTGGTGGCTATAGGCCACCTCTGGCCTCAGAGGCAAGTTGCCTCTTGCAAAATACCAGTGGCAAGGGAGCAAAAGCAGGAGAGAGGGCAAGCCCTCACCCCCTGCTTCTCAGGGTGGGCTTCTCGTAGGCATCTAGTGGGCCACTGTGTGAAACAGGATGCTAGACTAGATAGATCTTGGGCCTGATCCAGCAGGGCTGTTCTTATGTGCTAAAGTTTTGCTAATCTTATGAAAATTGTCTTGACTTTTCTCAAAATGCCTCAAATATTCCACTGGAGATTGAACATATAAAGCTGCTGTATACCATTCATCTGTCTAGCTATCTGTGGTCTACACTGGCCTCATTCACATGTAACAGCAAACCAAAATTGAATGTGGCAGAAGTTGGATATTACAGTATATGAGAAAGCAACCTGCGGTTTCCCTCACCAAACTCCCATTTAAACTTTCAGTTTGTAGGGAGTTTCCCTGTTTCAACCTGAAGTTTGAAGGTGACAGTGTTACATCTGAATGCAAATGCCACCATAAGTGCAGTTTCATTATGTTTCTGGAGCCTAAACCATAAAGGGAGGCCCGGACCTGCTATGCTACTCAATGGCCGTCTTGCTGAGCACTTGCCCCACCCCCTGTCTCGGAGCCATTCAAGTTGTTGCCCGGCAACAAGGGCACCACCTCAACCTATCTCAAACTTCTAAGCAAGTCAAAGGGAGAAATCACATCGGGGGATGCCCGCTTCCCACTGTGTTTCTTCTCTCCCCCCCACCCCGCCCCTCGGCACTCAGAAGAAAAAGGAGATGAGATGGCAAGATGGGCACAAAGTTGTTGTTTTTCCCCTCACCAAACCCCAAAAATTGAAGAAGTATTTTCACAAGCACATGTAACTGTGGTGGAACCATAAAACAGGCAAATGGCAAGGCAGCAATGCCCAGCAACGGGTTTACAAGGCTTGCTCACCCAGGAATTATCTAATGGCTCTATTCTATATTTTTTTACAGTAACATTGCGAAATGAGGCCTCATCCCATTCCCCTTGGATGCAAGTACACACTCTATGGAATCACTCATGAGAAAAACTGTCCAGCAAGAGCAGAATTGCCTCCAGTCACAGGAGAAATTCCTCCTATGTTATGATAATGGATGCCGCTCCGGAGCAGACCACTCGCTCATGAAAGTGGAAGGCCATGGAGAGACCCATTCACAATTCATGAGAAGAACTGTCTAGGGATACATGGGGATGAGGCTGAATCACTAATAATGTGTGATGATACACCTTCTCCCAAGGACCGCCCTCTCATGGAAGTGAAAGGCCATGGAGACATGCACATGGGCCAGAAAGTAGCTGCCACCCAACCTGGTTGCTCGACACAAGAAAACCGCAGGGACGGGTACCCCAGCAACACCTCTCCCTGTCTTGGCAACTGCTGAAAAGAAGCAATCCAAGCAGTCCTTCTGCCAGTCTGTTCATCCGTTCGAAAATAACCATAATTGGTTTTGACCACCACGGTGACTCTACTCTCCTTGAATCACTGATAATCAGGGCTCCCTTCTCTGCAATGCTGGTCCAAACCTGGGAAATTTGAATGAGAGTAAAGATGGATCCCCTGTACCAGTGCTTCCCTAGTCTGCCCACCTGATACTGCCAGACACATGGAGTGGCAACAACTCCTTTGGGTGTATGAATGGGTTGGCTGGAGAGGAGGGGGTTGAGGTGTAGAATTAAATTATTAACCAGAGAGAATGGGGCCCCCACAAAAGCGGGGCCCCTTGATTTGGATGGCCTAACTAATTAACGTGCAGTCTAACAGAGGCCTGAAGGTCTTGGAGCCTCTTGTCCTCCCTGGTGGACTGGCCCTCACATGAGAGGGCTATTCTCCGGGTGGCAAGCCAACCCAGGAGCAGGAGTGTGGTTTGGTGTCCCTGGACTACTTAGCTGGGGTCAGCTATTGCAAGAGCATTCTTGGTCATAGTGGACCAGTTCCCCAGGGTCCTTTGCCCTCCCTCATAGACATATTCCCTCCTAGGGAGTCCTTATGATCTCTTCCCGGAGTAACATAACTATAGTGCACCCCTGCATGCCCCCATTGCCAGAAATTGTGTTGGTGCAAGACTATTTGGGTGTGTGGCTGTTATGAGGGTGGCAATTCAATTGCTGTCAGGAGAAGGGCTTAAATGCTATTTAAAGGATGTTAAATGCCCTTTCCCTGCTGAGGCTGGGCAGTTCACTCCAAAAAGGCACGAACATGTTTGGCACACACCCTTGAAGATCGTGGCAAATGGCTGCTGCTCTGAACTGGTTCTGACGCCTTGCCCACAGTACATCGATGCGAGCGCTATGGAGCTTGCTGGGATGCAGGCTTGGTAGACCAGGGATAGGGATAGGGTCCTCTACCCTCAAATCAGAGATTGCCAGGCTGTGGCTGGACGAATGTCTGAGATGTGGTTCATGGTTACAAAAATTCGGTTCGGCAACCTCTGGTTTCACGTTATGTGTGAATACAGCCACTGTCTGAGAGAACTTCTCCAGGGTTTCAGATAGGGGTTTTTCTCAGCCTTATCTGCATTCTCTTCTACCACTGAGCTATGGTCTTTCTGCAAACTGTAAGTCATCAAAGGAGTCTGACAGAAGGCCTCATCCTGCACTACTGAGGCTGTTTGCTAGAATGGATAAGTCTATTGACTGCTAATGCCGGAAACGGGGCAGAATAGGGTAAATTCACTCTGAATTTGCTTTAGGCAACATTTTAATGGTAATTATAATCTGCATTTGGATATTTTATGTGTTTATTTTATATACATTTATTTTATTTTATTTTATTTTATTTTATTTATATATTATTCACCCCTGCCTTAGAAAACATATCTGAATTCCAGTCATCCCCGGAATACTTCATTTATATTTGAAGTGACAAATATGGCAATCTGCTATGGCTAAATTTTGAGGTTTGGTTAAGCTTCTAGCTGGGACATTACACTATATCAATCTGCTTTACTGAAGGCATAGGTGTAATCTATAGCAATGTGGGAGGGAGGACTCATAAGCCATTGTATGCATTTCCCCAGTGCACTGGTTTCATTTAGCAAACATTTGAAATGCTCAGAGAAAAGTGGTGTACAACCTCTCTGGCTAATCAGAAGCTGACTCTATACAACAGATAACCTTGTGATCAAAGGTATTGCTTTCCCCTAGAAATACTAATTTCCTCACTATTTTCAAATGCTGCAATAAAGTTACCCATTTCCACCACCCTCCCAAAGCAAGTGCATTTTGTTTCCTCGTGTATATTTTCCTCAATGAAATGTGTTTCTATGAATATTTTATTTATTTATTTATTTTATTTACATTTCTATCCCGCTCTTCCTCCAAGGAGCCCAGAGTGCTGTACTACATACTTGAGTTGCTCCTCACAACAACCCTGTGAGGTAGGTTAGGCTGAGAAAGAAGTGACTGGCCCAGAGTCACCAAGCTAGTATCATGGCTGAATGGGGATTTGAACTTGGGTCTCCCCGGTCCTAGTCCAGCACTCTAACCACTACACCACACTGGCTCTATACCAATTGGTATACTATACCAAGCTTTATGTTACAAATAAAATATCTAACACTAGAGTGCAAAAGATAAGCTAGGGCAAAATACAAGTTGCTGGTTATAACCTATAAAGCCTTAAACAGCTTAGGCTGAGGGTATTTAAGAGAATGTCTTCTTCACGATGCAGCTGCAGCTTCTTCCATCTGCAGCTGCCACCAGGAGCTTTTTCAGACAGGGCTTTTAGTTACTACAGAATGGAGGGTATGCATTCACAGATCAGCCAGATTTCCCCTTATGTCCCTGCAAGCTATTGGGCAGAGGCGCTCTTACCCAGGGCCAAATTCCAGGGCCCCTGGGGACCCCCAAGTCCTATTTAGTCTGTCCCAAGTGGTGTGGTTGCCTAGTGGAGGATGATGATGCTTAATTTGCAAGGAAGGGTGGGTCTTCAAAGGCCTTTAGGTCCAGGCACCAAAATTACCTAGGTGCACCTCTGCTATCGGGAAGCACTTCACACACAATTCAGGTTTTTCATTGCACATTAGAGAGTAGACCGATTTATATCTGGGGTAAAAAAATCCACTTTTTGCATCATTTCGGGGGTGGGGGCAACTTTGAACTTGCAGTAAAGCCACACAGTAAATGTGTGGTAAAGCCTGCTGTCTGAAAATGCTCCAGCCCATCTGGTGGCTACTCAGGAACAGGCCTTCTTTTTTTGCTGCCCTGTGACTTTGAAATATGATCCCTGGTGAAATAAGAGCCTCCCCATCTCTAACAGGTTTTTAAAAGTCTTCAAAAAGGTATTTATTCCCCCAAGCATTTTAATTAGAATTGTGGTTTTTAATTGTTTTAATGTTTTAATTTTTGTTTTAATTTGTTTTATGTTGCTGTAAAAAGCATAGAGACATAAGCTTGGGGTGGTGCACAAATATAATGAATAAATGAGTACATAAATAATTTTGAAGTCAGAAAATGGATAACGACCTCAATAGTTAGGAATGTTTCCAAAGTTATCTTTATCTGAATTGCCTGCTGAATTCCAATGTTCCAAGTCATGTAATCTTGTTTCCAAGGAGGAACCAGTGCATTTAGGAATCTCCCATTGTTTCAATCTTTTAAAATGTCTGGATTTTGTAAAGCATTGTACTGCACATGTGTTGTTTGCCTCAGATTTAATTTCCTTCTGCTCACATGTGTCTTTTCCTTGAGCCCTCTGCATTACCAATGCACATGCATGTGGACTGATAAAATGCTACCCAAAAGTGTTGATGGATACATTCATATGATTGCATCATTTCACTCAATACAGTGTTCTGCAGATGTGCATATACACTTGATTGTGTGAACAACCCTAATGTGTGCTCTCTGCCTGGGCCCCTGCACCAGCCACAAAACAGGGCTTTCCTGCAGAGATGCTCAAGTTCAGTCTGAAATTGACAGAACATGCAAGCAAGATGTGATGCTGGTGGTTGGAGACTGGAATGCCAAAGTTGGAAAAGGTAAGGAGGAAAACACAGTCAGCCTATATGGCCTAGGAAACAGAAATGAAGCCGCAGAACGACTTATTAGTTTCTGCGAAGCCAATCCTGCTGCTCTCCACTCGAATGAGCGGGGCAGCGTTCTTGCCTGGCCCCCTTCAAGGAAAGCACGAGGCTTGGCTTGGCCTGATTGGCCAAAAGGCCCGTGCAGGGGGTGGGGCTTCAGCCGCGCATCCTGCTCCGGGCCCGAGAGAGCTCACTTCGCTCTCTGCAGGCACCCACCCTCCCTTCCCTAGGTACAGTCTGGGTTTCAGCTGGTCGCCTATTGGGGCTGAGCAGGATTTTTTTGGGCGCTCACTTGATTGGTCAGTAGTGCGTGCCTTTTTTCGCCTGCTCTTGACTGTACTAACCTGTAATTAGGCAGTAGTTATCTTGGTCACAATATGGCAGGTGCAGTGCGGTTGGAAAGATCTTATCAGGCTGGTGAACACCTTCGGGTAAGCGTTTGGCTATGGGTCGGGAAGGGCAACTCCCTAGAGACTGCACGGTTCAGGGATATCTGCCCTGACCTACCCTGGCAGGCTAAGCCCCACGGAATGGCTGAACGGCTACCTGGGGGCGATGCTAGCTCAGGGGCCCGGCACTAGGCTGGCTAGGATAGGCAGCCCCTGATTCGGAGCATTTGGGGTTGCCTGGAGCCAAGGTGCATCGCCCTATGCCATAGGTTAGGCATGCCCTGGTGGCGCATGCCTATAGTACCGCACTGTAGGAGGAAAAGGAGCCAATCCCTGCTCTTTAATTTGTTGTTGAAGTTTAAATAAATTGTGGCCCAATTCACACCAATACCTTGTGACTTGTGTCTTCTTGGGTGTTGGGCAATGATCTCTTCATTGCTAACACATTCTTCAAACAACCAAAGCCACACCTATACAGATGGACATCACCAGATGGAGCACATACAAATAAAATTGATTACATTATTGGTGCAAGGAGGTGGAAGAGCTCTGTTATAACAGCAAAGACATGGCCGGGGGCCAACTGTGGAACAGATAATGGACTGCTCATATGCAAGTTCCAAGTCAAGCTAAAGTGGAAAAACAAAGCTATCCAGCTTCCACGATATGATCTTGAGAATGTACCCACCATTTTCAAGGAGAACATCAGCAACCACTTTGAAGTTCTGAACCTCATTGATAGGGAACCAAAGGAACTGTGGAATGAAATCAAAGAAGTTGTTAAGGACGAATGTGGAAAGAGACTGCCAAAGACCAAGAAACAGAAGAACACAAAATGGATGTCAGAACAGATGGAGGAAATTGCCAAGAAGAGGAGAGAGAGAAAAGTCAAGAAAGATAAAGTCCTCAGGAAGGAACTTAATAGGGAATTTCAGAAAGCTGTTAGAAGAGACAAGGAGCGGTGCTACAATGACATCTGTAAAGACCTTGAGGATGAAAATAGACATGGAAAAATAAGGAAAGTTTTCCAAAAAAATCTCTGAACTCACGTTCCAATCTCGAATTGGTATGTTAAGGAATGCCAAAGTACAGATAGTAACTGACTCAGCGAAGATCAAACAGAGATGGAAGGAGTATAATGAAAATCTGTACAGCAGGGACGTCAACATCCAAGATACTCTAGAAGAGATTCTCTACTTGCAAGAACCTCTAGTACAAGAAGAGGAAGTTAGATCAGCACTCCACTAATTACCAAGTTGGAAGGCTATAGGATTGATGGAATAGCTACAGAAATATGGCAGACAACAGAAGAAGAATCAGTCAAGGCTCTAAACAAACTATGTCAGCAAATTTAGAAGACCACACAGTGGCCAACAGATTGGAAGAGGTCAGTCTACATACTCATACCAAAGAAAGGAGACTTAAGAGATTGTACAAACCATCACACAATATCTTTAATTTCACATGCTAGAAAAATAATGCTCAGGATCATCCAATGCAGATTAGAGCCCTATGTGGAAAAGGAAATGCCGGATGTTCAAGCTGGTTTCAGAAAAGGCCGGGGAACAAGAGACATCATTGCTGATGCACGCTGGATAATTGAGAAAGCCAAAGAACACCAAAAAGAAGTCAATATGTGCTTTATTGACTACAGAAAACAGAAAAGCCTTCGATTGCGTCGACCATGTCAAGTTGTGGAATATCCTTAGGAAAATGGATGTCCCTGAACATCTCATTGTTCTCATGAGAAACCTATACACAGGAGAGGAAGCCACAGTCTAGACGGAACATGGTGAAACAGACTGGTTCCAGATCGGCAAAGGAATAAGACAAGGCTTTATACTTTTCCCCTCTTTATTCAATGTATATGCTGAACATATACTGAGAGAAGCTGGATTGGAAGAAGAGCATGGTTTTAAACACCAATAACCTGCACTGCACTGATGACACCACTCTGATAGCTGAGAATGTGGATAATCTGCAAGCTCTAGTAATGAAAGTCAAGGAGCACAGTGAAAAAATGGGACTACAACTAAATGTAAAGAAGACTAAACTAATGACAATGGGTACAGCAACCAGTCTCAGAATTGACAGTGAAGACATTGAAGTGGTGGATAGCTTCTGCCTTTTAGGATCGACCGTCAACAGTAAAGGATCCAGTAGTCAAGAAATATGCCGCAGACTAGCACTTGGTAGGGTTGCAATGAAGGAAAGGATATTTAGATGGCATGACATGTCTACACCTACAAAGATTAGAATCGTTCGGACAATGGTTTTCCCCATGACACTCTATGGATGTGAAAGATGGACTTTGAAGAAGCAAGATAGAAAAAGCATTGATGCTTTTGAACTTTGGTGCTGGAGAAGACTTTTGAGGATACCATGGACAGCCAGGATAACAAAACAAAAATGGATCATAGAACAAATCAATCCAGAATTTTCACTCCAGGCACAAATTACCAGGCTCCAACTATCATACTTCAGACACATTCTGCGAAGATCCAGCTCTCTTGAGAAGTCCATTATTGCTGAGGAAAGTTGAAGGCAAGAGAAGAAGAGGATGACCAGCAGTAAGATGAATGGACTCGATTACAACTACAATGAATACACCACTGAAAGACCTTAAAGGCCAAGTTGAAGACAGATAATCCTGGAGTGAATCTATCTATTTGGTCGCTAAGAGTCGACACCAACTTGATGACACTTAATCAATCTATCTATTAACATGATGCACAACATTCTGGTGCCAGAATGCTCCATCTCAAGGCTGCTGTGGATGAGCAGGCAGCCCCAACGCTGTTAAGAAATAGTGTTTGCCTAGGCCCTGTAGCATATGGGAATGACTACAGTAGTGCCACTGGTGCATCTGCTTATTCTGCTCATCTGCTTATGCACAGGAGAGACTGCCTGTGCATCCATTCGCCCTGGCATGGAGCAGCATTCTGGCACAGGAGTTCTACATGTCAAATACTGTTATGCCAGCCAGCATTTTTTAATCTGATACAGATATGTGTGTGTGGTTTTTAAGTGTGTGTGTGTGTATCTATCTAATTAATTAAACAATAATGCTTACATTTTTGCCTTCTGTACACTCAAGAAGGCTTATAATGAAACAATAAAAAACATGCAATCATGTATTGATCCTCATTAAAACAATCAATGTTATATCCTGTTGTATTGTAGATGGGCCATAGTGTTATAAGGAAAGGAGGATTATTGTTTGAGTGAACAACAAAATTTGTATTAAATACTCTGCCAATATTTGTCTGATACTGTTCCTAATCTCCGCCACCTTTGGCCAGGGAGATGTCACTAGTTTCATGAATAAAAGAGAGAGTGGGAGAGAAGGAAGGGAAGAAAGGCCATCGGGGTGATGGGATAGTCATGTTTAGAAATCTCTTGACCCAAGACAAATTGCTGCAACAAAAGGTCATGTTTCGAATGAGATTGCTATGTTATGATCTAATGGCAACTCCGCTCGAGAGGTGAGCAGCATGAGGCCAGACTGATAAACTGTGCCACATGCAAGAAAGCAAAAAGCTGAGTCAGGTTAGACCTGAGCTTCAAAATCAGTAAATAGCCTAGCACTGAAAAGATGCAGGAGTGGAGAGAGATGGGCCTACTCTTTAAGTGGTATACAATAGCAAACCATGTATGCACATGACAGTGCTGGATGTTTGCTCAGCTTAGATGCTGTGGTAAAAAGTTGAATTGTGTTTCATAAAGGCTGTCCTGTTCTGGGGACTATGGGAGGTGGCCCAGATCTTACTAAGGCAGGTGCATCTATCTCCTTAGGATGAGGTGGGTCCTCTTCTGACATAGCCCCCAAATTTCTGTAATGTTGGTTGACAAGCTGATTAAGGCAGCATGGATATGCCAGGAAGATGCTTCAAAGAGCTTCCTCAACTACACAGTGTCAGGCACTCAGTGAGGGGGAAAGGAAAGATTGTGCCATTGAGTAATTATCGACTCCTGGCAACCACAGAGCCATGTGGTTTTCTTGGTAGAATACAAGAGTGGTTTACCATTGCCTTCTCCCATATAGTATGAGGCGATGCCTTTCAGCACCTTCCTATATTGCTGCTGCCCGATATAGGAATTCCCCATATTCTGGGAAACACACCAGCGAGGATTCGAACCAAGAGCCTCCTGCTCTCTAGGCAGGTTGCTTCCCCGCTGTGCCATTAGGTGGCTACTCAGTGGGGGGGGGGAGGAAACTTCAACAATATGCTCTGCCTCCAGAAATGCCAAGTGCCACCTGAAAATATGTCCCCAAGGGTCACTCTGCCCTCAAGGACATTTTGGGGGTGATACAAGGCATTTCCAGAAGCAGAGCAGATTGGTGACTCTGCACAGCTGGGGAAAGCTCTCTGCAGCACAGATACGTCTTCCTGACACCTCCATGCTGTCTTAGTCAGCATGTCAGCTCATTGTCAAGATACGATGAATGGCTAGCACTGTGCTCCTCCTCCAAGGGGAACAACATAGTTCAAAAGAACTTTGTTCTAGGTATTAAATTGGATAAGGCTGATAATTTCAATGAGTGCATCAAAACTAAAGCATGCAACTTAGCAGGCCTTTATGTGGTTGCTGTCAAACCATCCATTTAAAAAAAAAAATCCCAATGATTATGAACCTAAAGGTTTACTAAAACTGCCAAAACCTTCTGAGCTTCCCAAGCTCCGTGTGTGTGTGTGTGTGTGTGTGTGTGTGTGTGGAGATCTCAGAAAGGGGCCATCTTCAACTGAGGCTGAAAATAAAATTAAATCTTCAGTGAAATATTATTCTCCAGTCCTATCCACTAACTATGTGCTAAACTGCTCCCAGTCAAAACTGATTAGCTTCAAATTTGGCATACTTTCCTTCATTCTAGATCCTGTTCCATTTACTGAGAGCACCATCTTTATTAAGATTTTCACAGTACTAAGATCTGTGAAGAAGACTGAAGGGTATCTAAAATTACAGAAGCACATTCATGCCACTCTGCTAAGGTCTGTGTCTAAGTCTAACTTTCTTAAGAACTTAGCAGCTTTACAAATTAGCTACTAATAATTCTAAAAGAACGTTTGCAGTCTGTGCCAAAGTCCACTTTTTCAAATCTGCCTGAAATTATGTTCTAAACATTATTTGTTTATCTCTATATATGCATACATATACTTCTGAACTCAAGGATTCTACATGGACAGCATTTACAGTACTTATAATGATATAAAGATATATTAATCTTTCAAACTGCCACTGTCAAACAGAAGCATTATTTCAAAGTTGAGTGGCAGAGGACAAGAGGAGGAAATCCACCACAAGATTCACAGGCCTGCTCTTGAAAACATTCAGAACACTCACCTGCAACTCCCCCTCCCACCACCAAACCTATATTTTAAAGAACATGCATACTTATTTCATTATACCACATAATAATCAGAGATACAGGTGCTCCTCTGAGGAATAATTGCATCTGGATAATGCACAGGAAGATTGGAAAGTGGCCTCCCTAAATGGTGCCTCTGGTGTCAGATTAAAGCACAGTATTATAAATCATACCCTCTATGCACTTTTAGAAAACTAGGACATTAGGAAGGTGGATTCTTTCCGAGCATTCTCTCCTTATGCGCAGGGAGGCATTTTCTAATTGTTGCAAGGAAGAACCTTTGAATATTCAACCTCCCATCTGCATCTGAAATGGTGCAGCCTCAATAGAACACTACTTATTTGGCTGTTCTCAATGTACAAGTTAATACATAGGGTGGGTTCACACATAACATGGATGGAATATGAAGTCCTCCCCATGCTGAGATAGGGAGGGAACCTAAAGTTGGCACTGCAGATGTTCACATATCTCAGTTTGCTGGAAGGAGCTGAACTGAGCCAAAGGTATGTCTCCTGGCCAGGCCTCCTAGCAAAACCCTGGATGCTATCTCACCCTGCTTTGGTCACCTTTCAGTCATTGATGGCAAAAGGGGCAAGATTTGTCTGGAAGAAACCATGAAGAGCCTTAATTCAGACATAATGCACATCTCAGCAGGAGCAGCACTTGATTTGGCAAGCCAACTTCAAATCTCAGTTACACATCTAGGTTTGAGGCTCTGAGTGAACCTCAGGTTCCTGCCTTGGCATGGGTTTAGTCACAGACAACTTGGTTACCAACTTTGTGAGTAGGTTCCACATTATGTGTGAACACACCCACAGACGGAGTCAAAACAACATTTGTTCTGTTCCAGTGTTGCTTTTTACGCTGATGTGAGGCACATTTCCCTTTTGAGGAAGTCAACTAAGGAAATCTTACTGGGTCATTCATCATATTGCTTCTAAGTGTGGCAGTCCCCAATACCCAAGAAGACTCGGGGAAGAAAATTGCTTCTGGCATACCAAAGCCTTGGATTGTATAATCCCATACCGTATCACCCTATTATTACACACTATTAGTGTGAGCATGTACCACTATGTGAGGGAACTTGCCTTCTTTTCATCATATAAAACTGGTTTGGACAATAGTCCACCAGCCGGTCTCTGCCCCACCACCTACACTCTACTACCACCTAATCCCAGGAGTGTCATCTAAACAGACAAATTAGTTCATGTTTATTGCTTTTTCAAATTCAACACATTATAATTTGTTCATTTAGGGGAGTTTTGGATAACTGCCCTTGCATAATCATGTGCCAGCAGAGGGGGAAAGATGTGCACACCTAAACTCCTGCTGCAGACTTTTAGGATGGGTCATGACATTTCATTGGAACAGGTCCTTTGTCTAGCAATGGTGGGAGAAGTGTTTAAAAATTCCAAGATACTATGGAGCTATTCTGATGATCAGTGGAAAGCGGGCTAAGGGTACTTAGCCCGCTTTCCACCGATCGTGAGACTCACTGGGCTTGCAGCTGAGCCTGATTGAGTTAAAGCGGGTCACCCACTTATGTAGCCCTCCCCTAACCCCGGGTTAGTGAAGCAAGTGCTCCACTAAACCGAGCTTCCCGATTGTGAGTTGCCGCGGTGCGGCTCCATGCCACGGCTACTCATGAGTAGACCCCCGGAGGGGAGGTGAAAAGCCACCTCCCGGCTCCAGGGGTCTCTCCAGCATGCCCTGTGAGCTCGCGCAGGGCATGCTGGAGCTTCTGGGGGCCACTCCCCCAGCACCTGCTGGCTCCGTTATGGAGCCGGCAGTCATGTGGGTGGCTGGTTCGGCCACCCAGAGTAGACTGTCTGCTCATGTGTGAGGAAAGCGGGCTAAGCCCCGTTCACCCTTACAAAACAGGTCTCACTGATCGTGAAACTCGCCTCTGTGTGTGATACCACAAAAACATTTCTCACAAACATTCTATGTGTATGCTTTACTTGTGGAGAGGGGGAGGGGCCACATTGACTGGCTCTGCCCCCAGCTTCCGTGCATCAGCTGGTCCCAGCTCTAATATTCCTGTGTTGAGACAAAGAGAAGAAAAGATTTCTACAGAGATGGAAATTTAAGCTTCACCTTTGCTTCAAGATAGAAAGATTGAGGGTGGGGGGGCCATCTAGTGTGATCCTGCCCTCCTCCATTCATAGAGTGGATATGCAGAGCATTCATAAGAAAAAGGCTACACACTTTGAGAAATATAATCTTCAATAATAAGGGAAGAGTTTCCACAATGAGGAAAGAGTTTCCTCATGTCACATTGAGAAGCGGTTATTGAAAAGGATGCTCCCTTTGGGGAAAGGAGATGGAGGGAGCTGGGGGCTGGGAAGATTGTACAAGCCTAGATTAATGGCCAGTGGTGGGAAGACGAGGCTGTGAAAACTGAAATCTAATGACTCAAAGTGGGTGTAATTGGTATCAATGCTAATGAACCAAGGAGGAAGTGGAACATTAGGGGGAAAATATAGCAGCACTACAAGCATTTTTAACCCATTTGAAAACCATTTCTGGCTTTAGAAATCTTAACTATCCATAAAATCTGTTGATGCTTCTAATTGTTTAAAATCCCATCAAGGTTTATAATAGCCATGATGAGGATGCTCACCGGATATTGTCTAATAATACATACAATGATTTAATCACTGTGGCTCTGTACAAAGAAGACCACTAATGGGGTGTTAGCCTGGATTGCGTAAGCTGCATTCACTCAAGTACTGTAAATGGCAGAGTACTTAATGCTATTATTATTTTTTTTCAATTTAATTGAAACCAAACCATTCAAACCATGCAATTACAGAGCTCTCTGCCAGCCTAAGCACACACAAAAGCTGCCCAGTTTTATTTTGATTGCTTTCAGAGACAGCCTCACTAATGCAGATGAGTGGGTTGCAGTCCTTTATTCAGTGCAATATTCGTTTACTATGAAAACAAGACTATACCTGCTAAAGCCACTAGGATGAACAATGCCACCACAGGAATCGCCAGTACTGAAGCTGAACACAGCAGAGCTTTCACACAAGCAACTGCATGGCTTCCACCCAAACATTACACAGCACTGCTTCATGCTGCCTTTCTCCCTCTGGAATGACAATAACAAAAATCTGCCTGAGAGTGCTGAATGTGTACTACAGCTCCAAGATGTAGTTTTTCTCCCCTCCTAAAGCTTTTATTTGACATTTTCAAACAGAACACAAAACAGATAAAAACAAAATAACATGTAGTAAGATACATGTAAGATGTATTGGACTAAGAGGAGAGCTGGTCTTGTGGTAGCATGCATTACTTGTCCACTTAGCTAAGCAGGGTCTGCCCTGGTTGCATATGAATGGGAGACTTGATGTGTCAACACTGTGAGATATTTCCCATAGGGGATAGAGCTGCTCTGGGAAGAGCATCTAGGTTCCAAGTTCCCTCCCTGTCATCTCCAAGATAGGACTGAGAGAGATTTCTGCCCGCAATCTTGGAGAAGCCGCTGCCAGTCAGTGTAGACAATACTGAGTGTGGTGGACCAATGGACTAACTCGGTATATGGCAGCTTCCTATGTTCCTAACCTCCTTCAAAGCATCTTCTAGCTCTATACAGGGTGGAGAAACTAATACGTGGGGAGAAAGTCTAGCACACTGCTTCTATTTCATGATAACTAAAGAAAGCAGGATCTGCCCAGAACTATATAGCCTACACAATTCATTAACAGACATATCATTTAAAATTCTCTTCTGTCAGTTCATCACCAGTTCTCTAATAAAATATTTGAAATATAAAACCAATTCAACAGTGTTTCTTATTCAATAATAAAAGCTTCCCAACACATTCCAATTGGCATTTTTCCAGTTCCCAAAATTAAGAGATAGGGAAATCTAAAATCCATAATTACATTTCATGGAAACATGAAATACAAGACATCCCTAAAGGTCTCTATCTCCAATCTGTGTGTCCAAACATAGAACACTATAAAACACATCACTCAGCAAGCTGCTGTTTAAGCCTTGTAAAAATTGTCTTGATATATATCCAAAGATCAAGGCCTTCTTCTGAAACCAGCTTTTATTCTAAAAAGAATCAATAGAGCAAAGTCTTCTGAGATCTCCCCGGTGGAAGAAACTGGCATTGCAGCAGGTATGAAGGCAACCCCAGGACTGGGAAAGCAATTGCAGAACAGTCCTCCACACCTACATCCCCCCTGGATTGGCAAAACCATAAATCAAGCTGCCCAGAGTTCTCAGAGGACTTTTTCAGATGGTGGTTTATTCTGTAGCTTTTCAAGCTCCCACCTTACTTAAGAACAGGCTCTCTCACATGGGCTGCAGACGCCGCCCAGTAACTGTAATCAGCTGCCAGCCAATTTCGTGTAAGAAGCTGAATCTTTATTAAAGGTAAAAACGCTCATCCTAAAGCATTGAGTTGATACTGTTTATTGACTTGAGGCGATCCAGACCGTCCCCTGCATCGTGTGCACAATGCAAGAATGGCCTGGATCAATCCTAGGATCGGCGTGATAATTCAGCCTGTGTGCATCCCTGGTATGCATTCAAATTGCCTTTCCCCCCTTCTGTTTTGGAGATAGGCCTAACTGTTGCCGGAGATAAATATTCAGCTCACATGCCCAGACCAGCTGCCTGTCACATTATCTGTGCTGCGTGAATGCTTTCTCTGATCTACTTCTCCTCTTAATAGGGCTGTGCAGGGCAAACGCCTTTGGAGCAACATTTATGAACGCTCTTGCAGATTAATCATACAGGTAGAAATGGCTTTATTCTTTCTGTAACAAGCACTACAGTGAGTAAGTGTAAAGGCATTTTGTTAATTTTAAAGGAAGCATTAGAGAATAATGACTTAACGGACAATATTAATTTGTCAAAAAATAGGAGAGAACAGCTATTATAAAGAAACATGTGTATTATGAAAAGTAAAAGGGGTAAAATCATACATGTATAAAATATATCTTTGAAAGGTATACTGGAGGACCAGAAGGTTTCCAAGTGTAGAAAACAAATAATCCATTATTATTATTTATTCTTGTTTACACAGTCAGACAGGTATTATTGACTGGTTTGTTTTATCCAGACATTGAGTCCTTCCCAAGGACCTGGGATGGCTGGATTTTATTGTCAATGTTGTTGCTGTTGTTATAGATATTGTCGCAGAATATAGGCTGTTCCCAGTAAAGTTGCTTTTTGTAATTGGCTGATGGTGATTTCTGTGTCCTCTATGGTGTTGAGGTGCTCTTCAAGGTCTTTTGGAACTGCACCCAGGGGGCCAAATATCACTGGGATTATTTTGGTCTTCTTCTGCCACAGCCTTTCAATTTCAATTTGTAGATCTTTGTATTTTGTGATTTTTTCTATTTCTTTTTCTTCTGTTCTGCTATCCCCTGGTATTGCTATGTCGATTATTTTCACTTGTTTTTCTTTCTTCTCAACTACAGTTATATCTGGTGTATTGTGTGGCAGATGTTTGTCTGTTTGTAGTCGGAAGTCCCATAATATTTTTACATCTTCATTTTCTTCAACTTTTTCAATTTTATGGTCCCACCAATTCTTGGCTACAGGTAGCATGTATTTTTAAAGATGTTCCATTGTATCATCCCTGCTACCTTGTCATGCCTTTGTTTGTAGTAAGTCTGTGCAATCTTTTTACAACAGCTGATTAGGTGGTCCACGGTTTCATCTGCTTCTTTACAAAAGTAGCACTTGCTGTTTGTTTTTGACTTTTCTACTTTTGCTCTTATTGCATTTGTTCTTAGTGCCTGTTCTTGTGCAGCCAGTATTAAACCCTCTGTTTCTTTCTTCAAGTTGCCATTTTTAAGCTATTGCCAGGTCTTGGTGATGTCTGATTCCACACTTATATTGTGCAAATATTGACCATGCAGTGGCTTATTTTTCCATTTTTCTGCTCGGTTCATGACTTGTTCTTTCTTGTAGGCCTGCTTTGTTTCATTGGTGTTGAATAGTTTCATGTTATTGACCATTTTAAGTGCATCTTCTTCACTGTCCTTGATATATTCTTCAAGGCCTCTTTTCTCCTCCTCTACTGTTTGATGGACTTGCAGCATTCCTCTTCCACCTGAGCTACGAGGGAAGTATAGCCTATCTACATCAATGCAGGGGTGCAGAGCATAATTGATGGTCATTATTTTCCTGGTCTTACGATCTAGCGTCTCTAGCTCTGCCTGGGTCCAGTCTATTATTCCTGCAGTGTATCTGATAAAGGTATAGCCCAGGTGTTTATGGCTTGTATGGTTTTCCCACCATTGAGTTTGGAATTTAGGATTTTTCTAACTCTCCTGATGTATTCACTTCCAATTTTTCTTTTAACTTCAGTATGTGCAATGTTATCAGCCTGGGGAATGCCCAAGTATTTGTAATGTTCTTTCTCTTCCAGGTTCTTGTTCTTGCTTCCATTGGGCAGTTCTATTCCTTCTGTTTTTCTTATTTTCCCTCTGTTCATTATTAATGCAGCACACTTGTCTAGTCCAAACTCCATTGCTATATCGCTACTGAATATATGGACAGCGTTTAGTAGTGATTCAATTTCTGACTGGGACATTCCATACAACTTCAGATCGTCCATGTAAAGCAGATGGTTTATTTTACTTGATGTTTTAGATGTTTGGTATCTGAGTCCTGTTTTTGTGAAATTTGTGAAAGTGGGGTCATGGCGATTACAAACAACAGAGGGGATAGTGAGTCCCCTTGGAAAATGGCTCTTCTAATGCTAACCTGTCCAAATGTCTCGCCATTGATTGTTAACTGTGTACTCCACATGCTCATTGCTTTTTAAAATAAATATCTGAATGTTTTTGCTGACACCACTTGTTTCTAAACATTTTAGTATCCATGTGTGAGGCAATGAATCGAAGGCTTTCTTGTAGTCAATCCATGCAACACATAGATTGGTTTTTCTTCTCTTGCAATTTTCTAAAATCATTTTGTCAATCAGCAGCTGGTCTTTTGTGTCTCTGGTGTTCGGGCAATTTCCTTTCTGTTCAACTGGAAGTTCTTTGTTAGTTAATAAGTATTGCATCACTTCATCTGCTATTATTCCAGTTAATAATTTGAACGTGGTTGGCAGGCAGGTTATCAGTCTATAATTACTTGGAACTGCACCTTTTGCTGGGTCTTTCATGATGAGATGAATTTTCCCAGTTGTTAGCCATTGTTCAATATCACCTCCTTGCACAATGTGATTGAACTGTCTTGATAGTTGTTTATGAAGGCTTGTTAGGTGTTTAAGCCAAAACCATGCAGTTCATTGTCGCCTGGTGCAGTCCAATTTTTAATTTTCTTTGCTCTTTCACTTATTAATTCTGGTGTTATTATTAGATCTTGCATTTGTTGGTTACATTTTTCGACCTCTTTCACCCAGCCTGCTTTTTTATTATAATCTATTGGATTTTCTTATAATTTCCCCCAGAATTGCACTGTTTCTTCTTTATTTGGTGTTTCTCTGTTTCTTGCAGTTTCTCCTTCTATGCTTTGGTAGAAACGTCTCTGATTCGACCGGAATTGGAGATTCTGCCTGTGTTGTGTAATTCTGGCTTTGTATCTGCTAATCTTCTTTGACACTGCTGTTATTTTCTGCTTTATTGTTTCCAGGACTTCTCTAATTTTCCTTGAATCTAGGTGGTATTTTTGGATCAGATACTGTTTGGTGTTTTCATTCTTCAGCTTCTTGTCTTTCATATCTTTCCATTTACTAGCATCTGACCTAAGCCTGGAGATTTTATTTTCTAATCTAATCTTCCATTTAGGTGATGTACTACTTTCTTTTTTTACAGGTCCACTGATCTTATATCCGAGCTCTTGTGTTATTGTTGCTGCACTGTACATTAGTTGGTTTGTTTTTTGCAAATTATTGGTTGTTATTTCTGCATGTGCAGCACTGACATCTTTTAATGCCTGAGCAAGTTGTCTTATGACAATTGTTTTTAGAGCTGGAAGTCGAACCCTGGTGTTTGTTTGGTTCATGTGCTCAGTTATTTTTTGCTTTAGTTCTTGTTGCTTTCCTGTTAAATGGCATTTGGGTTTTTGAGGTGAAGGCAAAGGGGAGGTTGCCTGGTTTTGATTTTGAAACAGTTCAGCAACAGTGGCATCCTCTATTTCCAACACCTCCTCCACCTACGCCTGAGCAACTGCTTCAGTTGGTGCTAATTCTTCTTCCATATCTTGAGCCTGTCTTGCTCTTTGCAGTTCTTCCAGCTCAACTTCTCTGAATACTTTATTTCTTATTATGAATCTTCTCTTGTCTGCTAGCCTTTGTTCTGTTATTTCTGTATCTGGATGCTTCTCTTTCCAAATTTGGTATATTCTTTTTAAATAACCTCTTCTAGTTGGACTAGACTTGTAATAGCAGATGATTATTTCCTTGTTGGCATTTTTTGTATATTTTTTCCGGTTAAGCCATGTTTCTTTCAGTAACCTTCTGGTCTCCAGCCCTGGTTGCTCAGCTGAAGATCCTGAGTCCTGTAGCTCACTTGCCACCAGATGTCCAGGGACTCCAGCACCTGGCACGGTCCTTGTTGACCCGGGCGACGACCGATCCGGTTTAGATTTATTAAAGTTATGTCTCACCATATTGTTGATGGGAGAGGCACTCTTTGTCTGGTTCCTCTGGTGAGACCTGTCCAGTATGGTTTGACCTCTGGCATAGCTCTCACCTTCCTCAGAGCACGCAAGCCCCACAACCACACCAAGGTCGTGCCTCACTGGGGATTATTATTATTATTATTATTATTATTATTATTATTATTATTATTATTATTTTAAAATGCTGCCGGGGGAGCTCTTAGTGGGAGAGGAGGAACATAACTTTGGCATCCTATTATCTTACTCAGGAGCCTCATATCCACATGTACCACATGGTTTTACACATGATATTCTACATAGAACTGACCTGAAATTACTCAAAGTTTTTTAAAATGATTTCAGCACTGACATTTTTTCAGCACTCCTCATGAAAGTATTGACACATATATATTCACATATATATTTACTTCCTCCTCACTTGCCCCCACCCTTAATTACTACAATGATGACTACGAATAATTGTCCTCAGCAGTATTATCATAAAACCAAATCTGATTTGTTGTATAGCATTTTCCTTTTATGATTTTGGTCTGGAAATGAGAAGACAGGAATATGGTGCAATCAGATTTATTTGGGGGATAATCATGGTACAGGAAAATCTAAAAAAAATGATTAGGCAAGGTGAGAAGGCAATAAAATCTTAACAGTATTAACTAGAGTCTCATGTAGAGGTGTTTTAGCTTAAGGTCTGAATTGTCAATGAATCAGCTTAAGGCTTTACTTGAGAAAGGATTCAGATGTAGACTTAAAGAGGAAAGAGAAGGGAGTGAGGAGATTTAAAGGGATAGATGGTTAGTATTACCGGTCCCGTTCCATTGGTGTATTGGATGCACTTGCAGGAAAACAAAACAATTGGAGAGTCAGGTCGCTCTCTTCCTACACTGGCTGGTTTCTCTTTAGGGCTCCATCTTTGGAGAGACAGGGACCTGGAGCAGGCTGCTTTACACCTCCCTGCCTTCAGGCAGGCTGCAAGGAATGTCCCTGGCTCTGCAGGAGTCATTGTCTCATTTTTGTTCTGACTTGCAAATGAGAACTCCTCCATCTCTCCTCCTCCTATTCCTCCCACTGTTCCTCCTCCTCCTTCCTTCCTGTGCAGAAGCCCCAGCCTTTTTCAGCAGCAGCTTCACTCCTTCTCATCCTTCTGACCTCCATGGCCAGTTCCACCTCAATCTGAGGTCCAAATGATTGAGTGGACTGGCCATGCTGGGTGGAGCTCAAATGCTTCACTAAGCCACGGCAGCAAGCACAGAAAGAATCAGCAGGTGGGAGAATTCACTACTCGTGGCTACCCTCAAAGCCGTGAAAGTCCCTTCTTCCAGAAGACTGACAGAGCCTTAGCACTGGGTATTTTAGGAAGTGAAACAAGGCCTTTTCTGTGTGAATAAAGTACTGCATGGGCATGGATGAGCAGGGCAGTGAAATGAGTTATTTTAAGATATATCTGCATTTTAAATGGCTCCTTTCAAACTGTAACTACTCGAAGGCTCTGAAGATAGGGCAGATGAGAAATCTAATCAATAAATATCATTTTGTTGGTTCGTTCACTCTTTAGCTTTATTATCAAAGTATGCTCTAGAGGACTGTACATCTTAAGGCTGCTTTTCCCAGTGTGAAGGAGGGCAATGCAAGGGCACACAAAGTTCACACCTGCTCTATTTCTCTAAGTCTGGTGTGATTAAAGATCTTGGCCCCTCTCCAAATATGGTCTAAAATTTTATAAATACAGCATAATCTTTTTGTGGATTTGACACCTGTGGATTCATGTATCCGCAGCTGGATAACTGACACCCAACCTCAGCATATGAGAGGGGTAATGCTTAAAAGGGGATTAATTCCGCATATCTGTGGCTTTGGGGTGGCCAGAAATGAGGTCATATCTGGCAGCCATTTTAAGAAAAGAGCCATTTTGCAGATCTTTTTTTAAAAAGCACATTTAAAACCGTGATTTTTCAAGGAAAAATTAGAGACTTGGGACTTGTGGGGAACATTTCTAGACAGCTGGGGACCCACGGAGCACAGTAAGGCACTCCCCCCCTTTTTTTGCAGGAGTCTTTTTGTTCATTTTTGCCCTTTTCTCCAGCTTCCAGGAACCTACCCATCCTCCCATTCCCATTGACAATGCCTCGGTATCTGCGGTTTTGATACCCGTGGTAGTAACAGAGATTGGAAACCCCATGGACATCGAGGTCCTCCTGTAATTAAAAATTGGTCTCATAGCTTTCATAGCAAACAATGGGTGAAATAACTGGCCTGGTTCACACAATCATTCAAATCTAGGCTTAATGTGGGTTACCAATGTTAACATAATTACAGACCAATTCTCATGATAATAATTGCTGCCAAATGTTGGAGGGTAGAGGGTGGAGAAAGCCTGATTCCCAGTCATCTGTGAGGTGAAAATGACCAGGAAGTGATCATATGTGAGAATTCAGTCGTGGTTGCTTGGCACAGGCAACTGACATTGACCACTCTACTGCAAATCTAAGATTACCAATGCCAGTTGCCCACACCAAGCAATCACTATTGAAACTTCATGCACAATCACTTACTGGTCATCTTTACCATGCAGACAAGCTCATGCACCTCCTCCTTCCTCCATTACCCATCATTCAGTGGCATTACTACAATCACCAGATAGTGAAAACCATCCTACGTGAACCCATAACAAGGAGGTTTATGGCCCAAGATAAATCCAAGATTCCCACCTTGGCATGGGTTCACATAATCACACTAATGTTGGTAACCCACATTAAACCTAGATTTGAACAACTGTACGAACCAGGACACTGGTTTTATCTAAGTCTAGCAAGACACCCAATAACTTCAGAAAGAACCTTTGCAGTAAATGAGTTCCTTCCAACTCCACCAAAATAAATGAAGGCTGCCATTGCCATCACCAAGCTTGAATCAGGACAAGAGGAATTATGCTTGTTTCCCCATTTGCTTCATAGAAACAAGCATCTGTGACACAAAACTAATTCAAGTGCCTACAAAATGATGCAGCAATAACTTGATGTGCAGTGTTAAAAAAATAATTATGGCATGTTTGGAAGGAAGAGCCAGGTCCTTACTATTTTATGTAATCGCTGTTGTTATTAGTTGGAGATTTCTTTGAATGCTTATTGATCAGATGATTATAGGCTTCAGAAGTTCACTCTTCTGAGAAATCTGTTTTTAAAATAATTCAGCTAGAAATTGTTGTTACAGAATATGTAAATCAGCTGACAACAAAACAAAGAATATAGGCATCAACAGAGGCAATTAATGTTCTATATTATGAAATGCCACTCCCCGCACCTGTGCCCCCACAGTGAGGTGGGAGGGGTTGTGCCTCTGGCCTCTGAGGCAGGCACAGTGACCACCATCTTGGCCCCCTCTTCATGGCCAGGGCTGGCCAATCAGGAGAGGGGGCAGGGAGAAGCCTGCCCCGCAGCCACCATCTTTGTCATTCTCCTGGCTGCTGGGCAAGGGGAGGAAGTGCTTTTTTGCTCGCTCTTCCAATCGACCATGTGTGAGGTTCCCGGCTGGCACGGAGGGTATTTCACCCGGCGCTGGTCAGCAGCACCTTGAGCAGTGGCTCAGGAAGGAGCGCTTTGAGGAGGAAGGTGCGCTGCTCGAGCTGATAGGCCCAAGCAGGGTGACCGGCCATGTGGGCAGGCTACTCCTCAGCTGCCAAGATCCAAGCAGAGCAATCAGCCATGTGGGTAGGCCGATCGCAAGCAGGAGGGGACCAGCACTTCCAGGCTGACTGGGGATCAGCACAGGGGCCGGGGAAACGAGCGGCGAGGGATTGAACATCCAAGGGCCTTTCTGGGCCAGGTGATATCTATTCAGGGCTCCTTTCATGGGGGGGGGGGGCGGGTGTTAAAGGCAATATTGATGGATTGGGGAGCATTGGTTGATTTGATTGGAGAGCATTGCTTGATTGGGGAGCATTGATTGATTGATTGATTGGGGAACATTGATTGATTGGGGAACCTTGATTGATTGGGGAGCATTGATTGATTTCATTGACAAAATTCATTGGGGAGCATTTTCACTGGCGGGGGGGGGGGCATTTGTTAAAATCACTGGAAGGGCATCCAGTAAGCAGTTTGGGCATTTATTTGTAGTCTTTTAAAAGCATTGTGGGCATTCGATAAATTCATGAAGGGGCATTTCATTGTGGGCATCCAATAAATATATGAAGGAGCATTTATTGAATTCATAAGAGGGGCATTTAGCAAATTCTTTGGGGCATTCGTTAAATTCATTGGGGGAGGCAGTTATTAAATTCACTGTGCCATTTAATAAACTAGTTGGGTGGCATTGGGTCAGATCACTGGGGGGCCATTTTATCCCATTGGGGGATAGCTGCATTATTCGGGCATTTACTGACTTTTCTTGACTTACTGAGTCATGCCATCAAGGGAAGGGCCCAGCAAGGAGAAGGGCAAGGGGAAGGCCCCCACCCCTAAACGGCCTCCAACACAGCCCAGAAATCCTGACCCCTCCTCTGGTTCAGAGGATGAAGTCCAGCTGGTAATGGCGAGGATCCTGTCCTGCTTGGAAGCTTTGGAGTCCAAGAGGAAGGCCCCTCAGGGTGAGGTGTCCGAGGCAGTCGGGAAAGAGGGTGCAAGGAAGGCAGAAAACTGAACTAACAAGCAGCTGCAATTTTGATAGTCCATTGAGGTGAGGCTGGACACTCTGGAGAAGGAGGAGGAGGAGATGACTGGGTGAACCGATGCTGCCAAGCCTGTGGAGTCGCCCAAACGGAACTCCCTGGATGCAGACGTAGGATCTTTCAGTGAATCTGACTGGGGTTGGTGCTGTCCCCTTCGGCTGGGCACCTGGCCAGTGTCTGGGGATGGGGGGATGCCGGCATGGTCAGCGGGACCAGGTTACTCGGCCCCCAGTGTTATAGGGACTACTGGCGCAACACATAAGAAGGCAGAAGTAGCTTCCCGGCAGCAGCAACTTACACCTTGGGAGTTGAAGGGGGGGGGATAAGGCAGCAAGTGCAGACCCAGGACAGGTGGCCGAAGGCAAGGGATCAGTAGCAAAAGATGATGAGGTTGAGCACTACCCTCAGGGGGAGGTGTGCCCTGGGAGATCACTTGCTGCTAGCCACTAAGGAAAAGATTTGGAGGAACAAATATGTGGACATGTTCTCATTGTTGTTCTGGGAAATAGAACCCAGGGACAAGGGAGACCTGAAGGACAAAGAAAGGCTTGGGTACAAGGCAGTTTACCATAACTGGTCGAACTGGCCGGGTACATGGTGTATATGGGGGTGGTATTGCAGAAACAGCCAGTGCAGGGAGCATCTATGGTGAAGTCTGTGAGTTCCATGTGTTCAGGGCTGGATGGCCTCTCCCGGTAGAGCATGTGCTGCGCAATAGCATCCACCTACATGGACGGGGCTTGGCGCCAGGGTCTACTGGGGGGCAGGCTGGCAGCCCTTGCCTACCAGGCAAAACTGGGAGGGTACATGGACTCCACTGCTGACTTCCAGGTGTGAAGAATGTTGGAGTGATCCAAGGGTCCCTCTGGCTCCCACGCCCAGATCCAAGCGTCCCTCTGGCTCCAACAACCCTGCAACAAATGCTACCACACTTTAATGATATTTGTTTTTCCAACTTTGAGGTCTGGCTGCTTAAGGCCTCTTGCCTAGTGGCCTTCTTCGGTGTATTGCGAGTCAGCGAACTGGTCGCTGCTTCCAGGTTTGATGTGTCAACCCGGGCCCTGGAGTATGAGGATGCCCGGTTGGAAAAGGGCAGGGTGGTGTTGTGCCTGCATCAGGCAAAGAACGACCAGAAGGGCAGGGGCGCTACCATCACCCTGGCCGAGGGGTCTAACTCAGGCCTTTACAAGCAAGCTTACCTGGCCATGCGTGTGGAAGGTTATGGACAGCTGTTCTGTAATGTGGACACGATGCTCCTGACACGCTTCCAATCCTGGGCTCTGGTGAAGGAAGCTTTGAGGAGGGTGGGCCTCAACCCAAGAGCGTACGGCACCCAATCCTTCCAGATTGGGGTGGAGTCTTCAATGGCGGCAGTGGGGCTGCCTGAGAGCCATATCCAGGAGTTGGGGAGGTGGCGTTCATCCGCCTGCTGCCGCTACATACACCCACTGCAGCAGTGAGAGTGGGCAGAAGTAACACCCTGTTTTGTCTTGCAGACAGTCTGTGGCTCCCTTTCGCCTTACGGGTACTCCTCTACAGGCACAGCTATATGTTTTGGGCCAGTCAACAAGCTTGGCAGACCAGCATGGGTACCCAGTTGGGCCTTGCAGGAGCGGCAGAAGTGGATTGGATTGGATGCCGAGGGATGCCGTGGAACCTTTTCCTTCCACTTCTAGATGAGTATGCAGCTGCAAGGGGGACACCACATGTCTTGGTCATTCACCTGGGAGGCAATGACCTGGGTTTGCTACAGGGCAAGGCCCTTTCTGCAATCAAAGATTTATGGGGTAGGCCAGCCAGTGGCCAGATATGTGGTTGGTTTGGTCTAACTTGCTTCCGAGGCTGAGTTGGAGGGGCCAGGGGGCCCCCTGTGCTTCAGTAGGGCATGTAAGAAAGTGAATAGGGAGGTGGGAAGAGCAGTCATTGCCTTGGGTGGGGCAGTTATACAGCATCCAGACATACGGGTGCAGGACGCAGCACTGTACGGGGGGGGCAGAGTACATCTCTCAGATTGGGGGAATGAGTTGTTCCTCCAGGACTTGCAATGTAGTCTTCAAGAAGTGCTATCTGGGTGGGGGAAGCGGGGCTAAACAGAGGTTTGCCCCACTTCTGTAGCAGGAGAGTCTGGGTGTTGGGTAGGTGGATTCAGGATCAGTGTTTGGCTGGAGGGCCAGTTTGGGTGAGGGGGTTCAAGGATCAGCCCTTCAGGTTTTTGCCGGCCTGGAGGACTGGGAATGGCCACCACTCGGAGGATGGCACAACTCACTGGCTCAGAACTTTGGTGGCTTGGGTTTGAGTGGGTCGGGCCACACACACACACATCCACACACACCCAGCGGGGGAAGCCTTGCGGTGAGGGCAGGTCAGGACATGGAGCCTAAACGAATCAGGACCCAGCCCTTCGCCCTGGTGTGGGATGACCCTCACTAGGAGGGGCCACCACATAGGAGGAGTACCCACACTCTGATTAGTTAGGGACCTCGTTGCAAGTTTGTTATCGCTGTACAATAATAAACTGGCCCTTATTTACTCCAACTAAGCGTGTCCTGTTTTCATTGGGGCCTGCGGGTGCAATGTTCAGAATCCCATTTCTATACCCATCTCCTATACTCCTGCATCTTATTCGCTCCCATGTCTGCTCACTACGACAGTCCTACAATCATAATGATTCCTATCCGATAACAATTCACTCTACATTACATAAGATAATAAAAACATGAGAACAGGCCCAAAGCCTAGCTAGTCCAGCATCCTGGTTAACACAGTGGCCCACCAGATACCTCTGAGAAGCCCAAAGGCAAGAGGTGAGGGTTTGCAGTCTCTCCTGCTGTTGCTCCCCTGCAACTGTTATTTAGAGGACTCTTGCCTCTGATCTTGGAAGTAGGGATGTGTGAACCAGCTCAAGGTTGAGCCGGTTCACCATCGAACTGGGCCTGTTCAATGGCTTGCCCTCAAGCCAAACAGGGCCCTACTCAGTTAGGCTCGACTTCAAGCCAAACCCACCAGGCCATCATGAGGGTTCAAAAAGTTTTAAAAACAAATTTAAACTTACAGCTAGGTCCAGTGGCCTCTGTAAGGGAGCTGCCATGGTCATGGGGGGATTATCTCCAATAATCCCTTTTCCCCCTGGCCTCCCCCAGTCTTTTAAGGGCCAGTTCGGCCCATTTATGGGCCTTTCTGGCCCTCTGGCTGCTTGCGGTGGCCATTTTGAAGGCTAATGCATGCATGCACTAGGCATTTGTAAGCCCGGCTGCTGCCACAGGCTGTGCAGAGGTTTGGGGACCGTGACGCTTTGTCCCAGCCCTGGGAAATCCCACAATGCATCACAAGAGTGTGCAGTGCACTGTGGGGATCTGCCCGGCGACAGCTGGGAGCCCACTTCTGTTTCCGCACTGGCTGGGACAAGCCAGCACTGACTACACGAGCAGTTAGCCCAGGTGAAGGGTAAGCTTGCGCCCTTAACCTTGGCTAACTGGCAGGCTCCCTAGGCGGGTTTGCTGCCAAGCCACTGCTGGGAGCAAATGCAGCATGCAGCTCCCAGCGGGTCTCACGGGCAGCCAAACTGCCCTAGCCCAGTCTTGGCTGCTCATGAGAACAACCTCATAATCTATTGTATATATTGGGTGGCAAACCACTCAAAACCTTGTTGTGTATTCTGAAAATCAAAGTAGATTGGCATTTGAAGAAGAATCGATTATATTTCATTGCTGCACAATTTGATGCATGTCTACTCAAAAGTAAAGTAAAGTAGAGTGGAGAGGATAGTGTCCTTTGGCCAGGATCCAAATCCACATTCAGCCAAGAAGCTCATTAAGTGGTCTTGGGCAAACCACAGTCTCTGTCAGCCTATCCTGCTTTACAGTGCTGTTGCGGAAATAAAACGAGATATCCTCTATATGCTGCCTGAGTTAACTAAAGCTCACATCAGTGCCAATGGGAGCATTTGGCCCATGGCAGATAGTCAAGGGGACTGAGGAGGAATCAAAACCAGGATCACAGTGGAGGCAGAAGTTTAAACCCCTGCACCATGGTCCCATACTCTAAGTACCTGATGTGGCTGCTATTGACTGAATAAAAAACAAGCACATAGGTCCCAATCACATGCTTAAAGTACTGTCTGGTTTGAGCCTTAGATGTAATGGCTTGTGAGTTGCATATTTAAGTACCTTTTATTTTAGATTTATTAATTCAGAAGAACTATCATCCCTTGGTTGAAAAGTAGCATGGGCTAGAATCTTTCCCTCATCCCTCCCCAAGCCATTTGTACCATTCTTTTACCCCTCTGCCCAGCTGTCTCCCTGCCTGAGCTCATGGAGGTGGTCATGGATTTGGTGTTGAGGACTCTCAGAATGATTTTCTGGGTGACTTCCAACATCCATGCTGAAGCTGCCTTGTCTAGAGTGGTTCAGGACTTCATGGCTGCCATGAACACCATGGGGCTTTCCCAACATGTTGCTGACCCAACACACTCTGGGGCACACTCTGGACCTGTTTTTCTTTTTTCTTTTTACTGGACAGTAGGATGGTGATTTGAAAGTGGAGGATGTGTCAACTCTGCCCTTGACATGATCAGATCACTTCCTTTTGAGGTTGAGAGTTTCAGTGGCTATACCACTCCAAGGGTGATGGACCAATTAAAATGGTCCACTCCTGGAGACTGATGGACTCCAATGGATTCCTGAAGGCTCTGGGGGATTTTCCAGTTGATATGGCAGGTGCTCCTGTTCAGGTGCTCCTGTCTAGTTGCTTTCTGGAATGGAGAGATGGTTTGGGCAGTTGACATGATCTCTCCCAAGTGCCCTCTCCCACAAAGCAGAGTGTGTGCAGAACCTTGGTATACACCTGAGCTGAGGGCAATGAAGCAAGCTGGGAGACAGCTGGAATGCAAGTGGAGGAAAACTCAGGGTGAGTCTTAGTGAACACAGGTTAGAGCTCACTATCGAGCCTATTCTGTACTAGTGATGGAACAGAAGAAATTTGTGTTTTCATCCACCACTGCATCCTGTCAATGTCATCCAGTGGAGCTTTTCTGAGTGGTGCAGGACCTCTTGAAATCTTGCCCTGGGCAAGATGGGTTGGAACACATGGTAGCATGCTGTGATGCATTTGCACAGCACTTTGAGGGTAAAGTCACTTGCATTCACCATGAGTTGTGTTAGACAGCTTAGAGGGGGAAATACTTTATCTACCCCAGCTGCAGCAGAAGGGAAGGTACCTCAGGTGCACAGGAAAGGAGAGCACTGCTAATTTATATTGTCGGGAGACATGGAGTTCTATATAAAATAGTTTATTGAAGAAATCCATCAGGGAGATAAATAAGGCCTACATGCCTTGCTGCTACCTATATACAGGAAGTGAGAAAGGGAGAAGACAGAAATCTCTCTCAGGTGAGAGAATGAACCCGAGACTAGTCTAACAAAGGGGAAGAGAAAGCATGGTCAGAGAGGGAATGCCCTTACTGGCTGTCTCTACATCTAATGCTCCTAGTGCTCAAGATGGCTGCTGGTGATAAGAGTCAATGCCATCAGAAGCTGTATCTCCAACAAATTGGAATTTACAGCTGATGTCGTATCATTGGGAGAGGAATCCAGAGTACCACCTGTTCCAGTTTTGCTGAACGAGTTTCAATTATTGGTGCCCGAGTATTTGGACAAGGTGTTCAGTTGAGTTTGGCCAACCATATGCCAAAACCATATCATATCACACCAGTGCTTCATCAGCTGCACTGGGTCTCAGTCCATTTCCAGGTCCAATTTCAAAGTGCTGGTTTTAACCTTTAAAGCTCTAAATGGCTTGGGACTGGGTTACCTGAGAGAGCTCCTTGCCCTATATGTCCCCAATTCAGACCTTAGGATCTTTTTTGGAGGCCCTACTCTGAGTGCCCCTGCCAAATGAGGTGAGGTGGGTGGCTACAAGGGAGAGGGTCTTTTCAGTGGTTGCACCCCATTTATGGTACAGCCTTCCAGTGAGGTTCTCCTGGCACCATCACTTTCTTCTTTTAGACACTAGGCAAATACTTTTCTGTTCACTCAGGCTTTTTAAATTTGATTTTTAAAAAACTGGTTTTAAAAAAACAAGTTTTTAAATTGCTTTGTACTGTATTTGGTATTCTTTTTTAAATGTGTTGTGATTTGATGTGTTTTATGTGTTTTAACTGGATGTTTCAATGTTGTGCTGTGAGCTGTGCAGAGAACAATTTGTAATGTGGTGGCTAACAAAGTTTATTGTTCTTTTTATTATTAATAATTAGTATTATTGTTGTTAGAATTTTCATCTGTTTTGATTGTGAGTGTGAAATGTGGCTGACATATTTTTTATTTAACATATGTGTATACTGCCACAAACGCAAGTCTCTGGCTGGTTTACAACAAAACAATAAAAACAACAAGTAAAAAGTTTAAAACATTACAACAATTTGAAATTTAAAACAACATTAAAACTATTTTAAACCATCAAATTATTAAAACAGTATCTAATTAAAAGTCTGGGTGAACAAATGTGTCTTGACTGCTTTTTAAAAGGTTTTAAGAAATGGGGAGGCTCTTATTTCAGCAGGGAGTGCATTCCAAAGCTTCGGAGCAGCATTGGAGAAGGCCTGTCCCCGAGTAGCCACTAGATGGGCCAGTGGCAACTGCAGACAGACCTCTCCTGATGATCAGAGTGGGCAGTGTGGTTCATAGCAAAGAAGACAGAGGAACAGAGGAACAGAGGAAGCTGCCATCTACTGCGTCAGACCATTGGCCTATTTAGCTCAGTATTGTCTTCACAGACTGGCAGTGGCTTCTCCAAGGTTGTAGGCAGGAATCTCTCTCCGCCTTATATTGGAGAAGCCAGGAAGGGAACTTGAAACATTCTGCTCTTCCCAAAGTGGCTCCAGCTGTTTAGGGATTTATAGATTATGACCAAGACCTTGTATATTGCCCAGAAACTTATCAGCAACGCGTGTAGATCTTTTAAGACAGGAGTGATGTGGTCTTTCTGAGATATGATCCAGAGACCAACCTGGCTGCCGCATCTGGACTAACTGAAGTTTCTGGACTATGTACAAAGGCAGCCCCACAGAGAGCACATTGCAGTAGTCAAGTCTGGAGCTGTCCAGCAGATGTACCACTGCTCAGAGGCCATTTATCTCAAGAAACAGATGCAGCTGGCCTATCAGCCAAAGCTGATAAAAGGCACCTCTGGCCACTGCCTCAACCTGGGACACCAGGGAGAGGTTTGTGTCCAGAAGCACCCCCAGACTGGGTACCTGTTCCTTCTGGGGAAGTGTGGCCCCATCCAGAACAGGCAAATCAAAATTATCTTCCGAGTTCCGACCCCGCACAATAAGTATCTCCATCTTATCTGGATTCAGCCTAAGTCTGTTACCTCTCATCCAGCCCATCACTGCTTCCAGGCAGGCATTTAGGGAGGTTATGCCTTCTCATGATGATGTTGACATGGAGAAAAAGATTAGGGTGTCATCAGCATACTGATAACACCTGCACCAAATCTCCTGATGATCTTTTCCAGCGATTTCATATAGATGTTAAACAACATCGGAGACAATACGGAGCCCTGAGTGAAACCATACCAAAGTTCAGTTTTAGAAAAACAGTCCCCAAGGGACACCATCTGGAATCTGCCTGAGAGGTAAGAGTGGAACCACTACAAAGCAGTGCTTCCCACCCCCAACCCCCTCAGACGCTCTGGAAGGATACTATGGCTGATAGTATCGAAAGCCGCCAAAAGGTCCAAAAGGACCAACAGAGTCACACTTCCTCTGTCAATTCCCAACTGGAGATCATCCATCAGGCTGACCAAGGTAGTTTCCACCCATAGCCAACCCGAAAGCCAGTCTGAAACAGTCTAGATAATTAGTTTCATCCAAGACTGCCTGGAATTGGGAGGCCACCGCCCTCTCAATTACCTTGCCCAGCCAGGAAAGGTTGGAGACAGGCCTATAATGGCTTAACTGTGAGGGATCCAATGCAGGCTTCTCCAAAAGAAGTCTAATAATTGCCACCTTAAGGGAAGGAGGCATCCTGCCCTCCTTCAGATGAACTATAACAAGAGGTATTAGTGATCCTCTTGTATTAGTGATCTTGTTTGTTTGCTTTTAGTGAAGAATTGCATTTTAAACCTTACTAATAACTGCTACTGACATCAAAAGAACAAGAAGAATATATCCAAGGAACATGGGAAGAAAACTGAATCAATAAAAAAGATCTCTTCCCAACTACCAGTGACTCAAATCTGTGTTATACTGGCATATTTCCATTATCTTATTTCATATACACTATCTTATTTTATAAGCTTTGTGTATTACTGTCTGCTTGCTGTATCAATTTACTTTACATTACAGATAAGGAAGTCATTCTGACAGGGACAAGAAAAGACTAAAGAAAGAGAGAAATCATTCAACATATTAAACAAAAAAGATAAACATTGTTGCCCTGAAATAGTGATGTTGCTTCAAAAGCTGTTGCTAACATCTTTTTAGAGGTGCTAAAAACAAAGGTGTTTTTTTAAAAAACCTCATCTGCTTCTTCAATCTCAGTTTCCCCTTTCCATCTTCACTTTCTCTGTTTTTGTCCTGCCTAATCACTGTGTGGTGGTGGTTCCTTCAGGACAGGCTCAAACTACATATTACGTGAGCTCTATTCAAATGTTACACTGTACACATTTAGAGTAGAGGTCTATGATTATAAAACCAAAATCAGCCTCAGCAGCCTGCAACTTGGGGTGGACAGAGATAGGCTGATTAACCATTTCCCTTCTGCATGTTTTTCAGCGAATCCACCCTCCCAAATCTGTTTTTTTCTCCTGCTGGGGTTGATTTTAGCTTTTTTAAACACAGCGACACACAGAGGAAAAGTTACCACAGGACTCCATGTGACTATTATTACTACAAATATTTGCACACTACTTTTTAACAAAAGTTTTCAAAAGAGTTTACACAAAAAATAGTAATATATAAAGATAGATCCCTGTCCCCAAAGGGCTCACCGTCTAAAAAGAAACATTAGGCAGACACCAGTAACAACCTGAGAGGAGAGTTGGTCTTGTGGTAGCAAGCATGACTTGTCCCCTTAGCTAAGCAGGGTCCACCCTGGTTGCATATGAATGGGAGACTTGATGTGTGAGCTCTGTAAGATATTCCCCTCAGAGGATGGAGCTGCTCTGGGAAGAGAAGAAGGTTCCAAGTTCCCTCCGTCATCTCCAAGATAGGACAAGATTTTTATAGGACAAGATTTTTTTATTGAACCAGCAAACTACCAAAGCATACAGTACATTGCCAAAGCACAATTATATACAAATTGGTTGTTTGTACATAATATATCTACAAAGATTTACACACAAGGATTTGGAAACCCACAAGGTTATGAAGTATATGCAGGTAGTACTATGACTCGGGGATGGGGGATTACAAGGCACATCAGGTAATCGGGGGGGTTACATCCGACCCCCATTTCCATAATTTGTCCCATTGCTGTTTAGAAGAGATACACTTGTCTTTTTGCACATAACCATACAAACTTTTCCAGAAGAGATTTACTGTCTCATCCACGTGAACGACTTGGTCGCATCTTCCCTCCCTATTCCTATACAGGAGCATTGCATAAATGACATACAGGTTTACTAACCTGATTACGAGAAGGGGAACGTTCCAATTCCCTAGTATGAGGGCACCCGTTCCGTCCCGCTTCCTTGAAGGTTTCTTTCTGGGACCTCGAAAAGAGGTTCTATCGCTCAAACCCGAGGTTAGTTCTTCCCAAGTCTGTTTTTCCAAATCAGGCCACTCTAACAACTTGCTTACTCCCTGCCACACTCTTTTGGTGACCACACACTCTTTTAAGAAATGTGAATGAGTTTCCCTGAATGTTTTGCCTAGCACACTAGATTTCTGTTTGCAGGTGATTTTAGGACACTCTTGCTGGTCCTCTGGGAGAGATGGCTTAGCCACATTAAATGGTAGAACTTGGTGGTATAAACGCCACCTTGTTTCCCATAAATGGAAAGGGACTTTTTTCTCTTTAAAGAGAGCGATAGTGTGGTCGGGTTGCAACAAATACTGTGAAGTGTGGTGTTTGTAGCATTTATGTTCTAAATCAGGTTTTAAAAATCCCACTTCTAGGATCTCTCCATAATTTGTTTTCCTTAGCTGTTTAACTGAGGAGGATCCTTTAAATAGATCCAGTTCAACCTTCCATTTTTAAAGTGTGAATAACAAATCTCTCAAGTAGTCTGGGTGTTCTCTTTTTAATACTTGTGTGGTATTACCATTGAAAGATCCTTTCCCCCACCATGCTATGCCCCATGCTGACTTGCGCCAACGCAGAGCGAAAAGAGAGACCCAGGTTTTTTGCAGGAGGTTGGACATATTATGGACATTCACGAAAATCCAGTTTCCAAAATTGTAGGACATGAATTCAGTTACAGAATACGGTTGCAGGGCAGGTAGGGCTAGTTCTCCCCGCTCAGCCTCCTTAAATGCTACCACACGAGCCAAAGGGAAGGACGCTGTGTGCCATACTAGACGGAAGATCTGGCTTTCAACTCTCTGAAGGAGATCGAGTGGGGGAGGATAGACTACCGCCAGGTTATGCACTGGGGGTATCAGGTAAGTCTGGATGTAAACCGCTTTCTGGTACATGGCAAGGCTCCATTTTTTCCACATGGTGATTTGAAGCATTACTTTTTCTTCCCAATCTGTCCAATTTCCCCCCCAGACTTTTTCCTTAATCCCATATTCAATCCCCAAAATGTTTACTGTATCTACCCACTTCAGTTTGGACTCTGGGGCCCCTTTGCCTTTACATTCAGAGATGGGTAGGCATGAGAGTTGCTGGCATCCGGGGTCCATTTTAACAAATACACTTTTGTCAGCATTTAATTCTGAGCCCAAGATCTTGCCATATTCCCAGAAGAGGTCTAGTATTACAGAGATTTCATTTTCATTCGATAACAGTAATGTAACATCATCGGCATGAGCTACAAATTTTACCCTAAACTCAGAATGAGGTTCTGAGTGGACATCACTCTCCCTCCTCCTCCCTCCCGGGAATATCTCACAGGGTGGAGGGATAGAGACCGAGAGGCCTTGCAGATGGGGTTCTCTCTGAATCCTGATCAGGATCAGATCCAGGGCAAAAACATAAAGTAATGGGCTCAGTGGGCATCCTTGGTGGACACCTAAATACAAAATGATCGGGTCGCCCTGCCATCCATTAATCTGTGGTGTCACCTTTGCATTCGTATAGAGCAGCTTATCCAAGTTACGAAGAGGGGTGGTATACCTTTAGCTTTCAACGATGTCCACAGATAATTGTGGTTCACTTTGTCAAAGGCCTTAACTTGATCCAATAAGAGGAGGTGGCCTTTCCAACTTTCATTCTGTATAGAGTAAAAAAGTTCTTTCAGCAGACACAATGAGTCTGTCATCTTTCTTCCCAAGATAGCGGTTGTCTGCAAGCTGTGGACCAATTTAGGGGCCACTTTCGCCAATCTATTATTGAGAGAGATTCCTGCCTGCAACCTTGGAGAAGCCTCTGCCAGACTGTGCAGACAACACCAAGCTAGATGGACCTATGGTCTGACTCAGTATATTATTATTATTATTTCTTGTTTACACAGTCAAGACAGGTGTTATTGACTGGTTTGTTTTATCCAGACATTGAGTACTTCCCAAGGACCTGGGATGCCAGAATTTTATTGTCAATTGTTATAGATATCGTCGCAGAATATAGGCTGTTCCCAGTAAAGCTGCTTTTTGTAATTGGCTGATGGTGATTTCTGTGGCCCCTATGGTGTTGAGGTGCTCTTCAAGGTCTTTTGGAACTGCACCCAGGGCGCCAATTACCACTGGGATTATTTGGGTCTTTTTCTGCCACAGCCTTTCCATTTCAATTTGTAGATCTTTGTATTTGGTGATTTTTTCTATTTCTTTTTCTTCTATTCTGCTATCCCCTGGTATTGCTATGTCGATTATTTTGACTTGCTTTTCTTTCTTCTCGACTGCAGTTATATCTGGTGTATTGTGTGGCAGATGTTTGGTTTTTATTAATTATTATTATTATTATTATTAAAACTTTTATACCACCCTTCCAAAAGGCTCAGGGCGGTTTATATTAAAACAACATTAAAATCAGTTAATAATTAAAACAAAAATTATAAAGCATAAAACAATGATTAACAATTAAAAACATCATAAAACAACAATTAAATAATCAGAACAATTTAAAAACAAGTTTTAAAAAGCTGAGAAAGCCTGGTTGAAAAGATGTGTTTTCAGGTGTTTTCTGAAAATTGCTAGAGATGGGGAGGATTGTATCTCAGCAGGGAGCACATTCCACAATCTTGGGGCAGCAGCCGATAAGGCCCATCTTCTCGGCAGCTTCCTATGTTCCTAACCTCTGGAGGGATTCTGTGCTGAAGTTGTATAGGGCCAGTTGCTGTTCATCTGCTAAATATAAGAGAATCACCACTTTAAAAGGTGCCTCTTTGCTCAGTTAGCAGAGAAAACCCCCCTCGCTCTCTGTGTCTTTCACTGAGTTATTTTTCATGCCATTATCTTCATTCTGTCCTCTAGATCCTCCCACAGTGATACAACCCATCCATTTAGCCCACTTATCCTCTTAAATTGGCTTTCCACATTTTAACACAAAGGCACAAGCTCAACTGCTAGTGCTGTGTGTCCACATTAAAGTACCACACATCGTACAAGTTGCTTTCCCCCCCTGTATGTCTATCACTGATATCAGCAAATGAGGAGGGCAACTCCATCAGCTTCCTTCTTGTTAGGGTTTTAACTGGGGGAGTGGGGATTGGTTGGATGATACATCTGAACCAGCATCACATGTCTCATTTATGGACATATCCACTGCTTAGATAGCTGGTAGTTTTTTAGATGCCCGTGGCAGTACAGGCAGATAGGAGTCATCTATATTATGCAATAGAACATGTGGGCCATGTTTTGCTCTTCTGGTGTACACTGCCTTGTAGAGGCACATTCTCTGAAATGTGGGTTATAAATATATGCCATCTCAATAATCAAAAGCATGTCTCAACAATGGCATGGTTCACCCCTCCCATACCCATTGTTTACTCTCATTGTCACAAGCCAAGTCAAGATGACTTCAGTGTTATTTCTATTGTTCCTGATGTAGTGGTCTGTGGGCCTGTGATGACAGAGTTCCCTTTGGAAAACAAAACCAACCACAAAACCCTATAAGAAATCCATTTTATTAAAATGTAATGTTTCAGAATTATCTTTCAAAGCCTGCGGAATCGTCATGAAAAAGCTGACAGTCACAGATAGCCAAGAGCTCAGCCTGAACAGAATGGTGTTTAGAGCGCATCTTTTATGTAAGCAGCTCTGTGCATTACAGAATGACATTGTTGTGCTACTATCTGATCACACTACACTCACGGTACAGTTCAGCCAAGAAGTAAAACAGGCCTCAAAAAGGCAATGATAACAACAACAAAACTGTGATGCAAGGCTCAGAGTAAAAGATTTATGAGAAAAAACGGCAGCTTAACTGGTGGAAAGGTGTCTTGATATTGAACAGGACAGAGCAGAATTGCATTCTGCCAACTGATCCTTGTGTTTTAAGAATCCTCAATAGATGGTGATGAAATCCAAAGTCCAGTCCAAACCAGATTAATGATACATAGCAAGAGGATCCTGACAGGGGTAGCTTTATGTGAACTCTCTATTTTGTTTCAAGATGGCAACCACTCAGATTATTAGCAGCACACTTCTAGAATTCACAGGAATATAGGAAGCTGCCTTAAACTAAGTCAGACCATTAGTTGTTCCATTTAGCTTCGTATTGTCTGCTCTGACTGGCAGTGGCTCTCCAAAGTTTCAGGTAGGAGTATTTCCCAGCCCTACCTGAAGATGCCAAGGACTGAACCCGAGATCTTTTGCATGCAAAGCAGATGCTCTACCACTGAGCTACAGCCTCATCATCTCAATAGATGGTGATGAAACCCTGGGTCCGATGATGTTAATTACTCTTCCAGAATTCAACTGGATCTCAGACAGATTTCAGTTAAGGACGTGCATGTCTCACTCCCCCACCTCTGCCAAGAGAATACACTTTTTAATATGCACTTGTTTGGCTTCCCTTGCAAATTCTCAGATGTTTATCCTTGGGAAGTACCCTGAGTTTGCTTTGAATTTCACTTTTTGAAATTTCAATGCCAACTCTAGCTAAATAATTATATAGAGAGAGGGGGGAGGGAGAGAGAGAGCGAGCAAGAGAGAGAACATGGAGGGCACTCAGAGGTTTTCATGGTTAGATCTTCATTATCATCAAGATGCTGACAAAGCTCACTAGGCTCAGGCCTGGATGTGATCAATGGGGGCTCATGATGCTCACTTCAAAGAAAAGGTAAGCATTATGAGGTCCCTTAATTCATCATCACAAAATAGCCCATCATCAGACTCCTATGAGGAACCAATGTTGAGATTTTTAAAAGAAGACTGAGTAACAGATAGAAATGTATACTAATAAGCTCATCAAGAGAACCTCTTCTGCATAGTATAATCATTAATCTTAATATGATTGTCTAATCATTTTTTTTTGTTATTGTTTGGTAGTTAAGGGGGAAGATTTAGTGTTAGTTTATCATTTAGAAATATTTCTTTATACAGGTCTCTAATCGACCCTATTAAGAACATGGTAATTTGTGGACAGGCCCTAAGGTCATTTGGGGCTGTCAAAACAGAAGGTGGCTTGAGATTGCTGTATAACGGCCACATTTGCATGTAAAGAAAAACAGCAGTAAAACGGGGCAGAGGCTGGAACAACATTGCATCCAAATGCATGCAACTGCAGTTTCACAGCAAAAATGACCTGTTTGCTTCGCCAAACTCCAATTTTAACCTTCAGCTTGTAGTTAATTTTGAGGTTTTGCGGAAAGCCAATTTAAGAGGAAGTGGGCTAAATGTATGGGTTGTATCACTGTGGGAGGATCTAGAGGACAGAATGAAGATAGTGGCATGAAAAATAACTCAGTAAAAGACACACACACACACACACACACACACACACAGGTTTTCTCTGCTAACTGAGCAAAGAGGCACCTTTTAAAGTGGTGATTCTCTTATATTTAGCAGATGAACAGCAACTGGCCCTATACAACTTCAGCACAGAATCTCTCCAGAGGTTAGGAACATAGGAAGCTGCCAGGTACTGAGTCAGACCATAGGTCCATCTAGCTGAGGATACCGAACTCTTTTGGGTAGTGAAATCCAAAAGAGATTGTGAGGAGCTCCAAAAGGATTTCTCCAAACTAGGGGAGTGGGCGACAAAATGGCAAATGTGGTTCAGTGTTGCCAAGTGTAAAGTGATGCACATTGGGATGAAAACCCTCAACTTCAAGTATATGTTGATGTGATCTGAGCTGTTGGTGACTGACCAAGAGAGGGATCTTGAGATCGTGGTGGACAGCTCGTTGAAAGTGTCGACTCAATGTGCTGCAGATGTGAAAAAGGCCAATTCCATGCTAGGGATCATTAGGAAGGGGATTGAAAATAAAACCGCTCATATTATAATGCCCTTATACAAATCTATCGTGTGGCTACACCTGGAGTACTGCGTACAATTCTGGTTACCACATCTAAAAAAGGACATTGTAGAACTGGGAAAGGTGCAGAAGAGGGCAACCAAGATGATCAAGGGCCTAGAGCACCTTTCTTATGAGGCAAGGCTACAACAGCTCGGGATATTTAGTTTAGAAAAAAGATGACTGCGGGGAGACATGATAGAGGTCTATAAAATCATGCATGGTATGGAGAAAGTGGATAGAGAGAAATTCTCCTCCCTCTTACATAACACTAGAACCAGGGGTCATCCCATGGAATTGAGCACCAGGAAATTTAGCACCAGCAAACGGAAGTATTTTTTCACACAACGCATAATCCACTTGTGGAATTCTCTGCCACAAGCTGTGGTGACAGCCAACAACCCAGATGGCTTTAAGAGGGGTTTGGATAACTTCATGGAGGAGAGGTATATCAACAGCTACTAGTTGGAGGGCTATAGGCCACCTCCAGCCTCAAAGGAAGGATGCCTCTGAGTACCAGTTGCAGGGGAGTAACAGCAGGAGAGAGGGCATGTCCTCAACTCCTGTTGTAGGCTTCCAGCAGCAGGATGCTGGACTAGATGGGCCTTGGGCCTGATCCAGCAGGGCTGTTCTTATGTTCTTAACACAAATGATTTCTCCTGCTAGATATTTCCTGAGAGCCAAGGGACTCTCCTCTGAATACTCAAGCTTGCTCACTTTGGAATCTTCCGGGTATGTTTTGGTGGGTACGTACAGAAATCACACATGCTTGTTCAGTGGTGGATTAACGGTAGGGGTGTGCATTTTGTAATTTTCTTGTTTCGATTTGTATCCGAATCGAAACATCCCTGTTTTGTTTTGTACCCAAATTTTCTGAATCCGAATCAGCCCTGTTTTGTTTTGTAGCCAAATTTTCTGAATCTGAATCCGAATCGATTTGGATTTTTAAAAAGGGTCCCAGGGCAAAAAGAGTGGGTGTTGGTGGTAGTGTCCAATGGTGGAAGCTACCACCCAAATTTCAAACTTCTCAAACTTCCAGAATTATTTCAAAGGAATTGGGCAAAGGGCTGATCTTTTGTGATTTGTTGAAGTTTACGTGTCTTTAAGATTTCTCTCATGAGGAATAATGGAGGTTTCAGCAGCCCCATAATTCCACTTGGGGGGCACTGGGGTTGCCTAGAGCGAGGGGTTGTGTAGTGCACATAGGGAGCCAACCACCCCCATACCCACAAGCCTGTGCGGTACTGGGTTTTGTTGTTTCTGAGGTGTTCATTGTAGATTCTCCGGTAGCATATGAGATTTTCAGTGAAAAACAAGAATCCACTCTCATATGCTACCGGAAAATCTACACTCAGAACACCACAGAAACAGCAGATCCCAGCACCCCATGGGTTAGCAACCCTTCCCCTGGCCAATGTGGGGTCAGTAATGAGAGGGAAGAAGCAAAAGAGCCAATGGGGAACAAGGAGGGAATTGTCAGTAGGTCAGCCCATGATTTAGGTCACTGATCAGAAGGCTGGAAGGGTGGGAAATTCAAAGAGATGTCAAAGACAAAATGGAGACTGACTCAGAGATCACCACAGAATGGAGGTCCGAAACAACAAAACGTTTTGTAGCCGAAACAGGAACGTTTTGTTTTGTATACAAAACTTTTGGATCAGGAAAATGGGTGTTTTGTTTTGTCTACAAAACACCCGAAACAGGCTGTTTTGGGTACAAAACGTTTTGTATCCGAAATGTTTCGCACATCCCTAATTAACGGAGAGGCAGAATAGGCATTTGCCTACCGCAGCAAAATTTGAGGAGCAGCACATTTTGCCTCTCCTAAAAAAATTTCACCCCTTTCTGTGGGCAGTGGCTGCTGTAGCAAGGGTGGAGTGGGTAAAGTCCCCCCCCCCTTTTACCTTATTTTAAAAAAGGCAGAGCTTTTTTGTTTAAGGTAAAGGGTGGCAAAAGCCTTTTTGCCTATGGGCGGCAAACAGCTTAATCCGGCCCTGTGCTTGTTTCTAAGAACTGAAGCCGATGAACTGTGGCAGTAATTTCCATGCTGTCATTTGCAGAGCATTGGGCACTCCTGAAGTCTGGGCTGTTCCCCACCACACAAAAGACCTTATCACAGGGCCAGGTTTCTGTACTGGTCCATAGGATTTAAGACCAAATTGCTACTATACCCAAATGGCTCTTTTCCCCAGGGAGAATCATGATGAAATGGACATCCACCCATGCCAGGATGTAATTAGAAAATTCTGTGAAATAATTAGGGAAGCTGCCCTTCACTTTCTGCTCATAAGAGCAATATAAGGGCCTAGTGGGGCAGCTGCAACTTTTCTTCTATATGCATACTGGGACAAATGAGGAAGAGAGAGCAATTATCAAATCACAAGGGAGAAGCTAAACGTGATTATATGAATGATACAGAAATGGGCAGCTTAATAATCTCAGAGAATTGCCAGGTGTAGTTCATACAATTGGAAAGGGTAAATTGGATTGTATTGTTATAGTCACACAGAACTGCTATAATGTCAGGGATGGGCTTTCAGCAGGTGAAGCGTCCTTCCAACCTGCAATCAGGAGAGGAATCCGAGCATGTGTGTCTTGTAGAATGTGTATTGGTATCCTCGGCACAATCATTTTTTTTGAAGCAAGGATGCTCGGGAACAAAAAAATCAATTTATTTTCAAATATATTCTCATACTGTGCAACAGTGCTGCTAAAGAAGCCTATAACTCCACAGCTACAAATTTGACAAGAGCTCTGAAACCAATAGAACAATCTCTCAATCGCACCTGCTTACCAAGAGGTGGGAAAATAGAACCCTGAACTTTCATTATCTCAAAACTTTAGCCTCTCTCTCTTCCCCATTTTCCCTTCTATCTGCATTCATCGTGGAACACAACTTGCGTTTTTGCAACAAATGGGGAACCAAAATTCTCCTGGAAACATGACTGATCTGAACTCTCATAATGAATGGCCCCATCAAAGTGTTATTCTAGCAACACAATTTTTCTTACCTTACATGAAATACAAACATTGTTAGAAGGAAGCCCTGAAATCTCTGTTGCCAGGAGCAGCAAGAAGTATATATTTACAGAGCAAATTTAAGAACTTGACCTGAGCCTTGATTAAAATAGTGATGCCATGCAAGTATAACCTTTCTTCATTATTGTTATGCTCCAGGATAAATTCAGGGACCCTCTTCAAAGACAGCTTAGATATTTCTCTTAACAGAATATACTACCCACACACCTCAGAACTTTGTTCAACAATCTCTATAATCCAAATGACAGCATTAAAAGTGAATTATTAAAAAAGGAACTTGCACCTTGGCCTAAAACATCACATTAACTTTTCTTTACAAAGGAGGAAGAATTTAAATCAAATCCAGATTGAACCCTATAAACAAAAGACTTAATTACAAAGCATACTAGAGCATGTTGAAAAAGGTTCATTTGAACCCTTCCTTTGCTTTGCATGCCAAGCTGTTCAGGGTCTAATTATCCCCAAAGAGCTCTCTCCTTTTGATTTTCAGAAGTAATTGCCTCAGAGAGAAAAATGCTGCTCTTCCATTATCTTGGGGAGAGAGACAGAGACCACAGAGAAACTTCATTTTGAGTATGTGCCTTTACACTATGGTCTTTACCCTTTCTGTTCCTATAGCTAAATAGGCCCTGTATGTATTTCTTTTAGTATCATTTATCTGCATTTCACACACGTAAAGCATGCTTAAAGGATCTGACTCCCAAGTTTCATACTATGAAAAAAAATGTATTGGTTTGGTTCCATCTGTTTGTTCCTTGCATTGACTTGGAAGTGAAGCCCCATTAAAACTTGGTAATGCTGTGCAATTGGCATTGAGGGGCTAACAAACAATGGCCTACCTACAAAGCTTCCTGATTGCCACATCATTTTGGAATTACAACATTCTAGTCTTAATTTCCAGTTTGTCATTGAAGCTTTAGTAATGGGCCATAGTAAGAGATTAAGTTTGATAAGCCAATTGGAAAGGATCTCAAACAATATGAGGTATAAGGGTCAGCCTTATGATTGACAGCAGGGGGAGGGATATGCTACCAATTAAAAATAACTTTTAGCATCACCGTGTCAGCTACGACTAAATTAGATGTTATAATGCAGCCACATGTAGCATTCGCTCAATAGCTGATATTTCTTAGCAAAGTGCCCTGGGGTGGAGGGGGTGCAATATATAATATAAGAGTGGAAGAAAAGAGAAAAGCTTTATCCTTTTCCTGCCTATTTCCCTCTGAAACCTTCCTCAACAAGCAAATCTTTCCCTCCCCCATATTTTCCGTCCCATGTTTACCTTCAAACAACAACAAAAAAAGAGCAGCCATAAATTAAAGGCCTCCTCCTCATATGGAACCCTGAACTCCTCCCTAAGAGGCTCTCATCCTATGTTGGCCTGAATGGCAAAGAATCAGTCTCTCTCTCTCTCTCTCTCTCTCTCTCTCTCTCTCTCTCTCTCTCTCTCTTCACATCCACTCATCATGAGTGAAGGTAAAGGAGGCAACCCTCATGGCCTACATGCGCCAAGGCACACAACTGAGGCTCATTTGCTTACAGCTGGTCCTCCCAAGCAACTCCTGCTCCTCTCATCGTGGCTGGAGGAGGAGGATGTTTGGCTCCCCAGGGCTCTGATGCTTCCCTTTGCTGCCTCGTCCAGTTGACATTGTTGGAGATGGAGTTTCAGTGCATCGACCTTTTGCACTGACTATCCTAATGACCACTAGGGGCATTGGGAGTAGAGGTAGTTAGTGAGGGTTTCCCTCCTACTAGGGATGTACACGAACCTGTTTGGAGGCCCTTTTATGGACCTCCGAACAGGTTTGAACACCGGGGGAGTTTGAAGTTCGACGCCGGGGGAATGCCACTTTAAGGGTGGGGAGGGTGCACTTACCCCTCCCACTGATTTCCCCAGTATTGGGTGCGTGTGCACATGTTGCATGCATGCGCACCTGGTACTTCTGGCCACTTCCGGCTGAGGAGGGGAAATGGGCAGCAAGGAGGCATGCTGCCGCCCCGAAGGCTTTTACTGGCAACGAGCGCTGGCGGGGAGGAAAGTGGCAGAGGGTGGGGTAAGTGCACCTTCCCCTGCCCTTAAAGCAGCACCCCTGCCAGAATTGAACCGCCCCACCATGGTTACGTGCACATCCCTACTTCTTACCTGTCCCTGCTTTGCCTCTACTCTATGACCCCTACCTTGACTCCTCAGGTACTTCCTGTAGAGAGTCAGTCCACTTCCTTTCCTCTTGAGACTAGATGGATACCCCCCCCCTCTCTCTCCCTCCCATCTATCCATTATGTAGCTCTTGGACCGGGATCTTAGACAGGGCTATCCAAACCTATCGGGTTTTACTATCCAAAATGTACTTCACTAATAAACCTATTTAGTTTTGATTGTATTATAATCTCCATGCGTGTTCTTTAGATGACTGCAGCAACAAAAACTCTGCACTCTACTCTGTAACTGGAGTGGGTAGCTTCCTTTGTTGGCACTTTGCAAAATAATTACAAATTCTAACAGTCATGGGCAAAGACATTGCCGCCTGGCCACAGGCCAGATATGCCGAGATTTGTGGGTTTACACAACATGACCAATCTTGGCATATTGGAAGCTGGAGCAAAAGTAGAGGCTCATGCACAGAGCATATGCTCCTAGGGTACTGACAGCTTGCCCAAACCTCAGGTGCTGCTGTATCTGTGAATCTGCTCATTGGGTCCTGGGTTTTCACTGGGGAGGAGTAAGTATAATGATTACTTTCTTCTCAAAAGCTAAACTTATTCCACTACTTTAAAAACATGAACTCTATATTACCTAGCTGACAGTTAAAATTGTAATGAAATTTAAAAGGATAAATGCCTTAATTTTATTCAAACAATAATTACAAACATACCTAGTTTAAGAGATAGTGCTGCAAGCTACTATGCCATAAGCTAGCTACTTATATCTTCATTTTTGCCAGTTGGGAAACAGGAACACAATAACACATGAAAATAAACCAACAGCCATGTAGGATGCTAAAGGAAGGTTTTGTGATCTGGGCTTTGAGAGAGTGACTTGTATCCAGAGACCCATGCAATTAGTTCTGCATACCCAAGGAGGTTCTGGATATGTGTTCCTTGAACACCAGCCTCCCTTGCCTGATAGCAAACCTTTTGAGACAGAAGGGAGCTTTAAAAGCAGTTTGCGATGTGGCACTGGGGTCTGCTATTCAAGGGAAAGAAGTACAGAAGAAATCCCTCTGGGCTTGCCCAAACCCTTGGGAATACCTAAAGAATTCTTTGGATCCTGGCCAGGATGCAGGCCTTCATATTATCAAGCAGAAACAGAAGAAGCCTGTACATTGAGAGGAAGAGCTCAGAAAATAAACAACCTGTTGTATCTTTATAGCTGTAATCGCTTCACAGGTTGTCCTTCAGAGGACTATGGTAAAAAGGAGGGGAAGGAGTAAAAGTGGGGAGGGCTGGGGAGAAGAGAGGAGGGGCCAGGTGAAAAGAGGAGAAAGCTGTTGTAAGAGTTTGTCAACAAAGAAACAACTCATGTCCAAGTCTTGGTACTATGTATTTTTGGCTGAGAATAAGAGGATAACTGATCTTATGTTAGCAAGCATAAATTGTCCCCTTTGCTAGTCCCTTTTGCTGCTCTACCTTGATTTGCATTTGAATGGGAAACTACATGTGTGAGCACTGTAAGATATTCCCCTTAGGGGATGGGGCCACTCTAGGAAGAGCACCTGCATGCTCGCATGCAGAAGGTTCCAAATTCCTTCCCTGGTATCTCCAAGGTAGGGCTGGGAGAGACTCCTGACTGCAACCTTGGAGAATCTGCTGCCAGTCTGTGTAGACAGTACTGAGCAAGATGGACCAATGGTGTGACTCAGTGTAAGGCAGCTTCCTATGTCCCTATAAGGGATGTGCATGAAGTGTTTTGTGCACAGCCCATGGGGATGGAGAGCAAGCACTTTAAGAGGAGGAAAGCAGGTCTTATCTGCTCCTCCATCCACCCCTCTGCCACCACTCCAGTGTGGCACTGTAGGGATTAAATGCCCTGCTGCGTGCATGCCAGCATGGTGTTGCTGACCATTCAAGATGATATCCGTGCATGATCAGATACCATTTCTGTGCCAACCCCACCCATGTGCTGCTGGGAGCAGCCCTGCAGCTGTGGGGCATTTAATCCTGACAGCGCCGTGCTGGGGTGGTGCATGGCAGAGGAAGGACCATGGAGGAGCAGATAAGACCTGCTTTCCTCTTCTTAAAGCGCTTGCTCACCTCTGCTAAAACTCTTTCACACTGCTCATAATTAAGCTATGGAATTCTCTACCATGGGATGTGGTGATGGCCACTAGCTTGGGTGGCTTTAAAAGGGGCTTAGACAAATTCATGGAGAACAGGTCTATCAATGGCTACTAGTCTGGTGGCTAGAGGCCACCTCCAGCCTCAGAGGCAAGATGCCTCTAAATACCAGTTGCAGGAGAGCAACAGCAAGAGAAAGGGCATGCCCTCACCTCTTGCCTGTGGGCTTCCCAGAGGCATCTGGTGAACCACTATGGGAAACAGGATGCGGGAATAGATAAGCCTTGGGCCTGATCCAGCAGGATTGTTCATATGTTTTTAACTACACTGTTGAGGTCTCCCTATGTGTCCCTGCAGCTGTACCAAACTTTCTTCAGATTGGTTAGGCCATTCACAAGTTACCCCACTTATGCCTCAAACTTCCATGCTTCCACCATCTTGAATTGGGGTTGATGCCATCATCACAAACTACACTGTTGAGGTGTCCCTATATGTCCCCACAACCATACCAAATTTGGTTCAAATTGGTCCAGGCATTGCAAAGTTTATAAGGACACACCCACACACCGAATGCTGGGTCATGCCATAGGCTTACTTTCCTTAAGGAAAGTAGGCTAAAACTGAACTTGGATATGCACCCCTTAACTCCGTGGTACAGATAGGAAGTGGACTGCTCAATATTACATGTAAATAACTGTAAATAACTGTACCTGTGTATAAATCTGTATTGGTATACACCATATACTCATCATACAAATGTTAAACATGATGATTCAATTGGGCTACGGTGAGAATGCAATCCTAGGTATATGTTGCTGGGAATTCAGTGACACTGACTGACATCCTAACAAAGCACATGGTTAATGAGGGACTATGGGGACATGACGAGGGCTCATGCACAACTCCCTCAGTCCTTCTGAATATGCACTGCTGAGCAAACAGCACAGTCCACGCTCCCAGCAACATTTCTACCAACTATTGTCAAGGGGAAGATGAGTTGGATCCAGCCTCCCCGAGCCCTTCCCAGTCCTGTGAATGGCTGCAACATGTGCAGGGGTATGCAGGGTCATCCCCCCTGCAGATTTCATCTGTCCTAGGCAGGGGCGGAGTCACCATTGTGCGAATAGGTTCAAAGAACCTGGGCCACCAATAAAAAAGGCTGCCGAAAGCTCTGGAGAGCCCCGAGCGAGCTCTGCCCTGCCCATGCCTGGGCTCCAGAGAGCCCGATCGAACTCTCCCCTCCATCCATTCCAGCGTTTGCTACTTAACAGCCTTTATTTCCTTTTCTCTACCTCCAGCAAGTGAAAGAGAAATAAATGCTGTCAGGCATCAAGCACACGGGGGTGTGTCCTCAAGCTCCAGAGGGTCCAAGTGAGCTTTCCCCTTGTCATTTCTGGCAGCGCTTGCTGCCTGACAGGATTTATTTCTCTTTCTCTCCCTCGCTGAAATGAATGAGGGGAGACCTCACTTGGACTCTCCGGAGTTCGAGCCATGCCTCCGTGTGCATGATGTCACGTTTTTGGGGTGTAACTAGAGGGGCTGCCAGGCAGAGCTGGACACAGGCTGCCATTCAGCTGGCTCCGTGCCTGGTCCAAGGAGTGACCTTTCTTCGCAACCCAGTCTTTCCTGCCACATGGACTTAGATAAGAAGAGAAAACAGGATCTGGAAAGCAGACTGGAAGGTTTGGCCTAATTCAAGAGGACAACATTTTCTAAGAGAAGTCTTAGAAATTTCTGATAAGTTTGAAAACATCCAACTTCATTTATAAGGTAAATAAACTGACAACATTAATTTTCTTGCTGCTGTAAGTATTTAATGTAGAACAAAATCCACACTTCTCTAACAATGCCCTTTGCCAGCTCTTTGCTCCTGCAAGTCGATTTTCTAGAGTCGCCTCTGTGTCCAGGAATATATCTTGTTGCTGTTGTTGGGAGAGGAAAGCCTTGTTTGTGAGTTAGTTACAACAGTCACAGAGATAGAAAAATACCAGATATAAGAACACTGCTAGATGTATTGGCCAACTCTAACTGAAATTGGAGCACCTATATTAAATGGTTCCCCAGGTGAGAACTGCTTATACAATCAATGAAACAATCCAGGCTCTGCAGTGGAAAATTTGGCAATTGGTGGTTGTGGTGGGGATCCAAACGAAATCTCACAGACCTTCTGCAGCTTCTTCTTCAGTCTTCTCCTGAGCTCCAATACAATACACTCAACAAACAGGGAGCCACCAAGCATACCTTGGCACCCAGTTTAGATAGGCACCCTGTCTCACCCCACATCCATGTGGTGGTAGAATTATAAGCGAAGTCAGAAGACAGTTCCCATTAAATGTTTAAACTTGATCCATGGAAGGAGAGAATGTAATAGAAAGAGTTAATCTTATCTTCAAAAACATAACTGGATGATGTCATCCGGAAGGTACAGCCTGGCTTGCAAGTCTACTGCAATGAAATACTGTTAAAAAGCCAGACTTCTCAGCTTTGTTAACAGTACTTATATTTATTTCAAGCTTCAACAGAGCCTCAGTCCAGCTGCATGATATCATCATGCAGGACAATCTGGTTTGCAAGTTAATTGTAATAGTGCATTTGGAAAAACCGGACTAGTCACTGCCCTGTTAACAGCATACTTATATTTATTTTAAATTGTATTTCGCTCTTTTTCTATTTTTAAAAAAGTATTGGGGGGAAATCTGAAGTATAAGCTGGCAATATAAGATGAAGGAGAATTTATTAATAAAATAAACACATAAGAAAATGGAATTTCCCTAGTCCAGTGATGTTCTGCGGATGAGTACAGGAACACTGATGTATACATATAGGGCAGAGAAGTTATATATGTGGAGTGTATCCGAAAATTATCCTGCAACCAGTTTGATGAGATTCAAGTGTTCAAAGGGAGGGGAAAGAAAATTTTGTTTAACATTTACATTACTATTATTATTTCTTGTTTACACAGTCAGACAGGTGTTATTGACTGGTTTGTTTTATCCAGACATCGAGTCCTTCCCAAGGACCCGGGATGGCTGAATTTCATTGTCAATTGTTATAGATATCGTCGCAGAATATAGGCTGTTCCCAATAAAGCTGCTTTTTGTAATTGGCTGATGGTGATTTCTGTGGCCCCTATGGTGTTGAGGTGCTCTTCAAGGTCTTTTGGAACTGCACCCAGGGTGCCAATTACCACTGGGATTATTTTGGTCTTTTTCTGCCACAGCCTTTCAATTTCAATTTGTAGATCTTTGTATTTGGTGATTTTTTTTCTGTTTCTTTTTCTTCTATTCTGCTATCCCCTGGTATTGCTATGTCGATTATTTTGACTTGTTTTTCTTTCTTCTCGACTACAGTTATATCTGTGGCAGGTGTGGCAGATGTTTGTCTGTTTGTAGTCGGAAGTCCCATAATATTTTTACATCTTCATTTTCTTCAACTTTTTCAATGTTATGGTCCCACCAATCTTTCGCTACAGGTAGCTTGTATTTTTTGCAGATGTTCCAGTGTATCATCCCTGCTACTTTGTCATGCCTTTATTTGTAGTCAGTCTGTGCAATCTTTTTACAACAGCTGATTAGGTGGTCCACAGTTTCATCTGCTTCTTTACAAAGGTGGAACTTGCTGTTTGTTGTTGACTTTTCGACTTTTGCTCTTATTGCATTTGTTCTTAGTGCCTGGTCTTTTGCAGCCAATATCAAACCCCCTGTTTCTTTCTTCAAGTAACCATTCTTAAGCCATTGCCAGGTCTTGGTGATGTCTGATTTTCCACTTATATTGTGCAAATATTGAACATGCAGGGGCTTCTAATTCAATTTTTCTGCTCGGTTCTTAACTTGTTCTTTCTTGTAGGCCTGCT